>NC_041398.2:227142376-227834876 GCF_900747795.2 Erpetoichthys calabaricus | reverse complement strand
CAGAGATGCAAAGTGGCTGGTGTGTAGCGCAGGCCTGAGGGGTTGGCAACCGAAGCAAGCAGAGGGAGAACCCCCTAGTAATAAATAAAAAGAATATTAACAATATTTACATAATTAGTAAAAACTCATACAAACTACTCCAAAAATGACAAAAAGGGCAAAATAATTGAAAATAAACATAAGCCAGGGAGCACACCCTGGAGAAACATAAACAGTGCCAACAGCATCAGATCGGAGCTTCTAAAATGGCCTTGTGGTGACCGGAGGTAGATAAATAGATAGATTATTTGTCCCCAGGGGGAAATTTGGCTTTTTACTTTTACATTTTATTTTTTTACACTACAGTAATGAACTGTCATCTCTCGTGGGATTAGTTAGTTACTGCCCTGCACCTAATGCTACAGGAATTAGCATCAGCTTTCTACAATTCAGTATACAGAGTGAGTCCCGGAAGATTACTTGATGTTTCAGTTTTGCATTTTAAGTTTAATGTAGAGTAACAGATTTTAAAATAATGGAAAGACACATTTACCTTCTTTAATCAAATGGTCACGCATTACGTTAAATAACACCGGTTAGAGTCAGCGTGTCTTAAAATGCTAAAACTCAATTTTTTGTTTTACTCTCTTCACACTATTAGCAGAAAGCACTGCTTTCAAATGAAGGAATTTTGTACCAAAAAAAAAAAATAAATGTGTGTTTTTCACCTTTTTCTTTTGTTACATTTTAAAAACAATCTTGAGTTTCTCAATGGTAAAAGAAGAGTGATTGATGTGAAGGATATTTAATCCACCCCATGCAATTATACTGATGAATTACCTCATATTGCATAGTAATGTGGTTTTATAAGTAATCTTTTTTTTTTTCTTTTTAAATGAGCAAAATTGTTTAAAAAAGAGTGAATGGCAGTTTAAATGGTATTGTAGAGGAGTAAATACCTGGGAGGACTTGATATGTACTATTGTTGTTGTGATCATAAGATCCTTAGATTGTAAAGAGGTCAATAGACCCAACAGTAATTTTAAAAATGTAATTTTTATGGTGTATGGATGATTTATGTGAGCTGGAATGAAAGCTAAGTGGGATATTAATTATTCATTTATATTGGTTTATTTCTCTTTATGATTATTTTTATTAAAACTTGAAGCATTTTAACTAAGGAATATTATTGCATGCTACTCATTACTGTTTATCAGATTATATGCTTGAGAAACTCCAAAGTAGAAAAGGTAAAGGAAAGGCTATACAGTAACCTGTAATTTTGAAATGCACTCTATGATGAAATCACATTCCTTTGCAAATCCCTACCTTTAGTGTTGACCGCTAGTTTTTGAATGTGAATTTCTTATTTGGTTTCATTGAAACAAGAACTTAAGAAAGCTTGCAAATAAGAGAAGTCCCGTCAATTACTTAGTTTACTGATCCAAGTTTCTCATCAGTTTTAATGAAGGCCACATATGAAACACTAGCATAGTGGAGCATCAAGATTAAAAACAAAATCCATTTTTGTTTCCAACTCGAACTATGGGGGCAGACCAAGGGCCATTTTACTGCTTATCACCACAGTGGGGAATGTCCCTTATTTTGATGGTGCTATCTGTTCAGGTGGACCAAACAATGGAGTGCAGGAGAAGCAGGCTCTCCGATAGCAAACCTGCCACAACTGAAGTATCACCACTGACCTGGTATTGCAAAATAAAAACTTGTACACTAACTTTCTGGTTTGATGATGCACCAGACAGCTTTTCTTATACTACAGTGAGAGACTTGTATTAATCCCAGAGGGCAATTGTGTTTTCACATGACCTTTGGAGGTCAGAATCAGCCATTGTACAGCTCCCTGGAGTCATTTTCAGGTTAAGGGCCCAATGGAGTAGGATCTCTTTCAGCAGTAATGAGATTTGAACCAGCAACCTTCCAGACACTAGCACAAATCCTTAGCATCAGAGCCACCACTCTGCCCTGTAGGAAAAACACACTAATCAACAGATCTTCTCAAGGATGACCATGCACAAGGAACTACAGTATGCCAGTCCCTCCAGGATTTCGCAGGCTATTTTTTTTATGATAGTTGCGGCCTAAAATGCCTGAATTTGTGAAAGCTTTTTCAAAAAGTTACAGTGAAAGTTTTTTTTTTTTGTTCTTTATTTCACCTTATACAGTTGGGTGATCTGGGGACCTGGTCCTCCCTGCGTGGAGTTTGCATGTTCTCCCCGTGTCTGCGTGGGTTTCCTCCGGGCGCTCCGGTTTCCTCCCACAGTCCAAAGACATGCAGGTTAGGTGGATTGGCCCTAGTGTGTGCTTGGTGTGTGGGTGTGTTTGTGTGTGTCCTGCGGTGGGTTGGCACCCTGCCCAGGATTGTTTCCTGCCTTGTGCCCTGTGTTGGCTGGGATTGGCTCCAGCAGACCCCCGTGACCCTGTGTTCGGATTCAGCGGGTTGGAAAATGGATGGATGGATATACAATTTCTTGTATTAGGAATTTGTTAGTTTTTGCATACCCCTTCGGTTCAGAGTACAGGGTCAGCCATTGTACAGCACCCCTGAAGCAATTACAGGTTAAGGGTCTTGCTCAAGGGCCCAGCAGAGTAGGATCTCTTTTGGCAGTGATGGGGATTCAAACTGGCAACCTTCTGGATACCAGCACAGATCCTTAGCCTCAGAGCCACCACTCTGTTATGTTTTGAGGCTTTATTTTTTTCTATAACATTGTAAAAACAAATGAATTTACAAAGTAAAAGTAAAAACAACACATATTTAGTACAGATTAAATGCATTAAAATTGGGTAAGATAAGTTACCCACTCCACTGTTACCGTCACTATTAAAACGTGTGAGCTTATTTGTGTATGCTTTTTCCTCTGCATCACTGCAGCAGTGACATATGACACACACACTCTCACACATACAACTTTAAAACATTAAACAAAGCACATACAGCATGTTTAATCGTTTCATTTGATATTTTTATCCATAACCATATTTATTTCTCATATACTCGTTCACACACACCCACACATGCTGCGCACACATACACACACACACATCATTTGAGACGCAGGCTGGCAAGCACGGCTCTGTAACTTTCTAATCATGTCTCTCCAACAATTTCCATAAACGTGCATTTTGATCTACGTAACTCAACTTGTTTCTTTCAGCGCTTGCAACTGGATAAAACAGCCTCTGTCATGGTCACTTGTGTCTGTAGTCCTCACTTTTCAGCCATTCTTCGGGCGTGTTTTGCAGTACAAAAGTGCCTGTCAAGCGATTACTTTTGTCTGTGTTCTACCACAACACTGAAGATGATGCAAAACAGTTTACTGTGTAATACTTCAGGAAATTGACTGAACAGACTTTACTGTAGCAGTAATATTTGATGGCAAATGTGATCTTTTCGTGTAGCACATCTTGCAGGCTCGGCTTCAAGGAAGTGAACCTCGGGAGGGGGCTAAGGTAAGTGGTCAAATTTGCGAAAAAATGGCAGTGATTGGACAAAATTCGTGGAGATTGGTTGAATTTGCATTAATAGTTGCAATTGCGACATCACAACTTCCTGGAGGGACTGGTATGCTTACTGGATATTGACGGGGACTTCTATTCTGCTCAAAGACATGAAAAGGACCAGGAAATAAAATGTTTATCAACCAGAAACAAATCAAAACCATAAATCAATGTCAGATTAATCACATACCAGAAATCAAGAAAGTCAAGAAAAGTCATGCTTGCTTGTTGTGCAAATTACGTATACCAAAAGTCTCCCTGAGCCAGTTTTAAAGAATCGTAATGATGATGCAAGACATGGCGTCATACTATACAACTTCCATGGAGTGGTAATAGGAATCATAACATAACAGTGTTCGATTACATTCAGGAAACATAACCCTGTGAGGAAACCACACAGAATGGTGCTAAAGAAAAAGCAGTCATGCCAAATATTGGTCTAAAAAATATTTTAAAAGAGAAAAAATATGGTCATAGTGCACAGTTCATAACAACTACCTTCTGATAAATCACCACGGGATCAACCTAATGCAAGTGGGAGTTCAAAGCACAGTGTGTAGACACGTGCAAAACTTGCTAAAACAACAGGTTGTGGTGAGGAATTTGTATTCTTAATTCAGTGATGTTTAAAGTGAAGTTCCTCAGATCAGTGCTTGGACTGCTGCTCTTTTTCACTTATGTAAATGATATAGATATAAAAGCACAAGCTACTTAAAGGAACATTCCATTCAAAAATTATATTTTTATTTTTTATTTATCCTACCGAACCAAGAAAAACTTTTAATCTCATGTTTTCATGGACAATAGAGATCACAATATCCCTAATGGGCTTAAATGGAGACCTATTATGATGTGCATGCTCTCAAAATAGCAATTAAGTGTGAGGCCTCTAAAAGACCTGTAAACCAGGCCAAGAATTTCCTTAACAGCCTAGACTAGGCCTCACCATTGGCAGCCTGATCCCACACTCCACAGCAAAGGCTTCGGGCTGCAAAAGACCAAAAAGGGGATCTGGTTTCAGAAGCTCAAAGTCTATTTTTAAGTGTACTAAAATATACATAAATGCCCCACAAGGGAGAGGAAAGGTAAACAAAAAAACTCTGGTTGTACTGACTGCAAAAAAAGCCAGACAGTTCAAAAAATGTACAGTGAGAATCAGGAGAAAGAATGGACTCAATGGCAAAGCAAAGGTCAAGCCCATGAAATAAAAACAGAGTGACATCAGAGCCAAATCGCAAACCAAAAATCAAAGTCAAAAAGCAGAGCTTATTTCTAGAACCAGTAGCCAAATATCAAAAGTAGCTATGCTGTGTCCATTCTTGCATACAAAACAGCCATCATAAAGACCATTTAACCCTTCACCAACTGACCCCTGACATCGTGACCCTAAAGACCACGTCCCTAGCAACCAAAGCCCACATCATGAAGACTGAATCTACAAAATGTCAGCACCCATACTCTAAAAAAATAACATCCGAAAGTATGTTAACTAAAAGTCAATTTCAAGATGAATGATCTAATCGAGAATATAACCCCAGAATTCAACAACTTGAGTGTATAAACCCCATGCTTCCATGCTCACGTTTTTCCACCATCCAGTAAATGGCAGTATCCTTCTTGGCCAGCCCCTGTCTGAACACCAACAGAGCAGCATGAGAACTGTAGTTCAATAGGGCTGCCCAGTTGAGTTCCATGGGTGCCAGTAGGAGGAGCAGAGTTGTTCCACTTGACTCAGAGGTGATTCTTGGAAACAATGGTTTTGGCACCAGAAGTACTCCTGGGCGCCGTCCATTTTGAAAGGGAGTCAAAGTTCAGAGTGGAGGTGTAAAGACACTTTCCTGGTAGGAGTGGAGGAAAGAAAAGAAAACAGAAGTAAAGAAAACAGCTGAATTTTGAATTTCTGTGGTTGCAGCGTGGATGGTGAAGATTCCTTTATTGTATATTTATATATATACTAGACAAAGAGCCTGTTTTGACAATGTAAGATGAAACGGGCACAAGTGGAATAGTAATAAGTATAAGCACCACAAACCTGATATAAGTGTATTGAATGAATGCGTAATTAGGCCTCGAGCTGTAGTCGAAATCTCCTTTCAGGCCTCTAGCGCTTTAATCGAAGTCGCCTTTCTCTTTTAATTTTCGTGGCCGTAAATCCGCCACCTGCCGCGATGTCGGTCTCGTAAGGTTTTTTGGGCAGCTGCGCAGAAGGTGACTGCGCATTCGGCTTTGGACAGACGTGAGTGAGTGAGTGAGTGAGTAGGCTGGAGAATTATATATAAGATACTCAGACAAGACTCAGGTTCAAATAAGTCTGGTTTTATTTTTCTTTTTTTGCACTTACAATAAAGGCATTGTTAGGTACCTTCTATATATATATTCATAGATCTGAATTGCAATCGGATTATTTGGATGGTTGCCTACCAGGTAACACTTGTGGCCATGTCTTCTCAGTTGCAAGAAGCAGATCATAAATAGGTGATACGGTACCTGCCATATAATACAAAGAGTACATGACACGCATTTCACCCTTCATGACGAGCCCCAATAAGGACGAAACACATGTCATGTACTCTTTGTATTATCTGGCAATGCTGAATAAATATCTATAATCAGCTTCTCGAAACAGAAAGGACTTGGCACATATTTGCCAACTGGCCAACCAACCACAAATGTTACCTGGTAGGTAACCACCAAAATAATCAGATAGTGATTCAGACCTAAGAATATAAATAATGTATAATAATGTAATAACTGTATATATATATATATATATACAGTATAAGGACTGAATGACTAGACCGAGAAGCCAGAAGAAAGTTTAATTGTTGGAGCCTGGTTTCAAATGAAAGCCTCCTTCTGAGACCACCCATTTTTATAGCATCCCCAGGCCGAAGGGGTAAAGCCTTCTCTCGGCATTATGGGCAGGGCTAGTCAACATCCTCTGACGTCCTCCTGGAACAGCGATGGAGAGGAAAACAGTGGTTAGTTTTAGCACCCCCTATCATCCTGGGGTGGTATTATTTACCTTCTCTGAGCCTGTAGGGTGGTCCCCAAACATACATGCATGACTATATACTGTAGAGTAAGACAAAAGGACAGAGACTTTCAGTGTTTTGGGGCACTCTGAGGCAAACCATGTACTGTATAACTGAATACATTAATTCAAAAATAAATGCATGAAAATACACAAAATGGTTTTCTCAGATGTAAGCCTTTATTGAGATAACCTAAGAAGGTGAGTCTTCTGGTTATATGGCAACTGGGCAGGAAGAGGCGGGTCCAGGTGGACAGACATTGGAAGCGCCATGGATGGAGGAAAGCTGTCAATGTTTCGGTCTGCAGAGAGAGGGAAATAGAGAACATTATCACACAGCGCCACCCCCTGGATTGGTGGTGAATTATTATCACCTGAGTCATTAAATTGTCTTCAATGCATACACACGTGACAATATATACATATATTTTGCATTCTATGTATCCTATTATACAGTATATGTGAATGTCTTTTTGTTGATATTGTATCGTTGTCACCATCTACTACAGTAAGTAAAGATGACAATAAATTTGAAGTTAATTCATATCTAAGAAGGATTTTAAAATCTGCCCTAAACTAAACTGGAAGCCAATGTAAAGACATAAGAATGAGATCCAGTATACAGAATGTGGCTGTACCTCCTAGTTCTAGTGCTAATCCTTGCAGTAGCATTTTGAATTGACCAAAAGATACAAATTAAACAATTTGAGCACCCTTTGAATAGCATATTGCAATACTCAATTAATTGTTCTAGCTTGTTAGTGTTCTCAATACTAGAGAAGAAAGGCTAATTTTTGTTTGCTTTTATTATGGTTTTAGATTAGTATTGTAATGTATGTGATTATGCATGTCTCAAAAAGCTGAATTTGAAATCCATGTTTTATGGGAAACTCTATAAACTGATGCTAAGTTCAAGTAGCATGGCATGTTGGTAAGTTCCTACTTAGATAATAACAAGAGCCATGAACCAGAAATGTTCACAATCTATGTGGTAAATATTTGTTATTACACAACTGATATCACACAGTCTGCTGAACGGATAAAAGCATACAGTTGGGTTCAAAATTACAGCTAAACGGCATACTATTATGCCTGCTACATCAAATTTAAAGTTCTTTCTTGAGCCAATCCAATCAATCCTCATGTTCTTTGACTTTTTCTTTACTAATCTGGCTCTGTGTCACTTTATATTTAAGAAAAATAAAATTCCCATTTCTCTGAGTTGCTGATACTCTCACCCTATGGATACTGTAC
Source organism: Erpetoichthys calabaricus (assembly GCF_900747795.2). Classification (NCBI taxonomy): domain Eukaryota; kingdom Metazoa; phylum Chordata; class Cladistia; order Polypteriformes; family Polypteridae; genus Erpetoichthys; species Erpetoichthys calabaricus. Next base: position 227,827,090 of record NC_041398.2, on the reverse strand, counting down.
ATGAAGCTTTGGTCAGTGATATCCCCTATAATTTGTCAAAGTCAAAGACTGTGATCCTGAGGATCCAATCAAACATACATTATGATTAAACAGGATGAGGCCAACCTTGACCTATCAATCTATAAATCAATGAATGCCCAGAACCAGGATACACACATTGTATTTTTTCTTTCAGACCATCTCAGAGAGCACAAACTAAAGCTTACTGTATGTCTCCTATTACTATGAAAACAAAGCCAAAAAATCAAAATAAACAAAAAGGGTAAAGCCTTCTTGGCTTGTTCTATGTAGCTCAATGGAATGGGTCTGTCTTAGGACTCTGCTCAGCTCCTATTGAGACAACACCTTCTGGGATCGCTTGGGATTTATAGGACTTGGAACAGAAGGGTTGGGATCATTTGCCCTCACTGGGTGTCTTCCCTGTGGAGAGAAAAGGAGACAATATTTTTAGTGACTGTGCCCCTTCTTGTCCTGGAGTGGTGTTACATACCTCTGATGACCCCAGAAGCTGATCCTCTGAGTCACATGTGTGACACTGGTCAAACTTCTATAGTAACAGTAACCTCTCACAAGCACATCTGGTAGATTCAGGTCAGACCGGCAACGTTCAGGAGGAATTTTGGACCATTCTTCATTACGGAAATGCTTCAGCTCAGCCATATTCTTAGCATGTCTGGTATGGATGGTTCTGTTGAAGTCATTCCACAGCACCTCTATTGGATTAAGGTCTGGGCTCTGACTGGGCCACCCCAAAAGGTGGATTTTTTTTAAGTCTGTCTTCAGTAGATTTATTCTGATGTCTATGACCATTGTTCTGCATCAGTCTGAGATGTTCTGAGATGTTAGCCACTGATTTCTTCAAGCCTTTAGCTGTTACTCTGGGGTTCTGTTTTACCTTATTGAGCATTCAGTGTTGTGCTATTTTGAGGCACTTTGGCTGGCCCCCACGTTTAGGGAAAACAATAGTTAATCATCTCCATTTATACACAGTTTGGCTAACTATGGACTGCCGAATATCTAAACTCTTTGATATCACTTTGTAATCGTTTCCAGCTTTATGTAGTTCAGCAATTTTTGACTGTAATAATCTCTCTTCTTCTTCTTCTTTTGTCTGCTCCTGTTACATCTTCTTCCATATTTTTTTGTCCTCTGCATCTTGTTCTGCTACACCCATCACCTGCATGTCCTCTCTCACCACATCCATAAACCTTCTCTTAGGCATTCCTCTTTTCCTCTTCCCTGGCAGCACTATCCTTAGCATCCTTCTCCCAATATACCCAGCATCTCTCCTCTGCACATGTCCAAACCAACGCAATCTCTCCTCTCTGACTTTGTCTCCCAACCGTCCAACTTGGGCTGGCCCTCTAATGTACTCATTTCTAATCCTGTCCATCCTCGTCACACCCAATGCAAATCTTAGCATCTTAGCATCTAACTCTGCCACCTCCAGCTCTGTCTCCTGCTTTCTGGTCAGAGCCACTGTCTCCAACCCATATAACATAGCTGGTCTCACTACCATCCTGTAGACCTTCCCTTTCACTCTTGCTGATACCCGTCTGTCAGAAATTATTCTTGACACTCTTCTCCACCCATTCCACCCTGCCTGCACTCTCTTTTTCACCTCTCTTCCACAATCCACATTACCCTGTACTGTTGATCCCAAGTATTTAAACTCATCCACCTGCACCAACTCTTCTCCCTGCATCCTCCCCTTTTCACTGACCTCCCTCTCATTTACACACAAGTATTCTGTCTTGTTCCTACTGACCTTCATTCCTCTCCTCTCTAGAGCATATCTCCACCTCTCTAGGGTCTCCTTCAATTTGCTCCCTACTATCGCTACAGATCACAATGTCATCAGCAAACATCATAGTCCACGGGGACTCCTGTCTAATCTCGTCTGTCAACCTGTCCATCACCATTGCAAATAAGAAAAGGCTCAGAGCTGATCCCTGATGTAATCCCACCTCCAACTTGAATGCATCGGTCACTTCTACCGCAGACCTCACCACTGTCACACTTCCCTCGTACATATTCTGTACAACTCTTATGTACTTCTCTGTCACTCCCGACTTCCTCATACACAGCTCCACTTGAGGCACCCTGTCATATGCTTTCTCCAGGTCCACAAAGACGCAATGCAACTCCTTCTGGCCTTCTCTAAACTTCTCCATCAACATCCTCAGAGCAAACATTGCATCTGTGGTGCTCTTTCTTGGCATGAAACCATACTGCTGTTCACTAATCATCACCTCACTTCTTAACCACTACTCTTTCCCATAACTTCATGCAGTGGCTCATCAATTTTATTGCCCTGTAGTTACTGTAGACCTGCACATCCCCCTTATTCTTAAATATCGGCACCAGTACACTTCTTCTCCACTCCTCAGGCATCCTCTCACTTTCCAAGATTCCATTAAACATTCTGGTTAAAAACTCCACTGCCATCTCTCCTAAACACCTCCATGCTTCCATAGGTATGTCATCTGGACCAATGGCCTTTCCATTCTTCATCCTCTTCATAGCTGTCCTTACTTCCTCCTTGCTAATCCATTGCACTTCCTGATTCACTATCTCCACATCATCCAACCTTTCTCTCTCTCGTTCTCTTCATTCATCAGCCTCTCAAAGTACCCTTTCCATCTGCTCAACACACTCTCCTCGCTTGTGAGTATGTTTCCATCTTTATCCTTTATCACCCTAACCTGCTGCACATCTTTCCCAGCTCGCTCCCTCTGTCTAGCCAATCGGTATAGGTTCTTTTCTCCCTCCTTAGTGTCCAACCTCTCATATAACTCATCGTACTCTTTTTCTTTAGCCTTCGCCACCTCTCTCTTCACCTTGTGCCTTATCTCCTTGTACTCTTGTCTACTTTCTGCATCTCTCTGACTATCACACTTCTTCTTTGCCATCCTCTTCCTCTGCATACTCTCCTGTATTTCCTCATTCCACCACCAGGTTTCCTTTTCCTCCTTCCTCTTTCCAGATGTCATGCCAAGCACCCTTCTTGCTGTCACCCTTAATTCATCTGCTGTAGTTTCCCAGCTGTCTGGTAACTCTTCACTGCCACCCAGTGCCTGTCTCACCTCCTCCCTAAACTCAACCTTGCAGTCTTTCTTTTTCAACTTCCAACATTTGATCTCTTCCTCTTCTTGATCTCCAACGTCATCCTACAGACCACCATCTTATGCTGCTTAACTACACTTTCCCCTGCCACCACTTTTCAGTCTTCAATCTCCTTCAGATCAACTCTTCTGCATAGGATGTAATGTACCTGTGTGCATCTTCCTCCACTCTTGTACGTAACCCTATCTTCCTCCCTCTTCTTAAAATACGTATTCACCACAGCCATGTCCATCCTTTTGGCAAAATCCACTATCCTCTGACCTTCTTCATTCCTCTCCTTGACATCATACCTACCCATCACCTCCTCGTCTCCTCTGTTCCCTTCACCAACATGCCCATTGAAATCTGCTCCAATCACCACTTTCTGTCCCTTGGGTACACTGTTCATCACTTCATCCAACTCACTCCAAAAATCTTCTTTCTTATCCATTGCATATCAACCTTCCTTCTCTCCATCATATCTGCTAACTCTCTCCCCTTACCAGTCATACTGCCAACATTCAAAGTTCCTACCCTCAGTTCCACTCTCTTTACCTTCCTCCTCTCCTCCTGCCTCTGGACACGTCTCCCCCCTCTTCTTCTCCTCCTCCTTCTTCGGCCAACAGTAGCCCAATTTCCGCCAGCACCCTGTTGGCTAACAGTACTGGTGGCAGTCGTTGTTAACCTGGGGCTTGACTGATGCGGTATGGAAATTTGTGTTGTTGTCCGCATATTGATTTGGCAAAATTTTACACCAGATGCCCTTCCTGACGTAACCCTCCCCATTTATCCGGGCTTGGGACCAGCACGAAGAAACACACTGGTTTGTGCATCCCCTGTGTCTGGGTTGTAATAATCTCTCTATTATATAAAAAAATCCTGGGATGAGGCAAGACTTTTTCAGAGAGATAATTTCAGGTCCCTTGAGATGAGACTTTGTGCCAAGAGATTTAACCACGCCCACGGTCCACTCACCTCTCATTAGTGTGAATGCTATTGTCAGACTCAGTTCCTGTGCTCTCAGCTCTTAGAAATTTTTACGGTTTCCTGGTCCAAGCGGGGGCAGAAATAAAAGACAAAGAGCAGAAGACAAAGTAGAATGTTGTAAAGAGGTTCAAAAACATTGGCGCGATACGCTTGCAGAGCAGGATAGAGATTATGAAAGTACTAAAATTCAAAAGTCTTAAAAAACTGATAGTAAAGCATTAGCACTAACAAATGAAAATTATTACTCGGTGAAATAACAGAACAGCGAAAAGAGATTGAATATATGGACCTAGGTGATATGACAGAAATATGTAGATATTATTCGGCTTTAAAGTTTAAGTTGGAGACTTGTAGATCATCTAATTCATGTTGCCATCAGGGAAAAGAAGTGTTTCTTCCCAATGAAGAGGCATATCCGTGAGAAATAAAAGATTTGTTATTTAGTGAAAGTGAAATCCACAAACACTACAGGCAGAATATCTGCATCTACAATAAGCTGTTCACGTTCGCATCATTCAATGCTCAAAACGTTGATTTACACGATTCAGGACCATACACTATGAGAATCTGTGGTCCCGCAACAATTAAAGCTACTACAAGTTTCATTTCAAAGAAACCACAGTTCGGTCAGGTTTATATTTATGATCACGGAGAAGCGATGCAACATAAAATCGAAAGAGTTAAACGATTGGACTTATTAGAAATTCCACAGCCAATAATGGATACAAATCCATATATCCAAAAGTATCGCACTTTACACGAAATTCATCTGAAAAACACGGACAAAGAAGTTTTCTTGGATTTCTATATGAATCCGAAAGATCACACTCGCATATATAATAAACCAACATGTTGCGAATTGTCAGCAATAATAGTTTTGGAAGACAGAGATATCAAAGACAGAGTTGATATTCGTGTTTATCCAAAAGCACAGCACAATTTGCTGCAAGTGGCAGATCTGGGAAATGACTAGCGCGTAGCGCCAGCACGGGGGTTGTGAGTGAAGTGAGCAGGGGGCAGTGCCCCCTAGCAATAGTAATAATAATAATAATAATAATTCTTTACATTTACAGTATATAGCTCTTTTCTCACTACTCAAAACACTTTCCACGCAGGGAGAACCTAGGTCACGAACACATGATCTCCTTACTGCAAAATCTTCTGAGACCACTTCTGCGAGTCCTGCATCACATCAGCAGATGCTTCCTGTGAAGTGCAAACTCCAAATGCATGAGTCTTTTTTTTATAGGTGAAAGCAGAACTAAGCCACACCTCCAATTTCATTTCATTGGTTGGACTCAATGTTTGCTAACTCCTGACTCCAATTACCTCAGCCTAGAGGTTCACATATTTTTCCAGCCAAGACCTGTGAATATTTGAATGATGCATTTGATATGTATAAGAACAATACAATAATTTGTGTGTTATTAATTATAATGGATTGTGTTTGTTCATTATTGTAACTTGGGTGAAGATCAGAACATATTATAGACACATTAAACATTTATACAAAAATATGGTTATTTACAAAGATTTCACAAAGTTTTTCTTGCCACTTTATGCAGGAAAATCACTGATCAAATCAATTTCAAGTAACTGTAATGCGGAACAAAGCCATACTGCAAAAGTTAAGAAGTCATTTAATGCTTGTTGTTGTGATCACAACAGACAGCTTGTTCAAGTATCTTTCTTTTTTTGCTTTAATAAAATGTGTGCTATTTTCTGAAGTTGGTTTATTTGTTACAATCATGCTGAGCCAGATCATGCATCAATGACCACCCTGGACAAGACAAACGCACACACACGCGCACACACACACACACACACACACACACACACACACACCTCTACATTAGAACTGCCATTTATCCATCCATCCATCCATTTTCCAACCCGCTGAATCCAAACACAGGGTCACAGGGGTCTGCTGGAGCCAATCCCAGCCAACACAGGGCACAAGGCAGGAACCAATCCTGGGCAGGGTGCCAACCCACTGCAGGACACACACAAACACACCCACACACCAAGCACACACACGGGCCAATTTAGAATCACCAATCCACTGAACCTGCATGTCTTTGGACTGTGGGAGGAAACCGGAGCGCCCAGAGAAAACCCACGCAGACACGGGGAGAACATGCAAACTCCACTGCCATTTAACCTAAACTTATTCCTTTAAACCAGACAATCAGGGGGTGGTGGAATCTAACACAGGCTCTTAACCTAAGAGTCAGCAGCATTTAGCACCAAATCACCTGTTTTAATAGAAGTAAAAAGAATCCTGGAGAATATTTAAGAATTGCAGAAGGACCACAGTAGAAAGGTATGCACTTTTAAATATTTAGAAAAGGAAAAACTGGCTTCTAAGCTGATAAGATATGGGGCTCCATTTCGCTCAGCTGTACTTGTTTTCCAATGATAACTGAAAGGATTCCATCAATGTGCGTAATAAAGTTACATCTATCTTTTTATTATTGGAACATCTACTGCCCTGTTACCTGAAGAACATGCTTTTGTTATCTAAAGGGATAGTAATTGAAAATCTGGCTTGTTAAATAAATATAATGATACAGGCAGCAGAGTGATAAAAGCTTATCTCCTGCACCTTATCTAGAATACATTTGCAGGTTAAGGTTTAAAAACTGAAAAGGTTTGCAGTTTGCTATTAATGAAGCAACATTACATTTGGCCAATCAGAGCATTTGCTTTGTTATGAAAAATGAAATTATCAGTGTAACATCTTGAGAAAAGAGCTGTTAAAATTTATTTTTTAGAAAAGCTTAGAGCATTTATGGGCCTGTGTCACTATGATATATATTGGCAGTTAATGTTCTTTTCTAAGTTTTAAATTATACTCATCAACTTAGGTGAGCCAGGGGCTTGAATACTTCAACGTAGGCTTTCTATAATGTCAGCAGCAGAAAATGATTGATGAAGAAGAAAACGCAGTGAGAATTCACAGGTTGTGGTTCTACTGATATTATCAATCAATCCATCAATCAATCAATCAATCAATCTATCAATACATCAATTAATATTTTATTTACAGCAACAAATGTTAAACAAAGTGATGTACATAAACACAGAATAAAAACAACTTCAATACATATACTAAACATCTAAAAAGGTTCTAAATCAGTGCTATACTGATGATTGTCAGCTATACCTGTCCTTCCTTGCAGGGGACCACATGGTATACAGTCCCTGCATGTCTCACTGATATTGCATCCTGGATGAAGGAACACCATCACCAGCCAACCTGGCAAAAATGAGCCTTCATGTTATCCCGGCTGTTCAGCACCCCATCTCGGTTCAGCTTGGTTCATTATGACTAACACCTGTCACGACGGTACACAACCTTGGTGTGATGATAGATAACTGCATCCTTCACCGACCATGTTTCTACAATTTCTCCATCTTGTAGATTCACTCTATACCATATCCAAAAGATCAGACCTTATCTGACAGGGGGTGCAGTACAACTCCTGGGTCAGGCTTTGGTCTTGTCACATCTGGACTACTGCAACTCTCTGGTAACAGATGATTCTCAAGGCATCAGGACATCAGGTGTTCAACCTGCCAGGGTGGACACATGTCACTGCTCTCTTCAGATCACTACACTGGCTTCTTGTAGCAGCTTGTATTAAGTTCAAATCCTTGATGCCTGCCTCAGAGTACATCAGAACATTAGAACATTAGAACAATCTAGACGAGAACAGGCCATTCAGCCCAACACAGCATGCCAGTCCTATCTTTTCTCATAATCCATCCCCTGTATTCCTGGAATCAGCCTAGTTGCTCTTCTCTAGACCTTTTCTAGTGCTGCTATGTCCTTATTGTAGCCTGGAGACCCAAACTGCACACAGGACTCCAGATGAGGCCTCACCAGTGTGTTATAAAGCTTGAGCAGAATCTCCTGTGACTTGTACTCCACACGTCAAGGCTCTATATAACCTAACATTCTATTTGCCTTCTTAATGGCTTCTGAAGACTGTCTGGAAGTCGATAACTTAGAGTCCATTATGACTCCTAAATCCTTCTCATAAAGCGTACTCTCGATTTTCTGGCTGCCTATTGTGTATTGAAACCTGCCATTTTTACTTTCTATATGTAATACTTTACATTTACTGACATTAAATTTCATCTGCCAGAAATCTGCCCAAGCTTGTCTGCTGTCCAAGTTCCTCTGTAATGATATAACGGATTCCAAATTATCTGCTAATCCACCTTTCTTGGTATCATCTGCAAACTTAACCAGCTTGTTACTTATATTCCTATCTAAATCATTTATATAATGTATATGAAAAATAGCAGTGGTCCTAGCACTGACCCCTGTGGAACACCACTCTTAACATCAGCCAATTCAGATGAAGTTCCTCGCACCATCACTCTCTGCTTCCTGTAGTCAATGGGTCAGCATTTTTATATATATGGAGACACTTTTGAGGTCCTATGATCCATATCGACCACTCAGATCTGCTGATGAACAGCATCTGGCAATATGGACCACTGTGTGGAGTCAAATCTCGGTCCAGACTCTTTTCATGTATAGTTCCTGGCTGGTGTAAGGAGCTGCCCACTTCAATTGGAAATTCTATCTCATATAGTGTGTTAAAAAAGTGTTTGAAGACTCTCTTGTTTGGTGAATTTCTGTCTAACTAATAGCTGTTAGGTTTTATCAATTTCAGATTTGTAACTTGCTTATGTGTTGTTTTGAGCTTTTCACTTGCTGAAATGAATTTTTTACCCTTGTCCTGTAACACTTGTTTCCAAACTGTCCCCAACTGGTGTTAATCGATTATGTTGACATCTTTTGTAAGCTGCTTTGGGTAAAAGCATCTGCTAGGCAAATAAATTTAAATATTAATATATAAATAAATTGTTTTAAGACCAAATGTAAAAGGGTAGCCTATTCCATAGAGCAGAGGCAGCCACAGAAAAAAACGATTACCCATAAACTTCAGCTGAGACCGTGGGATGGACAGAACATTTTGATCAGATGATCTAAAACGCCTAGGAGTGGAGTAGAGGTGAAGGAGGTCTGAAATATAACGTGGTGCCTTTAATGCTTTAAAGACAAGTTAAAAAACTTTAAACTGTATTCTGTATTTTACTGGCAGCCAGTGAGGAGAGGCCAGCACTGGAGAAATATGTTCTGTCTTCTTCATACCAGTAAGGAGACATGCTGCTGTATTTCAGGCCAGCTGCAAATAGGACAGTGAAGACTGACTAACGTCCAAAAAAGAGAATTACAATATAAGACTCAAGAGCTTACTACAAACCGTAGCAACAAGGCCCTGTCAGATTACTCGATTTTTCCAGTGATTTTCAGGTGCAGGCTTCATTTACTTAATTTTAACAAGTACGGAGTGGTGGCAGTGCTCTCCAATGACCACCAGTTTTGTAGTCTGATATCTTTAGTGTTCCAGCACTGCTAGGATGTTCAGTCTTGAGGCAGAGAGCACAAGGCAGTGAGAGAAAACAAAACAAGATGTCATGCAAGCAAAAATTGCGCCGAAAAAACAGGCAAGGTTTTAATCGTAAACAAAATTTGAAACAACAAGCAAGTTGGACAGTGAAATAACCAACATTGGCTATTTATATGACAACATCGCCTGCAACAGCCAGCAACATGCACCTCAGTGATAATAAATTACATGCATCCCCTAAGCCACAAAACAGTGGTTTCCAATATAAGAGAAAATAATGTTGCAGTATAATTAAAAATAAACACGCTAATAAATGTGGACTTTTGATAGAGGTTTCCCAAAAAGATTTGTTAGCAGAAGATTCTCTATATTGAAAAACATACTGGAGAAGTTTTATTTTGCACATAAAAAAAATGATGACACCCAGAGACTCAGTCCAACAAGACTATCACAAGTCATAAGTCATAATTTGCGGGGATGGACTTGTGTGTATGTAAGAGCTGGCAGCCAATGAGCACTCACTCGGAAGTACAATGCATATAATGTAGCTATGAGAGTTCAGAAGCTCATCTGTCCGATGTCTCCACAGCAGAATGGAACACTAATATAAAAAAGAGATTGTGGCTGAACTTGCCCAACCTGGAACCTTTTTTTTTTACCACATCAGCTCTGTTATTGGCTGTGAAAAAGGGGGTGAGCTTGTGATAGGATGGAAATGTCAAATTGTGTTGTAAAGTCATCATAGAGTCATTTCATTTGTCATTCTTTGTCATTTCTAGACATCAAAGATGATGAGATAAGCAACTGCAGCCATCAAGTTTGGATATTAATTCCCACTAGAAGTCATGTCATAGCCTTCATTTACATAATCTGAGGCAGTCAGCTTCTTGTAAATCCAGATGTGTAGTGTGATATACCTAGTGACTCACTCCAACTATTCCATGACTTTCTCCAGAGGTATTCTTTTCTTAATTTCTTTAATTATTTGCTATATTTTATGTTATTATTATGTTTTAATGTTTTTTTATAACTTCACACATCCACCATTTTTGGTTGTTCTTCATGGCCATGGCTGTGTTGTTTAAAATGACAACATCCATTGGAGGGCACGTCGATGTGGTGTGTGGCATCACATGAGTTTGACCTGTGGAGATGTCATTATAAATTCACACACTACGACAGTGAAGTCAAAACCTCAAATAGTGATCAGTATGTCTAGTTAGGGATTTTTGGAATTAGTTTTGGAATTTGATCACTACCATTTTTGTCTCTTCTCCGCCTGTTTAATCAATTTTTCTTTTGTCTTAGCACTGATATTATTTTGCTTCATCCCTTGACCCAATTAGTTATTAAATGTGGTCTTTGACAAGCCTACTTTCCCTCTTAGGTTTGATACTCTTAGTGTTGCTCTGGGTGTAGCACCTCTAAGTGGAGGGCGTCCCCTTGTAGTAACAGCTGCTGCTTTCAATTGCTCTATTTGGTAACTTTTGCTATTAACTAAAAGTGGAATTTTTTGATGCTTAATAGATTAGAAACTGTTAATTGATGTTTTGCACAATGGTGTTACTACTGTGATTGACTTTCCCTGCAGGCCCTGTCACTGTTCTGGCAGTGTCTTCAGTTGCTATTTGAATTTGCTCTAATTATAAATACATGTTTTTAAAAATAACACCATATAGCCTTAAGGATATTTTTGTTTTAATTATGTAGGGCGATTCAAAAGCATTCAACCGTTTAACTCGTGTTTGACACAGAGACGGAGGGACAGTATGAGGCTGCACGTAACAGGGCTAGAATATCAACATGGGACTACAGAAATAGATAGATAGATAGATAGATAGATAGATAGATAGATAGATAGATAGATAGATAGATAGATAGATAGATAGATAGATAGATAGATAGATAGATAGATAGATAGATAGATAGATAGATAGATAGATAGATAGATAGATAGATAGATAGATGCTTTATTAATCCCAATGGGAAATTCACATTCTTCAGCAGCAGCATACTAATACAATAAATAATATTAAATTAAAGAATGATAATAATGCAGGTGAAAAACAGACAATAACTATGTACAATGTTAAATGTTAACGTTTACCCCCCCGGGTGGAATCAAAGAGTCGCATAGTTTGTGGGAGGAACGATCTCCTCAATCTGTCAGTGGAGCAGGACAGTGACAGCAGTCTGTCGCTGAAGCTGCTCTTCTGTCTGGAGATGATACTATTAAGTGGATGCAGTGGATTCTCCATAATTGATAGGAGCCTGCTGAGCGCCCTTCGCTCTGCCACAGATGTTAAACTGTCCAGCTCCATGCCAACAATAGAGCTTGCCTTCCTCACCAGTTTGTCCAGGCGTGAGGCGTCTTTCCTCTTAATGCTGCCTCCCCAGCACACCACTGCGTAGAAGAGGGCGCTCGCCACAACTGTCTGATAGAACATCTGCAGCATCTTATTATTATTATTATTATTATCTCCACTGTTATTTAAAAATCTGACACAGGAAAAATCCCACTGCTCTTTTAAAGCAAAAAATGCTTGGTTTATTGCCACTCTTAAACCTCTCTAAAAATAATTTTGAAAAAAAATACACAGTTTGTCGATGTGTGCATGCTTTGAAGATGCAATGATGTGATTGACTGGCTGGAAGTTGTAATTGTTTTAACTTGTGCCATCAGGTACTTGAGTTGAAAATGGCAGTGAGATTAATTATTCTTAGTATAGTAACATATGTTCTCCTTTTAAAGGTCTTTGCATTCATTTTCAGAATGGAATGCACATGGCTGTAGTTGTTCCACCAACCATCCATCTATTTTCTAACCAACTTATGCAGTTCTAGGGCATGAGGAGTAAATGCTATTCACAGTTTCAGACAGTGTTATCCTTTAATAAGACGTCACATACTTATCATGCTAATAATATGGAGTCATGAGATAATCTAACCTGCATATCTTTGTGATGCAGTGGAAACTGAGCCTGAGCCATGGCAGGCTCTGGCTGCCGTTGTAGCAAATCAAAATCAGAGTAACTTTCAAATGAAGTGACTATGTAGTGGCTATCTTTGTAATAATGCTAGTCTCCAACAGTTATGAAAATAGGAGCTCCATATGTTCATACCAAAATAAAATGTATTTAGTTAGTGTCTCAAAACTTTTATATTGGTCACATATTTGTGTGGCTCAGCTCATACTGCTTTAAAGCATCAGAAAATTTCTTTAGTGATAAAACATGTAATGCGTTAATGGAAGCATACAATCGCAGAGTTCTGAAATTAGCCAAGCTGTTAAAATATTATACTTTATTGCTGAAAACTAATCAGCAAACACAAAATTTGAGTTGTTAATTAGGTTTTTGAAGCCAAAATAGTCTTCATTAGTATTAGTACTAGCCGAAACACATAGGACAAATACGAGTCTAGTTCCGAGTAATTACTGCAGTTATGGTCAGTGGTGGACCTACATTTTTAGGACCCTGAAGCTTGAACTGTTATAAGTTCTCTTCTCAACCATCATGAGAGTAATCACTGTTATCTTCTTCAATGGGGTTGTTCCACAATAGATCATAACAAATATTCTTTTGATACTTTAATTTCCTTTTAATTATTAATTGATCTATTATTTTGTATTGCATTATACTGTATTACAAATACTATTATTTTTTTAAAACCCCTTCTCACTCAGTAGACACCCAAAATCTTTAAGCAATGTGGACTTAAGTCACCTCTGGGGTCCTTTTGGGGTTAGGGGCACTGAAGCTTAAACGTCATTAGTTTTATAGTAGATCCACCCCTGGTTTTCGTCAGTCCAGTTCAATGATTAAAGGAATACTCCATCGAAAAATGATATATTTTTCATATGTTACTTATCCCTGTCATGCATCCATGTCAGTGGATCATCTTCTGGGCTCTCCTCAGGAGGAGAGGTGGTACTAGCCCTAACCTTATCCTCTTTTGTTCCCTCCATAGTGCAGAGAAGATGCCCAGTTCGGGCAATTGACTCCACCCCTACCAGTCCCGGTGCATCATATCCCACGCTTCCCAGAGAAGGCATCACTTGTTAAGAGAACACACAGCAGGGTGGAGCTCCCTCCCATTATGATTTTGATGGGCTTTAGCTTCCAGAAAGGTTCCTCACACAATAACTCTTATTTTGCCTTTGTTTGGTGTGATGATTAAATTGAAAAGACTGTCTTGGCACTCCAACAATTCACCTTGTAGATCTACAGTTCCTTCCTATAATCATAACTCATATAGTTTATAGTGATTGTAGAGTAAAAAATTTAATCTTATGTTTTGGTGGAAAAAGGCCATAACAAAATTTCTGATGGGACAGAACGTAATTGTGACCCAACACCGAACCACAGCAAACAATATCAGAACCATCCATGAAAGAAATCTCACAGTAATTTATGTTGCGTAATTCACTGGGATTCACCTTACACTACAAAAGTAATGCAGCCTCTAAAATTTTGCTAATTCTGCTGCATGATTACATTTCATAATGTACTGGATTGTAAATTGTAGCAGGGGTGCCACTATGCTAACATGTTAGGTTATTTCTGGACATGGAATGACATGCAAATATCCCTAGTGTTCACTTTATAATGGAATTGGAGCATAGCCACCAAGATCTCTGTTTAATAGTGATAGCACTGATAGATAAAGAGAAAAAAACAAATGCAATGAACATGAAATATTGACCAATCATTAACAATCATTTTAATGGTGTGTCTGCCAGTGCCGGCAGTCTGGCTCAGACAGATGCGGTCCTTGGAATGAATGCCATATTCCAGTTGTCTTATTTTTTATAGCTTTATAGATTTGTAAGGCACTTTCTCCACTCTACGACTGGAAGAGGATGAGAGGCTAGTAGTTGTGTCTCACCCTCATCTTTCCCCAAGTTTACCTTGTGAGCTTTGCCTTTCCCCCATGCTACCGGACATGCCTAATAAGAGATAAAATTTCTGATAGGAATGGGCGTCTACAGAGATTAACGCTAGATGACAGCACACTGTATAAAAATGTTTGTACAAAGCCTCACATTACTCGTGTCAGATCAAGTCATGCAGTCGTATGAGTTTTTGAAGACAGGGCTCTTGACCAATGACTGAGGGGAAGAGGCGGATCTGTAAGTCAAAAGCTCAATCTTCAATGATCGTGTTGTGAAAGAACCAGCCTCGACACACACAAAAAGGTTTGGGGCAGCTACCAATATATTGTCCCTGGCTGCAAAAGGGTATGAAAATTGACACTGATGTGCATAGGTTGGAGGTCCAGACTGAAATGAGGTACATGGATTTTGACTGGTCTTTTAAGACAGGAAACCGAAAGTAATGCGATTAAGATGCGGAACCGGAAGTGATTTTCTTGAGAACGGAACCGGACGTGACATCATCCTTGGGAGCGGAACCGGAAGTGGTGTTGTTAGGGCTGAATCAGGCAGAATTTCCTGTATTTGGTCTGCAGAAATAACAGAGGAAAGTTTAGTGCACCCTGCCACCCCCTGGGCTGGTGTGGAATTACTTTAATTTGGTCCATTCAGCTTCCTCCTATGTGCACGTGTGTGACAGTGTTTACTCTGCGTGTACTGCTCTGATTTTCTGGAATATTTATTTAATAAAATTTTAGCAAAAAATGCGTGAGCATACAATTGAATGACTTAACATCCTTAATGTTAGAACCGAGCATCACTCGGGCTATAAAAAGTGCTAAAAGAGTTAGCTCCGAGTCTCACTCAGGCAATGGTATAGATGTGTCTCACGTAAGACCCGAGGTTTACTTGGGCTGTAAAAGTGGCAACAGTGTTAGTGCTGAACATTACTTGGGCAACGGTATAGGCGTGTCTCGCGTAAGAGTCAGGCCCAAGTGTTACCTAGGCAATGGTATAAACGCGTCTTCTCCTGGCATCATAATGGCATCTCGTAAGAAACGCCTCTCATGAGCAGAGACGATGAGGTGAATCTGTCTTCAGGCAGTGAAATTGAAATGGACAGTGAAGCTGAAAGTTATTCTGGGAATCCGAAAGCATCACTCACGTCACTCGCACATATGCAGTGTGTTGTTCATACTATTATTATTATTTGTATCATTATTATACTTACTACACTTCTGACTTTGTACTTTTTGTGTTTTGCACATTTTAGAGCAGAAAGATTAGATTTAATAAAAATGTCACTTTCAAGTTAAAAAATGCAATGATGTTTACATGTTTTTTTGGAAAAAATGTCACGCTAAGGATGCTACTTTTTGGATAATGAGATACAAGTAAAGTGAGATTTTTTCATGGACATTTTTAAATTGTTTGCTGTCATCCAGCCTCATTCTAGTCACCCCATCCATTCAGAAGTTCTGTGTTCTCTATGAAAACAAGAGATGAAAAGTTTTCTCAGCAATCACTACAAGCCACATGGGATAAGTTACATGTAAAAATATCATTTTTGTGTGGTGTGTCCCAATGCATTAGCTAACACTTCCCAACACAACTGATTTTCAGACTTTTTCAAGCAGTTGATAACAGTAGGAAATCTGTTTTCTATGCATTTTCTAATTTTATTTTCAGAGTCAGTTCAACAGCCTTCAGAATAGAAAATAAAGGAGAATTTACAGTATTAAAGTTAATAAGAGTGAAAGGGAGTGCCGGCCTGACAGTCCAGGAAATGTTCACAGACTCTGGCACCGACTAATGCAAAGTATCACCTCTCACTTATCTAAGATTATACTTGAAAAAGTCAGAAAAAGAGCATAATAGTCAGGACTGTTTCCAACAATGTCGAAAAAAAGGACAAAATCCCTGCTCCCCAAAAGAAAGTGGACAGCCTGACTTGGGGGGCTTGTATCTTTGTGAATTGCTCTCTCACACTGCCAATGGAAGGGTTAACATGGGGGAGTTCCTGCATAATTGTGCATGACAGGATTAATCCTCCTACTTACTTGTTAATAATAAACCGATTCAGAGAAATGTTCTTCTGCACATTAAAAACTCATTTAAAAATTCCGGGTTTTTTTTACCTGCCCCTAAATCTTGATCCAAACTCAAATACTTACTATTGTCATTTTAATTACTATCGATAAAAACCATAGTAACCTGCCAACAGAAAACTCAGTTCCTGATGAGCCTCCCTGCATAGGTCAAGATGCAGTTCCTTACCATGAAAACTCATAATGACATTTAGTGACTGGCTCTGAGGCCTGCAGCGTGTAGAGAAGACCACAAACAAATCCTGGTTAAACTCCAGCTCAGAGAACATACACAGATTTTCTTTCTCACTAGCACATTGCACACCAGCTACATTAGAATCAATTCACTGGGTCACAATTTACTTTAATAGACAATTTACTTTAATTTACTTCAACAGTCATCCTTCACTTTTTGACGTTTTGTTATGCTGCAGCTTAGTGCTAAAATCATTTCAATTCATTTTAACAACGCTAAATACCCCAGAAAGGCAAAGCAAAAACAGAGTTTTTGCATATTTATTAAAAACTGGCTGTGTTACATGTCTAAGATGGATTCAAAGACAGATAATCAACAGAGACCTCAGTGTTATTATTTCTAATGCACCACTCGATGCGTATATCTATGTTGTATTCTATTTGGAATGGGATTCATAGAAGCAGTGTTATCGTTTATATTGCGCCATCTGTTAGAATGATAAATGCATTGCATTTTATTACTAAAATTGTTTGTTATGCACCATCTTTTGGAATGACAGAGACATAGCCAACTGGACTGACACACAGACACTTATTCTTTTATTATGGTGGATCTTCTTCTTCTTCTTCTTCCTCCTCTTCATCTTTTCACACTTCTATGTGGGGTTGATATAGTTGATCAACCTTCCCCATATTAGCCTTGCATCTCTTCCTCAGTCACACCCTTTTCCTCCAGTTCTTCTTGTATTGTATGCATCCACCTCCGCTTTGGCTTCCCTCACTTTCTCTTCCCTTGTACTTCCATTCCCATCACTCTTTAGCCCACATATTCATTGCCTCTCCTCATCACATGTCCATACCACTTCAATCTACTTTCCTGTACCTTCTTAGATATCTCTCCCACTTTTGTTGCATTCTCTCATTTCTTATTCTGTCCTTCTTTGTAACTCCAAACATCTATCTCAACATTCTCATTTCTGCCACATTCAACTTCTTCTCCTAAACTCAATTTACTGTTCATGTCTCAACACCATACGTCATTGCTGGTCTTACTACTGTCTTAAAAATCTTATCTTTAACCTTAATTATTTTTAGGCTTAATTCTTCAATCCCACAATACTCCTGATATCTTCTTCCAATTGTTAAATCCACACTGCACTCTGTGAGTTATCTCTGCATCTAGTCTTCCACTGATATTTAATTGTAACCACTTTCTCAATTGCTCTGCCTGTTGGGTAACTTCAAAATCCTGATCATCATTAAACCCCAAATATTCTTCACTCCTCTTTCTACCAAAGCTCTTCTCCATTCTTCCAACTTCCTCTCCACTTCCTTTTTCTTGGTGCTACACAAAAAACAATGTCATAGGCAAAAAGCCTGCACTGGGGGGATTGGTCTTTTATCCCATGACTCAGAACATCAATAAGCAGATCAAAGAGGTTAGGACGTATAGAAGATCCATGATGCAGACGTTCTCTAACTGGGATCTAGTGTGTTATCCCTACACTGCTTTTAACCCTCGTCTTCACTCCCTCATACATATTTTGGACATTCCTAACATGCTTCTCTTTCCAGACCTCTTAACGTGGCTCTCTATCATATGCCTTCTCCAAATCATTAAACACCATATACAATCCTTTATGTTATTCTTAAAGCTTCTCTATGAGCTTTTATTAAAGTGGACACAAATTTGAATTATCACACTGGTACAAGTATTCAGACCCTGTGCTATGACACTTGAAATTTTGCTCAGGTTTATCCCATTCTATTGATCATCCTTGAAATGTTTGGAGTCCACCTGTAGTCAATTCATTTGATTGGACATGATTAGTAATAGTGAACACCTGTTTGTAGAAGGTTCCACCACTGAGCTAAAACCAAGCCCTGAGATCAAAGGAATTATCTGCAGTGCTTAGAGACAGAATTATGTTCTGGAGAAGGCTACAAAGAAATGTCTGCATCATTGGAGGTTCCCAAAATTACAGTGGCTTCCATAATGCTTTCATTAAATACGCTTGATACAACCCCTCTTCCTATAGTTACATTTGCTCTTGTGTTTGTATGTTCATATGGAAGAAGGTTCAATGGCCTAATGAGGCCAAGACTGAATTTCTGGCCATCAGACCCAATCCCATGTTTGAACACTGCTCATTATCAAAAACACACCCTCTCCACAGTGAAGCATGGTGGTGATAGCATCGTGATGTGGGGGAATGTTTCTCTGCAGCAGGTCCTGGAAAGCATGTGGTGGT
This sequence comes from Erpetoichthys calabaricus, assembly GCF_900747795.2. NCBI lineage: Eukaryota > Metazoa > Chordata > Cladistia > Polypteriformes > Polypteridae > Erpetoichthys > Erpetoichthys calabaricus. The sequence continues at coordinate 227,808,162 of NC_041398.2, read as the reverse complement.
GGAGGGTAAAATGAATGCAGCAAAATCCAGGGATATCCTGGAGGGATATCTGTCACCATCCACTAGAAACCTGTGCCTTAGGAGAAGATTTGATTTCCAGCCAGATAACGACTCCAAGCAAAGCTACACAGGAATGACTACAGAACAACAATGTTAATGTACTGAATAGGACGAGTCAGAGACCAGATCTCAATCCAGTTGAGAATTTGTGACTGGACTTGAAAATGGCTGTTCACTCATAATCATCATGGAGCCTGACAGATTCTTGATCAGTTTTGCAAAGAAGAATGGGGAACAATGGGAGAGTCCAGATGTACAAAGCTTATCGAGAGGCAGGTGCACACAGAATCAAGGCTGTCGTGGCTGCCAAAGGTGCATCTACTAAATACTTACTTGAAGGTAATGATCACTTCGGCAATCAATTATTTTTAATTCATTTAGACCATTTTGCAGAGATCAGTTTCCACTTTGACATCTTTCTGTTAATCAATGTCAAAAAAGCCAAATTAAATCCACCATAATTCAATGTTGTGTAACAAGAAAATATGAAAACCTCCAAGAGGAGAATACTTTTTATAAGCATTAGGTGCTTCTTTGGGATGAAAACCACTGAACCTGAAGACAAACCCTGCAAGAATAGAGGAAGATCGTGCTAACCCCATGCAGATGGTGACTGGGAAAATCGAGAGTACACCTTATGAGAAGGATTTAGGAGTCATAGTGGACTCTAAGCTATCAACTTCCCAACAGTGTTCAAAAGCCATTAAGAAGGCAAATAGAATGTCAGGTTATATAGCGCCTTGATGTGTGGAGTACAAGTCCATGGAGGTTCTGCTCAAGCTTTATAACACACTGGTGAGGCCTCATCTGGAATATTGTGTGCAGTTTTGGTCTCCAGGCTACAAAAAGGACATAGCAGCACTAGAAAAGGTCCAGAGAAGAATGACTAGGCTGATTCCTGGGCTACAGGGGATGAATTATGAGGAAAGATTAAAAGAGCTGAGCCTTTACAGTTTAAGTAAAAGAAGATTAAAAGGTGACATGATTGAAGTGTTTAAAATTATGAAGTGAATTAGTCCAGTGGATCGAGATAGTTATTTTAAAATGAGTTCATCAAGAACACAGAGACACAATTGGAAACTTGTTAAGGGTAAATTTCACACAAACATTAGGAAGTTTTTCTTTATACAAAGAATGATAGACACTTGGAACAAGCTATAAAGTAGCGTGGTAGACAGTAAGACTTCAGGGACTTTCAAAACTGACTTGATGTTTTTTAGGAGACATAAGTGGATAGGACTGGTGAGCTTTGTTGGGCTGAATGGCCTGTTCTCGTCCAGATTGTTCTAATGTCCTAAAAAAGGCATGATGGTTCTTACAGCAGCCTCTTAACCTCTGAACCAATCACCTTGTGAAATCTGAAAGTTCTTCCCAAAACCCTATGGGATTTTTCCAGGTGCTTTAGTTTGCTCCTACTTCCCCAACAACATCCTTGTTTAGTTTCTTAGCAAACTTTAGTTACTTTGCAGTAAGGAGACTGTGGAAGATTGTGGGTTCGCTTCCCGGTTCCTCCCTGTGTGGATAGCGCTTTGAGTACTGAGAAAAGCGTTATATAAATGTAATGAATTATTATTATTATTATTATTATTATTATTACCTTTACTATAAGTGAATGTGCCCAATGATGGGCTGGTATCCATTCCAGAGCTGGATCATGCCTTGGGCTTCATATTCTATTTTAAAACCAAAAAATAATAATAATTGAATTTTGTCATACTTGCAACAACGACAATAAAGGTATTCTATTTTATGATCGTAAAATGGATTGAGGGTGGCGCAGTGGGTAGCACTGCTGCCTTGCAGTTGGGAGATCTGGGGACCTGGGTTCGCTTCCCAGGTCCTCCCTGCGTGGAGTTTGCATGTTCTTCCCGTGTCTGCATGGGTTTCCTCCGGGTGCTCCGGTTTCCTCCCACAGTCCAAAGACATGCAGGTTAGGTGGACTGGCGATTCTAAAATTGGCCCTAGTGTGTGGGTGTGTTTGTGTGTGTCCTGCGGTGGGTTGGTTCCTGCCTTGTGCCCTGTGTTGGCTGGGATTGGCTCCAGCAGACCCCCGTGACCCTGTGTTCGGATTCAGCGGGTTGGAAAATGGATGGATGGATGGAAAATGGATTGATACATGTGAACACATTTAAATCAGCTGAATTAAAAAAAGGCCAGTTTCAAATCTTAAAATTGTTGAACAGTATGAGATGTTCCTTTCTCCATGCTTCATTCATTCTGCCTTCATAACTACAGCACAGTAAAGCAAGCATTCTCTGCAAGAAATCTCTTTAGCACAGGCTTTGCCAAGTATTTATTCTCTTATAGCCTTCTTCTTGCCTTGCAAAGTAGTCATTAAATTATTTCTTCTGTCAGGCCAAGGTACACTGATGCTATTTATGACAGACTTACTTGTAAATTTTACTAAAAGCATGCCGCTTGTGCTGATGTTTATTTAGTGGGTTTTCCCTGGCAGCTACTTTTTTTTTCCATAATGGATTTTTCATTATTGACATTTGTGTCATTATGCTCAAACCAGATATGTATTGCTAAAACATTAACTTTACATTAAAGTTGTTTCACTAAAGCAAACGGAGCTTAACAGCACTTTAGTTAGTTAAATGGCAATGATTTAAATGATAGATTCAGTCACCCATCAAGTTTATGAACCCCACTTTTTTTCACTACAGAGTTATTGAGACCTGGAGACTTTTCTGACTGCATTGTGTGTCAGGCAGTAAACAGCCCTGTTGGAGGTGCCAGTCCTTGTGTAAAAATATATCACGTATATTTCCAAATGTATCATGAAATCTTTCAGTGCTCAGATTTTTGTTGTATTGAGTGGATACATTTTATTTATTTAGTACCTTTCCCGTGCTCAAAATGCTTAAACAGATGGGTGATCAGCCAGTGTATTTCATACTGTGGTATTTGTCACTTGGTTCTTGTCTACTTTGGAGATTTTAAATCCATCCAATTCATTTCTGACATTAGTTTAATGGTTTGTTTTTTATTTACACACATGGTTTTTAGTATGAATATGAATATAGTGGTTATCACAAACTGTCTTATTCCTCAGTATGTTAAGGACACATTAATATGCTCGAGGATTATGGTGAACATTACAGAGACTGGGGCCTGTGTTTATCAAGCGTCTCAGAATTACTTCTTGGAAATGCGCTAAAAGTCACACAAGGAAAAGAATTGTTTTGCTACCTTAGAGTAATACATAAGAAGTATTTATGAGGAATCTTACGTGCACTCCCAAGTTAGGAGTGAGAGTTCACATTTGACAATGAATGATGTCATGATTTTACAGCACCCTCTGCCATAAATTGGTACTTGTGTTAACATTTTGTAGTTTTCTGATACTAATGCTAAGGTTTTACCACAAAAAAAAATAATAATAATAACTAGTGGGCTCCGCCCCCTGCTTGCTTCGCTCACCAACCTCTGGGTTTTGTTACCCGGATATACAATTTAAAGAGATTGTTATTTTCATGGGTATTGTTACATATGCATTATTTTCACTTTTACTTATTTGGAATTAACTTGTCTTCAAGATTGCATTGAATTTTGATTCTGTGTTTGAACTTACATCATGACATCGCAACGTATACCTGCCCGTGAGTGAATAGCATTTCTTTCCCTCTAATAAATAAACCAACTTTTTCAAATGTTTGTCCCTGTGATTTGTTAATTGTCATAGGAAAAGCTATTGAATTGCGCCAACGTTTTTGAACGTCTTTATGAAGTTCTACTTTGTCTTTTACTCTTTGTCTTTTATTTCTGACCCTGATTGGACCTGCGAGGTTTTCAGTTCCACTTGGTCCGGGCTGAATATTACTTTCCTTATTTTCTGAATTTGCATATAGATTATTACTGTTCTTTTTTGCATTCTTTTCTCTCCGACGCATTTGGGTCTCTTTTCGACGCACTGCTCTTTCTTCTTCGCTTAGTCGTTGACGTGTCATCTAGAACGTATAAAATTATTGTCCTGATAAAATTTATAAGAGCTGAGAGGGTAGTTTGTGTGTCTGCCAAAAGCATTCACACGACTAAGAGCTGAGAGCACAGGAAGTGTGTCTGAATCAGAATCAGAATCAGAATATCTTTATTGTCATTGTAACAAATACAATGAAATCAGGTGCAGTCCCTGCGGTGTCAAAATATAAATAAATATAATTACAAAAGAATAGGAAAGGATAAGACAAAAGGATTAGGCAAAAGCATTCACATGACTGAGAGGTTAGATGACTGGGACTTGCTTCCAAAGGTTGTAAGTATGACATGACTTCAAAGAATCTCATGTTAAAAGTCTCCGTCTTGCAGGACTTCATTCCAAAAAAGTCTCTTCAGAAAGTCACGTCTCGTCCCAAGATTTTTTTATTATTATAGAGAGATGATATTTAAAGTAGTAGTATCATTTTATTGGATTATTTATATTTATCGACTATTTGGAATGCACTGCAGTTTTTGAACGCTGCTTGTTTGTTGGTTTTGAAATAAAAGCACCTACCCCTTGCTGACTGTGTGTGTCCTCATTTGCCCAGCTCATCCTTGGGTACTGTCACACACGTGTATTTAGGAGACATCTAAAGGGCTTGAATACGTGATTCCACGTCAGACCAGGGGGTGGCGAAGTGCACTAATTTTCCCTCTTGATCTTTTGCAGACCATTCTAGGGTAATCCCACCCGGCTCTGGGGCAGCCAAAGACATCACTTCCGGTTCTGGTAATGATGACATCACTTCCTCCACTGGCCTTTAAAGCTGCCATCTTGTGTCAAGAGAATCAGTTCTGTTTTGGACTCTGTTATGTAAACATGACAACACTTTTGAATCGATTTTGCAGCCGGGATTATACGGGTAGCTGCCCCAAACCTTCTCAACATCTTATGGTCGTTTTTGTGACAGTACGTAATCAACTGTTTTGGGTTCAAGAGACTCCTGGAAGCACCCAGGGAGCATGGAGCTGACCCAGACCATCACATACTCCTACGCCTAAGTGTAAAGTTTGCATCACTCTGAAGATCAGCATTGTTGGAAAGGTGATTGACAGTGAAATGTCACATAGGTATGCTGAGCTGTGAACTAAATCACTGGAATAGTTATGTTACACTTTAGAAGCCGAGGAACGTTCAAAAAGGCAGGTGGTGAGAGACACGGCACATGACTCTGGAGGACAAATGGGAACACTGGAAGAGTGAATGTGATTTATAGCTGTGACTATTTAGTGTTCTGCCACCCGCAGGTGAATAAGCAGAGCGCAGTGAGGACTGGGAAAAGAAAGCCTATAAACTATCAGGGTCAGGATCAAGAGATCACTCCAACCTAGCAACTAAACAAAAGGAGACAAACTCGTAGTAGAAGGATCACAACAGGGTCAAAACCAAAACATATATTTGAGAAAAACACAGAAAAGTTGGACCTTGGAAAAAAAACACAAAGTTGAACTTTGGAGTAACCTAACTTGAAGCTGTTTATATGGTTGCATTAATAACATATTAGAGTTTGACTTCCAGGATTTGAGGCTGCTGCCTCGCAGTTGGGAGACCTGGGGACCTGGGTTCGCTTTCCGGGTCCTCCCTGCGTGGAGTTTGCATGTTCTCCCCGTGTCTGTGTGGGTTTCCTCCGGGCGCTCCGGTTTCCTCCCACAGTCCAAAGACATGCAGGTTAGGTGGATTGGCGATTCTAAATTGGCCCTAGTGTGTGCTTGGTGTGTGGGTGTGTTTGTGTGTGTCCTGCGGTGGGTTGGCACCCTGCCCGGGATTGGTTCCTGCCTTGTGCCCTGTGTTGGCTGGGATTGGCTTCAGCAGACCCCCATGACCCTGTGTTTGGATTCAGCGGGTTGGAAAATGGATGGATGGTTGGATGGATTTGAGTCCTTAGTAACCTATGCCTAAAATGGCAGAGCCTATACAAAACAAAATGGCACCATGAGAACATTCAGACCAAAATCATAATGCAATTTTAAACTCTCAAAACAGATTGCTAAGTGTAAAACTAAGATTGCCCAAACATTCCTAATAATAAAAAACATAGCTAGGATGTCTTAATTTCTATAACAAAAATGTATTCTTTTCTGAATAAATTTATAATAGCAGTGGATTCATAACATTCAACAGTCATAACATCTCTCTTTCCCTCTCTCTTTTTCTCTCCCTTGGCAGCCATATTCATGTTGGCTTCTTGGGCCTATGCAGATGATGACCTGAAGCGGGCAGACCAAAAGATAATCTGAAGGAAACTGTCCATCACTATAAGGTTATGTGCTGCCTGAAATTGCACATCTAGCACTATCAGGTTGTTTTATTTGCAAGCCCACATTCTATTTGCTTTTATATGGTGCTAGTTATAATAAACCCTTAATACCCTTTCCCTTAATACATAATTCAATGTGTAATTTTCTCCTGCCTGTTCTGGTACTCTGTCTTGTTGCCTAAGGTCATAGATATAAAGGTAATGTAAAATATGATGGTAGTAGCAAGGATTTGAGGACATAATAAAGAGGATAAAGGATAGAATATGTTAACCCTAAGTTATTTAATTTTCAGATCAGACCATTACATGTGGTAGCCCCTAGCTGAAATTTAAAAGCAAGAATGTACTGGTCATCTGGCCTGGGCTCAGATTGAGGATGGAATGGGACTGGGTTCTGCTGATCTAGAACTGGTATGAAGTAGGAAGTCAGCGTCTCCTATTGGTTATTGGAGAACTGAGTTGTGGCTGAATCAGGAGAGTCACTCTGCATCATGATGCCCCATTGTTTCCTGTCATGTGACAGGAAAGTGAAGGATTGATGTAAGTTTGGTCTCTTTGCATCTCTGTCTCTTTCTCTGCTATTTTCCATCAATGTTGGAGGACGCTAGGCCATCGATGTCACCTTTCAAAGGTCATGTGAGACTAAAGACCAAGTCAAACCAGGAAATAACACAGAGAACCACCTGGTAGCAAGCATCTAATTATGTTGTGATGGTACAGTATTCCCTTGCGAATTGCAGGGATAAGGGGTGCAGGACGCTTGCAAATGTGAAAATTCACAATTACGTCTTGGGCCTGTGATTACTGTATATTCTAATTTTATTGCACTAAATAAGATGGAAAACGTTGTGAGAAATGTGAATCAGATTTGAGGCATTATGTTCAGGTCTACACTTGAACCCTAATATGACAAACAGCAAGCAATACCAACTAAGAGTATCTCACAGTTAGAAATAAATTGGGAGAATTTCCAAAACTAGAATTCAAAGACTTAAACAGCAGCTGATTGTAAAAAAAATGCTTACAAACTGTGATTTATTTTAAAACCCTCACCCATCCATTTTTGGAAATGATTTTTTCCATTAGATTAAGTTAGAATAGATTAGGTAAACCTTATTAAACCTAAAGAGAGATTTAGATGCATACAGGAGCAGAAACATAAAAAACGAAGAGATAATCTCACACGAAAAAACAGTACAATCAGCCAATAAATCAATAAATAAATACTTAAGTGTATATTCTGCAGAAATTGCAAAATGAACTTAAAGAGTATAAACATTCAGTCTAGGATGTCAGCAGGAAGCATTGAATTACCTGATAGTAGACATCAGAAAAGACCCCAAGAGGTGCCCAATGTGGAGAGATGAGTCTGTGGCTAAAAGTACTCCTTCTGGAGGGGATGAAAGGGATTTTTCATGATGGCATCTGATTTTGCCACCATCTTCTTTTCCACAACAGCTTCCGGTATGTTAATGGTTAGTCTTGTGATACAGCAGCGTTTCCTGATAAGTTTGTTCAGGCATTGTGGTTCTTTTGATTTCAAGTTGCTTCCCTAGGAGACCACATCATAGAATGGTACACTGGCTACTGTGGACTGGTAAAACATTTCCAGCAACTTGCTGCATACATCAAAAGACAGAAGTTTCCTTACAAAATACGGTGTGCTCTGGCCCTTCTACAGCACCGCTGTGTTGTTAGACCAGTCCAGTTTTCTGTTTATGTGAACCCCCCGGGTGGGCCACTTCCAAGTCCTGCTCCTGAATGGTGACTGGTTTTAGAGGCTCTTTTACACTCCATATAAGTCCATGACCAACTCTTTTTCTAATGTTGTGTTGCTGGTGGTTCTCCCTCAACCACAAGACAAAGTACTTCACAAGCCTCCTGTACTCTGACTCGTCTCCATGATTAATGCATCCTATGATGAAGACTTCATCTAAGAATTTCTGTATCTGGCAAGTACTGGTATTATACTGGAATTCCATTGTCTAGGGGGTAAACAGGCAAAGACGCAGGTGAGTTCCCTAAGGTGCTCCAGTATTACACACACCACCATATCTGCCACACAGTCCCTGAGCCTCCTGTTTGTTGGTCAGGTAGTCCATGATCCAGCAGATTGTGGGGACATCAAGATGCATAGTCTTGAGCTTTTTTCCCAAGTCAAGGAGGCAGAAGGGTATTAAAGGCAAAGGAAAAATCAAAGAACATCACCAGACTGTGTTGCAGCTTTGTCCAAGAGTAGGTTCTGTAGAGCATGTAGCTCAGAGCATCTTTTTCACCTATATGTGCCTGATAGGAAAACTGCAGAGGATCAACATGTTCAGAAACCAGGGTTTAGAGTGCTTTCAGGACCAGCCTCTCAAAGGCCTTTATAACATATGAAGTAAGAGCAACTGATCTGAAGTCCTTAGGATCCCTAAATCTCCGTTTTTTGGCCCTGGGAGTACACAGGATGTTTTCCACAGCTGGAGAACCCTCTACAAACTCAAGGAAAACAGAACAAGTGCTGAAGGACCCCACAAAGCTAAGTGGCACATGTTTACCTCACACTGGGGTTGATTCCATCTGGCACCTGCAGCCATGCTCATGCAGAGTTTCAAGGCTCTCAAATCACTTGATCAGCAGAGACAAACAGCTTAGTACATGGAAGGGGTCTGAGAACCACAGATGCGATGTCATTTTAGGGAAGGGTTGTGCAGGATACATATGTCTGTTAGAATTCGGGAACCTCCTCAGCATGCACACAGAGGCTAGACATGTTATTAATAACCTTAGTTATTACATAGTCGAAAGGGTAGTCACAGTCAACCCAGAGGGCATTTAACAAGATGGAAAATCAATTCGGACTACGATACTTACCAAACCTCCTCAGTCCACTTCAGGGTCACAAGAGGATGGACATTATCCCGTATAACAATCAGAAAAATGCAGAAACTAACCACGTTCAAAGCACCATTCCATCGTAGCGCATACTTTCTTGCAATTGGTCAATTTAGAGGTTTCTGTGAACCTCACATGTTAATTTTTGGGATATGAGAGAAAAACTGAAGAATGGGGTTAAAAATACACACTAACAGTGAACAGGCCCAGATTTAAATTCTGTTGTGATGGAGCAGCAGTGACCCCTGAGCCACTTGAGCCATTGAGTCACCTTTTAACTTAGCAAGTATACTTAATAGCAATCCTAATTCACAAACATTACAAATGCTTATGTTAAGCAATGGTTCTCATGGCTTGAATTGCACACTTACTGTGTGTAAAAGTTCACTGCTAATCAACAGTCATGAAGCATCACTAGATCTCAGCTGTTGTATGAGTAAGGAACTGTGATATTTTACATTTTTAACTAAAGGTTCTTTCTAACAGAACTGAGGGCTAAGCCTTTATTTACTTCAATTCATTTTTTTCTGGGTGGTTCTCTTTTTTAATCTAAGTCTCCCACTTGACACTCGATACCTTTGATTATTTGCAAAAGACATAATAATAGGTAAATAAAAGCCATTTAAACAACTCAGATTAATGTGTTAGGCTACACTAAATAGAGCACCATTTGAAGGAATGAACTGGGCTAAATCGGGAGATTGTTAATTACTCAAACTGATCAAAAGTAAAGAGCCATAAGTAGCTGCCCAAATCAAACACTTCAAGCTCAGTACAAATTACTTCTGATACTGATGGCTACCATTAGCCCAGCTTGATATACAGCTATTAACAAATGTACAGCATCAGGTTTCTCCAATTTTTTTGTTCCAGAATCTTATACTTTGAGCTGTTGTATCTTGCTCTGGAAACATTTTGGACAATTTTAAACGAGAGAGATGCGCTCGATATATAATTTTAAGTTGAATAATTGTATGCTTTGCGCAATTGGAGCTCAAGTCAATTCTGTGCATGGCTAACTTCCACTCCTTTTCTGAGATGTTGAATGAGAGATCCTTTTCCTGATGTACTCTGTGATCTTTGAAAGGAAGGGACTTTAAAATGGTTTTATATACAGGTAGTCCCCAGGTTACGGACATCTGACCTACGAAATACGAACGGGGCTGCAACTGCCACACATGCGCCTCAGTAACTGCCACTCTGTCATCTTTGGCCTGGGGACGCTGCAAGCGATGGCTGGACGGAGGCTGGAGGGAGTCGATTTTGCTGCTCGCGCAGTGTAGTGTCCGTCGGGTGGCTCCCGGCGGCAAGCGGTTTCACTGCCAGCCCACCACACACGGCTGCCCTGTTCATTCTAGGTGGGCGGCTGGTAATGCTGCAAGTGGTGACCCTATTGTAGCTGAACGGAAGCCATTGAGGGTGAACGGGGCGGTGGTGGGTAGCATTGTAGTGTGAATGGGGGCGGTGGTGCAGCGGACACTGCAGGCAGCATACTGTAGTGGAGGTGACTGTGAGGTGGGCTGCTGATGAACCGCCCCTTGCTGCCCCCATTCATTCTCAATAGCAAGCCTCCTTCTACTGTTACGCACATAGCAGGAAGTTGTCTCTTGTCAGTACAGGGTGGTCCAGATCTAATTCTGCAGATCCATATCGTCTGGATGACTTTGATTTATGCGGGGACGATTCCAGTTCGGCGCGAAGATGATTCTTCATGTCATCAGTTCGCACACTTCTCGATGGTCCGGGATTTTTCGGGTGATTTTCTATGTAATAAACTGAATAAGTTATAGCGTAATGAAAATTGGCATAATTAGATCTGGACCACCCTATACATCAGACGTGTTGACGACTGGTGCCTAATCTGCTGTGATAGCTGTACAGTGCTGTACAGAAGAGCTCATCTTAACCTTTTGTCTTCACCCTTCAACAATGTCTCTGAAACACAAATCTGATGCAAGTGCTGGTGATACAGTAAAGAAGGGAAAAAACATCACCATGGAAAATAAAGTAGAAATAATAAAAAGTTCAGAGAGAGGTGAAACTCCATCATTCATTGGCAGAGCACTTGGTTACAGTCCGTCAACAATAACATTTATTAAAGTAATGTACCTGTCCCGACTTACATACAAATTCAACTTAAGTACAAACCTATAGTCCCTATCTCGTACGTAACCCGGGGACTGCCTGTATAACATACTGTATATATGTAGGTTTTAAAATAAGCCCAATTTAAAGCGTGACGTAAAAGTGACATAAAATCGTTCCACAAAATCATTGTACTTTTAGGCTTAGGATTTTATATACAGTGGAACCTTGGATTGCAAGCATAATTCGTTCCAGAAACGAGCTTGTGATCTAAAGCACTCGTACTGTATATCAAAGCAAATTTCCCCATAAGAAATAATGGAAACTCAGATGATTTGTTCCACAACCCAAAACTATTCATATAAAAATGACTAATTCAAAACATAAAGTAAAAATACATAAAACAAATTAACCTGCACTTTACCTTTGAGAGGAGGGTTATTGTGTAGGTTGACTTTCACTCTAACTAACGGAATCCCTGCTACCTGTTGGCTCACTGGAATCTTCTTCTTTTTTTGCGACTTTAACAAGAGCCTCTCCAATGACAGTTGCTTTTGCCTGAAGGATCACTACACTTGGACACAAAATAAAAAAATGCTTTATGCACTGTAAGGCTTCTAAACCCTTTTGGGATTCCACCCAACGGGACAACATGCGGAAGAGAATCCTAAAGCAACCGCAGGCTCCCAGCGCTGTAGCAGTTCGCCTCAAAAGCAAATCCGAAAAGATCACGGACATGCTATAAGCACCTACCATTGATGGGTAATGCAAGGAACATTGTAAATGCAGGGAACAGGATTATGTGGCCACTAACCTGGTCACAACCCTGTCTGACTGCTGTGTCTGTTTATAGGAGAGTGGCAGATCCTGCTACAATAAATAACCATGCTGTTCATGTTTCAAGCTGAATAAAGCCGGTGTTGCTAAAGTACTGAGACTCAGCTTCGTGTTTTGGGGTACAGGACAGAGACTCACACGTTACAGCACACACACGTCGTCACCATGCTCTAGCAAACAGTATACGCTCGTATGGATGCTGACTATACGAGTTAGGCACGCTGACTGGGACCGAGCATGGGAGACGATTATCCACAATCTCACAATAAGAGAGAGAGAAGAACCATCAGCTCAGTTGTGATCACGTGACGCTCAGCAGACAAAGTGTATACAGACTACTCGTATTGCAAGACCTCGCTCGTTTATCAAGTTAAAATTTAATAAATATTTTAGCTCGTCTTGCAAAACACTCACAGACCAAGTTACTCACAATCCAAGGTTTTACTGTATATAGAGTAGATGTAACATCAAGAGAAATGCGTCTCTGTTATGCCACCTCAGACCTCTCCAGTGTGAAGTGTACATACTGCAAATAGCATCTACTATTCATTTACTCTTAAGTAATAAAGAGTAATAGAAAAACTAGAGACCCAAAAGACATAAAGAACTATATACAAGGTTTGGGAAATTGTGCCAAATTTTTAATAACGAAAGATAAATTATAACAACAAAAAAGTTAGTCAAATAAAATCAAAATTTATTTGTCATATACAATTTTATACAGTACAATACAGTATGTAGTGAAATGCTTAGAGGCTAAACTCCAAGGCTGCGCATTAGAAAGAAGTAAACAACAGCGACAATAAACAATAAATACACACCTCTTTAAATATCAATACATTCAGTGGCAGCAGTAGTGTGTAATACATTAATATTGTAAAATTATTTACAAAAATGAATTGATTCATATAAGCATACGTACACATGACATATGGAAATTGCCAATAAAGAATCATGTGGTTCTAAGCTCTGTCCTCATTTGAGATGTGGATGCACTGTGGACAGAAGCTCCTCCTCAGTCTCTCTGAACTCGTCCTCAGGTAGCAACAGCATTTATCTGACTACAGCACAGAGAAGAGGCCGCTGTTGGAGTGGCTGGTATCAATAATTATTTTCTTGTATTCAATCATGAATATGTATATGTAGAGGTTTTTTGGTAAGTTCCTCAGAGGGCAACCTGAAATTCCTGAGGTGTCTGAAGTGGTAAAGACATTGTCATGTCTTCTTCACAAAGATCAAGTCCTCTGTGAGGTGGACACAGGTGTCTGAATCTTTCCAGAATTAACTGAGTATTGTTAATTCTGAGGAGGTGGTAGTTCTTCTGCTGTTTTCTCCTAAAGTCCACAATAAACTTCTTTATCTTGAAGGGATTTAGGAGAATATTATTTTCCTGACACCAGTGCAACAGACTCCACTCTTCATTCAGATAGGCCTCCTCATTGTTATTAGATATGAGGCCTACCACAACTTAACAATGATGGTGTGTAGCTATACCATCATATGTAGAGAGGGAGTACAGCAGAGGACACAAACACAGCCCTGTGGAGCCTCTGTATTGAGGGTGAGTAACTAAGATGTATGAACACTCACTTGAACCATCTGGGGTCAACATAATTTTAGGTTGTGAGAAGCAGAAATTACTTTTAGAAGGGAAAAGAAACTGAATTAAGACAGCGAGAATGTACATTGGTACACTGGGAGCCCAGAAAAGGACAAAAATGTGAAACAGAAAATGAACAAACTTTGGTAGGCTAGACCAGGCAAAAAACTTCCTAATGTTCAAACAAAATGTACCATAGTGGTCTAAAACAAATTACATCAAAGACAATAAACAAAATTGCAATAAACATGAAACCAACAAAAACAGAGAGAAAAAGAGAAGGTCAGGGATTTCTTATGGTAGTACAATCAATGGTAGCTGCAAAGTTATTACAGTTGTCAGGAAACTGCAAATAGAAGACTTGATAAAACAACACTATTATATTACAACTGTTACTGAGGTAGTATAATGAAAAGTTACAGATCTCATTAAATGTTACTTGAATAAGCAATGCAGTCTTTTGTAAACAGTATATATTAAGCTGTAGAAAAAGTAAAAGTCACATCCCTTCATCAACTGCAACAGTATACAGGTTTATACTTATTAATGTTTCTGTAATTTACAAATAAGATACCTACTTCTTGAAATTCTTTGTATTGACTCGCATGTCACTCCCTCATGTGTTTGACTACATTAGTTATTTCAGCCCCTTTAGTTGATATTGTGCAGTAGCAAATCTTCCATACAATCTAGTGGGTATACTGTATATCTTGCTGTTTTCTGTCCCCATTTGCCATAATGTCAAAAGTATTTCCAGATGCTACAACAAGCGGCCTTTTTTTGGCAGCGTAGACTCCAATGAAGTTACCATCTTATTAACACCTATGATTAGGATGAAATGGGGCTGCAACTCAAGCCATGCCAATTGATAGCCTAGGGGGATCAACTGTCAAAAGCCAGAGCAAACCAAAATTTCATTCATTATATAGGTTGTAGAATTAATACCATGAAAAATGAGTATTGAAGTAATTTTAAAATGATGAAATCATTACTTACAGGTATTTTGATATTTCACACAACCTTAATTGTTTATTGAGAGGAATCACAGCGCACAGCTTGATGGCAACTCCGTTATGTACCGGGAACTGAGAAGGATGCCTGCAAGGGCTCTGAGGGCAAATAAGGAGGGAGTTGTTAGAGGAATCTGTAAGATGTTGACACACCATCTATGGTCTAGCGACCCACGTCCTGCTTAAAGAGGAATTGAAGCATTATGAACATCTGAGTCTGATTCTTGGAGAGCTGCAGTCAGGGCCCTTACAGATGACACTGCAGTTGTGACCTGCTGGGCTGGATACTTTGAGCAGCTGCTTAAAGCTGATCCTCCGGCTAGGTGAAGTTTGGACATCTCTGGGTCCATGGTTCTTGAGGCTGGCCCTCCGATTAGCTGTGAATCACCCAATCTCACTGAGATTACACTGGTAGTGAACCAACTGAGGAAAGGGAAGGCTGCAGGGATCTGTGGTATCCAAAGTGAACTTCTCCAGGCTGGTGGTAAGGCTGTCCTCCTGGATTTGCAAGCAATGTTTGTTTCCATTTGGGAGACGGGCATCATCCCAACTGCCTGGAAAACAGGACTTGTGGTCCCTATCTGGAAAGGGAATAGTAATCACCTGGATTGCAGCAACTACAGGGGGATAACATTGCTCTCGGTGTCAGGTAAGCTCCTTGCTAGAGTTGTCCTCAATAGGATCCGTGATCACTTGCTCACCTACCAGAGACAGGAGCAGTCTGGTTTTACGCCTAAAAAGTCTACCATCGACCACATCCTAGCACTGCAGGTTATCATCAACCACAAGCATGAATATCAGCAGAGTTTCTTTGTAGCCTTTGTCAATTTCTGTAAAGCGTTCAACTCAGTTGATCGAGTTGACCTGTGGGACATCCTGAGACTTCGTGGGATCCCCCCAAAGTTGCTGGATATCATGGCCGGTCTCTACACTGGCACCGTGAGTGCTGCGCAGAGTGGAGACAGAACCTCTGCATTTTTCCCAGTTCTTTTTGGGGTCCATCAGGGATGTGTTCTTGCTTCTACTCTGTTCAATGCTTGCACGGACTGAGTGTTGAGTAGGGTAGTGGGGTCCAGCAGCTGTGGGGCATCTGTTGGTGAAGACAGATTCACTGATCTTGACTTTGGCAACGATGCTATGATCTTTGCAGAGTCAATGGAATCTTTGATCAGGGCTCCTGAGAGACTGAGTGAGGAGTCTGAGTGTCTGGGCTTGCGAGTGTCCTGGATAAGAAACAAAATCCAGGCCTTTAATGACCTCTTGGGCACAGCCATCATCAGTGTGTCTGTCTGTGGAGATAGTGTCGACCTCGTCAAGAGGTTTACTTACCGAGGCAGTGACATTCATGTCTCTGGTGACTCTTCCTAAAAGGTCAGTAGACGGATTGGGAGTGCATGGGGGTCATGAGAACACTGGAAAGGGTGTGTGGCGCTCCTGATATTTGTGCAAAAGGACAAAGGTCCAAGTCTTTAGAGTCCTGGTGCTTCCTGTTTTGCTATATGGCTGCGAGACTTGGGTCGTTATCCAGTGACTTGAGATGAAGACTGGACTCCTTCAGTACTGTGTTTCTTCGGAATATCCTTGAGTACCACAGGTTTGACTTTGTTTCAAATGAGCGATTGGTCACATGTAGCTGGAACAGGCCAAGGGGACGCCCACACAACACCTGGCTGCGACAGATAGATAGTAATTTCTGGAGGGTAGGACTGGACTGCATTGCATGTCTGCCTTGAAGGTTGGTAACCGGGATCCGAGCTGTTTCATTGTGTGGTGGGTGCGGCAATGCTCTGTACCAGTGCATGCTCCTGAACATGACCTGACCTAACCTAATTGTGAGGAATAAAGAGGCAGGATAGGGAAAAGTGTTGGAATCCCAAAGAGATCCCCGCTTAATAGCAACACCAGTACATTTAAAGAAAAATAAAACAAAAGATGAATGTCAAAAGTTCACTAATCTTTACTGAATCAAGCGGTCTGGCTCCGGCAGTTGCATCCGTTTAAATGATGCCAACTTCTGGTTGCATTATTTTTTTTTTATGGCAGAGTGACTGAGAGTGGTCAAGACATCCGTGCTGAAGAGGAAGGGACATCACTTGTCTTTGGATGGGTCCTCCTCCTCTCTAGGGATGGAAGAAAGAGATAGATTAGGAGCTGTGTCCACACCTGCCTGTCCCTCATTACCTCATGAGCTGAGCCTTCCACCCTCTCCTATATCAGGACAGTGTGTTCATTTATTTTGTCTGTCTTCTGTATTTACTCCATGCTTTTATTTTGAATTGTGAATCATACATTTGACAACACTGATGAAAATGAAGCGGAAGAGCATGCAAGACCAAATCCAGGCAGCATCTTTCCACATAAAGGATGACGATAAAATGGATCAAAGTATAAAGTGCTAATTGTTGAACTAGAGATCCCGACAGCCCTTAAAAAGTATTGAGAGATATTGGGACAACATAGCCATAAATTATCAAAATGAACTTGATTGACTGAGTGATTTTTTTGTCAAACATCTTATGTTTTCGTGTTAATCCTGTTGGAGGCTGCTGAGAACTGGAACCTAAACTGGCACAAGCATGTATAAGGTAAGAACCCAACCTGAATGTGATGTAATCCACCACATCTAAATCATAATATACAAAAGAAAGTGTCTCACTGACAATCTTACAATTACAAACATGTTCTTCTACATTCTTTCATCACACAGATGTTTTAATTAAGATAATGGCCCAGAATTACAAAGTCAGACAAGTTGTAAAACAAAACCTGAAAGATAAAGAAGATATTCTGACAGATGACTAATTAAATGCCAAAGATTATGTGTATGAGCAACAAGTAAATGTCTCATTCAGTTTAACGAGTATTATGACATCAAGGATATGACATGTCTTGTCTAAACACTCACAGTGAACATATTTCCAAAGTATTAATAAATTTCCCTTCTTTTAAGTTATATTCTTCTTCCACAATCATTTAGGACAATCTTCTTCATATTTAACAGCACATGGGTTGCTGGATATCCTGTGGAGATAACACACTACTAAGCATCTGCACGTGCTCTCTATTTATTTAAAAGAAATTATGACTTGTCAATTCATTATCAACCACTGCTCTCCATGGCCATGCCTGCACACTTCTGTATTTACTTTGCTTCTTCCGATCTACGCCTTTAAAGACAACATAAGAAAAATCACTGACAAGAACAGTCAGTTTGCCTAATGCAGTTTCTCAGGTTCTAAATTCAAGACTATGTTCTTCAGATATATGAGGCAACACATCTTGTCCATTAGTAATTATTTGTTTTATATTTGTGGAAATTCTAAGAACCAACGTTCTCTTTGGATGATTTATTTTAAGGTAAGAGTAAGAATTGCTGTCATGGATGGCACAGTGTTTACTGCCACCACTTCACACATCCAACATCATTGTTTGTAAGGAGTTTGCTTGTTCTAAACTCTTAAAAAAGTTGGTTCTTTATTGACATTTTATGGTTCTTTATTGAGTTATGTGGTTCCTCATAGAGCCATTGCTTGACAAAGAAACCATTTCATTGCATATGAAGTTTATTCTTAGTGATTTAAAAAACACTGTAATATGTCAAAAACAGAAATCTGTAATGGATGATAGGCTATCTAGCAGGACATTTACAAATTATGAAAACATTAACTTTGCCTGTGTTATTGTATGGAGCAAGAGTCCTTTAAAATTATGAGCCACTGGTACTTCACAAATCTGTTAACATCTATTCATGGTTGTTAACTATATATGGAGTCTGTTACAAACATAAAGGAATAAAGGTTCTTTCAGGAAGTTTCATGTGAAGGGGTCTTTTGGGAAACAAAAATGGCTCCCCTATGGGATTGTTCTGACACTTTTATTTTTAGGAGTGTCCCTGAGTCTACATTATTTTTCCTAGCTACACCAGCTTTCTTCCCGCATCCTCCAAAGACACATAGGTTACATTAAATGGTATAATAGATGGATGTTTGAGAAGTGGGTGCTATGATGGACTGGTTCTTCATATAGAGCTGGTTCCAGTCTAGTGCCCAATGCTGTCAAGATAGGCTCTGGTCCTCATGACCATGAAATGGATTCAGCAGGTTTGAAAATGACAATTGCTGCATGTAGAATATTTCAGTCATAGTGTTTGTGCCCTTAGGCAAAAAATAATTAAGCTTTTTTATTACATTGTTGTAATTGATATGTTTCCACCCTTGAAGAGCCTAGATGATCTTCCTTTGATGATAGTTGGTAAGTGCACACGCCTAGTTTTAGTTTTGCACAACAAGTGTTCTTGATCCAGACAGTGAGTTGGGAAAAGATGGGTACTGACACACTTCAACACTGAAAAAATGAGAAATCAAAATTAGTAACAGCATATTAGTAGAAATGTGTCCAGCAAAAACGTCAGACTGAGACTGGGGTTGGGAACAACTGCTTTGAACCGGGATGTCAGGGATGTCTGTTCTGTACTGCACAGTCTGAAAGCAACTGAGCAATTTTATTAGTTAACTATACTGTATGTTATGTACCTTGTCACCCCTCTTTAGTTATGCATTGGTTTGCCATAACAAGCTATGACCTTCCATCTACAGACCCAATTTTGTTTCTTCCTGTAATTGGTTGCTGGTTTGAATTCCGTAAGAGCCAGAAGTTGGGCCATTGAGTAAGGCCCTTAACCTGCAATTGCTCCATCTTGGGTATGACGAAATCCTGCATCCAGCCCTGCAATCAGGTCTTCCAACTTGCAGGGAAAACTTAGGGTTTGGTGGCAGGATTGACACTCCATCCACTACAGTATATAAAACCTCACACTGTTCCATTCTATTTGAACTAGTGTGATGCCGAGGTGTCAACTGTTGCACAGTGGGATCCTGAGGTGGATCGTCATATGGGTGGTGCAGCAACGCACTGTATCAGTGCATGCCCCCAACCTCCACCTCCTCCTCCTGCAATTGAAACAATTCAAATGCCAAGTTGAGCTATCTTTTCTTAACCAATCAGCTTCTGACATCATAAACGAAAAGATTATGTTGGTAACAAACTCACTGAAATTGTAAATGAAATTTACATTTCTAAGATTTTTATAAAATCCCTCCTTCATGATGTCAGAGGTTGAGCTTAAAAATAATTCTATGAAGGCGAATGACTGCCCTGGAACAACAACTCTAATGTTGTTTCAAGAACCACCGAAACTCGTCAAGGTGAAATCCAGCACAATTTATCACAGGACACATTCACTCAAGGGCAGCACGGTGGCTTCTCTATGAGTTGTCTCAATGTAAGGAGTACATCAGTTGTTCCTCTTCCTGGTATAAAACCAAACCGTTCCTCCCCTCTGGTGGTCTCTTCTCTAAGCCTATTCTGTATGACCCTTTCCCAAATTTTCATTGTGCATGACATCAGCTTTATCCGTCGATTGTTTCCACAATCCTGAATATTACCCTTCTCCTTATAAATGGGTACAGTTACAGTGTTTCTCCACTCCTCTGGTATTCTCTTCTGTTAGTAGATCTTCTACATTAGATCCCCCAGCACATCTCTTCCATCTTCTCCTAAACTCTTCCACACTTCTGCTGGTATTCCATCAGTTTCTGTTACTTTTCCATTTTTCATTCTTTTCAGTGCCTCCTTACTTCCTCCCTCTTTATTCTTGGTAATAACCCCTTCATTTGGGTCCCCAACTCCAAATACTACCCTTTGATTTTTCTTCATTCAAAAGATTTTCAAAGTACCTCTTCCAGCTTTTCTTTATCCTGTCATGCTCACTCATGACTACACCTTGCTCATCTTTCATCTACTTTAACAGACTGAAAATGTAATAAAAAACAAATCAACATGTACTTACATAAAAATTGATTGTGGCCTGCTACAGGAATGATAGACTGCAGTATAATAATTTGGGGCACCAACTGGGTCGTCTCATTTCATGTGAGGGCAAAATAAACAAAATCAAAGCCTGTGGTGATGTTAAACTGCTTTGGTTTCGGGCCACGAAAACAGAAACCAAAACAGAAATCTTTTTGAGAAGTCATTTTAGGTGGGGTCTGCCAAGTGCCATGTCACTTTGGTAAATGATGCCTTCTTCCGGGAGAGGTTTTATGGTTGGAGGGCCATAAGTGGGGGCAGCACAGTAGTGCAGTGGTAGCATTGCTGCCTTGCAGTTAGGAGACCTGGGTTTGCTTCCTGGGACCTCCCTGTGTGGAGTTTGCATGTTCTCCCCGTGTCTGCGTGGGTTTCCTCCGGGCGCTCCGGTTTCCTCCCACAGTCCAAAGACATGCTGGTTAGGTGGATTGGCGATTCTAAATTGTCCCTAGTGTGTGCTTGGTGTTTGGGTGTGTTTGTATGTGTCCCGCGGTGGGTTGGCACCCTGCCTGGGATTGGTTCCTGCCTTGTGCCCTGTGTTGGCTGGGATTGGCTCCAGCAGACCCCCATGACCCTGTGTTCGGATTCAGCAGGTTGGAAAATGTTTGGATGGATGGACATTCACTCAAATTCAGCCATATCTGGAGAAGCCAGTTAGAAACACTAGCTTGTGTTTATCATATTGGAGAAAAAAGAGAGGACTTGGAGAAAAAAATCCACATCAATTTGGAAAAATGTAGAAACTCCACACCACCATAACCGTTAAGTTCTTTCTACACAAGTGTTACCCTAAATAATAGAATGGAATAGAAGTGACCGGGAAAAGAACTGTTGAGAATCATTACCAGAAGAAGTCTTCAACAGAAGTTCTGTCTGATAATCTCCAAACATTACACAAAAACAAAGTCTAAAATCAAAAAATATAAGTCTTTAACTATGCACTGACCAGGATCACACAGGGAATTTCTTTGACCTGCAAACTCGGATGACCAGCTGGTGCACAACAATAACCTTTTATCTTTGTAACAACATCAAACCAATCGCTGCTCAAACACATGAGGGTTAGGATTAGGGTTAGTGTTGCAAATAACGACACAAAATATGGTAACACTTTAGTTTAGGTACAGCAAGAATCCATCTATTACTCATTTACTGTTATATAACAAGACCTTAACAAGGCGTCTTTGTGTCTTCTTAATACTTATAAAACATCTGTAGTTGGGATATTCATCTCTGGACAGTGGGGCATATTGACATGATGGTAAAATGATTTGTTAATATGAAGGACTCACAGGTCTCATACGAAATATGGAATATCAAGAGAAATGGGTCTCAGTTAAGCCATCTCAGAGCACTCCAGTGTGAAGTTTTGTTAGAAGGTCATATCATGGAGATGAATAAACACTTTACTGATGCTTTGTAAATATAATGAAGACACAAAGAAGTGTTTATTAAAGTCTTGTGTCATGCACGTGTGCATGACGAGCAGCTTAAGGGTTCTAGTGAATGTAACAACAACAATATTTATTTATATAGCACATTTTCATACAAATAATGTAGCTCAAAGTGCTCTACAGGATGAAGAATACAATACAGACAAAATATAAAAAATAAAATTAGGGAATACTAATTAATATAGAATAAAAGAAAGGTCCGATGGTCAGGGAGGACAGAAAAAACAAAAAAAAAAAACTCCAGACGGCTGGAAAAAAAAAAAATCTTCAGGGGTTCTGAGGCCACGAGACCACCCAGCCCCCTCTAGACATTCTACCTAACATAAACGACCTCAATCAGTCCTCATGGTTTTCAGGCTTCATGTGAAAGAACTTGATGATGACGGTCATGTGGACCTCTGGCCTTCAATCCATCAATGTAGGGACATCACAGTGCTTTGATTGGGTCGTGGTGGCACGGATCACCACCACAGAAAACCCAAAAAAGAACAGCAGAGAAAGTAGGGGTTAGTACGGATTTCAGAGCCACCATGAATGATAATGATAATTAAATGCATTTACAGAGAATTAGGAAAAAACTAAAATAAGGCTATGAGAAAGCCATGTTAAAATAATGAGCTTTTAGCAGTTTTTTAAAATGCTCCACTGTATTAGTCTGGCAAATTTGCTGCATCACCACCTCTTTTAAGTTTAGCTCTTGGAATTATAAGCAGACACTCATTTGAAGATCTGAAATATAGATCTAAGACACTCATTTGAAGATCTAAGATTTAATTACCCACCAATCCAGTGGATGGCACTGTTTTCTGATCCTTTATCTCTTTCTCCCTCTGCTGACTGGGTGATTGACGGCCCTTCCATTACTGACATCATCACCAATGTCCGTCCTCCTGGACCAGCCCCTTCCTACCATCAGGGCCGTTCTTAGGTTTTTGGGGGCCCTAGGCAAAGGTACTTGTTGGGGCCTTGCTGTTTCTATCTGTATGAATGTATGATAATCATTTTATCCATATGAATGCATAATAATTATTTTATCCATATAAATGTGTAACAATTAGTGAGGTAAAGCTTATCATTTTATGATTATACTGTATATTATATATACCAGATTTGAGAGGAACATGTCAAAGGAACCTACTGACTAAAGCTAACGTAGCATGTAAATCAAACCTTTAATGTAAAAATACCTTGCGTACTTTCATTTTTGCAAAGTCTTTGATTAATAATAAATAATAATAAGTTACATTAAGTGTGAATAATCGAGGGAGTCGATGACTTCGTGGTCAACTGATATTAATGCTAAGGCATTATAATCGATCTGATGTGCAGATGCCCTGGCAGGTGAGGAGCATAATCTGCCCTCCCACTGGGCCCCACCCACTACCCCAGGTCCCACCGTCACCGTCGATGATGCCTGTCGTCACTGTTTCCTCTCTGCTCACATGTAACCATATTGATAATTCTCCCACCAAAAATTTGTACTTCTGAAATATGGAACTGTAAGTTGTATTTGGTTATGGCTAAAAAAAGGCTGGTCGGGGCCCTTTGGCAGTGGGGGCCCTAGGCGGTCGCCTATTTTGCCTATGCCTAAGAACAGCCCTGCTACCATCTTCCTTGTGTAAGGGATGGCCGGCCAAATATTCCAGTCCACACCCCCAGGCCGCTAGATGGAGTCCTCCCAGCAGCATGGAAGGTCCCCAAATTCCAGCAGGGCATTATGGACAGTGTAGTTTTTATAAACAACCCTGCTGGATACCATGGGGACCACTAGGAGCCGCTGTAGGGAGGCTTACAGAATGCTACGTGCCCTATAACCCGGAAGTGCATCATGATCACATGACTGGAAGGAACGACGTGCTTCCGGGTTGAAGAAAAGGACTTTTGATCTGACCCGGAAGTGATCAGGAATCATGGACTGTAGGATTGGAACCACTTCTGGGTCAGGGAATATAAAAGGACGATGGGAAATCCCAGACGCTGAGCTGAGTTGGGAGGCAGGGTGGCTAAGCATCTGGGAGTGGAGGATTGAGTATTGTTTATTGTAGTGGTTATTGATTTATTAAGTATTGTGGAGAGGAGGGTGCTTTGTGCACTTATTTATAACTAGCAAAATACCCGCGCTTCGCAGCGGAGAAGTAGTGTGTTAAAGAGGTTATGAAAAAGTAAAGGAAACATTTTAAAAATAACGTAACATGATTGTCAATGTAATTGTGTTGTCATTGTTATGAGTGTTGCTGTCATATATATATATACATATACACATATACACACACATATACACACATATACAGATATATTATATATACATATACACATATATTTTTTTTTATATATATATATATATATATATATATATATATATATATATATATATATATATACACATACATACATACATATACACACATAGATGCACTTACAATAACATAGAAATCAATATAAACAACATTAACATCATTATCATATGAGAATATGAAGTAATATATAAGAAGCACATTTCATATAAATATAAATTATTAAACAGTAAAATCTTCTTCAATAATTTGCTACCGTGGCTTTTCGTTGGTCTGTCCAGGATTTTAAATCACATGTAGCTTGCAAACCGTTTCACGTATTGACTTGAAATGTGGTACACATATAATACGTCACGTCTGCTATCCGCTTTATGGGTGATGAATGTATTACTCTTTTTATGTTTATTTTATTTTAGAATCAACTCCTATCTGCGCACACCAGGGCGGCCATGGGCAGATGCGTATGGTGTATTCACTCCATGTTATCGTGCATTGCGCTGTCACTGGTATTTTCATAAAAGAATTTGAACAATATATAAGAAGCGTATAAATTATTAAACAGTAAAACATTAACATTTAAGAAGTAAAGTTACATTGAGTACTACTGCAGTGCCTTCGGGTATACCTCATTTTTTCTTTGCCCATTACATGCTTAAATGTATACATTTTTTGGTGTACCTACCCGAGAACACGCGACATATAACCGACCGTGGGAGAAGCATGGATTTTAAACACGCGTTGAGTTCATCTGCTGGTCTCCCTCGTGGAATAACTGGTAATGTTTGAGTAAAATCTACAGCGAGTAAAACGACATTACCTCCTTTTTTTTTTTTACGATCTCTGAGATCTTGCTTTTTTCGGTTCAAGGCTTCATATGCTCTTTTATGTTCAATGTTGTACTTAATAAGTACTAATTATCCCAAACCATCATCTTTGAATGTTGCAAGACTTTCGCCTTGTATGTAGATCGGGGTAATTACATTCATTGCATTCCTAGTCTGAATCACAATCTGATTGTATGGGTGGTTACCTGGCACTGTAGGGTTGCCACCCGTCCTTTAAAATACGGAATCGTGCCGCGTTTGAGAATGAAATTGCGCGTCCCGTTTTGAATCAATACCGGACGGGATTTATCCCGTATTTTTTTTATCATTTTTTTTTTAAAGCAGCGTCTCATGCAAATCATCCCACACACATTTTATGAAGATGCCTCCTTTCCTAGTTTTGATTGGGTAATACTTGATGTCATCGTTAGTTTGATTGGTGTTTTTAACTGTCCAGTGAGGAGGGCGTGTCTTTTAAGTACAGTCTGCAAAGTGTTGGCACTGAGATGTTGCGTCAGCGCCATAGTTGAAGCCCCTAACGTTGCGGTCAGCAAGTCGGCTAACATCCGCCATGTGCCGTCTTTCAGTTGCGAGAAGCAGATCATAGAATGGTTGAAACTGTTGCCCCTAACGTTGCGCCACGGCGTGTGCTTCGTTTATACCTCGTGTCTTCTCATTAAACTTTTATCTCGCGAATATGTTATTGCAATCCGCAGCGGGAGCGTTTCTATTAACTTAATTTAAACTTACGTTTTACACCGTGCTTTGTTTCCCTTATGAACATGCTTGTATGCTTAACTCGCTCCGTTCTCAATTGTTTAATTAATTTTTTGCTTTTCGCTGTTTGCGGCTGTTCCTCCATTTCCCCCTACTTCGTTCTTTTATCTCGCGAATATGTTATTGCAATCCTTAACGGGAGCGTTTCAATAAACTGATTGAAAATAGTTTTGCATTTACCTTTTTAGTAAAAGGCGAGCTTTTAAGCCTGAGAAATCACCCCGTAAATGCACACGTTTAATTGCACATGTGTTAATATGTATGCTCACACAGTATTAAAAGACAGTCAAAAATTAACGTAATTTACCTTCGTTCCCGCGTGTGACTCGTGCTGTAAATGTCTTCCTTGTTTTTAGTTCACGTGATTACGTAGGAGGCGTGATGACGCGATACGTGACTCCGCCTCCTCCATTACAGTGTATGGACAAAAAATATGTTCCAGTTATGACCATTACGCTTTGAATTTCGAAATGAAACCTGCCTAACTTTTGTAAGTAAGCTGTAAGGAATGAGCCTGCCAAATTTCAGCCTTCCACCTACACGGGAAGTTGGAGAATTAGTGATGAGTGAGTCAGTGAGTGAGTCAGTCAGTCAGTGAGGGCTTTGCCTTTTATTATTATAGATAAATATTCATTTTGTACTTTTATCTGGTGTCTGACGTCTGGTCTGAGGGTTCAAGGGGTCACGGAGACCTTAATCTGTCACACTTGATAAACCGGCAAACTAGTTACCTACTTTGGTTCTGTTTGGACTCTTGTCTGTAAAGACATCTCTGCAACTAACAGCATGTTTATTTACACAAAAAACCTGTCAAGTTATATGGGGTTACAAAGGTGGCACTCCAACTCTTTATCTATGTTCTTTATGTTATTTAACACTTATTACATACTGTAATAGTAAATTAATAGCAATTGCATTTTTGCAGTACTTAAAGTGTTACTGCTGAATCTTATTGTTAAGGTTATAAACAAATTTCGCAAGCTTCCTTAGATTGTCTTGATCATAATCAAACAAACAAATCATAGTTGGATAGCCTGTGTCAAAAACATTGATAGCTGAGATAACAATTTTTTAAGGTTTAAATATATTAATAGACACTTAAGGAGATCTCATATGGTTTATTTATGAGATCACTTGAGAATGCTAACGGATGAGTTGGAAAAGTAAGCTTTAAAACCAATAAAGGTCTGAATTGACAGGGCTCTGGTAAATAGAAAGCTAAACTATAAAATAGTTCTGTTAGGCCAACCATTGGGTTCTTTGTCACTTCCCAGGTCATTTTTTCCCAGCTACTCAGTTTTCCCAGCTTTAGGAAGAAGTCCTGGTAGTTTCAAACTTCTTCCATTTCACAATTATTGAGGCCACTGGACTCCTTGGAATACCTGACGTTTGAAGAATGGTTTTATCTCCTTGCCTCACCACAATTTTATCACAGAAAGCTACAGAAAGTTCCTTGGACTTCTTGGCTTTTTTATTTTTAATTTTTGTATCCTAACATGCAGTGTGAATTATGGGACCTTCTATTCATAAGTGTGTGCTTTTCTAAACAATGGCCAATCAATTCAGTTTATCACAGGTGGACTCCAATCAAGTTCTGGAATCACCTCAAGGAGAATTAAAGCAAACAGGAGGCACCAGACCACAATTTAAAGTGGCGGAGCAATGGGGATGAATATTTATATGAATCAGAGATTTCAGTTTTTGATTTTCATAAATTTGCGATTTTGGGTTATTAAGTGCAGATTGATGAGCAGAAATGTCAAATGTATTAATTTAAAATAACATCTACCTCATGATAGAGTGTGAAAAAAGTGAAGGGGTCTGAATACAGTGCAACCTCGGTTCACGAACGTCTCGGTAAACGTACAAATCGGTTTATGACCAAAAAGTTTGCCAAACTTTTGCCTCGGTTCACGACCGGTTTGTACGTGTTCAGTCTCTCCCTGTGCATTTCCTGTGCAGTGAGCAAGAGAGAGAAAGCGAGAGAGCGCGAGACACACATAGGCAGCACGAGAGAGAGAGACAGACGCACACACACAGGCAGCGCAAGAGAGAGAAGCACACACTCACAGGCAGCTCAAGAGAGAGAGACACGCACACACACAGGCAGCGCGAGAGAGACACGCACACACACCGGCAGCGCGCGAGAGAGAGACATGCACACAAACAGGCAGCGCAAGAGAAAGAGACACGCACACAAACAGGCAGCGCAAGAGAGAGACAGACGCACACACACAGGCAGCACGAGAGAGAGACAGACGCACACACACACAGGCAGCACGAGAGAGAGACAGACGCACACACACAGGCAGCTCGAGAGAAATAGACGCACACACACAGGCAGCGCGAGAGAGAGAGACACACGCACACACACAGGTAACGCGAGAGAGAGAGAGAGACGCACACACACAGGCAGCATGAGAGAGAGACAGACGCACACACACAGGCAGCGCGAGAGAAACAGATGCACACACACATGCAGCATTGAGAGAGAGAGAGACACGCACACACACAGGCAGCGCGACAGAGAGACAGACGCACACACAGGCAGCGCGCGAGAGAGACACGCACACACACAGGCAGCGCGACAGAGAGACAGACACACACACACAAGCAGCGCGACAGAGATAGACAGACGCACACACACAGGCAGCGTGAGAGAGAGAGAGAGAGAGAGAGAGAGAGACGCACACACACAGGCAGCGCGACAGAGAGACAAACGCACAAACACAGGCAGCGCGACAGAGAGAGAGACGCACACACACAGGCAGCGCGACAGAGAGAGAGACGCACACACACACAGCGAGAGAGAGAGACACGCACACACACACACAGGCAGTGCGACAGAGAGAGAGAGAGACGCACACACACAGGCAGCGAGAGAGAGAGAGGCACACACACGGGCAGCGAGAGAGAGAGATGCGCACACACACAGCGAGAGAGAGAGACACGCACACACACACAGGCAGTGTGACAGAGAGAGAGAGACGCACACACACAGGCAGCGCGACAGAGCGAGAGAGGCACACACACGGGCAGCGAGAGAGAGAGACGCGCACACACACAGGCAGCGTGACAGAGAGAGAGACGCACACACACAGGCAGCGAGAGAGAGAGAGAGAGACGCACATACACAGGCAGCGCGACAGAGAGAGAGACGCACACACACACAGGCAGCGCGACAGAGAAAGAGAGACGCACACACACAGGCAGCGTGACAGAGAGAGAGACGCACACACACAGGCAGCGAGAGAGAGAGACGCGCACACACACAGGCAGCGCGTCAGAGAAAGAGAGACGCACACACACAGGCAGCGCGACAGAGAGAGAGACGCACATACACAGGCAGCACGACAGAGAGAGAGACGCACACACACACAGGCAGCAAGAGAGAGAGACGCGCACACACACAGGCAGCGCGACAGAGAAAGAGAGACGCACACACACAGGCAGCGCGACAGAGAGAGAGACGCACACACACAGGCAGCGAGAGAGAGAGACGCGGACACACACAGGCAGCGCGTCAGAGAAAGAGAGACGCACACACACAGGCAGCGCAACAGAGAGAGAAACGCACACACACAGGCAGCGAGAGAGAGAGACGCGCACACACACAGGCAGCGCGACAGAGAAAGAGAGAGACACACACACAGGCAGCGCGACAGAGAGAGAGACGCACACACACAGGCAGCGAGAGAGAGAGACGCGCACACACACAGGCAGCGCGTCAGAGAAACAGAGACGCACACACACAGGCAGCGCGACAGAGAAAGAGAGAGACACACACACAGGCAGCGCGACAGAGAGAGAGACGCACACACACAGGCAGCGAGAGAGAGAGACGCGCACACACACAGGCAGCGCGTCAGAGAAACAGAGACACACACACAGGCAGCGCGACAGAGAGAGAGACGCACACACACAGGCAGCGAGAGAGAGAGACACGCACACACACAGGCAGCGCAGCAGAGAGACAGACGCATAAGGTAGGAAGGCAGTTAAAGAATGCACTGGGCTTGATTTTTTTTTCACTTCTGTTTACATCGATCGGTTTGTAGCGTGCATTGTTGCAATGTTACTTTTCTTGGTGGTTTATTAAATTACGGATTTTTTCAAATGTTCATTTTTTTCCCTGTGCTTAAAACTCATTAAAAAAAAGTGTTTTTAGCGAGCGGTTGGTAGCGCTATAGCGCGAACTATTGCAGTGTTAGTTTTCTCTGTTGTTCAAGGTTTTCTCAGTGTTATTCAATGTTTTTACATTTAGTTTACTATTACGCTGTGCATTCTATGGTTTCATTAACTATATTTGTGCTTAAAAACTTAAAAAATATATTTATTTACATATAGTTCGTATGGTCTGGAACGGATTAATTGTATTTATATACAATCCAATGGGGGAAATTGCTTCGGTTCACGACCAAATCGGCTTACGACCAGAGTTTTGGAATGAATTATGGTCGTGAACTGAGGTTCCACTGTACTTTCTAAAGCCAATGTGTAAGCAAATATCAATTTATTTTTCAGTTTTTCAGTTAGCAGCCTTAACAGTTACACATGTGTGATTCTTCATTCAGTGTCTTCATACATGGAGTCTGGACATTCACCCAGTGTCTCACTGTATTGACACACAGGATAGTTTCATTTCAGACTCTAAATAATCCAGTTTGAGATGTGTGGATGTGTGAGTGAGCAGGGTCTTAGTTGAACCGGCCTGTTTGGGTGCTGAGTTTTGACAGACAAGCTTTTCTAGGCTTTTCAAGTCAATGACCTCCATAACCCCAGCCTTTTCCACCTGTCAAACATCCTTCATCACAAACCAGTTCAGAGTCTTGGAAGCCATAGCCTAGTCCAGCAGCAGCAGTTTGCGTGCCACACTCCTACGCATATTAAAATTGAAATTTGTACCTTCTTGCCCCTTCACTTCTGGACACAAAAGAGCTGGTCTGATTTGTATCCAGTGCATGAATGTATGTGCACCTGGGCTAAAAATGCAAGATATAATATGAGTTATAAACTAATGTTTCATGATAAGAGGCTATGAACCTGCATATAAGAATAAGAATGTAATCTACACGCGATTTGAAAATCTGTCATTTGATAGGAGCGCTGGCAACGTGCTTTAAAAAAATAAAGAAATCCGTCTGATTATTGAAGAGATTACAGAAACAAATTCTCTTCTGTGGATTTAAAGTTGCTTTGTCATTAAATGGCAACACCTAATATTGAAAGGTTGGGTGGTACCACCTCGATTAATGTGAAGACAAATTTACAGTGTAAGCGAGTTTTCTGATAAATCCTGCCAAGTACCACACTGTTTGGCCAAGAAGGAGATCTGTTTATGTACAAGTACAGTACTCTATGTGCTGCATTATCAGCCAGAACAAAAGTGTCCGGGATTCTCTCAGCAGCAACATAATTCATTGGAAGACTTCCGGCAGTTACTGCAAAGAGTAGGAAAGTGTCTCAATTGTCTCTAATGGAAAGATTGCAAAAATGTATGAGATTAATAAAAATTGATTAAAAAGAAAAAAACAAGAATACAGGCTTGCAAGATAAAAGTGCATTCAGCGCCCGTAAAAAAGTATTCACCACCTAGGAAGGTTTCACATTTTATTGCTATACAACATAGCATCAAAGTTGATTTATTTTTTGACACTGATCAACAAAAAAAGACTCT
Organism: Erpetoichthys calabaricus; assembly: GCF_900747795.2. Taxonomy (NCBI): domain Eukaryota; kingdom Metazoa; phylum Chordata; class Cladistia; order Polypteriformes; family Polypteridae; genus Erpetoichthys; species Erpetoichthys calabaricus. The sequence continues at coordinate 227,776,560 of NC_041398.2, read as the reverse complement.
TTCATGTCAAAGTAATAGGATTTAAAGCAAAATGGCACCTTTTATTGTCTAACTGAACAGATTACAATATGCAAGCTTTCAAAGCAGCTAAGTCCCCTTCTTCAGGCAAAAATTAAGTTTATATCTTATTGTATTAATCTTATTTTATTAATCTCTTAAAATGACACCTGCAAGATTACATTTTGCCTGAAGAAGGGGCCTCAGCTGCCTTGAAAGCTTGCATATTGTAATCTGTTCAGTTAACCCATAAAAGGTGCCATTTTGCTTTACTTCTTATTACTTTGACATTAAAGAGTCTTTAAAGGCTAACACAGTACAACACCCTACTACTAATATCAAAATAACAAAAAGATCTTATTGACTATCATTGCACCAAATAGCCTCCATGTCTGGTTACTATTTAGGGAGTTGATGTTGAGGTGGTGCACTCCGACATATACTGGTTGGTCCATGTCAATGACAGGTTGAACTGGTCTCACAACTGCTCTCTTTTTTTCTTTGGAGATTGCATTTCTTTAATGTGGGTAGTGACATCCTTCACATCTTCTACAGCTCTGTGATGGCCTGATGAGATATTCTACACTGTGGTGTGCTGGGCTGGTAACATCACTTCAAGAGAGGCCCACTGAATTAACAAACTAAGTAAAAGGTAAGCTCAGTTATGGGATGCACTCTGAACCCCCTGGAGGTCATAACAAAGGAGAGAATTAAAACAAAACTGAGTGCCATTATGAACAATGCTGCACATCCTCTCTCTGGCACACTAACACTGAGGACTTATTAGAATTATTCAGCAGAAATGTCTCAAGAAACTATAAGGGAGATCCTTTATGCCAACAGCAATATGCCTGTATAATGTGTCACTGGCACTAAGACTCCCAAACCAGAAGTTTTTCTTTGTTTGTAGTTATTCTGGTGTGTGTTCAGACCATAGTGTATATATATATATATATATATATATATATATATATATAAATATATATCTTGTCACACACGTGCACATGGGAGGCAGCTAAAGGGCTTGGGTAAGGGCAAGTCCGAACCAGACCAGGATGTGGCAGAGTGCACTGACTCTTTTTCTCCCTTTTCTGCAGACCATTCACAGGAGATCTCACCTGGCCCTCTTTAAGTCACTTCCGGGTTTGAGCCTATGGAGGAAGACGTTGCCGGCGCCGGCTCCGGCTCAGATGTCACATCCGGGCTCGAACCTATGGCAGAAGACCATCATGAGCCCGACCCCTTTGACTTCACTTCCTGTCTTCCCCTTTAAAAGCCTCCACCTTTTCCCTAATCCCTCAGTTCTGTTTTGGACTCAGTTTTGTGCACAGCAGTGCTGTTTACATTTTCGCAACTTTGCAGCCAGGATACCAAATATATGGGTGGCTGCCCCAAACGTTGCTATGACTCAGAGTGGAGTTTGTGACTATATATATATATATATATATATATATATATATATATATATATATATATATATATATATATATATATATATATTCATGGCATTCGTAGTCTGAAACACAATCTGATTGTATGGGTGGTTACCTACCAGGTAACGCTTGTGGTTGGTCAGCAAGTCGGCTAACATCCACCACGGTGCCCTCTTTCAGTTGCGAGAAGCAGATCATAGAATGGTTGAAATAGTTTTACTATTTATAGTTTTACTATTTATAGTTTTACTATAGTTTTACTGTCAAATAATGCAAAGAGTACGCGACACGTGTTTCACCCTAATTCTGGGCTCATCAGGCGTAAAACTATTTCAACCATTCTATGATCTGCTTCTCGCAACTGAAAGAGGGCACCGTGGCGGATGTTAGCCGACTTGCTGACCAACCACAAGCGTTACCTGGTAGGTAACCACTCATACAATCAGATTGTGATTCAGAGTACGAATGCCATGAATATAATTACCCCGATCTACATGCTGTCAAATGAACGAACCACACGCCGCAGCGCAGCGTTAGGGGCTTCGTCGCTGACGTTCGAGGTTCGATTCCCGAGAGGGGATGCAGTGAGTGTGTATGCCTGATGAGCCCAGAATTATGGCGAAACACGTGTCGCGTACTCTTTGCATTATTTGACAGTAAAACTATTTCATATATATATATATATATATAAATATATATATCCATCCATCCATTTGCCAACCCGCCGAATCCGAACACAGGGTCACGGGGGTCTGCTGGAGCCAATCCCAGCCAACACAGGGCACAAGGCAGGGAACCAATCCCGGGCAGGGTGCCAACCCACCGCAGAATATATATATCTAAAAACTATAATCTAATCTATGTCTCTGCAAGGTCGAGTCAAGATTATTTCTTTACAAATATGGTATATAAGTATTTGCCAGACAAAACTGATTTCTAAAGTTAAACCCTTTTGATAAATTAAAAAACAAATCTGACCTGCACTGGCACTTTACAATGGAAGGTTACAAGGCAAGGAGGAAAAGATTAAAAACTTACCAAATATTGCCATTTTTCCATCCAAGGTTGTCGAGCATTATTGATCCATGCCTTCCATGTTTCTGAAGCATGTTTATAACAGCAAAAGGGATCTGGAAATAGTTGTTTTATCACATATTCCTGGTACTATTTTTCTTATGGTAAGGATACATTTTCTATTCACACTGCACAAATTCTCATGTAAATATGGAAGTGAATCATAACAAAACCAATCATGTGGGATGAAAACTTTGCTGTGATTTGGTCTTTTGAGCAGAAATCGCCCCATGTGTAGGAAGAATAAGTGCTGAGCTATAACACATGACTGGTCTTCTTTTAAAATGGCTGAATTTCAAAAATATTGGGTTTTTTTTGTTAAAATATTGGGGTTTTTTTGTTAAAAAAATGACATGTAGAAACTATTTTACAATGTGAGCTCAATTGCATGATGAATATTAATTCTCGACAACTGCCTTGGCTTGAAAATGGATGAATTTGGTAAGTTTTAAATTTTTCCCCATGCAGTAATATCCACTACAAAAACATGTTTGTTTTCAATGTAGTGCCACCTTAGGGCCCAGAGATCACAACCATCCAATCCTGGTTTTCAGCCTTGTCCCATGCATACAGAGATTTCTCTGGATTCTCAGAATCTTTTAATGATATTACATATTATAAATTCTGAGCAATTTTTAGTTGAAAAATATTATTCTTAAATGGCTGCACTATTTGAACACGCAGTCCTTCACAGGATGTGGTGAACCCCTCCCTATCTTCACTTCTGAGAGACTCCGCCTCTCTGCGATGCTCTTTTCATACCCAATCATGTGACTGGCCTCTTGCCAAATTACTCCATTAGCTGTGAGATGTTCCACAAGGCGGTTCTTTTTTAGCATTGCACAACTTTCCAGTCTTTTGTTACCCTGCCTCATTCCAACTTTTTGCTCATATTAAATTCAAAATGAGCATTATTGTTTCATAAAACAATAAAATGTCTCAGTTTTCACATTTGGTACATTGTTTTTGTTCTATTTTCAATTAAATATGAGATTAAATGATTTGCAAATAATCACATTCTGTTATTTCCATTTTACACAGTGTCCCATCTTTTTTTCAAAATGGGGTTGTACCTGGAGTGTTCTTTGGTCTTCATTGTGCAGGTTAGCCCACCATACAGATGCATTGATACCACGATCAAATGAAACCCCAGCAAACTAATTATGTGTCTTCTAAAACCTATGGGCTGCACCAGTGATGATTTAAGAGTGTCATATTAAAGGGGGTGAATACTTATGTGATTGATTCATTTCTGTTTTATAGTTTAAATTAATTTAGACCTCTTTAGAGACATCTGTTTTCACTTTGACATTAGAGAGTCTTTTTCTGACAAACAGTGTGAAAAATGTCAAATTAAATAAACTCTACTGTGGCTAAATGTTGTTTTAATAACAAAATATTAAAAGGTCCAAGGGATGAATACATCTCATAGTATTTTATACACCAATGGAAATACTGTTAAGAGGGTCAGCAGATTGAAATTTCTTTTAGGAACTATAAATGATGACCTAAAGTGTGCGCAATAATTTCAAGAATGTTAACTGATGCCTTTACTAACTTAGACAAATATTCATCTGCGCTCCTTAACTCCTATAGCTGCACCATGGAGTTTCTCCTCACTTGCTGCATTACGGCTCCTGTTCTGCTGAGAATAATCTGGGCTCTGAATGTGAATGTGAGTGTCTTCTTCACATCGAACTCTCCATTTGAGACTTGGTCTGTGGTCTTTAAAAGTGCTTCTGCTAAGGGAGTCACTATTACATGGCTTATTATATAACTCTTTACATTTTTACAGATTTTCTAATAATCAGGTTCAAAGGCTTTGTTTGATTTTGATTTCTTGAGAAACCAGTTAGGGAAGCATTCTGAACTTTTATTTACCACATTTAAACCTTAAAAGGCTATGTTTCAAAAGCCACTTAAAGTCATTTCCATTAAAAATGGTGCAGTTGTCTCTTGAATAGCACTTTTGGACAGGCTGACAGTTTCCAGGATGTTTACTCATCAGATATGCTCTTTTATTGGTATGAGGCACGCTACCTGCTACGTCTTGCACGTCATTTACGATGACATCTAGATGCCATTAAACATTATCTAAGGTGTCAGAACAAACAATTTCAGAATGTCAGTCAGGTTCTTTGTAAACCTCATTTTTTCCTCTTTACCCTCTTTGTATTGGCTGTACACTTGTAGGTGTAAGATGTTTCAAAAATCGATTCCACAAAAATCCATCCATCCATTATCAACCCAGTTTAAACCAGTTCCTGGTCACAAAGAGGTTAAGAGACTATCCCAGAAGCACTGGGTGGTAGTAAGAAATCAACTTTGGAGGAGTGCCAGACCATCGCCGGGCAGACTTTACAATCAAATCCACCCACGCTCATGTCCAGTTTAAAATTACCAGTTAATTTAACCAGCATGCCTTGGGAAATGTGAGAAGAAAATGTAAGATGTTTTTAGAAATCTGACTTTAAATTGTATTGTTGCATCGGTGGAACAAGAACCAAGGCTTACTAACATTCATTAAGCCAGTGGTTCTCAAACTGTGGGGCGGGCCTCCCTAGGACGGCGTGAAGTAACAAAAAGGGGGGTGCGAAGATGTGATAAAAAGAAAACAAGAATCAAAAATATGAAAAATACATCTATTGAAACCAAAACAAATTAACTTAAACTACATTCTGATACTAGAAAAATAAATACAGAGTTAGATAAATGTCGATAAAAGTTAAGTAGGTATAATGAAATATGCATCTATGATATATCATTAATTAAAAAAGAACAAATTGGTATTAGTGGGCTCCTTTCAAAAAAACGTTAGGGGGGCGCGATTAAAACTGTTATGAAAACTCGGGTTGCAAATACTTAAAAGTTGAGAAACGCTGCATTAAGTAATCTGTTCGTTTGATTCAATTTGTTTCTCAGCTTAGCATTTTAAATTTTGTTTTGGTGTTGAGACTATGTTCTTAATGTGAGCTTCACTTCTCAGGCAAATGACTTCTTTACATCTCCTAGATCCATTTGGACTTCCATTTTTTCACATGTGATCATTAAATCTAAGATAAGTAGTGCACTTACTTTGACAAAATGAGACCACCAGTTTGATGGTGGCAATCAAATCTGACTTGGGGTGTTGCTACTACCTTCTTAATGATAAACTGTATGGTTCAGAAATCTCAGGATTATTTTAGCAAGAAGGGCATTATACAAGTTGGCAGCTAGGAACTCTTTCCATTCATTCATTCCTTTACTATATTCTGTAAGTGAAGATGCTTCTTAAGAAGATAAACAATAAAAAAGCAGAAAAATAACAGTTATGATGAGATTTAATTCATTCATTTAAATATCCTCCTTTATAAAAGGATGTACTTGTATGTCTGGCTGTGCCCCTGTCTGGTTGCTATGTCTCTGTCATTCCAACAGAGGGCGCATGACAAACATTTTTAGAAATGAAATGCATTGCATTTGTCATTCCAATAGATGCCACATCACATATCCCATACCAAATGGCATACAACAGAGACATATTAATTTCATGGAGCACTGCAAATGTTAATGCTGAGGTCTGTGTTTATTACTTAGATTTCAACCCATCTTAGATGGCTTGCACAGCTAGTCCACCTTAATAAAAGGACAAGCGTCTGTATGCCTGTATATCTGTGTGTCCGTCTGGTTAATATGTTTCTGTAATCCAACAAAAGGTACATTATAAACATTAGAACTGCTTTTACAGTACGAATCCTGTACCAAATGGTGTATAATAGATGTGCCACCTGTTGGAATGACAAATGCAATGCATTTTATTACTACAAATGTATTTGACGCACCATCTGTAGGAATAACAAATACAGTGCTTTTTATTACCACCTGCATTATAAAATACATTCCAATAGATGGTGCATTTCAAATGTTAATGCTGAGGTCTACATTGTTTACTTATGTTTTAACTTGTCTTAGACGGGTAGCACAGATAGTCGATCTTAATGAAATAAAAAAAGTGTGTGTGTCTGTGTATATATGTGCCTACCTGGTTGCTATGTCTCTGTTATCCAACAGATGGTGCATCACAAACATTAGTACTGCATTTTTTCCACAAATCCTACACCAAATGGTATATAACAGATTTTCATCTGTGGGAATGAAAAATGTGATGTATTTCATTACTACAAATGTTTCTTACCCACCATCTGTTGGAATGACAGATGCAATGCATTTTAGTACTACATGAATTACAAAATACATTTCAATATATGGAGCAGACACTTCAAACTTTAATGCTGAGGTCTATACTGGTTATTTAAATTTCATCCTGTCTTAGATAGGTAGCACAACTAGTAATAAATAATTTAACAGTAAGGTTCGGGGTAATAATAAAAGGGACCATTAAACTGGCACAGCAGCCAGAGACCTTATACCCAAATAGATTTTTAAAGTAGGACATAAGGCCTCAAAGGAAGCTTCACTATCAGCCAGCATTCTAGTCCTCACCTTCTGTATGGTCGCTAGCCCTGGTACTTAGTGAAGGAATGATAGATAGATAGATAGATAGATAGATAGATAGATAGATAGATAGATAGATAGATAGATAGATAGATAGATAGATAGATAGATAGATAGATAGATAGATAGATAGATAGATAGATAGATAGATAGATAGATAGATAGATAGATAGATAGATAGATAGATAGATAGATAGATAGATAGATAGATACTTTATTAATCCCAGGGGGAAATTCACATATTCCAGCAGCAAAAAATATTAAATTAAAGAGTAATAAAAAATGCAGGTAAAAAAAACAGACAATAACTTGAATAATGTTCAACGTTTACAGAGGTGACTGTGTGCAGAGGGTGCAGACCTATAAATACCTGGGAGTGCAGCTGGACGATAAATTAGACTGGACTGCCAATACTGATTCTCTGTGCAAGAAAGGACAGAGCCGCCTGTACTTCCTTAGAAGACTGGCATCCTTCAACATCTGCAGTAAGATGCTGCAGATGTTCTATCAGATGGTTGTGGCGAGTGCCCTCTTCTACGCAGTGGTGTGCTAGGGAGGCAGCATTAAGAAGAAGGATACCTCACGCCTGGACAAACTGGTGAGGAAGGCAGGCTCTATTGTTGGCATAGAGCTGGACGGTTTGACATCCGTAGCAGAGCAACGGGCACTCAGCAGGCTCCTATCAATTATGGAGAATCCACTACATCCATTAAACAGTGTCATCTCCAGACAGAAGAGCAGTTTCAGCGACAGACTGCTGTCACTGTCCTGCTCCACTGACAGACTGAATGAGACTGTGAAACAAACCACTGAATCACAGCTCATGTGCAGGGTTGCTGGGAACTCATTTTTAGTAATATAACTGTAGGTGTGAAGTAACATGAGGCTGCTGCAATAACTTATGTGTGTCCAGTCCTTGGCATTTCACATTTATCCTCTCCTTCGTTGTGTAAACAACATGTATTTTGCAAGTTATGTATTTCTACAGTTATAACATGAAGCTTAAGAAAATCATGTGTTTCCACCGCTTTACCAAGCCATACACCAACTTACAATACTTCCTAGTTCCCATTAAGCCTCGACACACAGAAAATGGTTTGGAGCAGCTACCCGTATACTTAATCCCTGGCTGCAGAAGGGTAAATATATGCAGAGTTGTGAACAGGTTTGAGTCCAAAACAGAACTGATTACAGAATGAAGTTTTAGTGATTTTAAGGCAGGCCAGTGGAAGTGACATCATAGGGGCTGGAAGTGGAAGTGACATCTTCGTGCTCAGAACTGGAAGTAACGTCGTCCTGGCCGGAACCGGAAGTGACGTCTTCATGACTGGAACTGGAAGTGCCGTCATTGGACTCAGGCAGGATTTGTCCTATTTGATTTGCAGAGATAACAGATACAGGATTAGTGCACCCTGCCTCCCCCTGGCCTGGTGTAGAGTTATCTTTATTTGGTCCTTCCAGCTGTCTCCCAAATGCTTGTGTGTGACACCCTGTTGTCCAGCACCCCTTCTTAAAGAAGCAATACCGCATTAACACTAAATCATTATCTACCCCTGTTCTTAATACATACTCTTCTTGATCTAGAAAATAAATTTAACATATCTTAGAATGAATAGAACATAAAAATATTAATACAAAACTTGGCTCACACAACAACTGTCCCTGTGGGTTGATAAGAGTTTGTTAAAGTAGTTTGGGCATGTAGTGATCAAAATGTCTGTATGACTTTCATCGTTTGCCTTCTCTTTTGATTCTCCAAGAATATGAACCAATGAAGCTAGTGGCACAGGAAGGACTTCCAGGATTCAGCAGATGCTTTCACCCAAAGGAACTTTAAAAAAAAGGTGAATATAACTGAGTAAACATCAATCTGGGGGACTGCTGAGGAACTGAGGTGTTACCTAAAATAAAAAGTGCCTGACCTAACAAGTCAGCACATCATCTAGGAAAGGAGCGTAAACTCGCTACAAGATTACTCCTGGGCATCTCCTTGGACGAAAATGGAATGAAGATTCGGGGGCATCTTTACTGCCCTAGGAGTATCTACTATTTTCAAAGAAGGGACGGAAAAAAGCTGCTGAGGACAGATATGGCCTGGGTCTATACAGCTGACCACACTGCCACTGTAATCCTTACCAGGAAAAATGGATTAAGTGAAAGTAGAAACCAACACATATACTCCAGCAGTTAGGTTAAATTAGGTCATATAGGACTATGAGCACAGCACAAGTAGTAAGAGATCAGATAACAAATCATGGAGACTAAATAGCTGAAGATACCTCGGTCGTACAGTAGTTCTTGCTGCTTGGTTCATGGTAGAGACCCGTTGTTAAGAGCTATAAAAGAAAATGAAAGTTTCTTTAGAACGAAGAGCACTGTAACGATTTAAAATGAGTCAACAATTTAAATGCAATTACTTATCAATGAACATGCTCAGTAAACATTCCCTCTTGGCACCATTCAGTCGTACTCCAGTAGGACACGGCCTATGGAGTTAATACATGATGTATAAATGCGATAGGAGTGAGGTTCACTCACAATACAAGATGACATAATCTCATTCTAAAACACCTACATGTGTAACTTACTGTGTGATCACAGGGTGGTACAGTGGTGCTGCGGTGATCACCACTGCTTTACAGTTTGAAATGTGTGGCCTTGGATGGCCCCTGGATCTGTGCAGGTTACTCTTTAGGGTCTCCAGTGTTTTTCCTGATATTAAGATTTGATTAGTTGGTGACTCACAATGACCTACAATGGATCTGAGTGTGAATGTGCTCTGCAATGGTCTTGTGCCCCAGTGCCGGCTCCACATGTCTGAGAAATGGATCTTTGGGTTTGAAAAATGATGAACAGATGGATGGATGAATGGATAGATGAATGGATAGATAGAAGGATGACTAACCATATATGGACAACAATGATTTTCTTTTAAAGTCAAATTATGTCCCAGTGTATTTATATTCAACAACACAAACATTTATTTAATAGCACATTTTCATACAAATGATGTAGCTCAAAGTTACAAGATGAAGAGAGAAAAGTTTATAAAAAGTAAAAATATAAACATTAGATTAGGCAATACTAAATAACAAAGAGTAAAGTAAGGTCCGATGGCCGGGAGAAGAGAAAAAACAAAATCTGCAGGGATTCCAAGGCCACGAGACTGCCAAGCCCCCACTGGGCATTCTACCTATCATAAATTATCTCAATCAGTCCTCGTGGCTTTCAGGCTCCACGTGGAAGAGTTAGATGATGACGGTCATGTGGACATCTGGCCTTCAATCCATCAATGTGTCATTCACAAAAACAACTGTAATTCATTTATTGGATTTTTTTACCCTTCCAGTCTTTTTCAAATAAGAAAAATTAATTCAAATATTTGCTAAGAAGAGTTCTCCAGAAGCTGTAAGAAGAAGAATTCATACTTTCATATGAGTTTCACTTGCTTGCTAATGCAATTTATCTTGCTGCATATAATGTAGGGAAGGTCAAACGTAGTGATGAGTGATTTGTGTGAAACTGAATTTCAAGCAAAACTCTTGTTTCATGTTTCAAAAAAAATTCCCAAAATAAACACATGGCTTTGACACAAGAAGTAAGGTATTTAGTTCTTGTCTGGATGCATTTTCGTGCTACAATTCCACATGCATCTGATCTGCCTGTCATTTAGTACTTACTGTAAATACTGAAAGAAAATCAACAGAAATGTGCATATCCTCAACTAGGATAAGGCTGTTAGTAGGTAATGGTGTAAGGTTGACAGCGGATAACATTCCCTGTGCTTAGACAATGGTTTGTTTTAGTGTTCCTTCATGTGGAATATATACAAAATGTTATATTTTTTAAAAATTAACCACACCTCTGTGATGTGAAAGAGAGAGAGACAAAAACAGAGTTACTTTTATTGGTGTGGTACAGCTGCAGAAAAGAACACAGGAAAAACTCAGAAGTGTGTAGGAGGCTTTAGGAAGCTGAATTATTGTCTCCCATCCAAAACAATCTGTAAAAAATGTATTTTACAAAACTGTTTGCAAAATTAAACTTGGCTGTTTCATTCATCATTAGTTAAAATAAAGGTAATTAGGTTTATTTTGATATAACTGAGCACAGCTACCTCATTAATCCGGTTTTCTGCATTCTAATACTGTGCCTGGATGTTTCTTGCATTGAGATTGCATGTTCTTCCCATGTCTGTATGAAACTTCCTCCAAGTACTCCAGTTTTCCTCTTATATCTCCATAGAGATACAAGTTACAATGACTGGTGTGGTCATTGGAAGGAATAATTCAACAAGTTGAATCATTGGGATATCAAACAGGTCGTCCTCTTTGAATTGAAATAAAAGATTGAACAAAAACTTGCGCTTGATGCCACCAAACAAACGGAAATCAGGGTCCTTGGATGAGGAACATATTTTGGCTTCTAGAGCTTCTCAAAGTCATGGTAGGATGGAAATTCATCCTGTGGTGAGTTCTCTTAACAAGTGACACCTCCTTCCAGGAACCATGTTAAGGGTTGGAGTCAGTTGCCCTCTCTTGGCATCTTCTTGGTACTGTGGAAGGAAACAAAAAAGGATAAGGTTAGCACCAGCACCCCCTGTCAACCCAGGGTGGAAGTACATACCTTAGAAGAGCCCAGAGGATGATTTACTGATGTGCCTGCATAACACTGAACATTCCAAACTGACCCTGGGTGAGCGTGGGTGTGGCAGATGTGTGACCCTGTCATAGATTAGCACACAACTCAGACCTTGACATTTTCCTGCCTTGCACTCTGTGGTCAGGGCTCCAGCACTCCACAACCCTGAGACAACATTAAATTGTGAATTATCTTAACCTATTGTAAAACTGAACAAGGAAATTGTGACATAAAGAATTGGTGAACCAGCTGGGAAAATCCCCATGTAAATGCCATTGGCAAACAGAGAAAAAGAATGAAATATAAAGGAGAGACAAACGACTGTTTCTTCCTCAAAATATGTTTTTACTTTAGCAGAGATGCTGTCGAAAATCTGCTGGTCCAACAAATAATGACCACTTCTTCGTAAAGCCATCTTTTATATATGGAGGAGGAGTTGAGGTCAGAGCTGAAACGATGTCATTAGACTTTGGATGGGATTTCCTGCCTGCACCCCAAGGACAGAAGAAGAAGACATTTTAGTGATTGCTCAGTATCTCCGATTCCCACCGTAAACCTATATGGTGCATTCACATGCTGTTGGACAGATGGTAAATCTGAGTTTCAGAGGTGGAAATTCCATTTGAATGTCCTACAAACTCAGAGCTACAAGTCATATTTGGTCAATTTCGAGAAAACAAGGAACATTAGATCATTAGATCAATCTAGATGAGAAAAGGCTATTCAGCTCAACAAAGCTCGTCAATTCTATCCACTTAATTCTTTTAAAATAACATCAAGTCTAGTTTTAAAAGTCCTTCATGTCCTATTACTACTGTAATACTTGGTAGCTTATTCCATGAGACTATGGTTTTCTGAGTGAAGAAAAACTTTCTAATGTTCATGCGAAATTTAACCTTAAAAAGTTTTCAACTGTGTCCCTGTGTTCTTGATGAACTCACTTTAAAGTAACCATCTTGATCAATTCTACTAATTTCCTTCATAATTTTAAACACTTTAACCCTTTTGGCACTGACATCCTATTACAAGTACATATATATGCAGCTGTTTTTGTAAAGCACAGGTATGTTTGCAGCCGTTGGAACTGGGCGTGCTACTATTAGTGCAGACTGGAGAGATTGCCATACAGTCCGCAAAGCACAGAAGTGAAACAAGTAGTACTGAAGTATTTGGCAGTTATTGTATAATTCTAGTGATATTTTTTTGTTTTTTTCATTTTTGAGCTTCCTAGACACCCCCAAAGGTAGAATATCTCACAAAATATTTTTTTTCCATAAAAACAGAAAATCCAGTGCTGAAAGGGTTAATCATGTCTCCTTTTAATATTATTTTGCTTAACCTGAAAAGGCTCAGCTCTTTTAATTTTCTCTTATATCTCATCTCTCATAGCCCTGGAATCAGCCTAGTCGCTCTTCTCTGGACATTTTCTAGTACTGCTATGTCCTTTTTGTAGCCTGGAGACCAAAACTGCACCCAGTACTCCAGACAAGGCCTCACCAGTGTGTTATAAAGCTTGAGCAGAACTTCCTGTGACTTGTGCTGTATAATCAGGGTGCTATATAAACTAACATGCTGTTTGCTTTCTTAATGGCTTCTGAACACTGTCTGGAAGTTGATAGTGATGCATCCATTATGACTCCTAAACCCTCCTGCTGTGCCAGACATGTGCTGCTTGTTTTTTTTCCTTAATAATTCCTTCCATTCATTTACCTGTGATTCACATTAAGCTCATTAGCCTGCAGTTACTTGGTTCAGCCATTTATACGACAGGATAATATTTGTTAGTCTCCAATCTTCAGCAGTTTGCCCAGCATGCAGAGATTTTCAAAAAATATGTTCCAAGAGTTGATATATTTGTTAGACTTCAGCTATTCTAATCTATGCAGCACTTCTCCCTCTACAACCTCCAAGTCACTAAGTACTCCCTTGGTAGCCCATGTTACTTTTGGGAGGTTGTCATTGTCTTAACATACATCACCTGTAATAAAGTGCAAGGTCAAGACATTTGCTGTTTCACTGTCTATATATTATAGCTCACCTATACTGTTCCTAATTCTTTTCACCTCCTATTTGACTGCTCTCTTACTACTAAAATATTGAAAGAATCTCTTTGGATCATCTTTTGTGTATCATAAAAGTATAAGTGCTAATGTAAGTCACTTGATTTTGTCAGCTCCACTGGTATGAAGTGGTTACCTGTATGCAGGCAGCACAGATTTCAGACTTTGAAGTTTTTTTTTGTCTAAATGAGCTTTTTTACTTTTATTTATTTATTTATCTGTCTATTTATTTATTTAGTTTGATCTTTCTCTTTTTTGAGTACCAGGTAGCACAGTAAAATAACGTAGGAATTATTAAACCCTGTTAAAAGGAAGCAGGAAATACCTTGAGGGAAGTGTTCTTCTTTTAACAATACCCCATTATGAGAAGAATAATTCCCTCTGTTGCTTAGCTACCAAGAACTGGAGATATTTTAGAAGACAAAGGAAAGTGAGTGTGCTTAACCATGTGACAAACAGCAATGAAATTGAATATGAGAAAGTCTTGAAATTCTTAAAACTTATTGAAAGTGTAATATCTTGAGTGAAATCTACTTAGTGATGAAATCCATTCATCTATTTTGAGGAGCCAAAGCCAATCCAGGGAGTATTAGACACATCGAGTAGCAGCTAACCCTACACCTACCACAGAGGACTCAAATACTAAGCAATAGACGTCGGTTGCAGGGACTTTGCAGCATGATCTTTGGCCAGAGCTTGCAGTGCATTGGGCATCAAAGGACAGAGGAGGAGAAGAGTTATCTGCGATACCACCTGATGTCTATGGCTCAAAAGAGAAGAGCTACAGTATATAGTCAAGTAGCAATCTGAACACAAGCTGAGGTCTGAGCAGCCTCAGCTGGGACGACTGGAGGAGTGTGAATGATAATGAATGACTTGAAACACCTAATGATTCCAGGAACATCACTGAAGATGTGTCCAGAAACATCAACAGATGTATTTGCTTACATTATGTTCAAAACTTTTGCCAGAAATGAAACTCTACCCAAAGCTTTGCAGCAAAGCTCTCCTTTAAGGTAGGCTTTAAAGACCAAGCCTCTCACCTGACAGCTCCTGGGTTAAAACCCTGGTCTGGGCCTGGTTGATTGACACGATCTTTCCTTTTGTGTGGATTTTTGTCTGTGTATTCCAGTTTATCTCCCACATGTAAAAGACATGCATGTTGTATTCAACAGTGATGGAGCTAAATTGGCCTTGTGAGAGTGAGTGTTCCTCATCCATCATTGAATCCTGTCTTCTACTCAGTGCTGTTGGGATAGGCTGTGGCTCCCCATTACTTTAATTAAAGGAAATAAGTGAATACTTCAAATTTGTCACAGTAAAATGTTAACCAAATGAGAAATCACTGAAAAGTCACGTTTCTACCTTTCTCTGCTTAGTTGGCCTGTTTTTGTATGCTTTTTGGAAAGCCACCAGCCACCCATAACTCTGTAGTAGAAAACTGCTTTTAAAAGACGGAGGGATGGATGTTTCCTGCTTTGTCTATTCTGACATTGCTCACTTTAAAGGGCGTTGTAGGAAATGAAGTCTATCAGAGTAATAAAACAGAATGGCAGTGGTTCTGTTTTTTAAAGAATGCCCAGTACACAAAATCAACTGGCACCAAGTGTTACAAGAATACACACCCCATCTCCATTATCACAACCATCAAAGTAAGACATTGAAAAGGCACCCACATGATGTGCAGTAATTCTGATGACAGCTTATTTGGCAGACCTCCTGCCTTCAGACTTGGCCACAGCCTCCACCCAACCAAATGGCTGCTTTGCTTTGAGATTTGACACCATGTCGTGCACTTCTAATCATCTGGCCTGGCAGGTTTACAAACATGCCTTGCTAGACAGGTTGCTGTTTTGCTCCCTTTTGGATTTTGAAAGCAGCATCCTGCAGTGTGATGACAGACAGACAAGCATAGGGCATAACAGGTTTAGAATAAAATAAGGGGGTTAAAGTCAGATCACGTGATATGATGAAATGGCCTTATAGCGTCTTATCATCAACATCACAATATACAAGTGATGGATCAAAAAGAAAAATTGGGTAAACAAATTAGATGTTCCTCTTTTTGCTACTCACGATGCTATAAAAAAGCCTTTAATAATCTCGCTCCATCCTATATCTCAGAATGCCTCTCACCTTACACTCCAAATTGTAACCTTAGATCTTCAAATGAGCGTCTGCTTATAATTCCAAGAGCTAAACTTAAAAGAAGTGGTGTGACCAAGTAGTGTGATAGACAGTAGGACTTTAGGGACTTTCAAAACTTGACTGGATGATTAATTGGTTAGCACTGGCGAGCTTTGTTGGGCTGAATGGCCTGTTCTCATCTAGATTGTTCTAATGTTCTAAAAAGAATCCTTGGATATAGGTGGAAACTTGTTAAAGGTACTGTAAAAACTGCACAAATGTTAGGCAGTTTTTCATCACGCAGAGAACCATAGACACGTGGAATAAATTACTAAGTAGTGTGGTGGACAGTAGGATTTTAAAGACCTTCAAAATTAGACTTGATGTTGTTTTGGATGGATAGGACTGGTGAGCTTTCCTGAGCAGTTCTTTTTAAAGTTTTTGTAATGTTCTAACCATCCAGTGGTGTCCAGTTTCCTCCACCATCCAAAGAGATGCTTCATGGTCAATGGCTTTATATAAATTCCCTCAGAGTAGGCAAGTCATGGAGCTGCTGGGATAGACTTCAACACACTGAAATCTGAAAAATTAAGTAGGTAAGACAGCATATAATATAATGAAGGGTGCTTGACATTAAAAATCTCAGTCTGTACCCTTGCTGTGTTCAGTTCAGTATAAGTCAAGTTTTGATGGCCTTGATTTCTTCAAAAACAGATTTATTTTTCCAGAGAAGACAAACTGAATTTCTTATGTGACCCTAAAGTACCTGTATCATTTTAGGGTAGCCTAATGCATGTTGGTTAGCCTTCCTTCTGATTGTGAGTGAGAGGCGGTGAGTACTTCCAGTAACTGTGCCCTGTTAAGCAATGGCATCCCACTGCTGGAACTGGCTTCAGCACCCCTCCACCCTGCACTGGACCCTACAGTGGGCTTAAAAAAGGGATGGGTGGATTGATTTCTGTTTTATCTTGAGATACACCCCACGCAGCAGATAGTTGCCTTGGCACAAATGATACATTGCAATTTTTCATTCAAAAGAGACTCATTTTAATGTCATGAATATCACATATTAAAACTGCATTCAGCCACTTTTGCTGTATGACAAATTGAGACTTCTATTGTTGATATTCCTTTCAAATACATTCCTAATCTTCCATAGGTCGTGTCGTAATTGTTAACGGAATGCAGCTTTGCAGTCCGCAGCTAGGCGGGTTATTGGTACAGTACACAAGTTAATCTCACCTAAATCTTTACTTATATGTAAAGAGTTAAGGGCAGGACCTTCAATTTTATTTATGTATTTATACAGCTGGAAACAGTTCAAAGGCTTTGCCTCTGAAAGGATAATGATGTACAATTGCAAGCGTGCAGCTTTACTTCGTAAAAGGACGTGCCTTCAAATATATAGGCTTCCCAAATTATTACAAGTGAAACATCAAATAAAAAGTTCATTAACTGTTTACAAAAAAATTATTTCTAACGTACTATATTTTAGTATAATATTGACTATTCTGTTAGTATGTTCATCGATTCATATTTATTATTTTTTCTAGGACCACATGATGAGGACCATCAAGGCATCAATCACTTGGCTTAGCCATCACCTCCTGCTCCTTCTTGATGATTCCTAGGACAGTCACAAATGTCATCACTCCAATGTGTACTTTGTTGGCTCTATAATATCTTTACCAGTGATGTCCAGTTGTAATCGTCCAATTACTACTACTCTTTTTTTTCATAAGCATTTTATTGATTTTATTAAAATCAAATAACATTCCATACAAGCAAGTCAGGTTTAACAAAATTAGGTTCGAAACAAATCAAACTCCACCCATGAGAAAGAGAGCTAGGCCAGCAGAGTAAAACTTTAGTAATAGTAAAAATAAGTAAATAAATGAATAAAAATAAATAGAATAAATAAAAGAAGAGAGAGAATCCGCTTCCTCAATTTAAATGACACTCAGACAGAGCACAGGGTTCTCGTAGGCAGACAAGGGTATGTGGCTGTCACGACATGAAGCACAAGGACGGCAACACTTACTTCCAGGGAGGAAGAGACAACTCCACAAGGAGACACCAGTTGTGGGTCCAGTGAGAGAGGGAAGCCACATGAAAGGACCAAGCAAAGCTGGCAAACGAGAAATGAGGCGTGCTTAGGTCACAGCAACACAAGGAGCCCAGAGTGGAAAAAAAAAGGAACGACGAAGAGACGCTGACAAGCATTCAACGATTTGACAAAACTTCTGTTGGGAAACGAGTGTCCGGTGAACAGAGTGCATCCGTGGACAGTTGAACGATTAAGTATTGGGGTAACACAGAGCGCAAACTGGATTCTGCACCACTAAAGGTTGTATCCTCCAATTCTTGTTTTTAACAGACTTTAAGAGTGTGGACTGTGTGCTTTCCTATTTTTAAAAAAAAAAAGGAATTTCGTACCTAATATTGTTAGATTTTTTTTGTTTTGTTCGTTTATTTTTTAATTTACTTTATTGTCGTGTATAATAGAAGGTACTGTTGCTTTTCGTGAAATTACTGTTGTGCCTTTCATTGTGTGTTTACTCATTACCCAATTTAAAGAATCCTGTGTGCTATTTTCTGTAAATCTCAAGAGTTCCCAGTCTCTTAATAAAACTGGGTGGCGCAGTCAGATATTTTAATGGTGTCTAAGTTAGATTTCCTGTGAGATAGATAGATAGATAGATAGATAGATAGATAGATAGATAGATAGATAGATAGATAGATAGATAGATAGATAGATAGATAGATAGATAGATAGATAGATAGATAGATAGATAGATAGATAGATAGATACTTTATTAATCCCAAGGGGACATTCCCATACTCCAGCAGCAGCATACTGATAAAGAAAAATATTAAATTAAAGAGTGATAACAATGCAGGTATACAGACAGACTATAACTTTGAATAATGTCAACGTTTACCCCTCTGGGTGGTATTGAAGAGTCGCATAGTTTGGTGGAGCAACGATCTCCTCAGTCTGTCAGTGGAGCAGGACATTGACAGCAGTCTGTCGCTGAAGCTGCTCTTCTGCCTGGAGATGGCACTGTTTAGTGGATGCAGTGGATTCTCCATGATTGACAGGAGCCTGCTGAGCACCCGTCGCTCTGCCACGGATGTCAAACTGTCCAGCTCCATGCCTACAACAGAGCCTGACTTCCTCACCAGTTTGTCCAGGCGTGAGGCGTCCCTCTTCTTTATGCTGCCTCCCCAGCACACCACTGCGTAGAAGAGGGCACTCGCCACAACCGTCTGATAGAACATCTGCAGCATCTTATTGCAGATGTTGAAGGACGCCAGCCTTCTAAGGAAGTATAGTCGGCTCTGTCCTTTCTTACACTTACATTCATTGCATCCGGCGCCGCCGTGAGTGGCAGCCTTTTCAGCAGCTCCGTGTATGACTGTATATGTATGTGTACTTTTCTACTTTTATTTTTCTATTTTTATTTATTGATCACTCCTACCACTTTATTTTATGTTGATTCGTTCCCTGGACACACTTACTTTTACAACGTGGGCATGGATTTTAACACGCCGAGACTCGCCTATTCAAGTACTCAACTTCGGGCGCTGAGAACAAATGCCAGTGCCGGTGTGGTTCCATATTTACCCGACGAGGTAAGAAGGCGGTATCGTGGCAGCAGAGCCGGCACTAAGCTAAAAATGAAGCGGCTTGCGAGAAAGTGGCGTTTCAAGCCTTCGGTGCCTTCTGTGATTCTGGGGAATGTGAACTCAATCTCAAATAAGATCGACGAACTGGCTGCGCTGGTGAAAAATGTAAGGACCTACAGAGAATGCAGTTTGTTGTGTTTTTGCGAAACCTGGCTAAATAACACCATTCCAGATGCCAACGTGGAGCTATCCGGGTTTAGCACAGTTAGAGCGGACAGAGATGCAAGTGCCTGTGGTAAGCACAAAGGAGGAGGACTCGCTCTCTATGTTAATACACGGTGGTGTCACTCTGGACATGTTAACATCAAAATCTCCACTTGCTGCAGGGATATCGAACTGTTGGCCGTAAGTTTACGTCCCTACTATTTGCCCAGAGAGTTTGGACATGTCATTGTTGTCATCGTGTATATTCCTCCTCGGGCAGACGTGGAGTCAGCGAGTGACATCATCCATTCCGCTGTTGCTAAGTTACAAACGCAGCACCCTGAGGCGCTTGTGCTAATCGCTGGAGACTTTAACCATGTGACGCTGGACAAAACATTGCCTGCATTTTCCCAGTATGTGGACTGTAACACCCGGGGAAATAAGACTATTGATTTACTGTATGCAAACGTTAAAGACGCATACAGTGCCACCCCGCTGCCTGCGCTTGGGAAAGGAGATCATAACCTGGTTCAGCTTCAGCCTCACTATAAACCAAAAGTTAGAGTCCTACCTACAACCACACGATCATTCAGGAAGTGGACCCCGGAGGCTGAGAATACTCTGAGAGAACTTTTTGGAACTACAGACTGGGATATCCTGCAGGGATCTCATAATGAGAACATTGAGGAAGTTGTTGACTGCACTACTGACTACATCAACTTCTGTATGGACATTGTAGTTCCAGTAAGAACAGTACGCTGCTATGCTAACAACAAGCCATGGATTACAAGTGACATCAAGGGCCTTTTGAATCAGAAGAAAAGGGCTTTTAAAGACGGTGATCAGCATGAGCTCAAGCGCGTGCAGAAGGAACTCCGAGTCCAACTCAGGGCGGCGAAGGAGCAGTACAGGAGAAAGCTGGAGCAGAAGTTGCAGAATAACAGCATGAAGGAAGTGTGGGATGGGATGAAGATCATCACTGGCTGCAGCTCGAAGCGGGGTACCACCATTGAGAGAGACGTGAAGAGAGCAAACCAAATGAACAACTTTTTTAACAGGTTTGACCACCCTAACCCACTCTCACTCTCACCTCGGAGTACTGCACCCTCCACACATCCTTCTGCTGATACCAGCATAGGAAAAACATCCCCACCCATAATAACAACAGCGCAAGTGAGCAGAGAGCTGAGGAGACTTCGTGCCAGCAAAGCAGCGGGTCCAGATGGAGTATCGCCACGACTGCTGAAGGTCTGTGCATCGGAGCTGGGGGGTCCTCTACAGCGCATCTTCAACCTGAGCCTGGAACAGGGGAGAGTCCCGAGGCTTTGGAAAACATCTTGTATCACCCCAGTCCCAAAGGTATCACGTCCTAGTGAGCTGAATGACTTTCGGCCTGTTGCTCTGACATCACATGTGATGAAGACCATGGAGAGGCTGCTGCTTCACCACCTGAGGCCACAGGTTCAACACGCCCTTGACCCTCTGCAGTTTGCATATCAGGAGAAGGTGGGAGCGGAAGATGCCATCATCTATATGCTACACCGATCCCTCTCCCATTTGGACAGAGGCAGTGGTGCTGTAAGAATTATGTTTCTAGACTTCTCTAGCGCCTTCAACACAATCCAACCTCTGCTCCTTAGGGACAAGCTGACAGAGATGGGATTAGATTCATACCTAGTGGCATGGATCGTGGACTATCTTAAAGACAGACCTCAGTATGTGCGTCTTGGGAACTGCACGTCTGACATTGTGGTCAGCAACACAGGAGCGCCACAAGGGACTGTACTTTCTCCGGTCCTGTTCAGCCTATATACATCGGACTTCCAATACAACTCGGAGTCCTGCCATGTGCAAAAGTTCGCTGATGACACTGCTATCGTGGGCTGTATCAGGAATGGGCTGGAGGAGGAGTATAGGGACCTAATCAATGACTTTGTTAAATGGTCCGACTCAAACCACCTACACCTGAACACCAGCAAAACCAAGGAGCTGGTGGTGGATTTTAGGAGGCCCAGACCCCTCATAGACCCAGTGATCATCAAAGGTGACTGTGTGCAGATGGTGCAGACCTATAAATATCTGGGAGTGCAGCTGGATGATAAATTAGACTGGACTGCCAATACTGATGCGCTGTGCAAGAAAGCACAAAGCCGGTTATACTTCCTTAGAAGGCTGGCTTCCTTCAACATCTGCAATAAGATGCTGCAGATGTTCTATCAAACAGTTGTGGCGAGCGCCCTCTTCTACGCAGTGGTGTGCTGGGGAGGCAGCATTAAGAGGAAAGACGCCTCACGCCTGGACAAACTGGTGAGGAAGGCAGGCTCTATTGTTGGCATGGAGCTGGACAGTTTAACATCTGTGGCAGAGCGAAGGGCGCTCAGCAGGCTCCTATCAATTATGGAGAATCCACTGCATCCACTAAATAATGTCATCTCCAGACAGAAGAGCAGCTTCAGCGACAGACTGCTGTCACTGTCCTGCTCCACTGACAGACTGAGGAGATCGTTCCTCCCCCAAACTATGCGACTCTTTAATTCCACCAGGGGGGGGTAAACGTTAACATTTAACATTATACAAAGTTATTGTCTGTTTTTTTTTTTTCACCTGTATTATTATCATTCTTTAATTTAATATTATTTATTGTATCAGTATGCTGCTGCTGAAGAATGTGAATTTCCCATTGGGATTAATAAAGTATCTATCTATCTATCTATCTATCTATCTACACAGAGCATCAGTATTGGCAGTCCAGTCCAATTTATCATCTAGCTGCACTCCCAGGTATTTATAGGTCTGTACCCTCTGCACACAGTCACCTCTGATGATCACGGGGTCCATGAGGGGCCTGGTCCTCCTAAAATCCACCACCAGCTCCTTGGTTTTGCTGGTGTTCAGGTGTAGGTGGTTTGAGTCGCACCATTTAACAAAGTCAAAATGAGTGTCAAAATGGTCAAAGTGAGTGTGACCAGACACCTGTCACATAAATTTTAGATCATGCCAGGTTTTTAAAAAGTTTTGTACAGATCCTCTAAGTGAGAATCTGATTTTTTCCAATTTCAAATCTTATATATAAATGTCTACGCGTGGAAGTGTGAGTGTCTGTCTGTCCGGCCCGGAAGTGCGAGGCTACAGCTTGAAGCTCAAAGAGCCGGCAAGGCGTCCCCAAGTTAACGAGTTGGAAGAAGAAAGACGTATGAGGCTACAGCATGAAGCAGAAAGAAAGCGACTCCGTCTTGAAAGTGAAATCTCAAAGAAAAGACAAACTCGCTTAGCTGCTGATAGAGAAGCGAGGTGAGCACATCGACAAAACAAAACCTCCAAGGAGAGAGAAACTCGCTTAGTTGCTGATAGACAAGGGTGGGTGAGCATATTGGCAAAACGAAACCACCGACTCTGCATTTCAATTTTTTTTCTAACAATTTCAATAGTTTCTAGGAGCCCAGGCTTTTTACAGCGTGGGCTTACACAGCTAGTAGTATATAACATCAGTTACCCACTGACTTAACAGAGGTGGGTTAGGAGTCTTCCTGTTGAGCAAGATAAGCCTATGTGCCAAAAGTGAGGTAAAGGCAATTACAGTTTGTTTGTCCTTCTCCACTTTAAGCCCAACTGTGATTCCACCAAACATAGCAGTTAGTGGCTGTCTGAAAGGCATTTAAAGATTTTGATCCAAAATTATGTTAATTTGGTGCATGCCCAACTACTATTCTTGTAAAACAGTGGTTATTGGCTGTTTGATATTTTTCATTAAAAGATTTCAAAGGCAGCGTTCCATAAAGGATCCTAAACTTACAAAAAGAAAATAAATGTATGAATGCCGTAGCAGGGCGGCACGGTGGCGCAGTGGTAGCGCTGTTGCCTCGCAGTTAGGAGACCCGGGTTCGCTTCCCGGGTCCACCCTGCGTGGAGTTTGCATGTTCTCCCAGTGTCTGTGTGGGTTTCCTCCGGGCGCTCCGGTTTCCTCCCACAGTCCAAAGACATTCAGGTTAGGTGGATTGGCGATTCTAAATTGGCCCTGGTGTGTGGGTGTGCTTGTGTGTGTCCTGTGGTGGGTTGGCACCCTGTCCGGGATTGGTTCCCTGCCTTGTGCCCTGTGTTGGCTGGGATTGGCTCCAGCAGACCCCCGTGACCTTGTGTTTGGATTCAGTGGGTTGGAAAATGGATGGATGGATGGATGCCGTAGCATTCAGGTGCATTCAGAGACTTGGTTAGCTTCTGTGAAAGTTGGGTCCAATTCAAATTTTCTAATCCTTTGGTGGACAGACAGATATCTGGCTGGAGTAGAGAATGATTTCTTTCCCGACAAGCAGACCATAATGGAAGGAGAGTTGGAGAAGAGACTCCTGCTGGCTTGAACGCCTTGCAATCTTCATCCCGGCTGAGAATGAGGAATAATGGATAGACTGGCTGAAGGTGGATACCAGAAAAAGTTAATTCCTCCACAGTGTTCCTCTGGCCAGAGTGAGGACACTACCCGTCAGAGATGCCTTATAACTCCCGTTCTGGCTGGGATGATGGAAGAAAGAAGGGACTAATGAGAGTTGGAAGTCGGGAGTAGTTCATCCTCCAATTTAATAGGTGGCAGTGTTCCTCACAAGTAATCTCAGTTTGGACACCTGTTGGGCTACATGGTGTCTGGAAGCACAGTCTGGTAGTTGTCTCTAGGAGGTATTAGAGGGTGCTGCTGGAAGAGAATCTCCCTGGTCTCCATATGATCTGAAAAGTGCTTCCAAAAAGCAACAATGTGCCACCAGAAGTACCCCCAGGTCCAGCATAAAAGGAGCCCTCAGAGATACCTCAGTGAGTCAGAGTCAGGAGGAAGAGGGCAAAACACTGTGGAGGAGAGAATGAGAAGAAAGAAAGAAAGAAAGAAAGAAAGAAAGAAAGAAAGAAAGAAAGAAAGAAAGAAAGAAAGAAAGAAAGAAAGAAAGAAAGAAAGAAAGAAAGAAAGAAAGAAAGAAAGAAAGAAAGAAAGAAAGAAAGAGCAAATAATTACTTGGTGCATTTGCTGTATTGATTGCATTATTCGGTAGAACCAAACACAGGCAATAATGCAGGGTTTCTTTTGACTTGGGTCTAACAGGTGGCTCCATCCTGCTGAGAGTTCGGGTGGTAAGTGAGATGCCTCCTTTTTGGTGCATTTCATCCCAGAAGGGGTGGGACTTTTAGGAGTGATGGGTTTTGTGGTCAGTTGGTCTCCTGGGCTGTGTGGATTAAAAAAATCCTTTTACTGAGCCTGGAGTTGTGTTGGTTCTTATGTATCAGTGGTTTGGGGGCTTGGTGCCCCCCCCCCCAACTGTTCATATGGACCAAATAGGGCCTTGAAATACTGGCTGTGGACTACTGCAGACTGGAAGAAGGTCTTATGGACCAATGAATCAAAATGTGAAATCTACGGTTTATCACCCAGGGTGTCGTTGAGTTGGTGAAAGGATGGCTCCTCAGTGTGTGACGCCAGCTGTCAAAAATAGAGGAGGAAGTGTGATGGTCTGGCGTTCTTCGGCAGGAGACAGAGTTGGTGACTTGCACAGAGTGATTGGCGTTCTGAATCACAAGGGTTACCACAGCTTTTTGCAGCACCACGCAATAACCTTCTGGTCTGCGTCTAGTAAGTCAGGAGTCAATCCTACAGCAAGACAATGACCCAAAACATACCTCCAGGCTATGTCAGAACTACATTAAAACAAAAGAACAAGAAGGTACATTTTAAAACCTGAAATGGCCAGTACAGACTCCAGACTTAAACCCCACCGAGTTAGTTTGGGATGAACTGGACAGAATGGTGAAAAGAAAGCGACAACACAATTCTGGGAACAGTGTTGGGAAGATCTTTCTGACCAACATTTGATTTCCTTTATAGAAAGAATGCCACGTGTGTATTTGGCTGTTATATCAGCAAAAGGTGGCGACTTTGTTGAATCAAAAATGTGAATTAATTTTTTCGCTATAATGATTCATTGACTATTTTATTTGCCATTGTTTATTTCTTATGTGCCTTGATTTCATGACATGTTAAGACATTCAACTGCAAGCATTTCCATTAAAGCAGAGAAAAGCCAAGCAAAATGACACCTTTTATTGGCTAACTAAAAAGATTACAATATGCAAGCTTTCGAGGCAACTCAGGCCCCTTCTGAAAGCTTGCATATTGTAATCTTTTTAGTTAGCCAATAAAAGGTGTCATTTTGCTTGGCTTTTCTCTACATTCATAATGGCTAACACGGTACAACACCCTAGTACTACATTAAAGCAGAAAAAACGTAGATGTTCTAAACCTTTTGACAAGTAGTGTATATGTATGACATCTCAAGTAGTGTATATGTATGATATCTCTAAACATGCATATTTAATCTGGCACCACGTTATACTAAAAGCTAATGTGAAACAGAGTGACTTGTAGAGTCCCAAAAATAACTGGGGTGCCAGCCGGGCCTCCCTGTTTAATTGCATGTCAACACAATTCGAACAGAAAGTAAAAAAGCAAACAGGCGCAGGAGCTCGGTAGAACCAAACACAGGCACTAACGCAGGGTTTCTTTCGACTTGGGTCTAACAGGTGGCTCCATCCTGCTGAGACTTCGGGTCATAAGTGAGACGCCTCCTTTTTGGCGCATTTCAGCCCAGAAGGGGTGGGACTTTTAGGAGTGATGGGGTGCTCAGTTGATCTCCTGGGCTGTCTTCTCTGAGCTACAGAAGGAAAGAGACCAAAGAGTTAGTGACAGCACCCCCTCTCACCTCGGGGTGATACCATATATCTGATGACAGCTGGCAAGGTGGTCCTCAGATGCTCATGTGTGACCCTATGTATAAATCCACATTTAAATGTCAGTCATTTTTTTACCCAGGGAAGTGCTTAGAGTTTAACCTAGCTAGCACAGGGCACAAGGCATAAACAAACCTTGAACAGGGTGCCAGTCTATCTCAGGGCAAACACACACACACACAATTACACACACACACTAGGGCCAGTTTAGCATTGCCAATCCATCTCACCTGCATGTCTTTGGAAGGAAACCAAAGCATCCGAAGGAGACCCATGCAGACACTGGGAGAACATGCAAACTTCAAGCAAGGTGGACCCATAACATTAACCGAGGTCTCCTTACCACTGTCTCCACCCACATTTAAATATACTGAATACAAATTAATATTTAAATGGATGAACATTTGTTTATTTTCATAATCTGCTTATTCCAGTACAGACTCTTGGGGAGATAAAGTCCATCCATGCAGCGCTGAGTGTACAGCAGGAGCTAACGCAGAATGGGGCACCAATTTATTACAAGGCACACTTACAGTCACTCATGCCCAGCCAAATCAAAGTCATGCCTAGCCAGCATCACCCACTCTCCTCCTGGTATGTTGGCACTGCGAGAAAACCCCTGTGGACAAGGAAAAAAAATGCAAATTGCATATGGATATGCCATACAGTCTCTGCCAAGATTTTTCATTGGGTTTAACTGTCATGAAACATTGTCTATTATTATACATTACTCACATAATTTTGATCTAATTAGGTATTTCTGCCTGAACTCCTTTTCGCACCCTCCTTTCAAAAAGGTTATTCTGCATGGGTGGAGGCACATGGGCAGAAAAGGTGGTGCTGTCAACAACCTGTAAATTATTTGTCCTTTTACTAGAAATGATAGTGTGTGCTTTTATTTAATGTCATTGGCTAATATTTCATAAACACCTTTTGAAACAAATCAATAGTAAAAAAAATTCAAAACATATCATCTCAAGTTACGTTTCTGTATTAAGGAGGCAATGGCATACGTTATGTGCACATTTACATAACTGGGCTGAGTTAAAGGGTTCAGATGATCAGCAGGTGCCCTTGAACATATAAAACCCAGCCTTAGTTAAACATCTGGGTCACTTGAATCATTGAAAAGCCAAATGCCTTGTGTTTATATTTGGCTTCATAGTTGGCACCCAAAGATAATTTCAGGCACTGTGCCAGTTTGCCCCATCTCTTTTCCTATTTTAATAATAAAGTTGCTGTTCTTTTAATTTTAATACAGCAATATTTCCAGTCATTCAGTTTTCGTTGAAGACTTTCCATTCTACCCATTTTCTAAACCCATATTTCTGTTACAGGGTAGTGGGAGAAATATGACTCATGGGAAACTTAAGCCAATGCCACATTACGTGACTTCTAGTCATTGGAGCATGTCTGACTTGACCTCTGCAGTTGTTGATCTTGCCACCCGGACCATGTTGATTTGAACGACTGAAAATTGCTGGGCACACCTAATTTAACCTTCTAGCACAGTCTTGCTCACCACTTTTTTTGAAAGCTAATAATGTGCTGCCTGGTGGAGAAGGTGCTGTATGAAGGGTTAACAGCTACGGCTGCAATCTGTGCCCATTTCTTTCTTTTACTCTTTCTGTTGTGGTACGTAAAGCATTACACATCACACAGATGAGCTTCACTTTTGTTTGTGAGGTGCAAAACATCCACATTTATTATTCCTCATCTCTGCATTACATGAATTGTACTTTCTGGGTGAGCATTCATTAGTTGTCAGCTCTCAGACTAAAGAGAAAGTCAGACCAGTTTGGTTTTATCAGAGCCAGTTGCAGACCAGAAGGAGTGAGTCACAAGGTATGTCATATTACTTGACGGGTTTCCCTAAGTTTATGTAAATAAAAGCTACACTAGAAAAGTGGTCTCAAGTGAAACAACCTTAATATATCCCAGGAAAATCAGGTCAGGTCAGGTCAGGTTGGGGAGCATGCACTGGTACATTGTGTTGCCGCAGCCACTGTACACCAAAACAACTCAGGATCTTGGTTGGCAACCCACCAGGCAGACACACAGACCAGTCCCACTCTCCGGAAATGACCCTCTATCTGCTGCAGCCAGGTGTTATGTGGGCGTCCCCTTGGCCTGGTCCAGCCACTTAGGTCCTCGGCAATGCAGATCCTGTGAGTCAAATCTCCTCTGGGAATCGCGCCACATGGCCTTAGTGCCGTAATTGATGCTCCCTCACAGTGCAGGTAATGTGCCTCATTCGAGAGTTCGTGAACCATCACAAAGATAAACCAGCGGTACCCAAGAATTCTCCAAAGAGACACAGTACCAAAGGAGTCCAGTCTTCATCTCAGGTCACTGGACAGCATCCATGTCTCACAAACAGGGAGCACCAGGACTCTAAAGACTTGGACCTTCGTCCTTAAGCATAGGTATCAGGAGCGCCACACACCCCTTTCCAGCGACCTCATGACCCCCCGTACTGTACCAAATCATCTACTGACTTAATAGGAAGAGTCACCAGAGACATGAATGTCATTGCTAAAGTAATCAACGCATTCGACACTCTCGCCACAGACAGACACACTGCTGACGGCTGTGACCAAGAGGTCATTAAAGGCCTGGATCTGGATTTTTATCCAGGGCACTCGCAAGCCCAGACACTCAGAATGCTCACATCGCCATTAATTCAAACCCGACTGGTGTTAAGGTAAAAAATTGAATTTTAAGAGCTCACTTAGTCCATTACAAAACCACAGGGAGCACCGGCCTAACCCGACAACATCAGGTGTTAAGAAGAAGGCATCCTTGGACAGAACACCAATGAAGTTGCTAATTCATCTAACATGGATTAATAGGTTCATAAGGTTAATATTGTCACGTTTACAGAACACAGTGAAATTCTTACATGCATGTCCTAATCAACATGCACCATGTTGCTACCCTCTCATGTCACGATCAGTGAATTTTACTACGATGCCTATAAACTTCTAACCACCTTATCTTTAAGTAAGAATTATAACAGAACATAAAGTTAAAGAGAAAGTATTCACCCCTGTTACATTTTTCCGCGTTTTACTCTTACTGCATTAAAACCCATTGCATTTAACAGTCCTATTGGGATTTTAGGGGCTAAGAGAGAAACATATTTGAAATTTTGGAAGATATGAGGATGACCTGAGTAAACCTTACCAGGCAAATGGTGACCATACAAATTCCACACTGACAATGGCCAGATTTCTGCAGCTGTAACACGTTAACAACGATTCATTCATTTTTTCCCTCACTTGAGCGAGGCGGCCCGTGTCAGTCTCTGCGTTGCAGCAGGGCAGTTGAAGTGTTGCTGGGCAGCTTGTGAGAACCTCGGTACTCCCTGATTCACACATGCGCTCTGAGCTCCAGCTGCACTTTGTTGTTCTTGTCTTCACTGGCCGAGTGAACTGAAAGACTCCCACAGATTTTGAAGTGCCGGCTTCTGAGACAATTGGGGGGAAAAAAAAGAGACAGCATGTGAGGCAAACACAGAATTAAAGGCAACAATGGTTACTCAAAATGAACTCAGATCCTTTAATTATGAAATATGTTTGCAGATTACTTGGTCATTTTAGGATGAATTTGTATTTCAGTTTAAAAGTAAAAACAACAACATGAAGGCACTGCATTTGATTTTTAAATAACAGCCTCATAATCGAACACATTTGGCAAAAGATTCCTTTTTACTTTTAAAAATATTAATCAAGAAAACAAAATTAAAATGCATATTGAAAAATGTGGATGTTCTCCCTGTGATTGCGTGGGTTTCTTCCTACTATCCAAAGATATGCAGGTTAGGTGGATTGGCAACATTAAATTGACCCAAATGTGTGTGTGTGTATGTGTGTGTGTGTGTTCGCCCTGTGTTCGACTGGCGCCCTATCCCAGCTTTTCTTCCTGCCTTGCACCCTATGCTACCTGGGATAGGCTCCAGCACCCCCCATGACCCTGCTCAGGGCTAAGTGATTCAGAAAAGACTGATTTGATAACTTGGCTTAGCTGTCTGTTCAATAGAAAATGTAAGCTTTGTGGTAATTCAGCCCGGACACAAGCAGACCACGAGACAAACGTCCCAAAAACACACACGATTATTTTTTTTCTTCTGCACACAGCACCACACAAATGGCTCACAGTCCTTTCTTTCCTTTTCCCTTCTTCTCTCCTTCAGCTGCCTCACCTCCTCTCCCGCAAGCTCTGTCTTCTACCTCCTGACTACAGCTCCCTGAATGGAGCGAAGCAGCCCCTTTTAAAATGCACCCAGATGTGCTCCAAGTCCTCCCTGTTGCTCTTTCTGCAGCACTTCCTGGTGAGGTGGAAGTGCTGCATGGGCACCCGGAATCACTTCCGGTGCACCCGAGTTCTCTACCAGCAGCACTTCCTGGTGTGGCAGAAGTGCTGCAGTCCAAGTCTCCGGGATTGTCCAAGCACCCCCTGGCGGTGGCCATGGTCCCCAACAGGATTGAGCTTCCAAGCTCCAGTCCCGTGGCCCTGATACAAATGAGGGTTCTGCCCTCTCGTGTCCCGTGGATGGTATTGCCTCTCTCCCGAGTGGAGCAAGCTCCCTGGTCGTCTGCCACAGCTTGTATGTACAGAATATAAAAGTCTGCTTAACGCTAACATACAGTATGTGTAATATGGTGTTTAGCACTGCTGCCTCACTGTTCCATTGTTCTGCATTCAAAACCACTTGCCTGTTATTGTCAGCATCTTGAAAAAATATTCAGCCCCAACCAACGGGGTGAAGTAGGAAACATGGCTGTGCGTCCATCCGACAATGGCACTGTTCATCCATATCTCCATCTCTGATACTTGGAAGGAAGAGATTATGTAAAGGAGTTGTTAATATTAGTTGTAGTGAGGATGTGTAATCTTCACATAGCTTCAGTTTCTGTCTGGACTCCATGTGGCCAGCCGTGTGCAGAATGACAAGGGACAGCAGGAATTTGCACCACTATGCATGGACCCTTGGTGGAGCTGGTGGCTGAGTCATTCATAGTCTTGACCTCAGCTCTTACCTTGCTGCTATGGGAGGCCCTACCAGGAGTGCACAACTCCTGATGGCATTGCTCAGGGGGTCATTGATCATGCAAACCTTTTCACCACATTAAGGTGCTGACTCTGTTGAGGGAGTAGAAGACCAGAAGAGATGGTACTCCTGGTGTTTTGGTATATTTTAAATATTAAAGCTGGGAGATGGAGAAATTTTTGGCAGGAATCCTTGGGGTTGGGGTTCCCCTCGCTACCAATACTAGCACCAAGAGGTTGTGAGAAGTGCCTGTACAGACCGGTGAGAAGCGACTAACTGGTACAGAGAATAAAACTCCCAGTACTCCGAACTGAAAAATGTATAAAAGTGCTGGTATGGAATAGTGGTGAGGACCAACACTGCAGAAAATGCATATGCAAAAACTAGACAAAAAACTTTAAATGGGAGTTGTTTTGCTTTTATTTAGCAAAAAGATCTGCTAATGGCGTAAGCAATAAAGAATACATTAGATTTAATGTCTTGATATAAACACTTTTCACTTACTCAGATTTCAATTTTTGCAGTCCTCTTGAAGCTCTGGCCCTAACCTTTGATCATATAGTGTAAATGATTGCCAGAGCCTGGAAGTTTGATAAAATTGACATTAATGTTTATTTTTTTTTTGTAAATCAAATACATTTTTTGTAAAGAAATAGATTTGCAAACCAGAGTGTTGACTCAGAGGCTGAGGATCTGTGTTGATATCCAGAAGGTTGCTGGTTTGAATCCTGTTACTGCCAGATGGGATTCAACTCCGTTGGGTCCTTGAGTAAGGCCCTTATCTTGGAAAATTGTGCCAGGGGTGCTATACAATGGCTGACCCTGTGTCCTGACCCCAACGGGTATGCAATAACTACATTTTGTTGTACCCAGACAATGACAATAAGGTTGAATCATTTCATTTTGAAATAAAATACATTTCTTCACAGTGCTGCCAGAAAAGAATGAACACATGAAAAAATTAAATTCTGAAATTCTTTCAACAATTTGTAAGTGTTCATCTCCCTGTTCAATGATTGATGCACACCTTGATGATTGGGTGATGTCCCTTGATGTCCCTAACCCTTGATGATTGTGTGATGACACTAGTGATTGATGCACACCTTGCAGCTATTATACGAAGTAATCTTTTTAGATATAGCTCTGTTCATTTTGCCCATTCCACCTTGCAAAATTGCTCCAGTTGTGCCAGGTTAATTGAGGAGAAGCGGTGGATGGTAATGTTTAGGTCTAGGCACAGATATCTGATAAAGTTCAAGGTCAGCCATTCAAGGGCTTTGATTTTCTTCAGTATCGGTCACTCTGTTGTTGCTGTGGCAGTGTAGATTGGGTCATTGTTCCTGTTGAAAGACAAACGTCCTCTCAGGTTGGATCAGGATCTCTCTGTACTATGCAGATTTCATCAGTGCTAACCAGACTGCCAAACCCCACTGCTCAAAAGCATCTCTGCAACATGAAGCTGTCCTCAACAGCTTTGACAGTAGAGGTGGTGTTACCTGGCTGATTTACGCCAAACAAGCTAAAAGGTTCCACTACGTCCCACTAAAATACATTTTAGCAGCATTTTTCAAGTGATGTTCTGCCAATTCTTTATGGAAAGGACTTTATTTTTTTTTCAAGCAGGGCTTCTTTCTCAGTTGACCTCACAGTAGCCTCAATGGCAACACTGATCTGCAATTTACTTATTTATTTATTTTCCTCACGTCAAAAATTTTAGAATTGTTCTATCATATCAAGTTTTTGAGAGATAAACGTTTTAAATAAAAAAACATGATTTTATAAAAGAAATGTAATATATCGTTAAATCAAACATAAAGAGGTGGGGTGCCATGGGCAATCTGTATATTGTTGGATGAAAAAAAATGAAACAGAAGGAAATAAAAAACATTTGGTGTAATCATTGCTAGTGAATGTCATGGGTTCCATCTTAGAGAGCTCTGCTTTAGATGGAGTTCCAGTCATAACTGAAGTTGTTCTTCTGTTGATGTCAACCTTTGTAGTGGAAGAAGGTGGAAGTGGAGGGGATGATAACTAGAAACAGGATGTGACATCAGTTGTCATCTGGTGAGACCTCCTCCATTCCATTATTCTGTGTGTCTTCCCTGTAACCTTTTCAGATGAACGCAAAACCATGTAATGCCCTAAGCTCATGTGTCTGACAATATTTTAAAAATTAATTATTTAGACTTTTTAAATTAAGTCCTGCGATGGACTGATACCCTTTCCCGGGTTTGTTTCTGCTTTGTGCCCCATGCTAACTTAGATATGCTCTGGCATCCCCCCACAACCCTGGTTGGGACTAGGCGGTTAGAAAATGGCTGACTTTTTAGAATTTAGAATTTAGAAGTCTCTACTGTCATTGTACCATGTATCATGAAATTACAGAGCAGCTTCTCCTCCAAATGCAATGAAAATAATTGCGAGTGGTCTCCCCTTGACTTTCTCGTATACTCAGATATGGGGATGGATATTTGAGGAGTTAACTGCAAGACAATGATTATATTTTAATATTATGTACATTAAAGAACTACAGTATCAACAACAAATCAAATCAAATTAATAATATATTGAACAATTATTATAAAAGCAAAATTGAATAAATCAGACTCTGCAGCTGCATGAATTAAAAGGTAAAGTATCACTTCCAGTTAATGGAAATAGCCCATAAGTTTTGTACCTATTACTTATATGCAAAATTTGGTTGACCTAAGTGAAAGCGTACTCAAATGATTGCTTTTCCACACACACACACACACACACACACACACACACACAGACACACAGACATAATTCCAAAAATAGTCTTTTCAGACTCAGGGAGGTCTAAAACTTCGAGATTCATCAAAATCTTGAAATTTAATATTTGGACAATTACAATACTCTCCCTATACTTTGCATTCAAGAAAGTAAAAAAAAAACAATCCATCATTTTATACTAACTATAATGTACTACATGTAAAACTACTAAATAAAAAGAATGCATAAAAACTACTAATTATCCATCCATCTATCCATTTTCCAACCCGCTTTATCCTAACTACAGGGTCACGGGGGTCTGCTGGAGCCAATCCCAGCCAACACAGGGCGCAAGGCAGGAAACAAACCCCGGGCAAGGTGCCAGCCCACCACAGAAAACTACTAATTAATAGGTAATAATGCAATATTGCTGAACAACAAATGCAGTATTACCAAACAAGAAATATTACTGATCATGTGGCTATTGCACAATAAATTACCAATGAA
Source organism: Erpetoichthys calabaricus (assembly GCF_900747795.2). Classification (NCBI taxonomy): domain Eukaryota; kingdom Metazoa; phylum Chordata; class Cladistia; order Polypteriformes; family Polypteridae; genus Erpetoichthys; species Erpetoichthys calabaricus. The sequence goes on along the minus strand of NC_041398.2, from coordinate 227,741,839 downwards.
TGAATATTACACAAGAGAATACTAATAACGTAAAATATCACACATAGAACAAATAGAGTAATATTTCACTAGACTATGATTATTAAAAAGATGGATTTTAAATTACACCTATACTTGTTCTATGTATATAGTTAATACTTACAAAAAGTCATCAATTGGTGATTTTTTTCATATAATCATCTGAAGGTGTTTCACAGTGAAATGACCAACAAATGTCTGCTAACACAGACTCACTCCACTTTCCACTACAACATGTCTCCATCGGAAAGAAATCCTGGTGGAAACTCAAAGACTGCTTCCATATTCTCAAGGAAAAAAGTCCAAAGGAGAGTGTAGGAAAAGGATTTTTAAAGACGTGTTGCACCCAAGTGCTAGGTAGGTAGAGAGAAGCTCCTTAACTTGTTCCTTATACCAGGGGTGGGCAAAGTCATTCCTGAAGGGCCGCAGTGGCCGCGGGTTTTTGTTCCAACCCAGTTGCTTAATTAGAAAACAATCCTTGCCAATAATTTCATTTCATGGCTTGTTAGTGCTTTAACTCTGCTATGTCAAGTCATTCTCATATTCTAGATCTTTTTTTCATTCTAAGGATATCATCCCAATACTTTGAAGTGTAAAACAGAAGGGTAATTCTCAATCCTTCATTTTTTTCTCTTCTCTTTCCTTCCAAGTATTTAATTAAACCAAATAGTGCACGATAAATACACACAGGTGTAAAGGGTAACAAGCAAAATGGATAACTGCTGGTTTCTTTTGTCATTTGCATCTGATTGCTAATAAGGAGCAATTAAAAACCGAGAATGTAGCTGTTTAAGACTTAAATAAGCAATAAGGGTTCAAAATCTTAAAGAGGGAGTTAACTAAAATGAAGCAGAAGATGTTTCTAGAGCAATAAGTGCTTCTTATTAAGAAATTGGGTTGGAACAAAAACCTGCAGCCACTGCGGCCCTCCAGGAATGACTTTGCCCACCCCTGCGTTATAGTATTCTATATTTGTATTCATAAGAAAAGTGTGGCATATGCTTGTTTTTCAATAAAGGAAGGCTGTGTATTCTTTTATTGTTTACTTACCTGGTCCAAGGTCAAGACAATGGATGGATCAACAACTTAACACATTTATGAAAAAGCCATTTCAACGACAACTTTCTCTTTTTTGAAAGACACATAGGAATCTTTCTAATCTAAATGCTGTCTTTTTTGAAGTGATAAGAAGAGAGGAAAATCTACTGATTGAAAGCAAAAAATGTGTAGCAAGTACTTATTTGGAGTTGTTTCCACTTCAATGTGCATTAAGAATGAAGAAGGCATCCATTTTTCAGCAAAAAAGAAAGGACACAGCAGGCTCTATTTTAATTTAGAGACTGCATTCCTTTAATATGAGAACTGACATCCTTCACATCTTCTACACCTCTGTGATGGCCAGTGAGATTTTCTACACTGTGGTGTGCTGGGCCTGTAACATCACTTCAAGAGAAGCCCACCAAAGAATGAGCTAATCAGAAGGAGAGGCTCGGTTATGAGATGCACTCTGGACCCGTTGGAAGTAGGAGTGAAGGAGAGAATTAAAACAAAACTGGTGCCATTTTGAACAACAACATCCTGTGTCTGACACACTCAAAGTGAGGACTTTCAGCCAATGAATTATTCAGCAGAAGTCTGTCAAGAAACACAGCTGGGGCACTTCTGTGCCAACAGCAATACGACTGCATAATTGCCTCACCTTCGACAGGGACTGCCAAGTCAGATGTTTGTGTTCTTGTTTAGTTTTCTTTCTTGTTTAATATAGATGAGAGACATTGTTTGTCATAATTTGATACTATTTATTTATTTATTTATTTATTGAGCTTCTTTAAAAAAACAAATGTCCTCCCTGGGGACAAATAAAGTTTATCTATTTTAAAAGCTATAGTGGATGGAGTGGCATCCTGAATAGGACTGAGGGTGGAACCATACCTGAGGCTGTTACAGAAGGAAGAGTTTGACTGGATGTGCATCCCATCGGCGATGGTTCTTGTTCCCTTTCACAGTCTGGGTGAGGAAATAATGGATGGACTAGGGGACAGGGTATTTAAAGAACAGTCAGTCCCCCCTGTACGTTGGGTGGTAGTGTTCTCCTAGGTTGCCCTCAGTTTGGAAACCAACTGGGCTACATGGAACACATAGCTTGAGAACTAAGCCTTGTTGGTTTCCTCACTGGATGCCAGGGGTTGCTGCTGGAAAAGCACTTCACTGTTCTATGGAGCTTCAGCCTGACCCTGAAGTGCTTCCTGGTTGTATTCCTATGGAACTGGAAATACTTCCAGGTCAAGTACAGTATAAACAAAACCATTTTACCTCACTCAAAAAGGTGGAGTCAGGAGGAGGTGGTCAAGGATTTCCATAGAGGAGTTGATGGAGAGCAGAAGGATGGAAGGATTAATTTAGATTGTGCTGTATTGTATTGTGTTGATTTACAAAGTAGCCTGTCAGAGTACTCTGCTAAATAAAAATAACTTTACTTGAACCTGGGATTTGTCTTTGGAAGTATTGTCTGGTGCTTAGAGCTCTGCTTTGTTCCCTGGTGGCCACAATATCTATCTATCTATCTATCTATCTATCTATCTATCTATCTATCTATCTATCTATCTATCTATCTATCTATCTATCTATCTATCTATCTATTCTCACAATGGAAGCAACAAGATTGCTAAAATTCTTACATTTTAAAGAATGTAATTTTTCAGATTTTCTTTCTGTTAAAAATAATGCCACCATCTCAGCTGACAGTTACCCAATATGTGCTGTTTTCTGATTGGTTTAACAGCAAAATACATACAGTATATACTTTTTAAAGATTAAAGTAAAAGTAGAACAAAATATTCTGACAGATCAGGACAAATGCTCACCATTGTGTAATGTAATGAAGGTATGGAGTAAGACACATTTCTGGAGGGGTCGGAAGTGGGGATTTCTCTTTTTTCACACTTCCTAAGTGAAGAATAAACACAAATAAGGAAAAACAGCAGTGGCCTTTGTCTCCCACTTAGTCTTGTTTTCTTTCCTTTATTCCCACTTTAATTTTCCTCAGGGCAGGGGAGAGAAGTCTTCTTAACCTTAAGACCTGTAAAAGATCCTCTCCTCCATCAGTTCTGACAGCTATTGAAGAAAGAGGGACCAAGGATAAAAGCCAAAGTGACCTGGGAGCCTCGGCCTTCCCAGAAAGGCCTACTGTACTACAGTTGTGATGTCCCAGATGAATGTTTTCACTAAATATTTGAATGTAAGTCAGTGTGCATGCAATTAATTAAGAACCAATAAGAACAGGAAAAGTAATGAAGTGAACAGTGGGAACTCTCATTGACTTAGAGACTTGGTCGCTGTGTTTCTTTCATTCAGAAAAAAAAATTTGTTTTATTTCTTCAATACCCCTACAGTCAAAATGACCTCAGAACTCTGAAACCTTAAATTGGACAAGGTGGTTCAGGAAATGGGGAAAGGAATGGATGGAAGTGAAATATTAAAATATATTAATGATTCAATAATTATAATTTCTCCTGATCTGACTCTTTAAAGAATCTTTGGTTGCATTGTTTTATTGTCCTTGCCTGTGCATAACTTCACAAAGAATCAGCATTTTTCAACAGGTGGTGGTGCAGTGGTTAAGTCTGCCATTGCAGAGTTTCACATTTGTTCTTTCGCTTTGTATTCATTTGAGATGTTCTTATCCAGCTGATATGGCTTTCCACCCAAAGGTATGTGATCTTTATTTAAATAATTTGGATTACATCAATATTATTGTGTTTTATTTTTACAAACTTTTTGCATGAGCTTTTTAATAATAATTATAATAAATGACATAATTAGAATGAGCGGCTACACTAAAGTGACCTGGCATTGGGGTCTGTGCATGAGTATAGATAGATAGATAGATAGATAGATAGATAGATAGATAGATAGATAGATAGATAGATAGATAGATAGATAGATAGATAGATAGATAGATAGATAGATAGATAGATAGATAGATAGATAGATAGATAGAGATAGAATAGTGTGAGGGATGGCTGGCCAAATATTCCGGTCCACACCTCCAGGCCGACAGATGGAGCCCTCCCAACAGCATGGAAGTTCCCCAAATTCCAGCAGGGCTATATGGACATTGTAGTTTTTATAAACAACCCTGCTGGATACCATGGGGACCACCAGGAGCCTCTGTAGGGAGGCTTACAGAGTGCTACGTGCCCTATAACCCGGAAGTGCTTCATGATCACATGACCGGAAGGAACGACGTGCTTCCAGGTTGAAGAAAAGGACTTTTAATCTGACCCGGAAGTGATGAGGACTTATGGATTGTTGGGCTGGAACCACTTCCGGGTCAGGGACTATAAAGGATTCTGGGAAACCCCAGACGAGTGAGCTGAGCTGGGTGGAAGGGTGGCAACGTGTCTGAGAGAGGAGGATTGGTTATTGTATTGATTATTGATTTGTGTGGAGTGGAGGGTGCTTTGTGCACATTATTATTATAAAATAAATAATAATTGGATTTTTACCTGGTGTTTGGAGTGGTACCTGAGGGTTCAAGAGGTTGATAGGGGCCTCTACTGCTACAATAGATAGACAGTGTAAATGCAATAGGGTTTGGATAGGCATCCCGACCAGAGGAGGGGATGGTTCCTTACCAGGACGGGAGGCTCCGAACAGACAGATGGACATCTGAACCAGGAGAGAGGAAGGAGCCAGACTTGGAAGTGATAGCCAGAGAAGATGGACGGGTAGTCCACCAGAAGAAGACATTGTTGGAGACTCTTTACTCCCCCAGGATGCCAGATGGCAGTAGCTGTGAATATTGATGCCCAGTATGGAACCAGTAGGGTATGCTAGGAAGTGTAGTCTGGTAACACAGCCCTGCTGGAGTCCCTGGGTGACGCAAGGGTGCCCTGCAAGGAGATGCTCTCCCTACAATAGGACTTCCATATGATCAGGAAATACTTCCATCGGGCAGTCGCCCTGGCACTCGAAGTACACCCGGGTCCTCAATAAAATGGACCGCACTCCCTTGTCCAGGCAAGTTGGAGCTGGGAGATAGGAAGGCAACACTCAAGTGGACGAGGGTAGTGCAGTGGTAAGAGTATTGTGGAGAAAGGAATTGAAGTGAAGTGAATAAACCATCCTTTATTTGAACCCGGGACTTTTTGTGTGTTTGTGTTGGGAGTTTGGGGCTGCTGATGCCCTTGGTTTCCATCACAATAGATAGATAGATAGATAGATAGATAGATAGATAGATAGATAGATAGATAGATAGATAGATAGATAGATAGATAGATAGATAGATAGATAGATATCCAATAGTAAATTAAGACTTTACAGAACCACAAAAGTAGAAATATTATCAACAAACTTGATCTTTCGGCATGTTAGCCAAAGGTTTGTTGGCTTATTGTTAGCTGGAGTTCAACAGATCAAACTGTGGTCAGATCTGTCCAGTTGTGCTACAGATTTATATTTAAACGCAGTTAACATTTTAGTAAAGCAGGTTTGTCTTGTATGCTACATCTAGGACTGTCACGTGCCTTGTGTCAAATTCTGTTAGGATAAGTTGTGCATCCTTATTGCTCTAAACTGGGCTAAATGAGTTCAGGAAATGGATGAATAGATAAATATATTTTCTCAACTTGTGGCATTCAGCTTGTTGTGGAGGGCTAGAGCCTATTTTGCGTGGCATCAGGCGTGCATCTAAAATCATCTCTGGGTGGGAGACTGGTCTATCATAGGGCACACATACACTCAAATTCCCAGAGACTTCTCATACCGGTTTACTTAGAGTCACCAGTCATCCTGACACACTCAACATATGGAAGAAAAGCAGAGGAACCAATAGAAACGCCAAACACGCACGCCTGGATTTGAATCAGGTCTCCCGACGCTTGGATGCAGCAATACTGATGACTGTGCCCTTATGCCATCCTAAGGTACCAGTACCAGTCTCTGAATTTAAACTTGTCTAATTGAATCTAACTAGATTGTTTAAACATAATATTTTTCATTAGATGGATGAAATGCTTCAATAAAAAAATCAGTGTTCTGAAATGGAGCATTTCCCATTTTAAAAAAAATTAGCTGGATGACGTATTGAGGAAACTTAGCCAGACATTTAACAGATGATCTACCATAGATGATGTGAATGATCTCCTCTTCTTCAGGAACTGCTGTTATGTCAACTGGATGACTAAATATCAGTCTGTGAGGTTTGGGGATAAGGGCTTTTCTCAGTATGTGTACAGTATAGAGCTCTGAGGCTTTGAGAAGAAAGTGAAGGGATTGGAAGAAGTTTTTCTTCATATTTTATCTTCTGACTCTTTCTAATATATACAGCATATTTATTTTCAAATTGAAATTTGTGGTTCTCAAATCTAGCATCCAGAGTTGATTCCTGGCTTGTGGACATTGCTGTCAAGAAAAAGCCCCTATAATCCCAAATTGGACTAAGCAGGTTTCAGAATGTTATTTTATGTTGAATCTTTAAAATGCAAACTCTGTTAATGTTTTCAGTTGTAATTTTTTTTTGGCACCCCATTCATGGTGGGCTTTGCCTTACACCTGATACTGCTGTTAGGCCTACACTCCTGTCCCTAGGACCATAAGCTGATAGTTCAATAACTGATGAATGAATAATCTGTGCTGTAGAATGGAGTGATCATTCAGCTTGAGTACAAATAAAGCCAGTAAGATTCAAATGGTATGGATCTCAAATTCTTTTAGCTTGGGAAGTCACTCCCACCTGTGAAGAGAAAGAATTGTAAGAAAAAATTACAAGTGGGTGGTTGTGAGGGGGCCGTGCTGGTAAAGGCCTTAAGGGGTCAGCCATGCTGTCTAACCTGTATTCAGTCTTTTGAAGTTGGTGAAAGGCTAAATGTTAAATGGTCGTGGGACGGCTATGTAGAATAGCACAAGGACAAGTCTCGGTTAATAGTTTACATCAGGCCCAGCCTTCAATTTTAGACTCTCTTTATTTTCTGTTAATTGACTAAAAATGAAAAGACTTTGAAAATTCAAAAAGATAGCCTTGAGCTCTGACCAACAAGAAAAAGTAAGTCTGGAAAAATGAACTATGTGGTATTTTTGCACTTATTTACCAATCTCCATGATCCGGCTTTCGAGTTATGAGAAACAAGAGCCTAAACCAGCAGTAAAATGCAAGTGGACAGGTTACCAGTATATTATAAGGCACACACTCTCTGCATAATATTTACAACAATAATAGCATTACATCATAATATTTATATTATGATTTATTTAAGTAGGAGCAGAGCAGGCTCCTTTAATGTGGGAAATGACATCCTTCATATCTTCTCCAACTCTGAGATAGCAAATGTGATTTTCTACTCTGTGGTGTGCTGGGCTGGTAACATCACTTTAAGTAAAACCAATGAATCAGCAAGAAAATGAAAAGCCATACACTGTTATGGGACACAGTCTGGATACCCCTGGAGATCAGAGCAAGGTAGCGAATGAAAACAAAACTGAGTGTCACTTTGAACAAGGATGCATATCCTCACTCTGACACACTGAGGACTTTCAGCAAATGAATCATTCAGCAGAAGTGTGTCAAGAAACACAACTGGGACTCCTTTATACCAACAGCAATACGCTTGCATAATACCTCACTGTGACTGTGACCGTCAACTTTCTTTTTCATTTTATTGCTGTATAATCATAATGGTGGGTGTTTAGACCAATGTGTCTATCTATCTATCTATCTATCTATCTATCTATCTATCTATCTATCTATCTATCTATCTATCTATCTATCTATCTATGCATTATTTATTTAAAGAGCTTCTCTAAAAAGACATATTTCCCCCTGGGGACAAAAAAAGTTCTATCTATCTATTGTAACAGTAGGGGGCGCTAGTGCTCCCTTGAACCCTCAGGTACCATGCCAAACACCAGGTAAAAGTCCAAGACTTTTTATTTTTATAATAATAATGTGCACAAAGCACCCTCCACTCCACACTACTCATACAAATCACCAAATCAATACAATAACCAAATCCTCCTCTCCCAGACGCGTTGCCACCCTTCCTCCCAGCTCAGCTCAGCGTCTGGGCTTTCCCACAGTCCTTTTATATTCCCTGACCCGGAAGTGGTTCCAATCCTAGAGTCCATGATTCCTTATCACTTCCGGGTCAGATTAAAAGTTCTTTTCTTCAACCCGGAAGCACGGCGTTCCTTCTGATCATGTGATCATGACGTACTTCCAGGTTATAGGGCACGTATAAGTCCTTGAGCCTCCCTGTAGCGTCCTCTGGTGGGCCCCACGGTGTCCAGCAGGGTTGGGAATAAAAACTCCATTGTCCATAATTCCCTGCTGGTCTTCGGGGCACTCCCATGCTACAGGGAGGGCTCCATCTAGCGGCCTGGGGGTATTGGCCGGGATGAACAGCTGTGTCATCTCCCACACTATCAATCTATGATCATGCAGAAAATAAATGATTTAATATAAAGATATGTGTGTTCTGTGGTGGGTTGGCACCCCGCCCAGGATTGTTTCCTGCCTTGTGCCCTGTGTTGGCTGGGATTGGCTCCAGCAGACCCCCGTGACCCTGTGTTCGGATTCAGCGGGTTAGAAAATGGATGGATGGATAAAATTTTATAAAGATACTCTAGGATGGACTGGCACTGCATTATGGACTGGTTCCTGCCATGCACCCAATGCTAACCATGGACAGATAAGTTATGGAAGAATAGAGGAAAATTATTTTTTTTAATGCCACCATGCTGCCAGTGGAGCAGAGGGCTGTACAGGAAAGCACAAAATAATTGCAATAATTACCTTTGCCATACAAAGCAGCTGGCTATATCCATGAGGCATCATAATATATCAGTGTTTCCCTGGAACTTTACTTTTATTCAATACTAGCTGTACCCTGTGGATCCATCCATATACAGTAGTAGTGAAACAGGGCAAACTTTAAAAATCAATAAAAAAATTTTTAAAAATGTAATTCTGATCAAGTGGAAGGTCGGTACTCTCCAACGTCAACATTGGCACTATATCTATTTGTGTTCTGCTGTGACGGAAGAGCAGCCCCCGCATGGGGAAAAAAGCACGTGGCCATGATATTTCTTCCAATCAGTAGGTACCCTCTAAAACACACATAGGTCTGATGTCTCTCTCAAAAACGTCAAACGTTACTCCTTAACAATGTATAGATGTTAATGTCTTTTGAAAAAACAGGTATTGCTAGCTAAACAGAGGCAAGTTACGCTCCAACATGTGGCAAGAGGTAGACCGACTCAAACAGAGGCTGGCGCGTGAGTAAGGAGGGCCCTGCCCGGCTCCCTAATCCTGAGGTCCCACAGCCGCTCTCTTGGATTGACGCAAATAAATTGGTACCACACGTGAACTTGGATACTTAGTGCAATGAGAGAAGTCACAAAATCAACCAGAATGTTCAAGCAAATAATAGAAAAAGAACGATCTAAATCCGTTAAGCAGTTCTCTCGTGAAAAGCGGACAGACATACAGAGACACAGACAGGTGTTGGATTTTATATATATATATATTTAATACCATTAGTTTAAAAAAGAATAATCCTCAATAGGTATTTTTTTGATCTGGTTCTTTGTCTCAAACAAAAACAGCTGGTGGTCTTCACAGCACAAACTAGGTAGGTAATGTACACCTATAGAATGTTTTTTGGGTTTGTGTATCCATAATAAGTATTTGTTTTCCCAGAACAACCATCACATGTTAATATGAGTGAAGCCAGAGGAAACTGAAGTAGCTATACTAACTCAGATACTATAAGGAATGCATCAATAATTTATTATTTAGATTTATTTAGTATCAGAATGTATTTGTTTTTATTATATTGTTATTATTCACACTGGACAGCTCATGTTTTTCAAAAGTTTTGCCTCCTAACAATGCTTTCATAATTATGGAAGACAGTTCAAGCTGAACACTAATATAATTTCACATTGATTGTATCACGTAGGAATTTGAGAACCCTGAAAGTAACTTTTCTTGAATTTAGTGTGTTTAATCACTTAATGTCGCTGACACAACGCATTTCTTCAACTGAGCTCAAAATGTTTTGCTGCTGATTTTCATTTGTATTCTGCATCTGACACTTCATGTTTCAGAGTCCAATATAATTGGCCAGCATTTGATGGATCCCACTTGCCCTGATACTACATACTGAAAACATTGTACCAACATAAACCCCTAAATCCTTTACGGAGGTTGCCTGTAGGACAATGTCTAACATCTCGTATTTATAATTCATATTCTTGTGCAGCATTTTGCACTTTTCTATGTTAAACTGCATTTTTCCAAATGTTCTCCCAGTTCTGAAGGTTGTTTTTGCTGCCTCCTCAATGTCCTACATTCCTCCAATTTTAGTGTCATCTGCGAATTTCACAAATTTATTAACGAAACCAGAATCAATGTCATTAACATATATCAGAAAATGTTATGGCCCCTGGGCAGACCCCCACAGGACTCCACTGATGACCTCACCCCACATAAAGCATTCCCCTCTTATCAGTACTCTGTCTCCTGTTGGTTAACCATTGCCACACACACACACACACACACACACACACGATTAGGGGGCAGTCAACGGGCCTGACAGAGCGCAAAAAGATACGGGATGGGAGTACAGGACAGCATATTAATGCCTTTCTTTCTTCCTTATCAGAAAACACGAAGATTTAAGATCTGATAAGACGCAAACGGAGATTCTGAAGACAACCTCCCGAAAACAAAGTCCAACGCACTTCCGCACTAGCTTACAGCTCTCCCGTGATGACTTAATTTCCGGTCCCTCACTGATATCCTCACTTCTGGCTCCATACGATGACGTCACCTCCGTCCCATTCCGTTTACGTCACCCTCATTTCCCTTACATCTGTAATCCTTCCGGTTCTGACTACATACAACCTCCCTCTGTCAACTGTTCATTGTCTGTTGTGCACTTTGTAGGCCTATGACCGGTACCTCAGTGCTGTCTTCACTGATCTTAGTGGTACACACTATATAGGGACGGTTCCCCAACCCTTAATCTGTTCTGTCTGCGTTCTTTATACTTCACACCATCTTAAGATCCAGTATTGTAGGTTAGGTCTGATAAATTAATCTTTGGTGTTCTGAGTCAAAGGCTTTTTGAAAGTCTACAGTAACAATAAACTTTGTTGTATGCTTTGTTGTTGTAAACTAATGCAATTGCCTGTTGAAAAAAATCTAAAAGATTGGTTTGGTAAGATCTTCCCCTCATTTTTTCACTATATTAGTGAAAATTAACTTATTGAGAAATGCTATACACCTGCGGTGGGTTGGCACCCTGCCCAGGATTGGTTCCTGCCTTGTGCCCTGTGTTGGCTGGGATTGGCTCCAGCAGACCCCCGTGACCCTGTGTTTGGATTCAGCGGGTTGGAAAATGGATGGATGGATGGATGTTATACACTTCAGTTTAATAAAATGATGCCATGTTACTAAATTTTCTATTTTACTGATATATACAGTACTTGCAGGATTCTTCCATCCATTCATCTTTCATTTATTTTCCAAACTCACCCATTGAAGTTGGGACAAGTTGGAACCCAACTCTAAATCACATGCACCTACTCCCATTTATTTATTCCAAGTCAATTTATAATAATTTTGGTGTTATTACGAGTAATTAACAAAACTTCATAAAGAATTGTTTACAGCTTTGGAGAGAGTCTTTGATGTTAGCACTGATTTAAAATAAAAGTTTTTATAGAACTAGTATTACCAAAAAGGTACATCTCTCCCCCTATTGACTACAGGCCATCATGAACCTGCATAATGACTCCCTGTGACTATCTATCTAGCCATTATGTAGTGCTTTTGCTATTTATCTATCTAAATAACTACCTTTTTGTGACAGATAGGGGGCACCACCAAGCCCCAAACCCTGGACACAACCAACACAAATGCAGTCACAGATTCAAAACAGAGTTTTTGTATTATCAAATATCTCACAAAGGTTTCCTCCCAAAGGTTGTATAATCAATTACAAACAAATTCTTCCTCTTTCATTCACTTCTCTCTCCAGCAAATGTTGCTTTCCTTCTTCCTGACTGTGACTCAACTGGAGGAGGCTGGACAGCTTGTTTTTATATCAGACAGAGGGAGTACTACTGGTGCCCGGGCATAGCCCGATGGAAACACTTCCGGGTCAAGCAGAAACCCCAAAAAAAGGGATTGTGAATCCCCACAGCACCACCTGGTGACACCTATGGATCTCAGAGGGCTGATCCACAGCACTACAACTCCCATCATGTGTGCAGGTGTCCACTTGGTTACCAACATCCAGGGATGCTGCCTTCTAGCAGATGGGGGATAAACATATTCCAAAACAGAAGCTTTCCCCAAATACTCCTTTGTTTTGTCCACCCTTCTGGGTAAAAGTCCAATACCCATCCTGAATGACATGCCAGTCCGTCACTGACCTTCCATTCTGGCTTCCCTTCTCAGCAAGAGTCCCTGTTTTCTCCCAGGTGGGATGCTGGGTAATCCTGCCTGGCAGATGTAGCTCTCATAGCAGACTGGCTCCTCCAAGCCATCATCTAAGAAGTAAGAAAATCCATCAGGACATGCATTGCACTGGCCTCATTATTAAAATTGGAGTCAACAATGGTCAGTAGAATGGGATGCACTTGAGCCAGATTTATGTGTCATAGCAAAGAGTCTGAGTACTTGTGTCAATGGGATATTTCAGTTTTATATTCTTAATAAAATCCTATTTTCACTTTGTCATTCTAGATTAATTGAATGTTGCTTGCTGAGGGAAAAATAAATTTAAATGATTTTAGCATAAGGCTACAACATGACAAAATGTGAAAAAAGTTCAATCTATCTGTTTCTTATAAAGTTTATTTCACATCTATGTGTCTGTCTCTTATATAGTGCCTTTCCCATCTATCTATCTATCTATCTATCTATCTATCTATCTATCTATCTATCTATCTATCTATCTATCTATCTATCTATCTATTATATAGTGCCTTTCCCATCTATCTATCTATCTATCTATCTATCTATCTATCTATCTATCTATCTATCTATCTATCTATCTATCTATCTATTATATAGTGCCTTTCCCATCTATCTATCTATCTATCTATCTATCTATCTATCTATCTATCTATCTATCTATCTATCTATCTATCTATCTATCACACATATTTTCAATCCTTGACTGTTTCTAAAGATACTGTAAATTAACTTTAATAAAACTGCCTTAATATTCTTCTCAGTTTACACATAATGAGCACAGTGTGACAGGCAACACACCTCTGACACTGAATTTAAAGCAGTCCTATCTAAATCTGTAAGGTGTGACTTTTGGAGTACCTTTTATCTTTTTAAAATATCATGCCTTGTCAGCGTATCAAAGCCCTGACTATCAGGTGTTTAGTTCAAAGCAAACAGCCTCACTAAAGTATTGGACTAAAGGTCCCAATTCTTATTTATTCAAAACTTCAAACAAGATATGAACTGAAACTCTAATCTCATAATGAAATATGAACATAGGTCTAAAATTCAATCAAAGTCATTCCCAAGTTTTAGTACTCTTTCCATGAAATTAAAGAATCGCAACAGGAACTTTCTTTCGATCTCCTTTTTATGTTTTTGAGTTTGCCTACAGTTTCTACTGGAAATGGATATCTGAGTTTGAAATCATTGGTTGATATTTGAGCTGAGTGCTGGAGTGGTGATTAGCGCTGCTACCTCACAGCTTCAATTCAGAGCCCAGACTGCTTGCCATCTATGCAGACTCTGCACTTTCTCCCAGAGTTTTATTTGGTAATTTAAATTTTCCTGCAGTATCTCAAAGACATACAGCTAAACCGGCCCTTTATTAGTTAATGTAGCTGATTGCTTCATTTTGTCCTGTGAGTACTGATGCCCAAAGGTTCATTTGGCTTGAGTCTGAATATTTCCTGAAGACACTTTAAATTTTATGGAGATGCGTCCCCAAACGCCTTTCCACAATTAAACAACTAACGACTCTAAATTAGCCTCAGTGTAAGTACAGGTCTGTGTCCAGGTGTCCTGTCCAGGGCTGCTTCCTGCTTTGCAACTAATGCTTCTGGGACAAATTCTGACCCCCCACAACCCTGAATTGAATTAAGCATATTTGGGAATGGCCAGGACAGCAATTTTGAAGGTAAATCTAAAATTAGATTAAGTGGGCATAATAAATCAATGGATGGTTACAGCTGAAGATTAAAACTTGATCTTTGCAATGCTACATATTGCTGAGAATAAAGCAATTCATGACTACATCACATGTTAAAGGCCAAAATTGCAGTTTTGATTATAGAACTTCATCCCTGGGAGAATTCTAGAAATTGTTCTTGTTCTTCCTTAGGTGGAGACGGGTGATCCGCTGTGCCGACTCCTAAATGGGAGCAGGCGAAAGAATAAGAAGATGTTCTTGTTTTTCCTCTTCATCTTTTCCCAGTTCTGTGTGGGTTTAATGTACCTGATTCAGCTTCTACACACAACTTGGCCTTGCACCTCCTCCTCAGTCAAACCTTTCTCCTTCAGACCTTCTTTTACTTTACCCATCCACCTCCTCTTCAGCCTCTTTAGCTTTCTCCTCCACTGTACTTCCATTTATTTTGCCCACATATTCATTGTCTCTCTTTATCATATGTCCACATGTTAAAACCACTTCAATCTAATTTTCTGCACTTTATTAGATATGAGGGGGAGTGATGCTAAAGTTAGAAAATGGGATTTATTAGAAAATGGAATGAACCTTAACAAACCTGATCATGTCATTTCTCAATGGAGTCTCCACTCTGCTCAATGCACTTGCACCACCTACCTGGATTCCAGCAGAATAAAAGGTTTTGTCTTGTCCTGGCAACCACTAGTGCATCAATTTCTTCACGTCGTCATCTGTCTTGAATCGACAACTACCCAGATGTTTTTATAGCAGTCCAAAAAGGCTGAAATCACACGCACGGTGCCAAATCTGCCGAATAAGGAGGATGTGGCAATACCTCAAGCTTCAGTTTCTCCAGACAAGCCTTGGTGTTCTTAGCAGTTTGTATCATTGTCTTGCACCAAAAGGACCCCTTGAAAGAGCAGTCCAGGCTGCTTGGATCGAATAGCAGGCTTCACATCGGTCTCCAGTAAGTCACAGTAACTTGCACTAGTGACTGGAGTACCCCTCGGCATGTAGTGTTCGACAATAACTCAGGTGCATGAGTGGTTGCAAGGACAAGACACAACCTTTTATTCTGCTGGAATCCAGGTACTTCAGGCAGGTGGCACAAGTGCATTGAGAAGGGTGGAGGCTCCATTGAGAAATGACATTATCAGTTTGGTTAAGGTTTGCTCCATTTTTTTAATAAACCCCATTTTCTAACTTTAGCTTGACTCCCCCTCGTATCTCCGCATTTTTGCTGTATCACTGATTGTCTCATTTCTTATTTTGTCATTCTTTGTAACTCCACACACCCATCTCAAGCATTCTCATTTCTACCTCATCCAACTTCTTCTCCTGTACTCCCTTTGCTGCCAATGTCAATACTTTTCTCAGTGTAGTGTATCTCACCCACTTTTGTTGTACCTCTGATTGTCTCATTTCTTATTCTGTCCTCACATCCATCTCAACTTTCTCATTTCTGCCTCATATAACTTCTTCTCCTGCTCTCCCTTTACTGCCCATGTCTCTGCTCCATATATTATTGCTGAACATACCACTGCCTAAAAAACCTTACCTTTAACCTTCACCTTAACCATTCAATCTCATAATACTCATGACACCTTCTTCCAGGTGTTCAATCTGTACTGTGTCTTAACCATATTCTCAGTCTTGGGCTACCACTGATCTAAGATATTCAAACTTCTCCCCTCTTTTCAACAGCTCTCCCTGCAGGCTATCTTCTGAACCCTGATCATCATTACACCTCAACTATTCTGTCTTCTTCCTATTTATCTTCAATCCTCTGTCTTCCAAAGCCCTTCTCTATTCGTCCAACTTCTCCACTCCCTCCTTTCAGGTGCTACACGACTCAATGTCATCAGCACAAAGCCTGCATCACGGGATTGGTCTTTTATCCCATAACTCAAAACATCCATAACCAGATCAAAGAGCTTAGGAGTTATAGAAGACCCCTGGTGCAGACCTCCTCTAACTGGGATCTAATGTGTTAACCAACACTGCTTTCAACCATTGTCCTCAATCCCTCATACATATCTTGGACAATTCTCACATACTTCTCTGGTACTGCTTTCTCTCTCGTGGACCAGCAGACCTCTTGACATGGCACTCATCATAACAACAACAGCAACATTTATTTATATAGCACATTTTATGCAAATGATGTAGCTCAAAGTGCTGAACAGAATGAAGAAAGAAAAGTTTATAAAAAAAAAATAAAAATATAAAATAATATTAGGCAATACTAAGTAACAAAGAATAAAGTAAGGTCCGATGGCCAGGAGAACAGAAAAACAAAATCCAGAGGGATGAAGAAAAAAAAAACAAAATCCGCAGGGGTACCAAGGCCACGAGACCACCCAGCCCCCACTGGGCATTCTACCTAACATAAATGATCTCAATCAGTCCTCATGGTTTTCAGGCAGCATGTAGAAGAATTAGATGATGATCATAAGCCTTCTTCAAATCAATAAACACCATATGCAAACTTTTCTGTTTTCCTCAATGCAAAGACTGCATCATTTGTTCCTCTCCATGGCATAAAACCAAACTGCTCCTCCCCTATGTTGGTCATTTCCTACCTGTGTTTTCTCTCTATAACCCTTTCCCAAATGCTCATTGTGTGTGGCATCCCTCTACAGTTTCCGCAATCCTGAATGTCTCCCTTCTTCTTAAAAATGGGTACAATCACACTGCTCCTCCAGTCCTCTGGTATTCTCTCCTGTTCATAAATATTCTGCATTAGATCCCACAACACATCTACTCCCTTTTCTCCTAAACCCTTCCAAACTTCTGCCGATATTTCATCCAGAAAACGAAGGGTCTCAAAACTGAATGAACAGTTGACCAATAGAGGCTACAGGAAAAGCGAGAACAGCATCATCATAAAATCAAAGCCTGGCCTCTCAGGTTAAAATGGAGTACTCACTGCAGTCATGCATTGTAGGGCATTTAATCCACTCGGAGTTGTACAAGATTGCCTAAGAAGTTTCTTTGTCTTCCAAGTTTCATTTTGAATCATTGCATGAAAAATTGCATTAGTATATGAAGAGTGTGTTACGTGTAGGGTGTGTCCAGTAGGCTCCACAGTACTTGAATATAAATAGAAATATTATATCAGGAAAATTAACTTTAGTTTCATCGTGTTGTTATCTTCCCAAGTAAATCCTCAAGCAAACAGCTGCCCTTGTATCAGAAAAACTTCAGCCGAATGAAGAAACTAATGACATTTACTAATTCTAAATTTACTAGTTGCTTGCTTTCCCCCGATTAATGCAAACACTGAAAAATAAATAAGCCTTACCTGCAGGAGTTTGAACAGGTGTCAAGAGCCAAAGACTTCAACGCCATTTCTGTACACCCAAAGGACTATTGACCTAAAACAAACTGCTGCCATTTTCCCTACCTTCAGAAACCTTTGTTTTAATGTGAAATGAAATATGCACTGAGTAAATAAGGACCACTGACCAGGAGTGAGTCAATGTTTAAAAAGTGAACTGAAGTATAACATGAAACGCGAAAGAAGGCCGCTTTTTCACTCATTGGCAGCTCCCCTTTATTTATTTGATTAAGATTCTTAATCTGATTCATTTTAGAAAAGTATATATTTTTATAAAAATTAAACGTGACAACAGGTGCCATCAAAATAAGAATGTACAAGTGAGTGTTTAATCCACAGAGTTCTCCTTCCTGTTGATACTGTAAGTTATCATTAGAGATAAATATAACATCTCAATTATTATAAAAATATGCTTTTTCCTTGTTAAAAATCCATGGATTGTCAGTGACACCCAAAATTTACTGAAGTCTTGAAGAAAAACATTACAGGTGGCTCGAATGCAAGACAAGTAGATGCAAGTTCTAGAAAGCAACTAAAGTTGATAAACATCAAAAGCAGATAAGATGGCAATCTCTCTGTTAATGGCAGTGAAACCAGGGGGATGGACATGGACTTCAGAAAGTAGGAGGACAACCGAAGAGTACATTCTGAAGGGTTGATGTAGAGAAGGTCAGGAGCTTTATATCTCTTTGAGTTACCATCAGGTGCAACACATCTTGGCTGTCTTCAAGAAGGTTCACCAACACCTTTCCCTCATTACAACAATATCTCCATCTTCTACAGGTGCACAGAGGAGTCCCTTCTCACTTCTGCTATGGCACTTGCTCAGTTCAGTATCACAAAGCAGAGCTGCCTTCTGTCTACAAGTTACATGACACACATTTGACATAGAAAGGCTAACAATATTATTAAATACCTCAACCATCCTGCACAAGACCATAAGATTACTCAACAACCATTCATGCCGACAATTAGAAAATTAGAACAATCTGAATGAGAACAGACCATTCAGGTCAACAAAACTCTCCAGTCCTATCTGCTTTATTCTTTCAAAATAACATGAAGTTGAGTTTGTCCTACTGTCTACCATACTACTTGGTCACTTATTCCATGTGACGATGGTTCTCTGTGTAAAGAAAAACTTCCTAATGTTTGTGTGAAATTTACCCTTAACAAGTTTCCAACTGCATCCCTGTGTTCTTGATTAATTAATTTTAAAGTCACAGTCTCAATCCACTGTATTGATTCCTTTCATAATTTTAAACACTTCAGTCATGTCACCACTTAATCTTCTTTTGCTTAAACTGAAAAGGCTCAGCTCTTTTAATCTTTCCTCATAATTCATCCCTTGTAGCCCTGGAATCAGCCTAATTGCTCTTCTCTGGACCTTTTCTAGTGCTGTTATGTCCTTTTTGTAGCTTAGACAACAAAACTGCACATAGTACTCCAGATGAGGCCTCATCAGTGCGTTATAAAGCTTCAGCATAACCTCCTTTGACTAGAACACTAATCATCAGGTCACTCTATAACTTAACATTCTGTTAGCCTTCTTGATGGCTTCTGAAGAGTTTATAGTGTCAAGTCTCTTTGACTCCTAAGTCCTTCTCATAAGGTGTACTTTCAATTTTCAGACCTCCCATTGTGCATTCAAACCTAACATTATAACTTCCTGCATATAATAATTTACATTTACTTACACCAGCTCAACCAAGCTAATTAAAAGGGCAGGCTCAGTTATAAGATGTACTCTGAACCCCTTGGAGGTCATAGCAAAGCACAGAATGAAAACAAAACCAAATGCCATTATGAACAATTCTGCACATCCTCTCTCTGACACACTAACACTGAGGACTTTCAACCAACAAATTATTCAGCAGATGTGTGTCAAGTAACACTGTGGGGGCTCCTGTATAGCAACAGCAATATCTTCTTATATAATACGCTACCGTGGCTGTCCGTTTGTCTGTCCAGGAGTTTAAATCACCTGTAGCTCGCAAACCGTTTGACTTATTGACCTGAAATTTGGTACACATATACTATGTGACATCTACTATCCGCTTTTGGGTGGAATGTTATTCCTCTTTTTATTTTTATTTTATTTTATTGTAGAATCAACTCTCGGCAGCGGCCAGTAGGTTGGCCGTGTGTTGCACTTGTACGAGCGCCGTTCTCATTCCCTACCACCATCACCGTCACTTCCCCTACCTTTTCATATCTTAAATCATTCTTGAGGCAGATTGAAGACTTAAGTGGCAGCTTAAGTGAAAAATTAAGGAAACGTACTAAGTAATTGCAACACAAACACTGACTTAATCAGTTTTAACACAAAATGATGCCAACAAAAGAAGAGAAGAAGCGGTCCACTGGGGTGGAGAAAAGAAGATTTGCTCAGGAAGGAGCAAGCGCATCAACCTCTGAGCAAACGAATGGTAAACGTACAGAGAAAGAGGATGAAAACTAGGAATGCTCAAGTCAAGTGTATTCACTGCATGTTATTGTGCAGTGCGCCATTACTGGTGTCTGCATAATGCTTCACTGGGACTGGAAGGACCAAATCGGAAGTCTTTTTAAACTGTTCTTCCTTTTGAGTCATTCTGGTGTGTGTTAGACCATATTATTAATCTATTTATTTATTTATTATATTTAAAGAGTATCTGTAAAAAGCCAAGTATCTATTTATCTATCTTAAATGGATTTTATGATAAACGTTCTTAAAAAACAAAGCCTGACCCATAATGCATATAAATGTTGTAAGTGTTCAATGTGATCTAGTGGACATGGACATGGACTTTAAAAACTAAAGTTCTCATTCCAGCCCCTGCCACCAACTCACTGTGTGACTTTGACCTTGTAATGGTACTCATTTTTGGAAGGTGCTATATTAAAATAAAAGGTAAACTATCACTTCTGCTTAATGGAAATAGCCCAAACGTTGATAGAAATCTACGTTTTGTACCTAATACTTGCATGCAAATTTTGGTTGACCTAAGTGAAAGCGTACTCAAGTTATCGTGTTTACATACACAAACACACAGACAAAATTCCAAAAATGGTATTTTCGGACTCAGGGAAGTCTAAAACATCGAGATTCATCAAAATCTCGACATCGAATCTTTGGACGATTAGAATACTTTCCCTGTACTTCGTATACAAGAAAGTAAAAAAGGTGGGTTTCAATGTCAAAGAGCTTTGGGTTGGTGTTCACTGTAAATAAAATGAAGTGCATGTAAAGCAGTGGATGACATCTTCTGTAGAGACCTTTAAAAGATGTTTGATTTCATTGCAATAATAATGCCCAATCAAAATATTTGAAATAATTTTATTTAAAAAAAAAAAAAGAATACAATTCTTCATATTTACGCTCATTATGAGGTGGGTGTTTATATTCAATTGTATTTTTCCAAAAAAAAATATTTACAAGAAATAAATTTTACAATATATTCATTTGATATCTAAAAGGCCTTTCTTATTTGAAATACATTCAAAATACATCAATGCAACATAAAACTCCGTGGAGTTGCCTTGTTCTACACTAATAGTTCAACTTTAATAAATACATTAAGAATAGCTTTCTGAAATTTTGATTGTTTTAAACATAGCATTAGGCAATCCATCTCTAGACCAAATAAGTTACTGTCTGTATAAAAATGAACAACTATATACAAATATTATGTAAACTCTTATTTATAAAACAGATAACACTTTTCTAGCGATATGGCAATTTGAAGGAAACATATACACGTATAAACAACATTTCTATAAAAGTTATCAAGTGCGGCAGTGCAAAATGATTTAACTTGACCAGTGTAGTTAGCTGAAGCCCCACCTAACTGGGAACCCATCTAAATTTGTAGCCTCCATTGTTGGTTCTTGTAGTGAATGCATTTCCTTGAGGAAATGCCAAAGTTCTGATGGTGCAGTGGTCCCTAATGGATGTGCGAAAAGACATCCCTTCTTCCATCTCACTGGTGCTGAGAGTTGTGGAGGTCTGGAGGCCATTGAAGGCGCCATACATGTGAATCCTTTCTATGCTCGGCGTGCCGCTGTTGTTCCTCTCGTCCAGGCACAGCCGGGGATGTTTGGCATCGCCATGTAAGGCCACGTTGCATTTGTCCGTGATGTCTCTTAAAATCTCATCCACCTCCATGCAGTCAGGGAGTTGTTCATAGTGGTCTGATAGTCTGCGTCGTTTTAAGCCGCTTTTGATCTGAAACAGATCATCTGTATTTTCTTCTGTGCTCTTTGTCCGGGTCATTAATCTCTGCATGAAAAAGCAGAAGAGACAAGCATTAAACTTAAACGCTTCATATATTTACTACCAGCTAAAAGAAACAGAGAGGCTTAGTGGTTAAGGTTTTGGATTGTCAGTCACAAGGATATTGGCTCAGTCCGCACCGATACGCTTCATGTATCTAAAGAAGTCCTTTCACCTGCCTGAATTCCAATTTCTTAAATGTTTTAACACGTTATTGTAATGTGTAGGTCAATTTGGACAAACCTGGCAGCTACCACCATCATAAAGGGTCCTTTTTCCAGAAGATTTGATCTTTATATACTATGGTTAGTTTAGTTAAAACTCATCAGTTAGGAGAAATTTTATGACACATCACAATATGGAGGCACCATTGAGGAGTTCTGTTTCAAACTGCATTAAGAAATGAGATGTAGGTTTGTTTTTGTTTTGCTGTTACAGACTTTAACATGGATTACATTATACACAATTCTACTTTCTTTTTTACTGAGGCCATTAAATACAGCATGTGAAAACACTGTAGGGGAAATATTACAATAAAAATCATTTGTCCAAAACCATTTGTTTATCCAAGGGTACTTGCAACATTTGAGAGATAAAATTGGTTACATTTGTCTTTCTGAACCCATCTCAATGGAGAACAGGCTGGTGAAGTGACTTGCTCAGAGTCACACAATGTCAGTAGCAGCAGCATTTGAACCCACAGCCTCTGGGTTTGAAGTCCAAAGCCTTAACCACTACATTGTACTACCTCTTTGAAATATGGTTGCATGTACATACTGTTTTTTGTGTGTTTGTTTTTTTTTAATATTTTGAAGAACAGAAGCTATTAATCTTTGAAACTGCATGGGGCCATCATGATGACTCTATAAATTTGAGCTCTGTATGTACAGGGAATTCATGATGGTTATAGAAATGTGCACTCTGTTTATCTTTGAAGTCCGTTAATGTATGTCTGTTTTACAGAAATGTCTGCAAATGTATGATTTTAGTGCTTTGGCGCAGCCTTGCTGACATTGTAATCACAAACTGTGTGAACTTGCTCAGAATGCATCGCCAATAAGCAAAAACGGGCCTCTCAAACCCAGTCCAAATTCAGAGTAACATTGCCACCTAGCGCTCGCTCGGGTTACTGCACTCTGTAACAGGGCGCAACACCCAGTGACTCTAAACTGTAAAACTGTCTGTGTTCATCTGTTTCTAGAGTGATACTTTAATCAGGTCTTAACAAATAATTCAAAAATAACTTTGGAGTTTAAATTGCGCAGATTTCACTATATTTATGTATTTATTGCATTCATATTGCATATATGTACATAAAATATACATATGTATTGTATATCTTTGTAATTACAAAGTCTTGAATTAGACCTTTTTACATTAAAAAAATTTAACATATACATTATATATGTATATAAATATTTTTAGGTTGGTAAAGGATTAGATTCATGAAAGGAACTGAGGACAGATGACAAAGGACTTACTATTCGAACAGTCCCTAATATTTCAGTTCCAGGCTAGTTTGTTCAGCACAAACAAAGACAGCAGTCGAGGCCGTGCCATGTCAGTGGTCATTTCAAAGCAGCATGAGTGTGTGTTTGTGGAAGAAGAAAACAAACTCACGAGGCTGGCACATGCTACACCTACAAGTGCACCTTTTTGACATCATCACTTAAAATTCAAAATAGGACCCAATTACTAATGCTAAAGATAGAAGCAATACACAAAGGGTCATTTTACTAATCATTTTGTACCACATTAAGAATTGTGTTTATTTTGCTGTGGCTTGGTTTTTTTTTTTTTTTTGGCTATTGTTTCCCTTATATGATTTATTTATTGTAACCATAATTTTCATAATACTGTTATTAAGACACTGGTCATGACATCCCAAGGCTGGTTTAAAACTGGTTTGAGCAGGTTTGGCAAACAAACACTAATTTGTTGCACTTTGATTCCCATTCTTTGAACTCCTACTAACTATTTGTTTTTTAATAACTTTTTATCCAATTATAGTGATTCTTAGGATAATGAATAATAGTTTTGAAATAGAATGATTGCATTCATATATAGCAAAACCGCCTATATCAAATGAATCTGCTAGTTTTACTGTTAATACATTTACAGTTCACGGCACTCTGTCGGAATTGTCCGTTTTTTCTATTGTTTTCGTTTTTACAGTTGCCGTTCTGTTCAATTCATTTGTTTGCCAGCCTGGTAATGTGTAGCCAAATTGTTTCGTTTGAGAGCTAATCACTCTATGTAACATATAATTGATTGATTATTTCTGGATGTAGAAGTCGTATTATAAACACCCATTTTGCATTTCATTGCAGTTGTTTTCATCTTTGTTGCTTTTCATTATAAAACTAGAGAATAACTGAAGAAATTGAATTACACTATTATTCATTACTTTCTAGATGTTGACAGTGCTGGTAAATTTACATATTTGGCGGACACTTTTATCCAAGACGACTTTAAGATGCAATTAATTCAGTTTCTTGTATATTTCCAGTTGGAGCACAGGCAGGTGAAGTGACTTGTTCCTGGTCACACCGTGTCAGTAGTGGGAATGGGACCCCGACAGCCAATCCTTAACCAGAATACCACAATAATTTCAAAACACAGCTAGGGTAATGCAGAAACTGTTTCCATTAATAAGAACTTTCTTAATATTTTCTGGCTGGTACTAATATTTGGATTCAGTGCGGTAGACTGGTACCCTGATAATACCAGGATAAATTCCAGAATCCGAAACTGCAGAACTTGTATTGTATTGGGATGAGCGTGTTCAACAAATAGAGTGACAGATATCCTTTTTACTTACGTCAAGAACTGAAGCCAGATGTTTAGCCTGGTTGGCCAGTTCCTTCAGCTGGACGTTTCGTTCCTGCAGTGACACAATTTCTTCTTCTTTTTGGCTCAAAGTAGCATGAAGCTAAATAAAAAGAAACACAACAAAATTTTATTTCCAGTGCTTTCCGTACCTGCTTGTACTTGAGCCTTGGGTTTGCTTGAACCCTTGTGAGTCTAGAGGGCATTGCATGAATTATGAAAGCAGCCTGACCCTGAGCAGGTACAGACGGAGTTCAATAAGTGCAGGTGAAACGGGTGCGGAGGCTGAAGTCTCACCTGGTTATTTACTTCCAGGGCGTCCCCCAGGGCTTTTTGGTTCTGGTCTGCCATGTCTTTCCAGTAGTGATCAGGGTGTAGAGGCGGTGCGGGCTGGCAGTGGACATGCTGCGCCGGGGGCGTGAAGTGCAGAGGTGTCGGCAGGGCGAGTTCCTGCTGTGCGGAGTCAGGAGACTGGATGCAGGCTTGAAAGGCGGACACGTCGCAGCTGGACAGCTGCAGACCGACAGCATCAAAACACGGTTGCAGCAGAGCTGGGTGTTCTGTTGAAAAACACAATAGATGCGTTCTCCAACATGGATCTGACTGAAGCGCAACAGCGTCTAGACTTGTGCGTAAGCCGATTGAAAAAAAAATCAGAATATAAATAAATACATACCAGGTATGAAGCTCTCCACTGCATCTTTAAATTCTTGCAGATGGAAACTGGTGGTATCTGGTAGCCGGTTGTTCTTCAAAAGAGAAGAAGAAGAAATATTAGACGAGCTGCCTTTTGGCTAGAGTCGAATATACATGCATTCCTATTGCTTTTGCCCCGTCTATAGGATTTTACCTGGAATTCAAACCCCCATGGGGGGAACTGCATATAACAAGCCTGGACAGCCATCTCAGTTAAAGGTGAAAGAGACGAATTTTAACCAGCAGCGAGTAAATCCCAGTTTGGTGGCAATCCAATGGTTATTGTTCGGATGACGCCCCTGATTTTTTTTTTTCATCCACACGCACAAAATAACACAAATAGCTTCTCGTGTGCAGGTGTACAGCTCCGGTTGTCAAAGGGTTACGTGCTA
Source organism: Erpetoichthys calabaricus (assembly GCF_900747795.2). Classification (NCBI taxonomy): domain Eukaryota; kingdom Metazoa; phylum Chordata; class Cladistia; order Polypteriformes; family Polypteridae; genus Erpetoichthys; species Erpetoichthys calabaricus. The sequence continues at coordinate 227,716,138 of NC_041398.2, read as the reverse complement.
CACGAGAGAGGCGGCTCGGGCGGCACGCTTTGGACAAACTGCCACAAGTGCGACTCCGCAGCCGCTATTCATGCAGTCCTGCTGCATTCCGATAGGTTCTCAGCACGAGCCAACCAGAGCGCGCGCCCTGCGCATTCCTGAACACCTCGCGGCCGGAGTGCGACGTGAAATATTAACCCGCGCTGCACTTCTGCTCCATGCCCTGCCCTGCGCTCGAGGCGCAAAGTAATCACTGTGAGCTTCGTCTGCGTGAGTGTGTCGGTGTGTGTGTGCGCGTGTGTGGGTGAGTCGGTGTTTGTGTGTCCATAACATGTGGTAATGTAGAGAGCCGTTGCAGTCACCGGTTTGATTTTTTTCCCAGAGTCCTTTTGAGAAACTCATAATCTGCTTTTATTACCCTATTATTTGGATGACTCACGCTGCCTAGACATACACGGGTGACAGTGATTTGGCTGTGAGTGATAACAGGTTCAGAAGCAGTGATTTATGGTACGTGGCCAGCATGTTATTTAACACAGAATGGAGTACTACATGGTTCATTATTGGTGCCACTCCTTTTTTTTATCTACCTTCTCCCCCTTTCGCCGCAGTAAAATTCTTTTATATATATATATATATTGATGATACACAACTATAAATTTCTGCCAAACCTCATCCATTCCTTCACCCAGTACCCTCCTGCATGTCTTGATAAAATTAATACATGGATATCTCAAACTTCATAGCAGTAAAAACTGAGTTACCTCTAACTGGGTCTAAATCAACTCTGCAACTTCAGTCTTCCCATTGCTGGGAGCACTACAAGTTCTGGATAACGCCTTTTTACTGCTTACCTAAATAATGTTTCCCAGATTGCTTTTTTCATTTGCAAAACATCTTTAGACAACGTTTTGCCTTCAGACAATGCAGAAGTGCAAAGGTTCTAGTCAACATTTCTCAATGAGTCAACATTTTGCATTGGATATTGCCATGTTACATTGGGTGGCATCCCTAATAAACTTCTTCACAGACTTCAACTCTTGCAGAACTCTACAGTACAGAGTATTACATGTTCTAAGTTCACTGAACACATCACACCTCTGCTCATCCAACTTCATTGGCTTCCTGTGTTCTATTGGATATATATTTAATTTTTACTGTAAATGTTAAAGCCCTTCAAAATCTTGTTATACCTTATCTTGCAGATCATCTTCAGACATATAGTGCCTTTCAGTCCCTATGAACTTCATTTACAGGCTTACTTTCTATCCCAGACTATAACCTTGGTACTATTGGTACCAGGACCTTATCTTACACTACACCCAAACTCTGGAAATAATATTAAAAAAAATAATAATAAATAATAATAATAATAATAATCTTCTTCTTCATTTGGCTGCTCCCATTAGGGCTTGCCACAGCGGATCATCTTCTTCAATAATAATAATAATAAAAAGCTTAATATGTATTTTTCGTTAGAGAATTTTAGTTTTAATTCATAATTTTTCCCAGCTATTCATTTATTTTTGTAATGAAAGTACATAGCAGAAATCAGCTGCTACTAATTTTGACTAATATGAGCCAAATGTTGCATACTAGAAGTAAAACATAGAATGGAGTTATGGCAATTATTTAAAATATGACTCCATAATAGTTTGAAGGTGTAAACAACAGCTCAGGTAAAAACACTTCGACCCCAAGTCCCATTGACAGTGCACAGAAGTTCCCAGAAAGAGTAACAAGACATCAACTGGCCATAGTTTAGCAATTCATTAATGGACAGGTTTTGTTGGTTTATGTTAATCAGTTTCTACTTTGTTTTCTATATGTTTTAACAAAGCTCTGTCTTTAGGTGAACTGATTCTAGTAATTTATAATATTTATACTTGCATTTTATCTCATGGGTGGCACGGTGGCGCAGTGGTATCACTGCTGCCTCACAGTTAGGAGACCCGGGTCCTCCTTGCGTGGAGTTTGCATGTTCTCCCCATGTGTAAGTTTCCTCCCACAGTCCAAAGACATGCAGGTTAGTTGCATTGGCGATTCTAAATTGTCCCTAGTGTGCGCTTGGTGTGTGTCCTGAGGTGGGCTGGCGCCTTGCCCGGGGTTTGTTTCCTGCCTTACGCCCTGTGTTGGCTGGGATTGGCTCCAGCAGACCCCCGTGACCCTGTAGTTAGGATATAGCGGGTTGGATAATGGATGGATGGATGGATTTTACCTCATAATGTGTCACTGTGCTCTGTTCCTACACTCAGCGAAGTCCGCTGTAGAAAAATTAAGTGAATTGAATTGATTTGAAAATCTGCCTTATATAGTGCATTGTTTGTAGTACTATGCCAGATTAATATACCTGTACATCTGGAACACTTTGTGCAGTTCCAGTCTCCATGATACTAAAATTGGAGGAATGGCAGACACTGAGGAGGTAGCTAGAACGATTCAAAAAGACTTCAGAACTGGGCAAACATTTGGAAAATGCAGTTTCATGTCAAAAAAGTGTAAAGTGCTATATGTGGGAAAAAGACAAGTTGATTATAAATACAAGATGGGAGACACTGTTCTATAGGAAGCAACATCTGAAAAGGATTTTAGGGGTTTATGTTGACACAACAATTTCATCATCTAAGCCAGGGGTGTCGAACTCCAGGCCTGGAGGGCCGCAGTGGCTAGATGTTTTCATTCTAACCCTTCTCCTAATCAGTTTTCACTGCTAATTAACTTCTTTTCCTTCATTGTAATAGCCCTGTTTTTTAAGGATTCAGTCTTCTGAATTGATTCCTTTCTTCATTACATGACAGCCAAACAGAAATGAGATGTAAAACGAGACAACAGATGACCGGCTAAATTGGGATTTCAAACTCCAACCAATCTCTTAATGAAAAGCTGATTCTTGCTGTTAATTGAACTTGTTATTTAATTCTATGCCTTGTTGCTGTTCTCATTCTGCCACGGCAGACATTTCTAAAACTGATAATTTTCTGTTTTTTCTAAGAACATCGTCAAAATGACCTGAGAGATCAACCTTACTGAGACCTTCACCTTTTGTTATTTTCAGATATTATGTGCTGGACACAGGTGAGCTGGTCATGTGGCGGCTCGTTTTGTGTCTCATTATTGTTTGGCTGCTAATTATGGAAAAAGAGAAAACTAAGGAGTCTGAGTCAAGTTAATTAAAACTAAGGCAAAAGAAGTTAATCAGCAGCAAAAACATGTCACAAATGAAGAAGGATAGGATGAAAACTTGCAGCCACTGCGGCCCTCCAGGACCGGAGTTCGACACCTGTGATCTAAGCATTGTATAGAAGAGATTAAAAAGGATAATAAAATGTTAAGTTATATCATAAAAACTGTTGAATATAATATCAAGGGACATTGCACTAGTGAGACAACATCTGGAGTTTTGTGTGGTCACCACACTACAAGAAAGACATAGCAGCACTTGAAGCTGTGCAGAGGAGAGCAACCAGGTGCATCCGAGGACTAATGAACATGTGCTACTGTCACAGACTCGGAAAATTAAAGCTGTTTAGACTAAAGCATGACAGAAGACTGTGTGGGGACCTAATCCAGGCCTTCAAAATCAGCAAAGTAGATCAGATGGATTATTTCAACCTCACAGTGGCGCACAAACTTGATATCAAGTGGAAATTAAGGGGAAGCGCATTTACAGCTGAAGCCAGGAAGCACATCTTTACTAAAAGAGTGGTGGACCTTTGGAAGGAATTACCAAGACGTGGAGTTGAAGCAGAAACCTTGACAACCTTTAAGAGGAAGGTGGATGAGATATTGGGACAGTTTAGCTATTAGCTTAACAAACAAGCTTGATGGACTGAATGCCCTCCTCTCATTTGTCTAATTTCTTATCTCCTTATGTAAGAATAATAATAAGTTTAATAATAATAATAATAATAAGTTTGAATACTCTTTTAAAAGTAATGGTTTATGGGTTGGGTGGTTCCTTGTTTCATTCTGGGAAGGGTTTTTTGCACATGAAATTCCTTCTTTGGACTTTGTAATTTGTGGACAAACAGATATCTTTAATGTATAGTGAGCTACCTTGAACTTGGTCTGTTTTTACTATGTGCAGGAAGAATCAGGACCCTATTAGTATTTCACAAATATTTCCCATCTCTTTGTGGTTATTGATTGAACGTCTTACACATCTAAATAAATAAGTTCATTCTGGAACCTTTGTGCATTTGGATGTTTTTTTGGGAACCAAAATGGTTCCCCAATGACATCACTATGAAGAACCACTTTGGGTACGTTTATTTTTAAGATTTTAGGAGCTATTAGACTAGTTGCTGGACCACATATGGTCAGGTTGTTTAATAGATTAAACAGCTAGAAACTGTGACAATACCCAACAGATATTTTCATAATTTTGAAATGAATAAGCAAGTTGATGACATAAACCTGGGAAAAAAGGTAGATACTGGTTGAGTGAAAAACTATTAGAACATGCAAGTTGTCTGTGACGACTGCCTAAGTATGTTAATAACATGGAAGCTGCAAGTACTGCCTTGATCTCCTTCAAAGTTCTTCTCAATATTATTTTAGGCTTGTTAGTCGTCCTTCTCAATATCATATTTTTCTGAAACCTATTTAATCCAGTTAAGGGTTTTAGGGGGTCAGAGCCTATCCCAGTAACACTGCACACAATGAAAGAAACAACTTGGGACGGGGCATCAGTCAATTGCAGTGCCCACTCACACGGGCTGATTTAGATTTGTCAGGTACCTCAATTCTTTATATTCAAAGCCTTCTCCTTTTACTAAAGGCGTTTTATCTTCTCATATATTGAAAGTGGCTTTTTCATTATTATAGAATTATAGTCCACTAGTCTTGGCAAACCCATTCATCTTTCTGACACGTTAAAATCCTTTCATATGTTTAGATGTCAGTTTTATTGAGAGCAATTGAAACCTATTCCTATAATAATAATAATAATAATAACTAATTACATTTATATAGCTCTTCTCTAACTACTCAGTGGGAAACAACTTCAACCACCATGAATGTGCAGCATCTACCTGCACAATAAACTCGCCCGTGTTAATCAAAGGCCTTTAATGTTTCGATGGATCTACTATTGAAAAAACCGACCCAAAGTGTTACATTAACATTCCTGATTTTATTGTGTGGATGTGATGGTATCCATTTTTATGCCGGTATGCTCACCACACATTAGAAAGTAGGTGGTGAAGAGGTGAGAGAGGTATTTAGCCAATTTAGAGGCAGACGGGTGATTAGGGGGCCACAATGAATGAAGCCATTATGGACATTTTGGCCAGAACATCAAGAAACTGCCTACTCTTTTCAAAAGATACCCAGGGATCTTTTCATTCCCATAGAGAGTCACGACCTCGGTATTACATCTCGTCCATTAGACTGCACCATATTTACAGCACAGTGTCGCTGTCACTGAGATGGGGCTTTGGGATAATCACACAGACCACAGGGTAAGCCCCCCTCTGATGTCCTCCCCAACAGACTTGACTTTTCTAGCTGGCCTCCCTTCCAAGTACTAACTGGGCCCAAGCAGACTTTGCTTCAAGTGCATTATTAAATATTGTATTCAGATGTTGTTGGTTTCCATCTATGTTTAATCAGTTTCTAACTTGCTCTCCGTATTTACACACATATACCAGTTCTGTATTTAGTATTATCTTTACTTGTATTTTAACTGAGAATTGTTCATAGCACTCTTTGCTGCACTCAGTCAAGATCGCTATAAAAAATAAGTTGTAATTGTTATCGTCACTTATTGCTTGTTCTGAAGTGCAAGTGGTATGGCTTAATATCAGCCAGGAACATCTGCCTTAACCCCAACCATACCCCTTGAGTTTCAATTCCACTTTCTCTATATTCTGAAAATGACATTCTATAACCAGACAAACTTTACTTCTGTCATTGAAGCATTCTGATTGATGAGGTGCCCCCTTACTTCACCAATTTACTTTCTGTCAATCATATACCATACATTCATTTTTATATTCCATATAAACGCTGAAAATATGGGGGTACAGATTCATTGATTCCATCAAGCAGGATACTTTGTTCAATTTGTTTACCTCGAACTGGCAACATCATCCATCCATCCATTTTCCAACCCGCTGAATCCGAACACAGGGTCACGGGGGTCCGCTGGAGCCAATCCCAGCCAACACAGGGCACAAGGCAGGAACCAATCCTGGGCAGGGTGCCAACCCACCGCAGGACACACACACAAACACCAAGCACACACTAGGGTCAATTTAGAATCACCAATCCACCATGTCTTTGGACTGTGGGAGGAAACCGGAGCGCCCGGAGCAAACCCACGCAGACACGGGGAGAACATGCAAACTCCACGCAGGGAGGACCCGGGAAGCGAACCCAGGTCCCCAGGTCTCCCAACTGCGAGGCAGCAGCGCTACCCACTGCGCCACCGTGCCGCCCACTGGCAACATCAATTATTTGCATATTAATTTCATTACAATACTTCCTTATAGCAGCCAGAGAAGGGAGCTCAGATGATCTGCCAAGGAAATTCTTGCCCGCCGCTGTCACCGCGCCAGCAGCTGGAGGAGCCCACCGCGCTCGCAGTTTCTTTAGTTACGGGGCCAGCCGTTAGCAAAACATGCACGTGGACGTGTGAAATCGTGTAGAAGTCATGTATGCAAATTCATAGTCTGCTCATCTCTGATAAATATTAGGCAAGGTTAATGTAAAACTAAGGTGTGTTATTATAGGAGTCGCTAGGCAAGATCTGAAAAAAGTGTCTTTATCTAAAGGATTATTTAACATTCCAGTGACAAAAGATGAGGCAGCTCCTGCATAAAGGCCGTTAACGATCTGCGGCGTGTCGTCCATATGTTTGGAAAAGCGCCAATCATGTTAGTGGGTCAAGTTGCAGGTGACAAGGTGCTATTTGCACTTGCCCACCTACAGCCGCATAATCTGAAAAGTTAAAAGCAACCGTAAATTGCGACTCTAAGAACAATAATATGCTTCTATTGTTGTATGATTTTGGTAATGTGTATGAGTGATTTAGAATAAAATGCAGCTGGAAAAAAAACGAAAGCACAAGTGTTAAACACTTCATGCCTTAAATCAAGCGAGTGACTTAAACACTGATTACTGGCTGGCTCGTTTAAATATCTACACAACGCCATGTTCAGAAGACTTGAAACCTTCTAAATGGAATAAGAATTGTATTTACTTACTCTGTGGGGGGCATGTGCCTCCCTCTGCAGGACGGAGGTGCAATCTGACAAGTCCTGCCAAGCTATCGTTGCAAAAGCTGAAAGGGGAAAAAAAAACGTTTAAACCTAAGAATCATAGTTCGTTCCTGCCTTACCCCCTATGCTGCTGGGATAGGTTCCAGCTTCCCCTGGACCCTGGCATATTATTAATGTAAATTATTGAAACAAAATATTACAGTTGGGAAAATATACCTTGATCAGCAATATTAGTAGCTTCCTCGATGTAGACTGACAGTGGAGCGATGCTGGTGATTGTCTTTGGTAGTTCCTGCTAAGTAAAAGAAACAATGAAACTGAACATACAAACCCGAAAAATCGTAAATTCGTACGTAAATATTATATTATATTATATTATATTATATTATATTATATTATATTAAGTGTGAAATAATAAATGTCGGCTACCTTGTCATTTCCATCCTTTGGCTGTTTCCTTGCACGGCCTGAGAAATCTATTATTCTATTAGGGCATATTTTTCCAAAGACTCTTCTTTCTTTTTGCATTTTATGAACGAAAATAATTATTATGTGCAAAATCTTCTAGTAGTTGTTCAAAAAGAAAAATATACTTTGTGGGACTTTCTATATATGGTTCCCATACATCATTAGATACCGTTAATTTTCTTTCATCCAATCAGATTGATTTTTAAAGTCTCCAAGGAGAACGCGTCCCTGGAGATGCTCCGGGCTGTGTTGTGTGGAATTTTTTTTTTTTCTTTTTCTTTTTGTATTTGTAATTGGAGCAAGAAAAGCGCCAGAGGTGGCGCCGATAAACTGGTGGCAATCTGTGCTGCAGTGCACCGCGAAAATTTAAATACCCAGTGATGTCCACTTGGGACTCTTTTCGGCTCTCATAATCAGATATAAATCTCGTGCCAGTTTTGCGCCCTTTAGTTCTTTCATGGCGCCTTTCCAACCGAAATCACGCTAATTAACCCAAACGCCGCCGTTTTCGCCGCGTTAATCGTTGTAGTCCTGGTACCGCATTAAACAACAGACTGAGGTAACGTGCTGGCCTTTCTAGGAATACGCCTTTATCAAGTTAAACTGTCACACCTTGCACTGAGCCGAAGACGGTGCGTGTTTGTTAGGCTCCATAGACTTTTCGCTATTGCCAAACTATGCTTGCTATTGGAACAAACTGTAGTAAACTCTACTCAAAATAGTTTAGCTGATCTAAAAACCATGGCAAATAAAGCATGATTATACATTTGTGGATTTGCATAAAAATCCTGAAATCACTTATCATGAAAATACAATTAACATCAAAATACTTTTTTTTTATTTTAGCAGCAGTATCTCCGTCAATAAGAATAAGAAATGGATTTGGGTGTCTTAAGCCAAAACCTACACAAAACGAAATTATTATTATTAGTGTTATTGTTATTATTGTTGTTGTTGTTATTGTCGGGAATAATGATGCTAAACTAATAAAACGCATTTTGACGTTAATTATGATGATGATGATGATCATTATTATTATTATTAATAATAATAATTTTTAATAATTATTAATTTAATAAATTAATAATTTATCTATTATTATTAATAATAATAATAAACGAAAAAAGTCGTTTTAGTTATAACATCATGCACATGTATTTTCATAGTAATAAAACTGAATCTCTGTATCAGAAACGGTTTTAGAATGAATCGTGCATCACAGTGGTTAAGTAAAGCCGATCATTTTACGAGGTATTGACAGTTTTGAATCGTGCGTGGGCTTGCCAGTTGAATAGCTGCATTACAGTCATTACATTGCGATGGTGGCAGTGGAGGGATGCTCTTTTATGGATTAGATAGATAGATAGATAGATAGATAGATAGATAGATAGATAGATAGATAGATAGATAGATAGATAGATAGATAGATACTTTATTAATCCCAAGGGGAAATTCACAATTCATATACTCGAACTCTCATAAAATACTGATTCTTTACTGGCACTTTACTGGATTGTGTGGGTTCCTCGGGGGGGGGGTGTGTGGGTGTGTGTGTGAATTTCAATTAAATGAGAACCCTTTGTGGCAGTGACTTTAAAGATGTAACGAAAATTCTGAATTCTAACCGGCTCAGAAGAAGATGGCACAGATTAGTAAGAATCCGCGCCGCACTACAAGGCCGCTCGTTCCCGCCTGGTCCATTCACACAATGCTGTATGTTAGCAGCCACTTCACTTTTGACAAGATCTCAATTATCTCTCCCTCGTAGCCCCAGGGCAAAGAGCTCAGCCTCGTTAGAGGCCACAGGTTCCAGTCGGACAAGGTTGTCGCGAGTTTACAGGCAAAAAAAAATGTGATTGATTTAATTGTTAGAATATTACTTCCGTTTTGATATCCAATGTCACTTGCCACGCTAAAGTTAAGCTACTGTATGTCACAAGAATAAAGCAGACTAACACGCGCACCACCGTCCTTATACTAACATAAAGTGCCTTTGGCCCTTTCTAAGTCTTAATGAGACCAAACAAAGTGGTCATAAAGATTACCTTCTACCCCAAATGTAAATGTGAAAAAACTGTTGGGCCCAGAGTGCGGAGTGGCCCTAAACCAGAGTGACGATCGCTGATAAGCAGGACACGGGCTGCGGAATTCAGGTGGCGGCTTCTTTAAGCGCCTAACATCCAAGGATGTTGTGTTTTTTTATGGTGCCCTTGACCTTGGCCCACCTCGATCATTTTATGACAAAGTACTGTTTTTTTTTAGTTACACTCATATTATAGTAACTACACCGTGTCTAACACCTAATTTTTATTTGTTTGTTTGTTTGTATGTACGAGTATGTATTAGTCTTTTTTAACAAATGTCCGGTGAATAATGAAAAAGTATTATTGCTGTACAATATGTTTTCAGTGTCTGTTCTGGTCCCCTATAAGCGCCCTCCCTCTACAGGGCTTCTACGGTGTAGTTCAATATGGCTTTATTTTATTAGGTTTTAAGATTTCTGATCCCGCTGTAGACTACAGAGAGTATTGTGAGCAGAAAAAAAGTCTTCAATATCTGGTGATATCCAGCATATTAAGAAGTCAAGGCGGTGCAATTAACCATGGGTCCAGCATCTGTCCATCTATCCGTCTTCTTAACCTGCTTATCCAGGGCAGGGTTTGCAGCAGATGGAGCCTCGTCAGCCTGCGTATCGCACAAAGCAGGAACAACAGGGTGCCAGTCTATCACAGGGTGAAAACACAAAAACATCAGGGGCCAATTTAGCATCGCCAACACACCTAACCTGCGGGTCAAAACGGGAACACCAAGAGGAAACTCATACGTACACGGGAAGAACACGTACCTGTAATATAATGGCTCTTTAATGGCATTTTATGGTTCAATACTGGGTTGTGTGGTTCCTTAAAGGGTCATTGCTTGATACACCATATTTTCGTTCTGGAAAGAGTACTTTGCATTATGCAGGCAGACTTCCTGCTTTCAAAAACAAGTCAAATATCTAGGAAAAGCCTGAAATCATTACTGCACGGCGGTCTACATTAACAGATTAAGATGCGTTACTTTATCCTTTTAAAATTATGAGCATATTCATTCACAAAACTGTTACCATCATGGCTGTTTACTGTGTGGAGTCTGTTATACAGATCTAAAAAATATAACGTTCGTTTTGGAACTTTCAAATGGATGGGTCTTTTGGAACCAAAAATGGTACCCCTCTGGCATTGCTCTGAAGAACCACTCTGGCACCTTTATTTTTAAGAGTGTAGGGAGCGCTCCCATGTATGGAGTTTGTAAGATCTCCCCTTATGTACGTGAGTGTTTATCCGGGTACTTCGTATTCCGTGCATACGTCCCCGAAGGCTATTGGAGAATTTCATATATGGGCGGACTATTGTAAATTCTCCCGGAGTGAGTATGGATGTGAGGGTCTGTCTAAAGGATGATGGTTCCTCCCTTGTGTCTGAAGCGGTGGGCTCCTGCCATTTCAACTGGATTATTGAGCTTGTGGGTGTTGTTATATCATCAAGATTGGAATAAATGTTTTATTTTGTGCATTATGATAAGTATCGCAATAAAGATTTTAGACATGTTCAATACGTGGTTGACTGTCCGCAGAACAAAACAAGGGTTCAGTACCTGGATTTTGGAACAGAAGCAGAATAGCGCTGCTATGAAACCCCCACAATAAGTGACTTATTTATAAAGAACAGTTTATAGCAGATATCACGACGGGCTTTTAGTTTGCCATCTTAATATGTGCTGCGGTGCTCTGTGTTCTCTCACGTGGTTTTGTTGTGTTTTTTTCATTTTCGTTCCCTTTGTGCAGGGCAACTAGCAATATTACTTTTTTCTTTCTTTTTTTTTTGTTATTTTTTATGAATGGAGCACAACAAGAAGAAATGATTCAAGGCTAAAGGACCCCGAGTGAGTTGGATGCCGAATTGAACCATAGTGTTAGGGTTTGAAGGTTAATGCATAACCCCTACAGCATACTGACGTTACTTCTGTGAATTACTGCGCCTTCATAATAAATACATTATTACAAAAGCTGTATTAAACTGTTGTTTGTTCCAATATTATAGTCTTATTTTTTTTTAAGTATTTTATTCAAAGCTTAGGTGAACTGGCGTTGCTGAAATTGGCCTCTGATGTGTGCCCGTGTGTGTGATTGGGTGTGTGTGTGTGTGTTCACCCTGTGATTGGCTGCCGCCTTGTCCAAGTGCTGTTCTCGCCTTGATGGGATAGGCTCCAGCTCCCTGCGACCCCAACCTGGATAAGCGGGTTACACAAAATGGAAAGATGGATGGATTTATGTTTTTTATATGCTCGTCATCCCAAGGTGAGCTTTATACACATATATATAGATATAAGGTAAAGTGGCTGGGAATGATAGACGGGGTATGACCACAGTGATTGAATACTTTCCTCAGAAATATAGAACTTGCCTTTATTTTCTGACTGTCACGTTATATTATCTCACTCACAAATCCACTTCAATTTCATACTCGCGGATGGATGCAACCTGGAACGCAATTCAGGAAAAATCTCTGTACACAGAGCGCAGGTCCGTCTCAGTGCCCCCACTTTATATGTCACGTTACGTCATTTTCTAATCCCTCTCAATCCAGGGTCTCGGGATCTGCAGCCTATCCGAACTAGCAGGGCGCAGGCAGTGCCGGATTAACCAATAGGCACATGTAGTTTATGCTACGGACCCCGCAATTTCGGGGGCCCCCAAATGGTGGACCCAATATTTTATGAAAAAGTGTAGCATTGAAAAACTGGTCTTTAAAAATATTATCTTTACGTTTTTAAACTGTAAATTTCTTACACAAAACTTTAGGGGCCCAACACATAAAATTAACATAAATATTATAAGATTCTTATTATAATCGAGAGTAAAATAATTATTTAGTCCGGTTTGAACTGTTCAGAATGTAAACTTCAGGTGATGCAGACCAAAAGGGCCCCCAAATTTGAAATGTGCTACGGGCCCCCAAAGCTCTTAATCCGGCCCTGGGCGCAAGGCAGGAACAAACCCTGGACGGGGTGCCAGTCCATCGCAGGACGAACACACACACAAACACACACGGGAGAAAATTAAGCGTTGTCAGTTCAGCTGCATGTCCTTCAAGAGTACGAGAAAACAGGAACACCCGGAGGAAACCCACGCAGAAACCATGCAAACGGCACGCAGGGAGGACTCGGGACGTGAACGCCGGTCTAACCCGTGTCTCCTTACTGCGAGTAATATATAGATATACTGCCTCGCAATCAAAACGCTTGATTTTGTCATATAAATAACAAGTACGATCAATCACTTATTAAATTTAACATATTTGATGCAATCATATTAGCAATCAAATCGCCACATGGCTGATGGCTCAGGGTTGCAGATTATAGACTGAAGAATGAACGGAGAATATCATTAAGGTTGGACAATTTAACTAAAGCCCACAAAGGTGAAAGGAATAATTACGCAAAGGTAAAAAGAGTTATTATGTATTATATTATTATTATTATTAAATGCGACCACCCTTCCTCAAACCCCATATATCTATAAAGTTAAGAATATCTCCGTCTATCTTTCCCGACATCACCCGAGGACGGCTCCACTGATTGACATGAAAAGTGCTCGGTATATTCGCCGTGGTCCCTGTCACGCCAACTTTTTTCTGCAAGCTCTACCGATTTGGCCCTGGGATGGGGGCTTCTTTGAGAAATCTTGCTGCGCGACACAGTACTGTATTTTCTGTCCCAAATCAAGGATGCGTACAAAACAGTGAAAATTAAGGGATAAATGAAAGACAGACCCGCTTAAAAAGCAGTGTGTACGCACCACCTCGGACGCCCCCTAGGGATGAACTTGAAGACATCACCAATATATATATTTTCATTGAGAATTTATAGAGAAGCAATTGGTTGATATTTTTTCACCTCCCATAACTTTAATATAAATAGCAGTGGATTTATTATATCAGTTTGGTTTTCATTTACCTGCATAGTATTAATTTCCAATGTAAAGTGAAATACGAATTTATTTATTTAAAAAAATGAAATCCAGTGCTATTTATTCTTCTGCAGTTTTGAAGTTTTAATCTACCCGTCCCAGACGGCTAACTCAGCTACTTATAAATATACATAAATGCCAAAATAAATGTCCCGCTTCAACCTTCTTGTAAATTAGGGTACTTTTGAAATGTACAAGTTTTCTTTCTTTCTTTTTTTAACTATAAGTGAATGTTAATAACTAGTACCTGATGTATTTTATTACCATATGCTGTCTGACAGTAAAATACCCGATGAAGGGAAGAAGCTACGTCAGCGCAACTATATAGTGACACAAGAAAACAAACTGAAGAGTCTCATTAAGGTACGTTTCAATGACATAAACAACAGCAGGGAAAGTTAATAAGGATTTATTAAATAATAATTTAAAAAAATCAGTAAAAAGTTGTGCAAATTGTTATGACAGTTACGAACTAAACATCAATCCATACGGTATATAAATATTATATTTACATTATGTACAGTTGTCAGTGCTCCAGGCTTTTCTTAACAACACGGTTTCCATATTTTGTGCATTGATAGCAAAAATCACATTCTCATTAAGTTGTCACCTAATACTTGCCGTTTGTGGACTAAATGATAATACTATAATCAGTATGGTTTGCTAATTAATAAACAGCAATGGTAACAACTCCACAGTAACAGCATAAAAATGCTCAACTGTTAACATAAATAAAGGTGCGGTTTTACATTGTAAAACTCAACAGTAACTGCAGAAGTTCATGTGCTGCTCACAATTCTGAGAAGGTCTGCAGCACTTCTTGGTTCAGAGACACCAGCAGCCTTAGATTAGCCAAACAGTCCTCTATTGTCTTTTGTGGATATCCGTCCACAAACTTATCCAGCGGACAAGGAAGGCCCAGCATTTGGTCAGCCAGCCCCATTGAACAGATAGCCATGAGTGATGGGGGGTATCTGTTAAATGCATAGTCTGCCATGCTGAGCTCAGAAATCTTTCTGGCAAAGTTCTTCGATTTTTGGACCTCTATGGACACTTGTTGGCTGTGATTTCCGAGGTGAAGTCTCTGGTTGCTGAGATGCTCTAGAAAGAATGCTATGGTGGGAGCTGTCAGGTTGAAGTTCAGCTTCATGAGGATGATGCACTCTAGATTGCAGAGCTGGTCCTTGGTGAAGGCGTCACAACAGAGAGACAGAAGCTGCTTCACCCGAGGGGAATGTACCTCCACCTAAGGGGACACCAAAACAAAATGTCGGAAATCATCAGAAGTGTACAATATAAGCGAAAGAGAAAGAAATCGGCTGGGAGTCGAACACATGGACGCGTCAGGCGGTATTTAATACTCACTTGTTTGCAGGCAATAAGCAGCGATGTGACCCCCAACAGCTGGAAACAATCCGAAGCCACGGGAGTGGTGATGAGGAACCGGTCCATGATGTTGATAGCGAGACAGAAAGACTCAAAGGACAACTTGAAATGCCTGTGGACTGGAATCAGCCAGCTGACCAGTTTGCATCTGGATTCTGCGGTTATCTGCTCAAAGCAAGACGTATCTGATTAGCGGTGCACTGCACAGGGCCAATACGGTAACAACAATGAACGAGTTAACTGCCCCATCACCGACACGGCTAGTAACTTACCTGCGGCTGAAGAGCTAAACAGTTGACGGGGTGAAATCGCAGCTCGTTGCTCTTCTTGTAGTGATAGCACGCCTCACCATAGTCTCTGAAGTTCCCCCAGTCTGTCAGTGTTTCGGAATTAGAAGGCGATTCTGAAGCCCGGGGGCAACGTGGAGATCTTTCCGGGGACGGGCTGGGCGTTTCAAACACCCCGATTCCCGAGTCGTTCATCATTGCTTCCATGCCTTGCTTTCTGTCCCTCGCGTTTCTCGCTCTCTTCACCGGAGCTCTCACGTTGGCGCTGCTGACAGGGGCTTCGGGTCTGTCCTCAGGGGTCACATCCTCATGTCCTAGGGTGCCCCCCTCTCTTTTCCTTTTAATTGGACTGAACTGTTTCATGACTTCACAGTCGTATAAAGTGAATGCGACCATGGTGCTGCCGCCGCTGACGCTGCTGCTGTGTTTTCTCCCCTGTCGGCGGCACGCTGCTGATCTCTTTAAGCAAGTGCGCTCACATGAGTTTATTTACATCTGAAGGGTCGCTTTATTGGCCGCGAAGAGGGGTTTTCTAGGCGGTGACGTCAAATGGGTGGGTTTCCCGGTCAACTCAGCGCTCATTGCCACTCTCTTTTCTTCAGACTCACGGATCTGATTACACTCGCGCCCTGCCCCTGACACACGCCGCGGTTGCCATGGTGACAAGGGGGGGAAAAATGTGGAGTTTTGAGCTATTTTTATGTGCAACCGCAAAACGCCTGGCAACTTTATCTGTGCTGGAGTCCTCTTTGTGCGACACCGAAGTTAAAATGATAACGCACGTGTAGACGTTTGGCATAAACTTCCCTTTAAAGTTCATAGAAGAAAAAAAAACGCGCAGTATGGAAAATGTTCGCTGACTTTAAAAAGAATCGCAACAAATCAAAATCTGCATTACAGTGTGCTTAAGAAAGAAACCGGTATTATAAGGAGTCCGGCGACGCACGTTCACTGCGATGCTCTTTCCAAGAGCACTTGCGCATCCCTCCACTGTCTATTTAAGGAAACAGTTAATATAAATAATTACAATAACTCCAAATTAATAGAATTTGTGATTTACTCGCTTTTAAAGCATGCATTTTTTTGAGGATAGCCACTGGAAGGGACAAAGCTTAGCTTTTGTCTACGATCGGGCGGCTGTCAACCTTATAATGTGTGCAATTGAGGATGTGCAAATTCAAATTTTAGACTCTCTGGTTTATATTATACATTCATACATACTCTTAATAATAATGGGTCACTTCACGGGATTGGGTGTCCCTCCTAGAACAATTTCATTCATTCATTAAATAAAAAGGAAGAGAGCTGGACAAATACACGCATATGTCATATAGCGCCTTTTCATCGTGCAAATAAAAGTCAATAAACATGGAAAAATGGAGGAAAACGTTCAGAAAGTACTTCATCAAAATGATATACAAGAGAGTTTCGCTAAACATTACAAATGAATGGAGAATGTTCCATTTATGTACTGTATTTAATTTAAGTTACTTTAATTTAAAATAGTTATGTTAAATGGCAATACTTAACATTTTGTAGTTACATTGACTTAAATTGGTTAGATGTCTCAGAGACCGTTGTCATTACTCACTAATTTGATAGACAGATAGATATGAAAGGCACTATATAATAGATAGATAGATAGATAGATAGATAGATAGATAGATAGATAGATAGATAGATAGATAGATAGATATGAAAGGCACTATATAATAGATAGATAGATAGATAGATAGATAGATAGATAGATAGATAGATAGATAGATAGATAGATAGATAGATAGATATGAAAGGCACTATAATAATAGATAGATAGATAGATAGATAGATAGATAGATAGATAGATAGATAGATAGATAGATAGATAGATAGATAGATAGATATGAAAGGCACTATATAATAGATAGATAGATAGATAGATAGATAGATAGATAGATAGATAGATAGATAGATAGATAGATAGATAGATATGAAAGGCACTATATAATATATAATAGATAGATAGAT
Organism: Erpetoichthys calabaricus; assembly: GCF_900747795.2. Classification (NCBI taxonomy): domain Eukaryota; kingdom Metazoa; phylum Chordata; class Cladistia; order Polypteriformes; family Polypteridae; genus Erpetoichthys; species Erpetoichthys calabaricus. The sequence continues at coordinate 227,698,775 of NC_041398.2, read as the reverse complement.
AGATAGATAGATAGATAGATAGATAGATAGATAGATAGATAGATAGATAGATATGAAAGGAAATATATAATAGATAGATAGATAGATAGATAGATAGATAGATAGATAGATAGATAGATAGATAGATAGATAGATAGATAGATAGATATGAAAGGCACTATAATAATAGATAGATAGATAGATAGATAGATAGATAGATAGATAGATAGATAGATAGATAGATAGATAGATAGATAGATAGATATGAAAGGCACTATATAATAGATAGATAGATAGATAGATAGATAGATAGATAGATAGATAGATAGATAGATAGATAGATAGATAGATAGATATGAAAGGCACTATATAATAGATAGATAGATAGATAGATAGATAGATAGATAGATAGATAGATAGATAGATAGATAGATAGATAGATAGATATGAAAGGCACTATATAATATATAATAGATAGATAGATAGATAGATAGATAGATAGATAGATAGATAGATAGATAGATAGATAGATAGATAGATAGATAGATAGATAGATAGATAGAAGTTTAATTGTGCCCTGGGGGAAATTTAATCTTACTCATAATTAATACTTTTCTAGTCCTCAAAACATGGCATTCCCATTTTCCCTCTGGTTCTTTAATGGCACTTTATGTTTCTTTACAGAGTTGTGTGGTTCCATGTAGAACTATTGCTTGACAAAGCACCATTTCGTTCTAAGATAGGGTCTTTGCATATAAAGTCTGTGCTTTGAAAAACTTCTTAATATGAGGAAAAATCAAGAAATCTTTATTATATGGTAGGCAACTTAGCAGGAAATTGCCAGATTAGGAACACCTGAACTTAACCTGTGCTATTGTATTCAGTGAGGGTCAATCATCATGACCCATTGGTATTTCCCAAATCTGTTACTATCTATTCCTGGTTATTGACTACATGGAGCCTGTTGTGGATATAAATAAGTAAAGATTCTTTCTGGAACCTTCATTTGGTTTTTGGGGACCCAAAACCACTCTGGCACCTTCATTTTAAGAGTGCAGTCATATTATTATTCTTCTTCTTTATCTTCTGTTGGCTGCTCCCGTTAGTCCTCTGTATCTTGCTCTGTTATAGAGTGCAGTTATATTAAGGGGACTTAACTCAGTATGATCAAGTTTAATGTGCATGAGTATCCCAGACTTGCATAAATTATATTTTTTATAAAGCTCCACCCCTTTTATTGACCACACCCTCTGATGACACCTTTGTATACTTGGTTGGAGAGTTAAAGACTTTCAGTAAATTGATTTTTTTTCCCTAAATGCCATGGATTTTCTGGGGTTATGGAAGCCGATTTATGATCATTTTGTTTTTTTGTTTTTTTGGATACACATTGCCCACTCAACATCAGAAGAGTGTTTTTTTCTTTGTTCACAAAACAACAACCTAAGATTACATTAACCAAAATTATACTTGTTTGCCTTCTGTGGTAATACAGTAAATGAATCACTACAGGCTTAACCATGCTTCTGTGCTTTATGCATTTACTAAACTGCATGTTCAAAATTTTTATTTATATGTAGTGAAATAAGGTTTAGTTGAAATGACTTAAGAAAAATATGCGCCCTCAACTTAAACAAATGTTTAATAAACATGGAATATAAGTTTAAGGAAAGGGATTCAGACACTTTAATTCCATACAAAGACATTCATTTAATTTACCTTAACTGTGTTATGCTTTCTGAACATAAAATGAATGCATCAACTTAAAATGAAGGTTTTGTTTTTTCAAACTACTCAAACTAATTGTGTAGAACCACTGTCCTTGATTGAATTCAGTTCATTTAACAAATCTTATTTATTTATTTTTTATTTTTTATTTTTGATGTGTATTTAAATTAGAAACAGCAGTTATTTCCTTTGACTGCACTTTAAAATGGTGTGTTCAGTGCTGGAGTGTTCATTTCTTTATGTTTATGATTTACTATTTGATAATAAAAGCAAACACACCCAACTGTGTTACCACACACCCTCGAGGACGTCAAACCAGACAATTAAATCATATGGACGTGTAGTCTGGTTGATTTTTTATACACTTACCAATACTGGTTAGGTAATGGCACTTTTCTGTGGTATCTCGTATAGACAAACTGCTGGACTAAGATCCATTTCATCCTGGGAAGGGGTCTATGCATATAGACAGGCAGTATGCTGCTTGACAGAACGCACAGTAGTTTCATTCTGAGGTGACCTCTTTGCATAAGAAGTTGTTTCTTTGTGCTTTGAAAAGCTTCCTAATATGAGAATATAAAGCCACACTGTAAAATATTGCTGTAAATTTATAGTCACTTTCCTCCCTGTATTTTCTTTACACAGTAACATACTGTAATGTTTAAAAAAAATACTGTACATTTACAGTAGATAGCTGTTTTCAATGCTTTTCTCCCTTAATACAGTCACATAGTATAACATACTAGACAAGCAAAGCATTCTGGGATTGGTTTGTGACATGGAGGTGTAAACTAAGCAGAGGTTTCGGGTCAGAAAACCACATCAGAACCTCTGAGAGTACGCTTACGTACTGCTAATTAGGTTATATAGCTTATCATTTATCACTTAGCCTGTTCAGTTCATTTATTTAATCGTTAATGTGTGGCAGCATGCAGGACTCCTTCAGATTCAGAACACCTGAACATGGCCAATGGTGTTGTATGCAGAGAGAGTCCTTTTAAAATCATGGGCTTTTGGTATTTCACAAATCTGTTACTATCTCTTCATGGCTTTTTACTGTGTAGAGCCTGATATAAATAAGTAAAAGTTCTTTGTGGCATTTTCACGTGGATGGGTCTTTTGTGAAACAAAAATGGCTTCCCTGGCATCATTCTGGAGAACCACTCTGGCACCGTTATTCTTAAGAGAGTACTGGGTTGTGTGGTTCCTTGTTTAACAATTGCTTACCTAAGTGCCAGTTCATTCCTGGGAGAATCTGTTAAATACAAAATGTGTTCCTAATATACAGAAAAAAACAGAAATCTTTAATGTTCAATAGAGTACAAGTCAAAGAGGTTCTTCAGAGAGATGTCATTGAGGAGGCATTTTTGGTTCCCAAAAGACCCACCCACATGAAGGGTCCAGAAGGTACCTTTACTTATTTAAGTCCATAATGGAGCTGCGTGCTGTAAACCACCATGAATAGATGATGACAGATTTGTAAAATACCAGTGAGTTCCTGATTTTAATTGGACTCTTGCTGCAGCTTGTGAATTTACCCTTGGGATTAATAAAGTATCTATCTATCTATCTATCTATCTATCTATCTATCTATCTATCTATCTATCTATCTATCTATCTATCTATCTATCTATCTATCTATCTATCTATCTATCTATCTATCTATCTATCTATCTATCTATCTATCTATCTATCTATCAAATAACACGAGCTAAATTCAGGTTTTCTCAGTCTCTGCTAGGAAGCCTACTGGTACAAAGAATTCTGTTTAGGCCACTTATTAGGAAGTTTTTCAACGTCCAAAGAACCAACTTCATATGCAAAGAATTCATGCAATGGCTCTACGAGGGACCACACAACCCCAGAAGGTGCCATTAAAGAGCCACTATTTTATGATTGTCACCAAATTAACTGATCAAGAAAACCTGAGCTTAGACTATGTGATGATATGGAGCAATAAGGTTCCTTTAAAAACATTATTATTGTCATCATGTTATCATATATGCATGGCTATTTATTATAAACTAGCCATGTAAGCTCATCCTGTAAAAAGCCCAGGCTCCTACAAACTATTTTGTGAACATGCTCACCCTCCTTGTCTATCAGCGGTTAAGCGAGTTTCTCTCTCATTTGTCTTTCTTCGGCGGTTTCACTTTAGGGCCGGAGTCGCTTTCTTTCAGCTTCATGCTGCAGTCTTGTACGTCTTTCTTCTTCCGACTTGTTAAATTGGGGCCGCAGTTTGGGTTGCAGCAAGGCCTCAGATTTCCACAGCACTTCATGAGAGTTGGAGTTCAGCACAGCCCTGTTGAGTTCCTTGTGTGCCACCAGGGGGGTGCTACAGGTGTGGCGGAGCCCAACTACGTCGGGCTTCCTCCACGCCCAGGAGAACTTCGGGATCATGCTGACGGTCCACCTGGTTTGCTCCCGAGTGCAGTATAAAAGAGCCCACCTCACTTCATTCAAGAAGCCAGAGTCAGGAGGGAGAAGACAAAGGAGGAGTGGAGGTGGATGAGATGGAGACAGAAACAGAGAGAAAAGAAAGAAGTGCTGTGTGCTGTAAATATTGTGCTTTATTGCACTGTGCTTTTGTGGGAAACGATTGGGAAACATTTCCCACTGAACAAAGCCCATGTGTATTGCTGAACTTGTGAATGGTGTCTATCTGAGTCGGGTTTGGGGAGCTGGTTACACCTGCAAGGACTCCAGCTGGTGCTGAATGAGGCTGAATTGATGTTGTCTAGCACCAAAAAACAGAAAGAGCTTATATCTCACCTGTTCTGGCTTCCCTGCACTGGCTTCCACTACAGTATAGGGTGAATTTTGAGATTTTATTGTTTTTAAACTAGCTGTGTAAGCCTGTATTGTAAAAGGGCCGGGCTCCTAGAAACTATTGAAATCGTCAGAAAAAAATTGAAACACAGAGTCGGTGGTTTTGTTTTGCCGACATGCTCACCCCCCTTGTCTATCTGCGGCTAAGCGAGTTTCTTTCTTCTCGAAGGTTTTGTATTGCCGATGTGCTCGCCTCGCTTGTCTATCGGCGGTTAAGTGAGTTTGTCTTTCGTTGGCAGTTTCACTTTGGCGACTGAATCGCTCTCTTTGAGCTTCATGCTGTAGCCTCGCAGTTCCGGGCCAGACAGACAAACACACACACTTCCACACATAGACGTTTATATATAAGGCAACAGTTCTTTCTGGAACCTTCAAGTGGATCATTTTTCTGGGAAGCAGAAATGGCATCGCTCTGAAGAACCAGTCTGACATCTTTATTTTTAAGAGTGTATAACTGTCGACTTCACTCCCCTTAGAGGTAATCAAATTAGCCATTTTATTAATTTTTTTTAATATATTTTCATGATAAATTCACATTAAGTACAACCGACTGTTCATCCTGCCTAACCTTGATGTAAAGCAGATGCCACTTCATCTTCCTGCATCCAATTCTGTTCATTTTTGTGTTGTGCTCTTTGCTCATTGCAGGTGCAGAGTGCTCTGGCACGTTCACAGCAGACATGAACACAAACTTTACTAAATATTAATTACAAAGTGTGTACAGAAAAATTACACACATATGTTTAAACAGACAGGAGATGAAGTGGCTTGGCATTGATTAACGTACAGTAAATGGAGCCCAGCAATATCTGTCCATTATTATTAATTGTTGAAGTATTATGAATTATTAGTATTTGTTGAAATATTATTATTATTATTATTATGAATTGTTGAAGTATGGGCAGTTTACAACAGAGGAGAAGTAAATGATAAATCATTGCATTATGTAAGAAGTCACTTGGTAAAAGTAAAATTAACCGAAGTTTAAACTCTGCCTCATTGAGGAATGGCATATAAGCGACTAAACATTATTTTATGGCCGTCTACCACACAGTCTTATAAATCAAGGTGCCACAATGGTTCTTCAAAGCAATGCCATAGGGGAACCATTTTTGGCTCATGAAGGTTTCAGTAAGAAACTTTATTTATGTAGATCTGCTGCAGGTTCCATAACGTCCATGAACAGACAGAAACAGATCTGAGACATACCAATAGGTCATGATTTTTAAGGGACTTGCTTGTAATAATTCAGGCTAAGTTCAGGTTTTCGTAGTCTGCTAGTGTCCTGCTAATCATTAAAGATTTCATTCTTTTTTCTACTATATTAGGACCTCTGCCCCCTGCTCGCTTCACTCACCAACCCCCATGTGGGCCCTACACACTAGTCATTTCCCAGATCTGCCACTTGCGACGAATCGTGCTGTGTTTTTGGATAATCATGAATATTTACTCTTTGATATCTCCGTCCTTAAAAGCTATTATTGCTGACAATTCGCCACATGTTGGTTTATTATGTATGTAAGCCTGATCTTTGTGATTCATATAGAAATCCTAGAAAACTTCTTGTCCATGTTTTTCAGATAAATTTTGTGTAAACTGCAATACTTTTGGACGTATGGATTTGTATCCATTATTGGCTGTAGAATTTCTAATACTTCCAATCATTTAACTTTTTCAATTCTATGTTGTATCGCTTCTCCGTGATCATAAATATAAACCTGATCAAACTGTGGTTTCTTTGAAATGAAACTTGTAGTAGTTTTAATTGTTGCGGGACCACAGATTCTCATAGCGTATGATCCTGAATCGTGTAAATCTACATTTTGAGCGTTGATTGATGTGAACACAAACAGATTATTGTAGATTCGGATATTTTGCCTGTAGTGTTTGTGGATTTCACTTTCACCAAATAACAAATCTTTTATTTTTCACCGCTACACCTCTTCGTTGGGAAGAAGCACTACTTTTCCCTGATGGCAACATGAATTTGACAATCTACAAGTCTCCGACTTAAACTTTAAAGCCGAACAATATCTACATACTTCTGTCATATCATCTATGTCCATATATTCCATCTCTTTTCACTGCTCCATAATAATTTCCGTTTGTTTGCGCTAATGCGATCTTTACTATCAGTTTTTTGAGACTTTTCAATTTTCGTACTTTCATTATCTCTAACCTGCTCCACATGTGTATCGCACCAACGTTTTTGAATTCTTTACGACATTCTACTTTGTTTTCTACTCTTTGTCTTTTATTTCCGGTCCCGGGCGTGGTTAAATCTCTTGGCACAAAGTCTCATCTCGCAGGACTTGAAATTATCTCTCTGAAAAAGTTTTGTCTCATCCCAAGATTTTTTAATATAATAGAGAGCCATATTATGAAGTTTTTCAAACCACAAAGAACCAATTTCATATGCAGACAACCTGTCTCAGAATGAAATGGTGCTTTGTCAAGCAATGGCTCTATGAGGAGCCACACAACCCAGTAAAGAACAATAAAGTGTCATTAAAGAACCAGGATTTGTAGGAGTGAAGGTATGAAGGAGACCCAGCAGCATTTCCTGGCACACTTTTACTGAATAAATCATTGGCTGAAATTCCTTAATAATAGTGTGTATGGAACCTGTGATATATCTAAATAAGTGAGACTTCTAGTGGATGGCTCTTTTGGTTACCCTATGGCCTCGTTCTGAAGAACCTCTTTGGCATCTTTATTTTTAAATGTGTTTAAAGCATACTGTACATTAAAGATTTCTATGGTGGTGTGAAGTAGGACCCTATTTCACTAATGCTCACTCCCACATTCACTTATACTGGGTCAATACTGAGTCACAAATTAACCCAACCTGAACCTCTTAAACCCTGTGATAGACTGTCCAAACACTGTTCCTGCCTTATGCCCAGTACCAGTGCAAGGTTATTTTGCGCCCTTAGCCAAGCTTCCTAGTGTGCCAACCAACTATTCAATAGCTAACTCGTGTGGCTGGGTCAACCACCCCAAGCCCCCAATCTGCTCCTCAGGTGAAAGTGTAAGTCGCCATAATGGTGGTGCTTATGCCTTACGCTTGCTGGGGAGGCTCCAGCTTCCCTGTGACCAAACTCAGAATAAAGCGGGTTTGGAAAAAGGATGGATGAATGAATAGATCGATGGATGGACCGTTTCATTTTTATTTTATACAGTGACTTTGATTATACCACAACCCATTATGAAAAGCTATTAATATAGCAGAACACAATCGTCAGTATTTTACAAGCAAAAATTACATTAAGTCATTAAGTTACATCAAGCAATGTGTCATTTTAAATTATAATAAGAAATACACAAAGTAATTTTAAAAAGTATTATAAATTTGTAGTGTTGTTATTGTGACATCTACAAAGTACAGTAAAATTCTTCCCTGAATTTGCTATTAGAGTCCGAAGAACTGGGTAAACTGGTAAAATAACGCGTCAAAAGGGAAATACAAAGAACAATGGTGGCTTAGGAATGAATAAGTCAACGCATTCCAAATGTAAAGTTGTTGTTCTTTTTTTCAAATACATTAAGTTTGGCGAGATGTTTAGAAAGTAGATTTGTGTGTGTGTGTTTGAAGTTGCGCCGTGATTAATCAACGATGCAAACATCATTGAGTTCAAGTGATTTTGTGATAAAATGATCAGGATATTGTGGCATTTCCCAACAATCAGTCGATTAAACAATGATGACCTGGCGGTGCATTATCTCGATTTTCTGACCTTGAAACGTTTTTGGCTTGACCCAGAAAGGCTTTAAAATCAAAGATGTAGGTCATAGTGATGAAAACGGGCTCTTTACACCATATACTGTAGCGCTGTACTTGCCGGCAGGATTTCGTGGCGCAGACAGCGCTGGCTGACTTGATTGAGCTGAGCTCTTGTGTATTCCGCCTATTGTGGCCGCCTCGCGCGCTTCAAAAGAAGAAGAAGAAGAAGAAGAAAGGCTGCCAGAATAAAAGAGATTGGCGCGCCTGATTGAGAGAAGGAGGGTCCCTCAGGAATGATCTCACTCTCCAGGCACGGCCATTGAGACAGCCCTGCCAGTCTGCAGTCTGAACTCCCATTCACGGCATATTAACGAGAACCCATCATTATGTGCTACGGGTTAAAGCTTAACCGGCCAGCTCGGGTCTGCAACGGCGCAGAACTTCTGTGTAGAAACGGAATCGGAAAGAAAAACATCTATCTATCTATCTATCTATCTATCTATCTATCTATCTATCTATCTATCTATCTATCTATCTATCTATCTATCTATCTATCATATAGTGCCTTTCTATCTATCTATCTATCTATCTATCTATCTATCTATCTATCTATCTATCTATCTATCTATCATATAGTGCCTTTCTATCTATCTATCTATCTATCTATCTATCTATCTATCTATCTATCTATCTATCTATATATCTATCTTTCTATCTATCTATCTTTCTATCTATCTATCTATCTATCTATCTATCTATCTATCTTTCTTTCTATCTATCTATCTATCTTTCTATCTATCTATCTATCTATCTATCTATCTATCTATCTATCTATCTATCTATCTATCTATCTATCTATCTATCTATCTATCTATCTATCTATCTATCTATCTATCTATCTATCTATCTATCTATCATATAGTGCCTTTCATATATCTATCTATCTATCTATCTATCTATCTATCTATCTATCTATCTATCTATCATATAGTGCCTTTCTCTTCTATCTATCTATCTATCTATCTATCTATCTATCTATCTATCTATCTATCTATCTATCTTGCAGACCATGTTTTAAATGCAGTATCTAAAACATAATTTGTCTAATTTGAAACAGACACAGGTTGTAAGTTTATCTGTTTGTCTGTTTATTTATTACTTCCAACATAAAATTAATTTAAGAATCTAATCTCATTACTACGATTTGCAACTACACTTAACATTAGGTCAAACTGGATTTAAACAAATTGATTTACTTTACTAAAATTCTGTATTTCTGGCATCACTAGGAGTGGCACACTGGTAGCACTGCAGCCTCGCAGTAATGGGACTCCGGTGTGTGGAGTTTGCGTGTTCTTCCTGTGTCTGTGTGTCCAAAGACAAGCAGGTCAGGTGAACTGGTGATGGTCCACTCTTAAAAATCCTGCTTCTTTAATAGTACTTTTATGGTTCTTTACTGGGTTGTGTGGTTCCTTGTAGTGTCATTGCTTGACAAAGCACCATTTCATTGCATATGGAGTTGTTTCTTAGAGCTTTGTAAAACTTCCTAATATGTAGAAAAAAGCTGAAATCTTTAATGTAATCTTCAAGCACCAGTCATTCATGGAAATATCTGTCTCAAATAATAAAATCCTTCACCCTCCTTGTTAATTATTTTCACAGATTTTTTTTATAAGTTCGAGTTTAACATGGAGAGGAGACAAAATTATCTTTTTTGAGTCCACAAATGGTTTATGTGCCACACGTTTCATCATTTGTTCATCATTTTCAAGATATTTTTCATCAATCCAAGGTCTGTATGAAATGGAGGCAGAAATATTATTGTTGGGTCAACAGGTGGTTTATGTGCCCGTACTGACGAGACTGGTGGGAGACTCTGTAGCACGGCTGTCCCCAAGAGCGGCGTTTGGGGGTGGCAAGTGGGGTGACCACCCCAGGCCCCACACCTAAGGGATCCCCACGTTTGAGGTCCGCATGTCCCGTCGAGTGGATTTGTCAAGTTATATTCTCCAGTTATATGTTGATAAAGGTCGCATGTAATCTTGCAAAAATCTAGCTGAATACTGTAATGAGAAAATCCGGTGTATGTTAACATTATTTTTATTAAATTTGCACACAAGTTTATACAGTCCACACATACCAGTTACAGCGTTTGACGTAACCGGCCCCACATGGGGTTGGTCAGCCCTAGACCCCACATACCCCTAAGGCCACCTCTGGCTGTCCCATTTGTAGTACTTGGTATATCTCAGCTGCATTTCTAGTAGCTGTAACACTACCTTTAGATCAGCACAGATGTTCCAGATATGGTTGTTGTACTGTATATGTATGCTTTGTAAAGATACACAAAAAGGCAGAAAAAGGTTTGGGGAACCACCCCCTATATTGTACAGTATACAATGCAAAATAAGACAAAATTTCAACAAATGGCTCAAGTGCAACGTTTGGTTCCATGTCCAAAACAAGGACGACTAAGCACAAAAGGAGCTGGGCTTTCATAATAGCCAGGGAGGAAGAGGTGGGGTCCAATAATTGAGGCTGAAAGTGACCTCGGTAGGAGGCGCGGTTAGGCAAGGGAGGTAGGAAGTAGGACTCTGTGTTGTCTCACCTTGTGGGGATCTGTAGGAGAAGGAGAGGAAAGGTTAGTGCACTTTGAAAAAACCCGCTCTCATTTTCCACCCTCGGTTGAGCCCTTAGCCTGCCTCCCAAGCGCAAGTGTGTGACAACTTATAATATGCGAAAAAAATCACAAAAATAGGTGATTACAATAAAATGGTACGTGACGGGAAAACGTAAAGGTGATTTTTGTGATCAGCAGGCCAAAATCCATAAGATACACCCAAACGTGTTCAGGAAGCAAAAGGACAATTGAAATAGTTTTACACTGAAATTATTGTATCTATATTCCTTTTAGAAAAGTTAGTAGATATTTAAACTATTTTCCACTTGTTTGCTCTCTCCTTCAGTAACTAGTGTGAAGTGCAAATGAAGGAGAAGAGAACCAAAGAAAAGTTGAAGTGCTAACCGGGCCACCCATTTTACTGCTAAAGTCCAAAAAGTGTGCGCGGGCAAAACAGAAATAAGTCACAACAGCTGCCTTCCTGGCCTCTGCAACTTTTCGAAGGTCTCTGGTCTCTCGAGGTTTCAGGGTCTGCGTTCCTCAGACTGACTGATGTCATCCCGACCGGTTTAGTTGACGGTGGGTGTGGTTTACTTTCCCTCACTATGAAGCTTCTGGAGCTACAGAGGAGAAAAGTGACAGTATTGTCAACTATGGGTCCCTGTCGTGTCCCGGATGAGTATTGTATACCTTGTCTGATACCTGGAAGGTGATCCTCAGGTGCTCGTGCGTGACACTAGTCATCAGCATTAGATGAGCATATCTTTATTTCATTTGGAAATGCTATTTGCTTACCATCCTCCTGAAGGACAGCATGGACTGGATTTTGGAATCATACAATGTTATTGTATTTCTAAAAGGGTTGTCAAGGTGCCGTGGTTGTGGCGTTTACTTCCATGTTGCTCATGTAGGTTCCACTGCTGGCTACTATTCTCATGCCACTGAGATTTTTAAGACAAAGTGGTCAAGTGTAATGGAGAATGTTTACACAGTGATCCCTGGCCTATCACGAAAGTTACATTCCAGACCTATCAGCGATAGGTGAAAATCCGCGATATAGCAAAACCATATAAATATTTTTTTATAGTTTAAGCCTTAAAATACCCCTCCCACACGCTTTAAACACATGCAAACTTGTAATGCTGAGCAACGTCCGCGTAATGCTTTCTTTCTCGAAGCATAGCCAGGAGTTTTACCTTCTCCTGATTGGTCAAGGTCTTCCTCTGGTGCTTAGGCTCACTACTACCAGAAGGCTTAGAAGATGCAGGATGCTTGGGAGCCATCGTAGGGCTTAAAACAAAGCAAAAAGTTCACAAAAAGTTTGCTCACAACAATCGGACCACAAGCAAGAGAACTATTATGTGCCAGGGACCCATGCTTGCTGTTCTTGCTAGATTACACCACGTTAGCAGCAGCCAATCAGAGCCCAAGAAAATGAAAATCCCGCTCTGATTGGTTGAGTGTCCTCTTTCAGCCAATAACAGGCCTTGTAAGAAATCATCTGTAATGCAAAACTCTTTGTCTACCGTAGTGACTGCTGAAAACCATATGCTTTGTTACGAATTGACTGCAAAGTACACTACAGGTAGGATGTACTTATTGAATTTTTCCGCAGTATAGCAGGGGCGCGATAGCTAAACCGCGATATAGCAGGGGATCACTGTAGTTGCGACTTGTGCTATCTCCGTGTCTTTGTTTTTAGACTCATTTTCATTCAGGGTTTGGAAGAAAGGCAGGGCCACTGTAGACTCGCTACTTGGTTCACACACAAAAAGCAATTAAACGTAAAATGTATTTTTTTTGTGTATGTGTGTACAAATAAAACAAAAAAAAAAGATTCAACACAGCTAGCAAAATGTAGCTTCTGACTTTTTTTATACTGTGCCATTGTAATAGAGTAAGTAAGAGGTCACTGTGGCTTCACCACGTCCTTTAGAACCTGTGCGTACGTAGCGGACCGGTTGGGGGTACGCGAAAATAATATTGGTAATGGCGGAAAACACCAAAAAAAGGACAAATGACAAAATCGTATCAATCGAGTCAACCCTAATTGGATTTTTGGGAATCATGTATCAAAAGACACCAGTGTGAAGTTTTTGAGACACTTCACAGTTTCCTATCTGAGAACGAGCTGAAATTTTGAAAAGTAGTAAAAAGGACTTAAGGTGTCATTCAGACAGTATTTTCCGAAGCAAAATAGTGAAGATAAATGGATTATAAATCCATTCAACGAATTATTTTTTCAACAAGCAGAAAAACTCAGTTTCTGAAAAAGAAACTTTCGATTGATTCTTCTTTACAATCTGACTTCAAAAAAAGAAATGTCATTGACTTCTCGGCAGCAGTGAAAGAAGAGTACCAAGAACTCAGTGATAAAGCAATAAAATATTTATTACCTTTCACAAACGCAGAGCTTGTCGATAGAGCATTCTCGTCTTATGCATATACAGGGTGTCCATAAAGTCCGTGTGCAGTTTAAAATAATTGTAACTTTGTAAGTATATGTGATAGAAAGAATCTGTAAAAAGGATTAGAAAGAAGAAACACATTTTTTATTGTTCTTGTTGATTTTCAACATGTCCACCATCATTACTAATACAAAGGCTAATACGATTCTGTAGTTCTCAGAAAACATTTTCAAGCTGATTTTCAGTAATACCAACAATCACATCAGTTATCCTAGCTTGCAAGTCTTCTAAAGATTGAGGTTTGGTTGAATAAACATTCGTTTTCACATGTCTCCATAAAAAGAAATCCAATGGAGTCAAATCTGGCGAACGTGGAGGCCAAGAAAATGGCCCACCTCTTCCAATCCATCAGTTAGGGAATTTCTTATGTAACAGGCAAAGCAAAGTAATAATTCTTTACATTTATATAGCGCTTTTCTCACTACTCTCCACACAGGGAGGACCCAGGAAGCAAATCCACAATCTCCTGACTGCAAAGCAGCAGCACCACCACTGCGCCATCTGTGAGGTGACAAGGAGCACCATCTTGTTGAAACACTATATTCTCTATCAGTCCTAATTGTTCAAGTTGAGGAATAAAGTCATTTTGTAGCATCTCTAAATAGCTATCACCATTAACAACATGCCCTTTAAAAAAGAATGGCCCTATGACTCGATTTTTTCCCAATGCACATCACACATTAACGTTGGGAGAATCTCTTTCATGTTCAACAGACTCGTGTGGATTTTCAGATTCCCAAATACGACAAAAATAAAACTTCTAAAGGCAAAAAAAAAAACTAGATACATCAAGCTTTCTAATCCTTTTTATGAATTCTTTCTATCACATATACTTACAAAGTTACAACTACAGTATTTTAAATTGCACACGGATTTTATGGACACCTTATATTAAGAATAAATTTTGCAATAAGCTTGACGCAGCTCCTGATTTAAGGTTATATCTCTCTTCATTTGAACCTGATTTTAAAAAACTGGGATCCATGAAACAAGCTCAAGGATCACATTAACATTATTAAGAGCCACGATGGAAGACTTGTATATCAAGAAGAATAATTGTTATGTAGTTTATCATAAGTTAATGTGGGTAAAAAATATTTTAGTGCTGTTTTTATTTGTTTTAATCTTATGTTAGGCTGCTATTATAAAAAAAAAATGAAATAAATTGTAAAATGTAAAATCAAAAATAAAAGCCTGTAAATGTCATTAAGTTAATTTGAGTCATTTGATTATTAAGCTAACCTAAGAAAATAGGGGGTAATGAAGAGAGGGGGTACTCATGAATGAAAAGCCTAATCAAGGGGTACGGGAGAGAAAAAAGGTTGGGAACCGCTGCTTTAGAAGAAAGGGCTTCAGGCAAAAAAGGAGACATGAGATACGCCTGAGGTGAAAGGAGTCGAAATTGAGAAAGCGGTTTGAAAAAGCACATCACTCTTTCTAGCCTCGCTTTAATCTCTTTCTAGACTCCATATACTTTGCTTACTATTGGACTGATAGATGACTTACACCATATGAGATCTGATTGGTTCCATTTATTTACATAGTTTCCTCAATTGGAGGTGAAGTGACTTTCTCATGGTCACACCGTGGTGTCAGTAGTGGGATTGTCACGCACAGCCTCAGGGTGTCAAGTCCAAACTCTTAACCATTGTGCCACACTGCCTGCCTTTTCTTCCTGAATGAGTCTAACTGGCGCACAGCAATATGAATTGAAGCAACTAATAGTATTATTCAGAAGCAAGGGCTGCAGTTTAATAATCACAGTAAAATAGATTATTACCACAAACAACTGTCCATACGTTTCACCAGATATTATTGAGCACACAATGTAAATTCTTTCAAATTGTAAAAAAAAAAATGTCAAGACACTACCTGGAGAATTTGAGCCCCTTGTGTGACTTTGAAACTGAAGAGGAGACACTGGTGAGACCACCCAGATATTTTTGTTTCAGGGGAAAAATCTGAGAAGCAGGAGACAAAAGAAAACATCTCCATTTTATTGCTTTATGATCTCATTGTTGCTTAGAATAACCCAAAAAGTTATTAAGGAGAAATCTTTTTTTTTTTTTTTGGTTTTTCACTTCTATGAGACATCACTTTTTGCTTTCGGTACCCTGAGCCCGACTTTTCCACCTCACTTGACTTTTAATCGGCTCCACCGCCATCTTGTCCCAGTCTTGTTCATGATTCGCATCTGGAAAGAGGTTACTGTGGTTTTTGTCTAAAACCACTTTGTTATTTTACACCAATTATATGGAGAACACCGACTGGCACTCCAACTCTTTATGCTGTCTCTGGTTGTTTATTACATATTGCAAAGACTTGACTGGGAAAAGCTCAAAATGAAAGTGCAAACGAGCAATTCAAAATGAGGTGTTTCTCATTAAAAGTGAGAATAAGAGCTTCTAGCCCTTACAGACCAATTTCAAATACTACAGTAAGTATGAAAATGTACTCGTCTAACATTCAGGTGCCTTCAGAGACTTACAGTGCCCTCCATAATATTCAGGATAGAGACACATTTGGCCTTGACTTGCCCCTCTGCTCCACAGTTTAAAATTACAAATCACACAATTCAGACATCGTGATTAAAGCACACATCGCAGACTTTCATTGATCTTTATCTACATGGTGTCACCATTTCAGGCACCACAATGTTGGGGACAATTAGCGTCACAGGTTGTTGTGAACACCCAGGTGTGTTTCTTTGCTTCATAAGATACCTCGGCCTGCTTCTACCCTTTGGAGCCTGGAGTTGCCATTGTTCAACATGAGGACAAAAGCAGTGCCTATGAATGTCAAAGAAGTCCTTATGAGACTGGAAAACAGAATAAAACTATTAGAGACATCAGTAAAACCTTAGGATTACCTAAACCAACTGTCTGGAATATCATTAAGATGAAAGAACTCACTGGAGAGCTCAGTAAACACAAAGGGACTGGTAGGCCAAGGAAGAATCGTCACTTCAACAAAGAAATACTGATAATGTGGAAAGTCCTCATTAGCCTGACTGAGAATGGAGCCCTGGAACTGAGAGCTGTGCAGCAACAGTGGTGGACAGTTGGCCACTATACCACTGTATTTTTATTTTTACTGAAGGATGTGCAAAGTTAAATTGTAATATATTTAACATTTCATTGTATAATGTAAGGTGGTATCAACTGGGTTATGCATCAGTTTCTACCCCTTGGCTGTCCAGAATCTGTGCTGCCACCATACACTCACATCTGCCCTTAGTGGTGAATTTGTCTGTTGTTTTTTATTAGTTTCACTGTTATTATAGATAGATAGATAGATAGATTTCAGATTATTTCTGTCTAGTCATTTACCTATTATTTATTTTTCTATTATAGCTTTGTCTAGTTTTTCCCCTTTCTCGTACTTGTCCTGTATTTATGTAAATTTCGCAACATAGTCCTGAGTTATGTTACTTCTTGCCACCGTATACTGCAATACAGTGTAATGATGTTATGACAATAAAACCATTTAACTGGTCCTGACTAAAATATAAATGTATTAGCATTACTGTTTTTTGCCAGGGTTCCTTAATTTTTTGGAAAATTCCCTGAGGTTATCCATGAGATCAACTATTAACGAAAAAAAGGAAAATGAAAAGTGCGGTCAATGTGGTTAATAAAAAGACGACATGGCAGTGTGGACACACGCAGCGGCTTGGGGGCTCTCAGCTTTTGGCTTCTTCTCTACAATTTGCAATGGTCTCTGTCTGCCTCAAATCCTCCACTTTTGTGCCGGTGCCTAAAAAATCAACGTCCACCTGCCTTAATGAGTACCGCCCTGTGGCTCTTATCCCAGTAATAA
The DNA here is from genome assembly GCF_900747795.2 of Erpetoichthys calabaricus. Taxonomy (NCBI): domain Eukaryota; kingdom Metazoa; phylum Chordata; class Cladistia; order Polypteriformes; family Polypteridae; genus Erpetoichthys; species Erpetoichthys calabaricus. The sequence continues at coordinate 227,681,608 of NC_041398.2, read as the reverse complement.
TGAAGTGCTTTGAGAGAATCCTCCTAAAGCACATGAAGGATGCTCTCCCTGCTGGATTTGACAACCATCAGTTCGCCTACAGGAGGAAGAGATCTACAGAGGATGCCGTCTCAATAGCACTTCACACAGCCCTGACTTATCTGCAGTGCCCTAACACTTATGTTAGGATGCTATTCGTCAATTTTAGTTCAGAGTTTAACACCGTAATCCCGGACAAGCTGGTACAAAAGCTTCATAATCTGGGTCTGTCCACATCATTGTGTCTCTGGATCAGGGACTTTCTCACCAACAGGCTTCAGGTGGTTAGAACTGGAGATCGTACATCAGTCACACTGGTTCTGAACACAGGCACGCCACAAGGTTGTGTGCTCAGCCCAGCACTCTTAATGTTATTCACGCTCTGCCATCCATGCCACAAATATGGTTGTGAAGTTTGCGGATGATACGACCGTGGTGGGTCTCATATCAGACAAAGATGAGACTCACTACAGAGAGGAGATACAACACCTAGCACTATGATGCTCAGCCAACAACCTCATCTTGAACACCAGCAACACCAAAGAAATCATTGTGGACTATAGGGGGTCCAGAGGAACAGAACATGTTCCTATATTCATACATGAAGAGGCTGTAATGTGTGTGGACAATATCAAGTTATTGGGTATCCACATCACATCGGATCTGACCTGGTCTTTGAACACATCTCACCTGGCAAAGAAGGCCCAACAAAGACTCTTCTTCAGGAAGATGAGATGTGCTGGATTCTCCTTTCAGCTGCTCACAAACTTCTACAGATCCTCTATAGAAAACATTCTCTGTCACAGTGTGGTACGGCAGCTGCACAGCACAGGACAGGAAGGACTTGGCACGGGTGGTGATAAAAGCACAGGGGATCGTGGGAAGTCCTCTCCTAGACCTGGACTCTGCATATGCTGGAAGGGTGCAGAAGAGGGCCAAATGTATAGCTGTGGATCTCACCCATCTGGGAAATGGACTGTTTGTACCACTGCCTTTGGGAAAGCGGTACAGAAACATAAAAACATGTACCAGCAGACTGAAAGACAGCTTTTTCCCCAGAGCTGTGAAGTCCATCTGCCCCTGCTGATACACACACACACATACAGTACATCTACCCCTAACCTACCCCCCTGTAGACATGCACACACACTATCCCTCGTAATCAAACACACACACTCGTATTCCTCCCCTGCAGACCCACGCACACAGATCACTGGTCTCTGCAGGCGTACTACCTCAGGAAAAGTCTGGACTTGATGTTTTATTGCTGCTGTCTTTTATACTTATTATGTTTATTTTATTATTTATAGTGTATTGTGTATTTACAGTAAGTATTCTGCCTTGAAGCCGAGTCCTACCAACAAAAAAATTTCGTTATGTGTATGCATAATGACAATAAAGAATTCTATCTATCTATCTATCTATCTATCTATCTATCTATCTATCTATCTATCTATCTATGTGGACTGCATTCACGTCATTTAATCTGGGAAAAACTTCCAAGTGGAAACCCAATAAAGAAAGAGAAAACAGCCCTTTTTCACAGTCAAGTAACCAGGCTAAAAATAACACCCCCCATACCCTCCCCTGTGCCCCCCCCAAACCTGCCTTTTATCCACAGTACTGGCTGCTCTCATTCCTCTTGAGGGAAAGGTAAACAGAGGAATTTCAATTACGGCCTCCTGCGCTCTCCCCCGCACTCATAGTACTATTTAAATAGGGATAAGGACTTTGTTTAATAATATGCTAAAAGAGACGTAACAGAAAAGATTTATTACAAATCTATAAATAACTGGAACAATTTATATCTAACCTGATGTGTTAACTATTCAGTTTCACAGTCTGTGCTTTAAGGTGGGTACACAATCCTGGCATCTCTTAGCTGGGGCCAACTGTGGACTAATCAGATAAAGCGAGTATTTTAAGACCACCTCACTAATTAGGTACACGTCCTTGCTAGCAAACAAAATTAGCCAATTTAGCCATGAAGTTATATATATAGTGACCCAGGAGGCCTAATGAGGCAATCGGCTGAGCTGGATGTGGATGCACGGACAGCCGATGTCCCCATTAACCTACCACGCTCACCTGAATCCCCTCCGAGCCTGAGCGCACTGCCACGGACTCCTCTCACTTCCTCCTCTTCTTCCTTCGGCTGCTCCCGTTAGGGGTTGCCACAGCGATCATCTTCTTCCATATCTTTCTGTCTTCTGCATCTTGCTGATGACATTGTGATCTGTAGCGAGAGTAGGGAGCAGGTTGAGGAGACCCTGGAGAGGTGGAGATATGCTCTGGAGAGGAGAGGAATGAAGGTCAGTAGGAACAAGACAGAATACGTGTGTGTAAATGAGAGGTAGGTCAGTGGAATGGTGAGGATGCAGAGAGTAGAGTTGGCGAAGGTGGATGAGTTTAAATACTTGGGATCAACAGTACAGAGTAATGGAGATTGCAGAAGAGAGGTGAAAAAGAGAGAGCAGGCAGGGTGGTATGGGCGGAGAAGAGTGTCAGGAGTGATTTGTGACAGACAGGTGTCAGCAAGAGTGAAAGTGAAGGTCTACAGGACGGTAGTGAGACCAGCTATGTTATATGGGTTGGAGAAGGTGGCACTGACCAGAAAGCAGGAGACAGAGCTGGAGGTAGCAGAGTTAAAGATGTTAAGATTTGCACTGAGTGTGATGAGGAAGGAAAGGATTAGAAATGAGAACATTAGAGGGTCAGCTCAAGTTGGACAGTTGGGAGACAAAGTCAGAGAGGTGAGATTTTGTTGGTTTGGACATGTGCAGAGGAGAGATGAGGGGTATATTGGGAGAATGATGCTAAGGATAGAGCTCCTGATAGGAAAAGAGGAAGGTCTAACCGAAGGTTTATGGATGTGGTGAGAGAGGACATGCAGGTGATGGGTGTAACAGAGGGCAGCCAAAAGAAGAAGAAGATGACTTTTATATACTGTAAATAAGACTATATTTCCTATTTCAATTTAATTTTATTGTTCCGTAAGTTTAGTATTGACATGTGATATTCATTACGATATGCATAATAAAGCTACTCAGTCATTTTCTAACCCAGTTATTCCTGAACAGAGTTGTAGGGGGTGCTGGAGCCATCCCAACTAGCATGGAGCGCAAGGCAGGAACAATTCACTGGACAGGTGCCAGGGCAAACACACATTTACATTACATTCACATGTATTTATTTGGTCGATGCCTTTATCCAGCGTGACATACAACATTTGAGATACAATTACTAACATTTGTTTTGTTATTTTCCCAATTGGAGCACAGGTATGTGAAGTGCATGACTCATTATAGAGGCGACTGCCTAATAAGTGCCACTTCAAGCAGGACCAAGATTTCTGACGTGTTAAACTACTGTTCCAGTAACATCTTCAATATAATTTAAAGAAATTTATTATAAAACACAGGTACATTAAAGAACATAATAAACTTATTAAACTTGTCGAAAGATATTTCTAAAAATACCATTTCCTTTACTTTAAACCTACATGAACTAAAACAGTCAAAAAAACTGTTACCTCGTGTCCTGCTTGACAGCAATCATCTGACTCAACCTCCTTTATGGAATTAAAGCTAGAAGCAGGACAGACTAATAGAGCACCTAGTTATTGTACACAAAGGCATAGCTAATCAACTGATACTTATACAGTATTACAGGCCTTTATGTATTATTATACTAATGGCTCTTGCACTTATGGTCACACAATGTTAGTCGCGGGATTTGAACCCACAACCTCAGCATTTGAAGTCCAAAGTGCACACACCAGGGCTAATTTAGTGTTGCCAATCCACCTAACCTGCACAACATGGGGAGAACATGCAGGGAGGACTGGGGACATGAACTCTGGTCTCCTTACCTCGAGGCAGCAGCACCACCACTGCGCCACCATGCTGCCCCTGCATTATAAAGTGAAATAAGTCTTGATTATTTCAAGAAACTAATCAAACAGTGTTTATTCTTCTACAGGTCATGTCAAGTCATGTCATTTTCTAAACACCTTTATCCAGACCAGGATCGGTGCAGGGTGCTGAATCCTCTCGCAGATAGCATAGGGCACAAGGCAGAAATGAACCCTGGATAAGGGCGCCAGTCCATCTCAGGGTGAACTCAACACACACACAATTTAATGTCGCCACTTCACCTAACCTGCATGTCTTTGGACAGTGGGAGGAAACCCACACAGACACAGGGAGGACTCGGAGGGTGAACCCTGGTCTCCACACTGCACTGCGAGGCTCTCGTACAGATTTTAAATTTTAATCTACTCATCATAGATGGTTAACTCAGTAGTAAATTAGAAATCCCCAATCTTCCATAAATCAATGTCTCATCCCTCATTTCTTTCTAGAGAACCCTCCCAGTCCAAAAAAATGATCAGCAGATAAAGAACGTTGGACTCCCTCAGACAAGTGTTTGTCTGAGAATTGCACAACAGAGAATATGAAGGTGTACCCCATGTCTAAATGTTTCAGGGTCTTGGAGCAAATTAAACCAAAAGTGTTATTTACTGGGTGAGTAAATAGGGTGGTCTGCCTGCTCTGTCCATGTTTTGTTTCCCCAGCTTTTCCACTGCAGTTGACCTACCAACCTGACACCCGCCAGTTCAGACCCGGTCCCCGCACGGCCCTGTGTGTCGGCCCACTGAGCACCCTCTCAGTTTACGTCTGCCAGCACATGTTAATCCTTCCATTTCAGACAGAACAATTACCAGGCAGCCGCAACGCTCTTTGTCAGAGCCGTATTGACTTCTCGGAAACAGATGGCTCACCAGCAGGCCTAAGCGGAGAGACGATGGGGGCTTTGTTATTTAATAATAATCTCTTTATTCACTCTGCTCTGGAGGCCTTGCATGCAGAATTCTCATTTCTACCAGGTGGCGATGGTAAAGCTTTGAGGGGTAAATCACTTACCTGGCTCTTTGTAATGACCACCTAAAACTCTTATAGCTGCTTGGACAGGGGATGTGGATGTTTATTCTTGTTATCCTACCTTAAGACGCAGCTATTGGGCTCTTTTTAGGTAAGCAAAATGAGCCCACCGTAGATCCAGAAAGGCACTCAGAGCCCTTCACTTTCTGCACCGTTTATTGTGCTGTAGATTTAATTTTAAATGGATTCATTTGCCATTTTTGCCCATCAGTCTACACTCCATAATCTTTAATGATAAAGTGAAAACATATTTCCATAAACGTTTGAAAATGTATTACAAATCAAGAGCTGAAAGTTTTTCATACCCTTAATTAGGTACTTTGCAGAAGTCCCTTTGGTAGCACTGACAGCTTTGTGGCTTTTTGGTGTGACGGATGGCTGGGCTTCTTTCCCAGGCCAGGATGCCTCCTAAATGAAAGCAGACATGCACAGGGTACTACCTACCCCAGAGCACTAGATAGCAGCCCCCCCCCCCCCGGGTTGCAGCGATGCCTCAAATATCCACAGCGCTTCATTGGACTTGGAGTTCGGCACAGCCCTGTTGGGTTCCGTGTGTCCCACCAGGGGGTGCTACAGGTGTGGCAGAGCCCAACTACTTGAGGCTTCCTCCACACCCAGGAGAACTTCAGGATCATGCTGACGGTCCATCTGGAGTGCTTCCGGGTACAGTGTAAAAGGGACCACCTCACTTCATTCAAGGAGCCAGAGTCGGGAGGGAGAAGACAAAGGAGGAGTGGAGGTGGAGGAGACAGAGAAAGAAACAGAGAGAAAAGAAAGAAGTGCTGTGTGCTGTAAATATTGTGTTTTATTGTACTGTGCTTTGGTGGGAAACGATTGGGAAGCATTTCCCACTGAACAAAGCCCATGTGTATTGCTGAACTTGTGAATGGTGTCTATCTGTGTCAGGTTTGGGGAACTGGTGTGTGTGGAAGTCAACTACTGACCACTTACATACACCTGCAAGGACTCCAGCTGGTTCTGAATGAAGCTGAATTGATGTTGGCTAGCACCAAAAAACAGAAAGAGCTTATATCTCACCTGTTCCGGCTTCCCTGCACTGGCTTCCAGTACAGTATAGGGTGAATTTTAAAATTTAATTACTTGTATACTAGCTGTGTACACCCGTGCTGTAAAAAGCCCGGGCTCCTAGAAACTATTGAAATTGTCAGAAAAAAAATTGAAATGCAGAGTCGGCGGTTTCGTTTTGCGGATGTGCTCGGCCCCCTTGTCTATCAGCAGCTAAGTGAGTTTCTCTCTCCTCGAAGGTTTCATTTTGCCGATGTGCTCTCTTCACTTGTGTATTAGTGGCTAAGCGAGTTTGTCTTTCCTCGGATGTTTCACTTTGGCAAAGGAGTCTCTTTCTTTCAGCTTCATGCTGTAGCCTCGTGCTTCTTTCTTCTTCTGACTCGTTAACTTGGGGCCGCCTTGCCGATTCATTGAGCTTCACACTGTAGCCTCGCACTTCCAGAGTGGACAGACAGACGCACACACTTTCACGTGTAGACATTTATATATAAGATAAGGCAATACATGGGCATGCTCCTTTGTGAAGGGTTAGTGTTGCTGAGCTTCTTACCCCATACCTACCATCCAGGACTCTGAGGTCCTCAGATCAGCTATAATTTCCAATCCACAGACACATTGGAAGCTAACGGGTGACCATGTTATCGCAGCAGTGGACCCGAGGCTTTGAAACACTCTGCCTTATGACATTAGAGCTGCTCCCAATATCTATAGTTTTAAATCTAAACTGAAAACATATTTTTATTCACTGGCTTTTGGTTAAAAGTAAGAGCTTCTAAATATAATGTTTTTAGGCTTATGTACTAATGCTGTGTATAGCTTTTTGAGTTATTTACGTATTTGTTTGTATTGTGAGGGGTGGCCAGTGTCCTTACCTGGCTGGGACATCCATGAAGTGGAAGGATAGGGGAAGGCAGCTTCTGCAGGGCACTACCTCACCACCAATTGCTAGGTGATAGCCCCCCAGGTTGCAGCGGTGCAACCACAGGACATTATGGGACTTGGAGTTTGCCGACTCAGCTCTGTTGGGTTTCATGGGTGCTGTGAGAACTGGGGAACCCTACTTTGTCGGCCTCCAATTTCACCTGGAAGAGCTGCGGGGCCATTGGATGTACCCCTGGGTGCTACATAAAAAAAGCCATCTGCCTCTGCACCAAGAGCCAGAATCGGGATGTGGAGGAGACAGTGACAAAGAGAAGAAGAGGGGAAGACGAGCTGTTGTTGTGCTTTATTGCTGTAATTGTGCTTGGTGTTGTGGGAAACGCTTACAGAGAAGGGTTTTCCATGAATAAATTCTGGTGTGCTTTTATACTTGTGTCCAAGCTTGTCTGTGTTAGGTGTTAGGGGAGCTGGAGTGCCCCCTGGTGTCCACAGTATTTATATTATTGTATTAATCTTTAAGCTTCTGGGAACTGTATTTTTAGTGAATATTTGTTTTTTTTTTTTTACTGTAAAGCACTTTAGTCATCTTGTGGTCATGTTAAATGTGCTTTCTAAATGACTTGACTTGACTTAGAGGCTCTTCTCCTCTACTAAAATCCCTTTGCCTGTTTGCATGAAGGATCCTGGCTTGGATTGGCTTATGGAGTTTGGGAAAATGATTGGAAATGTCCTGGCTTGGTGGTGCATCTCCATTACAATATTAAAAAAATAATTGTAAAGCCACAAAAATTTTATTTTCTAATTAACCATTCAAGAAACCCATCTATTCCTTTCCTAGGTCACTTATCCAGTGAGGGGTTGTGACACAGGTGTGAGTAGACTATTGATGGGGCACCAACACAGAAATTACAGTATTATCACACATTATTAGTTATCAGTCAGTCATCGTCCATCCATCCATCCATTAACCAACCCGCTATGTCCAAACCACAGAGTCATGGGGTTCTGCTGGAGCCAATCCCAGCCAACACAGGGCGCAAGGCAGGAAACAAACCCTGGGCAGGGTGACAGCCCATCGCAGTCAGTCATCGTCCAACCCGCTATATCCTAACACAGGGTCATGGGGGTCTGCTGAAGCCAATCCCAGCCAGCACAGGGCACAAGGCAGGAAGAAATCCCGAGCAGGGCACCAGCCCACTGCAGGGCACACACGCACACACACACACACACACACACACACACGCACGCACACATACCAAGCACACACTAGGGACAATTTAGGATCACCAATGCACCTAACCTGCAGACACGGGGAGAACATGCAAACTCCACTCAGGGAGGACCTGGGAAGCAAACCCATGTCTCCTTACTGTGAGGCAGCAGCGCTACCCACTGCACCACCGTGCCGCCCCACATTATTAGTACTAAATAATTATTTTGCTTTCTAACAATAATATCCATACTGCATGGTATACACCCTGGCCTAGTAAAAAAAGAAAACTTTAAGGTACAATAACTTGCATTATATTGTGTAAAATAATCTACCAAATACCAAAAATAAGCATTTGAAACAAGCTCAACTGGATTTATGAAATTGTTAATTTATTACACTTTGGTACGTAACTAGAGACAGAAAAATCAGAATTCTTCAAGATATGTCATAACAATGAGTGGCAGATGTCCAGGAAATCGGCCAACTGGAAATACAAGAAAAAGCCGTCCGCCATGAAGTGGGCCGGGAGCCGACACACACAATGGAGCTCAGCAGTAGTCCTGTGTACACTTTTGTGTGAGTTGCCACGAAGTGACGTAGGGCAAGAATTGTCGTCTGTATTGCATGAAAATTAAACAGTGTTCTGTTTGCTTTCTTTTTTCACATTTTGGCAGCATTAAGATTTACCTCATACATTTGTTTCCAACCACTGTTATCCCAAAAAATTCAAATACATTTTTGATAGCAGGGTTTTGTCTAATGATTAATAACTCATTCTTTGTACTGTAATTGGGTTGTGTGTCAAAAAGACCTGACTTTTAATCCCAACTACTTTGCAATACACGACTTGTGATGGTGTGTTCTGTGAAAGCCTTTATACAAAAAGTGCTTTCTGTACACTTTATTGTGTTGTAAATATATACATTTGACATTTTTGCCAATCAATCTAAATAGATAGATAGATAGATAGATAGATAGATAGATAGATAGATAGATAGATAGATAGATAGATAGATAGATAGATAGATACTTTATTAATCCCAAGGGGAAATTCACATCTACACTCAATAATTATAATGACAAAGATAAAATGTTTTCCAAAGGGTTAGCACATTTGGTAAAAGTCCAAAACTGAAATCTATCATTCATGTAAATATTCAGGACTTTCATTTAGTACTTTGGAAAAGCCCATTTGGCAGAAATTAGAGTTTCAGGTTTCCATGGGTAAGTCTCTAAAGACTTTGCACACCTGAATCTGGTCACTTTATCCCGTTCTTCCTGGCAGACCCTCTCAAGCACTGTTAGAAGGGATGCATCTGTAAGCTGCCATCTTTAAGTTTCTTTACAGATGTTTAGGCTTTGGACTTCAAACCCTAAGGTTCAAATCCAACTACTGACACTGTTGACCCTGAGCAGGTCACTTCACCTGCCTCTGCTCCAGAAATGTAACCAATTGTATCTCAGATGTGGTAAATGGCAAAATAAATATATAGTACAGTATGGGCTTTGGCTGGGCCACTCAAGGACAGTCATATACTTGTCCCGAAGCCACTCCAGCTTTGTCTTGCTGTACACTTTGGGTCAATGTCATGTTGAAAGGTGACTCATCACTTCTGTCTGGGGTGTCATGCACCCTGCAGCAGCTTTTCTTGAAGGATGTCCCTGTATTTGGTTGCATTCATCCTTCACTCAAACTTATTCAAAATCAAAACCTGAAGTCTCTCATTCATCTAAATAATCAGGCCCTTATTTCAGTCCTTTGTAGAATCCCCCTTGGCAGCTTCAAGTCTTTTTGGCTGTCTCTACAAGCTTTGCACCCTCTGTGTTTGAGCAGTTTATCCTGTTCTTCCTGGCAGACCCTCTCAAGCTCCATTAGAAGATTTTGAAGCGTCTGCAAATTGCCATCTACAGATCTCTTCATAGATAATCTATGGGGTGTAATTGTGGGCTTTGGTTGGGCCACTCAAGGAGACTTGTCCCAGGGTCACTACAGCGTTATGTTGACTGAATGTTGCAGGTCCTTATTGCACTGAAAGGTGAACCATTTCATCAATCTGAGGTTGCATGCAATCTTGAAGCCACTCCTGTGTAGTCTTGGCTGTAGGGTTTGGCTCATTGTCGTACCAAAGGTGAACCACCATCCCAGTTTGAGGTGGCATATACTTTGGAGTAGCTTTTCTTCAAGCACCTCTCTGGCTACAGTTTTCCTTCCTTCAGTTCTCACCAGTCTCCCTGTCCCTGTTTCTGAGAAGCCCACCAACCCCCATATCATGATGCTGTCACCAGCAGGCTTGTTTCAAAGTCATTACAGCATTATGTCGACTGTATGTTTCAGGTCTTTATTGGACTGTGTCACCAATCTGAGGTTGTGTGCACACCACAGCATACAACCTCAGAGTGTTTTCTTCAAGATGTTTTTTTCAGGAACATCACTGTATTTGTCTGCATTGACCTTTCCCCTCAGTTCTGATCAGTCTCCCTGTCCCTGCTGCTGAGATGTAACTCCATAGCATGATGCTTCCACAATCGCACTTCACTGTAGGGATGGAAATAGTCAGACATTGAGCAGGGCCTGGGCCTCGCCAAACATAGTGCACACAGTTCTGCCCAAAGAGTTCATTCTTTGCCTCATCAGACCAGACTCAAGCAGGAGTTAGCCATACTGCCATAAGTGCTTCATTGATGAAGTGCTGCTGAGATGGTCATCCTTTCAATGGTTCTCCCATCTCAGTAGAGGACATCTGAAGCTCTGTTAGAGTGACCATTGGGTTGATGGTCACTTCCATAGTCAAAGCCCTCAATCTGGCCTGACAGCCAACTCTAGCAGGAGTCCTGGTGGTTCCAAACTTCATCCATTTCAAAATTACTGAGACCACTTTGCTCCTGGGAACGCTCAAAGCTTTAGAAATGGTTTGATCTCCTTGCCGTGATCTATGCCAGTTCACAATGTGATTGCGGAGGTCAACGGAGAGCACTTTGAACTTCAGAGCTTTGGTTTTTGTGTTGTCATGCAGTGTGAATTGTTGAACCTTCTATGCACAGGTGTGTGCTTTATAAATGAAGTCCAATCAAATCAGTTTTCCGCAGATGGACACCATTCAAGTTCTAGACACATCTCAAGGAGAATTGAAGCAAACAGGATGCAGCTGAGCACAACTTGGAATGCCACAACAAAGGGTCTGAGTGCTTATAGAAATGAGTGATTGTGTCTGTGTCTGGCAAAGACCAGGCACTCTTCATCACCTGCCTAATAGCAACACTATGGTGAAGCACAGTGGTGGCAGCATCATGTTATGGGGTGCAGGTACATAGAGACTGGTCAGAATTAAGAGAAGGATGACTGCAGATAAAAACAGAGAGGTCCTTGAAGAAGACGTGCTTTGGAGTGCACATGATGTCAGACTGAGGCAACGGTTCAGGCCTACAAAGAGGACAACATGGGGATGACTTCAGGACAAGTTGCTGATTCTTCTTGAGAGGCCCAGCCAAAGTTCAGATGTGAACACCAAAGAACATCTGTGAAGACATCTGCAGATAGCATTTCACAGACACTTCCCATCCGGTCTAATGAAGCTGCCTACATCCAGGTGTGCAAAGCTTACCAATAGAAGACTCAAAGCTGTAATTACTACCAATGGGGCTTCTGCAAGGTCCTGATATAAGGGTCTGAATACTTACATGAATGAGGGATATTAGTTTTTGATTTTTAATAAATTTGCAAACCTTTCTGAAATCATGTTTTCACTTTGTCATAATGGGTTATCGAGTGTAGATTGTTGGACAAAAATGGCAAATGTATCCATTTAAAATTACATCTACAACACAATAAAGTTTGCCGAAAGTGAAGGAGTCACTAAATCCAGTGTATTAGGTGCTCCAGTCCCTGGATTACTTTGTTTAGAGCAAATGGTATCTTTTAACATTCAGATGATTTCATTTCATTTCACTTGTTTTTTACAAACTCCAATCATCTTACATCCTTTTGATAACAACCTGTTTCCACTTTTCTCTTTCATTGTTTAGTCTTCCTTTTCTAGTCTGAATGGCATTTCTCGTTTTGCAAGCTGCTTGTCCTTGGGTGTCGAGAATGTCGCTAAAGGATTTTGATTATCTTATCCTGAACACCTGTTGACATGACAGTGCTCTGCATGCCATCACCCTCACCTGCTCTGCCTCCGTCGGTGACCTTTTGTACCTCAGGCACACGTACAATGGCAGTGCCATTCAGTGCGTTGAAAAAAAAAAAAGGTTATGGTGTGGCGAAGACCAATCAGGAGTTCGCTCTCGTCCCGCTCTTAGAGATAAGCTGACAGGATAAGAATGGAGTAGAAACTCCCTCATTAGTCTTCAGTGCTTGATGAGACTTAACAGCCCAGGGCTAGTCTATTTGAGCAGATCCATCTGCACGGCTCATTCTTTACCTGCTAGTGGTGGCCATTGTGTCCTGGGGCCCCAACAAGCGTGCAGAGTGTACAGAGTGCAGTCATCTCCAGACTGAGTGGCATGTTGCTCGTGTGACACCAACAACCTTAGAGCCTTGTTAGGGCAAAATGTCACCATCAAGATCTGAAATGATCAAAATGCTGCGATGGTGGTGTCTTTACACTCAAAGCCATTGTCTTTTTCTGGGCTAAGGGTTTGACCTGAGGGGAGCTTTCTGTGGGGCTGGTGAAGAAGAAGGATGGAAGCCGGCAAGCAGTGTCACGTAAGCTCCACTAGTGGCGACCTTCCTGCTGTGTAGCCAGCCTGTGTTTCAATTAGGCTGCCATTGTGCCTGTAAAACAGGAGACCCCAACTCTGGTCCTGGAGGGCCCCAGTAGCTGCAGGTTTTCATTCTAACCCTTTTCTTAATTAGTGACCTGTTTTTGCTTCTAATTAACTTCTTTTGAATTAATTGTAATTGTCTTGCTCCTGAAGACTCAGACCCCTTAATTCAGGGGTCATCAATCACGGTCCTGGAGGGCCGCAGTGGCTGCAGGTTTTCATTCCAACTGGTTTCCCAATTAGAAGACAGTCCATGCTGATAATGAAACTTCACATTGAACTGTTTGGCTTGTTAATTGCTAGCATTCATCCAAGTGAAATTTTAATTGCACTGTAGAGTTTCCTTCTGTGAGAACATTATCCAAGTGTTTTGTGGACCAGAATGGATTTAAACTTAACGGTCCTTCCAATTCCCCTCTCATTCATTTGTAATCATTTTTTATCACAGATACAGTACTTCATTGTACGCACGTTAGCTGGAGAGTTGCTGATTTATTGGTAATCTGCATCTTATTATTAACTCATGTCTGATTAAGAAACCAGGCAACAGTTAAAACTTAAGTGAAGCTGCTAAAATCTAAAATAGGCAAATAAGGGTTCTGAATGGTAACAGGCAAGAGAACTCAAATTAAGCCCAAAAAACTTACTGCTTTAGTAGTGAATAAAAGGGTTCTAATTAAGAAATCGGTTAAAGTGAAAACCTGCAGCCATAGCAGACCTACAGGACTGTAACTGGGGACCTCTGATCTACAAACTAACTAAAATTTGTCTTTGATGAATGAAAGCACTAGATAGATAGATAGATAGATAGATAGATAGATAGATAGATAGATAGATAGATAGATAGATAGATAGATAGATAGATAGATAGATAGATAGATAGATAGATAGATAGATAGATAGATACTTTATTAATCCCAATGGGAAATTCACATTCTTCAGCAGCAGCATACTGATACAATAAATATTAAATTAAAGAATGATAATAATGCAGGTGAAAAACAGACAATAACTTTGTATAATGTTGAATGTTAACATTTACCCCCTCGGGTGGAATTAAAGAGTCGCATAGTTTGGGGGAGGAACAATCTCCTCAATCTGTCAGTGGAGCAGGACAGTGACAGCAGTCTGTCGCTGAAGCTGCTCTTCTGTCTGGAGATGATACTATTAAGTGGATGCAGTGGATTCTCCATAATTGATAGGAGCCTGCTGAGCGCCCTTCGCTCTGCCACAGATGTTAAACTGTCCAGCTCCATGCCAACAATAGAGCTTGCCTTCCTCACCAGTTTGTCCAGGTGTGAGGCGTCTTTCCTCTTAATGCTGCCTCCCCAGCACACCACTGCGTAGAAGAGGGCGCTCGCCACAACTGTCTGATAGAACATCTGCAGCATCTTATTGCAGATGTTGAAGGATGCCAGCCTTCAAAGATAGTATAACCGGCTCTGTCCTTTCTTGCACAGCGCATCAGTATTGGCAGTCCAGTCTAATTTATCATCCAGCTGCACTCCCAGATATTTATAGGTCTGCACCATCTGCACACAGTCACCTTTGATGATCACTGGGTCTATGAGGGGTCTGGGCCTCCTAAAATCCACCACCAGCTCCTTGGTTTTGCTGGTGTTCAGGTGTAGGTGGTTTGAGTCGCACCATTTAACAAAGTCATTGATTAGGTCCCTATACTCCTCCTCCAGCCCATTCCTGATGCAGCCCACGATAGCAGTGTCATCAGCGAACTTTTGCACATGGCAGGACTCCGAGTTGAATTGGAAGTCCGATGTATATAGGCTGAACAGGACCGGAGAAAGTACAGTCTGCTGTGGCGCTCCTGTGTTGCTGACCACAATGTCAGACGTGCAGTTCCCAAGACGCACATACTGAGGTCTGTCTTTAAGATAGTCCACGATCCATGCCACTAGGTATGAATCTAATCCCATTTCTGTCAGCTTGTCCCTAAGGAGCAGTGGTTGGATTGTGTTGAAGGCACTAGAGAAGTCTAGAAACATAATTCTTAGAGCACCACTGCCTCTGTCCAAGTGAGAGAGGGATCGGTGTAGCATATAGATGATGGCATCCTCCGCTCCCACCTTCTCCTGATATGCAAACTGCAGAGGGTCAAGGGCGTGTTGAACCTGTGGCCTAAGGTGGTGAAGCAGCAGCCTCTCCATGGTCTTCATTACATGTGATGTCAGAGCAACAGGCCGAAAGTCATTCAGCTCACTAGGACGTGATACCTTTGGGACTGGGGTGATACAAGATGTTTTCCAAAGCCTCGGGACTCTCCCCTGTTCCAGGCTCAGGTTGAAGATGCGCTGTAGAGGACCCCCCAGCTCCGATGCACAGACCTTCAGCAGTCGTGGCGATACTCCATCTGGACCCGCTGCTTTGCTGGCACGAAGTCTCCTCAGCTCTCTGCTCACCTGCGCTGTTGTAATTATGGGTGGGGATGTCTTTCCTATGCTGGTATCAGCAGAAGGATGTGTGGAGGGTGCAATACTCCGAGGTGAGAGTGAGAGTGGGTTAGGGTGGTCAAACCTGTTAAAGAAGTTGTTCATTTGGTTTGCTCTCTTCCCGCCTCTCTCGATGGTGGTACCCCGCTTCGAGCTGCAGCCAGTGATGATTTTCATCCCATGCCACACTTCCTTCATGCTGTTATTCTGCAACTTCTGCTCCAGCTTTCTCCTGTACTGCTCCTTCGCCGCCCTGAGCTGGACTCGGAGTTCCTTCTGCACGCGCTTGAGCTCATGCTGATCACCGTCTTTAAAAGCCCTTTTCTTCTGGTTCAAAAGGCCCTTGATGTCACTTGTTATCCATGGCTTGTTGTTAGCATAGCAGCGTACTGTTCTTACTGGAACTACAATGTCCATACAGAAGTTGATGTAGTCAGTAGTGCAGTCAACAACTTTCTCAATGTTCTCACTATGAGATCCCTGCAGGATATCCCAGTCTGTAGTTCCAAAACATTCTCTCAGAGTATTCTCAGCCTCCGGGGTCCACTTCCTAAATGATCGTGTGGTTACAGGTAGGACTCTCACTTTTGGTTTGTAGTGAGGCTGAAGCAGAACCAGGTTATGATCTGCTTTCCCAAGCGCAGGCAGCGGGGTGGCGTTGTATGCGTCTTTAACGTTTACATACACTAGTAGAGTTAAACATCAACATCATTATCAGCAAGGACTGAGTTCGAATTAGGCCACTGGCTGGAATGAAAACCCGTAGCCACTGCGGCCCTCCAGGATTGAGGACCACTGCTTTAATTGTTACTTTTTCCTTAATTAACAGCCAAACAATAATGAGAAACAAAATGAGCCAAAATAGGACCAGCAAACTCTGGTCATCATGCCATATCTGAAAATAAAGAAAGATGAAGGTCTCAGGAATGTTGATCTGCTAAGGTCCACAAAAATTTTTCCCAGTGCTCTTAAAAAAGAGAAAATCAGTAATTTCAGAAATGTATGCCATCGCACCATGAGAGCAGCAACAAGCCATGAAATTAAAGAACGGGTTTAATTAACAATAAAAATCAGTGCCTAATTAAGCAACCGGTTGGAGTGAAATTGGCCCTGACTTAGTTGGTCTTCTGTTGGCTCCCTCACTTCACATTTCATTTCTGTTTGGGGGCCATTTAAGGAAAGCAATGAAGCAATTCAGAGGAACGATAAAGAAATTATGGGGAACTAATCTTGAAAAAGCAAGTCAGTTAAAATTAATTCAAAAGAAGTTAATTAGCAACAAAAACAGGTTACTAATTAAGAAAAGGGTTAGAATGAAAACCTGCAGCTACTGGGGCCCTCCAGGACTGGAGTTGTGGACCCCTACTGTAGAAGATATAAGAAACATTGACTTTTATTCTGCTTGGCCAAAAAAAAGGCTGCTGCTTGAATTTAAATAAGCAAATACTTTAGAGCCAACGATTGGTTCATTATTGCAGTGATTAATGTGCTTCAGCTGGCAATAATTCCTTTTACTTTAACTGACTGTGTTATAGCGGGTCTGTGGCAATACACCTTTGTAGCTAAATAGATGGAGCACTCAGCCAAGGTGTTAGTGGGTGACTGACTGGCTGGCTGGCTGAGCACTCATGTGAGGATGGGCACAGCAGTCAGTTGCCTTGTTAGCACTCTGGAGACCACCATCACAGCACCTGCACCCAATAATCGGCGTTTAAAAAGGGAGCTCGAGTAGAGGAATGGAGGCTGTCTGCCAAAGACGTCTTTAGGGAAGGCAGTTTGTGAGTCAGTATTGAGTAAGGACAAAGTGGAGTCTCCCAATTGTCCACAATGCCCAGGCAGACGAATGATGGAGCACATCTTGAGCTGCTGCTCGAAGGTTCTAGGGCAAGGTCGATACCTCTGTCACCATAATCCAGTGCTGAAGCCCGTTACAGAAGCTGTCTGCATGGGAATTCAGAGCAGACTAAGACCAAATCTAACCTCACAGATAAACATATGTAGTTACAAGAAGGCTGGAGAGCAACCACAAGTAAGTAATAGGACGCTAACAACTGCTCAGGCCTGGCAGCTCTCTGTGGATTTGCAGCTGGAATTCCAATGGTGCATCACCTCAACTTTTTTGAGACCAGACGTCCTCCTTGTCTCAGAAGCAATGAAGAACATCTTTCTGAGCTGATACTCCAATGAGAAGACCAATAAGGGGTGGCCCAATAACAGAAAGAGGGCCAGATATGAGGATTTTGTGCTGGACTGAAACAAACAGGGCTAGAAGGCAAATTGTATGCCCACCAAGGTTTGTTTCTGGGGGCTTTGCATGGCAATCACACCACAGAGCCTTCAGTACACTTGGCAACACCATAGAGAGGAGGAGGAGGAGAGCCATCAAGAATTTCACGGAGGCAGCAGAAAGGAGCTTGAGATGGCTCTGGATCAGGACAGGAGGCCCATGGGGCAAAGGAAGTGCCACCTGAGCAGAAGCCTTGGCCTGATTAACCATGGGTGAGTCACCTGGATGAGGGTGTTTAATGCTGAAAGACCCAAAATACCCAATGACCCCAGGTAACATCACTGATGATGTTCTCAAGAGTATCAGGAGATGCAGCTATAGATCTGGATGCTAATTAATGTCTAATTCAGAATCCCGAGGCTAAAATCCCCCTAAACTATACACACATATATTCATTAAACACCTCAGGGAAGGCACAAAGAAAAAATTAAATAAAAATGTAAAATCACAACTACTAGTGAATAGAACTACCTTACCTTAAAACATCTTAAATAAAGCATTTAAAACTCTGAGATGTTTCATAACCTGGTAATTGATATGCAATGAAGCAAAGGTTTTGATTGTTGAAATACACTGTAGGCTGCTTTGGATTATTGGAAAATCATTTTGAAAAATGGTGGACACTGGAGAAAATCAGTTTGGATTCAGAGCAGGGAGATGATCCACGCGTTGTGCATCCTAAAGAAGAAATACAGAGATGGAAGTAACGATCAAGAGCTTGAGAAAACTTAGGCTAGAGTGCCAATGCAAGAAAACCAGAATCTGAGCAGCACATAAGATCTGTCAAAAAATGTACAGTAGTCATGTTTGAAGATGGAATGTAGGAGGAGTGACACTACATCAGGATTCGGCATTGAGCCCATCATTGCCTATATCAGTGCTAAATTAGATTAGCAAGGAAATGAAGAAAGAGTCACCATGGTCAGCATTTTCTGCAGATGTTCTTGAGTTTTGTGAAGTACAATGGAGGAGACGAGAATGTAATTAGAGAAGTGGAGACATGCTGATGGAATGAAGATGAGACAATCAAAAATTGAATATATAGTAACGGCGCTGACAAGCTGCACCACCCTAGGGATGAGTCACCAGTAGTATGAACTGGCATCCAATCATACAAATGAGCAACTTCCAGAGTCGCATGAGAATTCTAACTATTGTGGGGACAACAAGTGGTCCTTTGAAAAGAGTGATGTTAAGAACAAAATTCTTTTGGCACTCCTGCTCCGACAACTACTGTGGCGCTACATTGGTGTCAGTAGTGGGATGAGGATAAAACCTACAGTTCAGCTTAACAAAGCTTAGACTTGCTGGGCTCTTGTGAGATGTTGCTGGAGATTCTCAAGGTGAGACCCAACATCTGGAATATCATTTGTAGCATCAGTACTGGAAAAATGACAACTGAAAAACTGAAAACTCTGTAGTCCCACCAGACCACAGCAGCACAGGGTCTGAAGCCTTACAGAATTGACAGATTTCAGTTTTGGATTTTTAATACATTTGCAAACCTCTCTGTAAACATGTTTTCACTTTATGACATTATGGGTTATTGAGTGTAGATTGATGGGTAAAAACAGCCAATTTAAAATTAAAGTCTATAACACAGTAAAGAGTGCAGAAAGTGAAAGGGTCTGAATACTTTCTGAGTCCAAAAATCCAAGCACATTTCTCCAGTTATGATGTCACTACACTGGTTACCTGTGTCATTCAGGACTGACTTTAAAATTCTACTTATGGTTTATAAAGCCTTAAATAATCTCGCTCCATCTTGTATATCAGAATGTCTGACATCTTATATTCCAAATCGTAATCTCAGATCCTCAAATGAGTGTCTGCTTAGAATTCCAAGAGCAAAACTTAAAAGAAGTGGTGAGGCGGCCTTCTGCTGTTATGCACCTAAAATCTGGAATAACCTGCCAGTAGGAATTCGCCAGGCTAATACAGTGGAGCACTTTAAAAAACTGCTGAAAACACATTACTTTAACATGGCCTTCTCATAACTTCACTGTAATTTAATCCTGATACTCTGTATACCCAATTCATTATAATAACTATTCATGGTGACTCTAAAATCCATACTAACCCCTACTCTCTCTTCTGTTTCTTTTTCCAGTGTACTCAAAGCACCGTGATGTTCCAACATTGATGGATTAAAAGCCAGAAGTCTGCATGACCATCATCAAGTCCTTCCATGAGAACCCTAAATACAAAGAGGACTATTTCATTTATGTTAGGTAGAATGCCCAGAGGGGACTGGGTGGTCTCATGGTCTGGAACCCCTACAGATTTTACTTTTTTCTCCAGCCGTCTGGAGTTTTTTTTTTTTGTTTTTTCTGTCCACCATGGCCATCGGACCTTACTCTTATTCTATGTTAACTAATGTTGTCTTATTTTAATTTCTTACTTTGTCTTTTATTTTTCTTTTCATTATTATGTAAATCACATTGAGCTACGTTTTTGTATGAAAATGTGCTATATAAATAAATGTTGTTGTTGAGTCCACTGTATATGAAGAGCAATGTCTACAGAACTGGACCATAAACCAGTAAGGTGTTAACTGAAGTCAACTCTTTTACCAATCATTCAAGTTTGTTGTGCCACCCATTTTTCACAGAGAGAAACAAACACACAAGGCAGAACTCTACTCCTCGATACTCTCCGAATCTATTTGTAGAATTATATTCATAATGGGGTGTGGTGTATGGTGTGGTGCCATTTTAAATAAATTCATTGTAAGCGGTGCGGCTAGACTCGGGCTTGTGGATGCGGAACTCAGTAGGAGGCAATGAGTTGATTGCATGTTGCATGCCCATGCAGTTGACTTAGCTGATCCCCATTGACACCCAGGCACCCATAGGTAGAAAAGAGAGAGCTCACAAAGAGAGCCAGGGAAGGAAAAGAAAAAGAACAGAAGTTAGGGTAGAAGAAACAAGCAGGATCGGGAGAATCCATGCTGGAAGTAAAAGAGGCAGGTGGTCGGGAGTGTGTCCCAGGGGAAGTGAGTAGCAGCCCTGAGCTTGAGTGTGGGGCTGAGGAAGGAGGCGCTCCTATTGGGGTATGCAGGGGTGTAGAAGCGGCCCCATTGTGCAGCCTCTCCCTTGCTGGCACCAAAGGACTGGCAGAGGGAGACGCGGGTGGGGTTCAGGGTCATATCCTGTAGATGCCAAGGGACTGGCGGTGGAAACCTGAACCTGGGAGAAAAGGATGACTGTGCCTGTCAGCGGGTGTCTCCTCTTACTGCAAGGTTCGGATGGGATAAGTGAAGGAGATGCCAAATTTTAGAAAGTGGCACTGGGGCTAGCATTTGTAAGATTCTGCCTGGATTTTAACCTCATTTTTATAGATGTATTTCTTTTTTAACATTTTAACCTCCACCTGAAATATTGTTTTTACAGGGATTTATTTTATTGAGGGTGGCACTGCACTTTTTGAACACTTTATTTTTCTGTAATAGAAGCACTGAAGCACTTTGCACCACATCTTGCCCACTGTGTGTGTTCTCATTTGCCAAGCTCATCCTCGGTTTGGTTATTGGCACTTCTGGAGTTAAGCTGCCAAGGGAGCCATGAACAAAACCTGGACCATAAGGGGTATCCTCTGTTGGTGTCTGAAGTACGTCTCACCTCTTAGGTGGGTAGCGACTAGTTTTTTGTTCGGTGAGCTTATCTATCTGTCTTTATTGCATATAGTGCCTTTCTTATCTGCTCTCCTTTTTTGTATTGTCTGTACCTTTGCTCTACGCCAAGGGGTGCTTCCTGACAATTGATGCATAGCACATTCTGTACAAATACCCTTTATTTTGTCACCCATTTATCCAGTCCAAGAATTAATACATAAATAAATATGTACAGTATAGGAAAATTAGTAAATGTGCCAATTCCTTACAATCTAATTTTACGGTCATGGGGAGCCAGAGGTTATCCTCAGCAGCAGTGGCCACAAGCCAAAGACCAGCCTTCAAAGTGGTGCCATTCAGCGGCACTCTAAAACGTAATTTAGTGAGGACACAAATCATTGTTAACAAAGGCATTTCACTCGACATTGTAGGCTGAGATTTCCATTTATCCGGCTCCCACTCGATGCAGGATTCCCATTAAATAATTCAGTCGTAATAATCCAAGTCCCTAGTTTCTGTATTTCTGTTATTTTTTTTCTCAGTTTTACTGGATTGGAAGAGCGTGCTAACCTCATAGTAAACCACATGATCAAAACCAGTCATAATTAATACCATTTTTTCAGAAAGGTACTATGAAATGAAAGTGGAGCGGTTAATACCTTGGACTTTTACCTTTTACAGTCCATAAAGAGACAACGGGCAACTTCCAAGGGAGTGACTCACTGAGGGAAATGTCCCAGCAGGCACTGGCTGAAGGTGCAAACGACATGCATCTCATCCAAGAAGGTTTTGTCCTTTTTGGGTGATAATGGCCGACGAGTCAGGAAGTGAGAAGAGCACATCAGTAAATGTCAGCGATGGGAACATCACCAGGTGAGGTTATGTAAATCCAAGAGGCGAAGTCGCCACCACAGAGTCAGACACAAGTCGTTCACACCGGCAGGACCGTCCCAGAAACTGAAGTAGCCACTTCAGTGAAGAGCTGCCAGACTTCTAATCCTGTTCTTGTCAAAAGGTAGCACTTCTAATTCTATTCCTCTGATTTTTTATTTCTTTCCATGGCAGGAAAGCCAGTTTGACTTTTTAATGTGTTCTTTGAACTTCCATGCAATAAGTCAAAAACACTCTGACTATCATCTCCTGGTGTTTACTTGAGGTTTTTGTTGTTTTGGTTTTCTTCTATTTCGGTCTCACCATGTAGAAAGTACTTTTTTCTACATGGTCCTCCCATTTCACTATTATAGATGGGACTGTAATCTAGAAACATCTTCATGCAAACACCAGAACAAACATGTAAAGGAACTTTGACAAACTTTATTAATCCAAGCACATCTCGGGTACTGCAGACTTTCTGTTACTCAGCTTTTCAGGAAACAGATTAGAATTTATACTCAGGTTTCATCTCTGCAGAAGGCCCCATTTTATCCTCGAGAAAGAGATCATAGAATCAGGGGCTTTATGACCGCAAACTGTTACTGAAGTGAACCACTCAACCATCCTGATCTTGTTGTAAAATGATGGAAATAATTCTATTGTGATGAGCACGTGAAAAACTTTGGGATGGCATCCACAATAAACGAGCGCCATGTAAAATCAGAAAGTCCTTATTTGACCCAAACACAGAAACAATGACACAATTGTATTGTCAGGAGAACATTCACATTTCCATCCATCCATTATCCAACCCGCTATATCCTAACTACAGGGTCACGGAGGTCGAACATTCACTTTTTCGAAAGTAAATCAAAAAGAATAGGCAATCTGAAAATGAAGCAGTCCCCGCAACGGGTAGAAGCTGATGCAATACAACATGATGTTTGCAAAGGCTTATGGGTAGTTGATACACACACAGCGCAGCGCTCTACCATTAGACCAGTAGAAGCTGAGGTCAAATGAATATGGATGTTCTGCTGTTCTGCTGTTGAACAATGCGCTGCAGTGACATTTCTTTGGACAGAGGAATTGAAACTTGCTGAAGTTCACCAAAGGATGTTGGCTCAGTACAGAAATAGAAACAGCACTTTCACTTTTTTCTTTTCTTTTTTTTGATAAAGACATTAGTCAGATTATAAGTAATAATTTGGATTTGTATATCATCAATACAGCAGAGCATACAGTTGACTTTACCAAACATCATAAGGGGTGCAATGCTAACTAACGCTAACTAACGGCTGCTTTCCACTCAGCTCCAGAGATCGGGCCTCAACTCCTAGCTGGGTTGCGGAGTTTGTATTTTCCAGCATTCAGATTTGGTTGACAGATTGATGCCTAACCTTGTAAATTAAGCTGCTTGAAAATGGACAAATGGATCCAAAGCCTTTAAGAAAGTTTCCCTAATGAACGACTGAAGGCCATCCATACTCAGAACTGAGTCCAACATGAACTCTGAAGAACACAGTCATTGTACCAAACTATGTACGGTTTATGAGGTTTGAATTTTATGCTATCAATTTCATAATGCAATTAAGGTCATGAGGGCCAGAGTCATCCTGGGAACAGTGCGCTGAAGACAGGAACACACCTTGATGGGGGTGCAAGTCCATTGTAGGACCGACTACCATCAACATGGTGCCAATTTCAAATTACCAATAAACCCAACAGGCACATTTTTGTGTTACAGGAAGAAAAGCGGAGTGCCTGGAGAAACGAAAACTCATACAGACAGCAGGAGAACATGCAAGCACCACACTGGTCGTGCTGGATAGGAGCCCAGGCCTCTGGAGCTGGGAGGCATCAACACAAACTGCTGCACCAACATCCATCCATCCATTTTCCAATCCGCTGAATCCGAACACAGGGTCACGGGGGGTCTGCTGGAGCCAATCCCAGCCAACACGGGGCACAAGGCAGGAACCAATCCCGGGCAGGGTGCCAACCCACCGCAGGCACTGTAGGATTTACGTAAAAGCTACACAAGCTATAGCTTAGTGCCCCCGCCTTCTTGGGGGCCCCAAAAACAAACTGTCCGATTGAGCAATTGTCATATATACTTAAATATAATACAGCATTATTTGTCCCAATCGGGCCCAGCCTTAGGCATAGGCGAAGTAGGCGACCGCCTAGGGCCCCGGATCGACTCCTTGGTCTAATTTTCACGCATTTCACAGAGCTTCCAGGGGGGCCCCTGGACCCCCCTGTCACCTAGGGCCCCATAATACCTAAGACCGGGCCTGACTGCAGGACACACACAAACACACCAAGCACACACACGGGCCAATTTAGAATCGCCAATCCACCTAACCTGCATGTCTTTGGACTGTGGGAGGAAACCGGAGCGCCCGGAGGAAACCCACGCAGACCCGGGGTCTCCTAACTGCAAGGCTACCACTGCGCCACCGTGCCGCCCGCTGCGCCAACATGGAGCTGCAAAACTCAATGTGATTACACTAGACAACAAACGTTGTGCTTCCTGAATATTTTTGTGATTTTAATAGGCAGCTTCAAGCTGAAGACAAGTATAATTTCAAATTAACTGTATTTTTTAGGAATTTGGAGAAACATTAAATTAATTTTTATTGAATTTAGTGTGTTTAATGACACAATGGTGCATTAGTCCAACTGAGCTAAAAACGTTTTGTGTGTGCGCATCACGCCTTCTCTTGCACATCATCATTTACACCTGTCCTTTGTAACTGTATTATTCTGCAGCTGTTTATAATGTATGTTGTTTAACTTGTTATTTATGCTATTTGTATGTGATGTTGTGTTCTGCTGTAAGCAGCTCCAAAGCTACCAAGTTATATTGTTGTACATTAAGAACTGGTGAACGAAAGTGATTCTGACGACAATAAACTTGGCTTGACACTGCAAACTAAAAATAAAGACAGATTGATCAGTTATGTGCATTGAGTCGATGAGTCTCAGAATTCGCCTGCAATCCCGCATTAAGTTACGTGGCTTTGGGAACAGCTGTCTGTCTGACCGAGTCTGAGAATCGTCTGCCTCAGTCACAAATCAGAGACTCAACGACTGTACTCGAAAGAGAGAAAATGTAAGACAACAGCGCCCCCTCGTGTAAGGCAGTAATACGCTTGATTTGACAGAGGCTCAAGAAAAGTTACACTTTATGAAATACACATTTGATCTTTTTAAGCACAGGCAGCTTAAGCAGCTTGCTCAGAGTTACACAGTCAGTGAGAAGC
This sequence comes from Erpetoichthys calabaricus, assembly GCF_900747795.2. Lineage (NCBI taxonomy): Eukaryota > Metazoa > Chordata > Cladistia > Polypteriformes > Polypteridae > Erpetoichthys > Erpetoichthys calabaricus. The sequence goes on along the minus strand of NC_041398.2, from coordinate 227,656,276 downwards.
AATGATTGAACTAACAGCCCTGCGGTGTAATCCTGAGCAAGTCACTTAAAACCTTCTCGTGCTCCGCTTTTCTTTTTTTTTTTTTTTACTCTGTATGTAAAATGACCTTGGGTTTGTGAATGGCGCTCTATAAATGCAACTTAATAATAATAATAATAATAATATTATTATTATTATTATTATTATTATTAAAACATGTTTAAAAAAATCTAAAAATATAAAATGTCTTATGAGGGTATTTACTAAAATAAGAATTGTTTATTTCCCAGTCTCTAAGCCACACTCCAACAATTACATAAATCTATTTATTACAAGAATTTGAAAAATAAAAGAAAATGTAACTGTGTGGGTGTCGTCATTTTTAACACTAACATAAACTCAAAGTTGAAAAATGGCTGCTTTATGGTGGGAAGAAAATCCTGTTATTGCATTATATACAGCATACATATGTTTTTATTGTCATTGCTTAAAATCTTTAAACTTGAAACATTAAATTCCATGCATGCTCAAAAAGCACATTCAATATATACTGTAAATGTAAAAAAATGTATATGGTGATTCCTGTATAATATTAATGATAGGTAGAAGTGAAAGACACTATATGATAGATAGATAGATAGATAGATAGATAGATAGATAGATAGATAGATAGATAGATAGAAATAAAAGACATACTGTATATATGAACTTTTGTCACATTTTGTTATGTTGTAACCTTGTGCTAAAATCATTTAAATTAATTTTTCCCTCAACAAGCAATATTCAATTAACCTAAAACAGGGGTCCAGAACTCCAGTCCTGGTGGGCTCCAGTGGCTGTAGGTTTTCATTCTAACCCTGTTCTTAATTAGTGGCCTGTTTTTGCTCCTAATTAATTTCTTTTGAATTAATTTTATTTGACTTGCTCTTGAAGACTCAGACCCCTAAATTGTTTCTTTTTCCTTAATTAGCAGTCAAACAATAATGAGAGCCAAAATATGACCAACATTGTTGATCACACAATATCTGAAACAAAAGAAAGGTGAAGATCTCAGGAATGCTGATCTGCTCAGGTCCCCAAAACATTTGAACAGTGCTCTTAGAAAAGAGAAAATCAACTATTTTGGAAATGTCTGCTAATGCACAATGAGAGCAGCAGCAAGCCATGAAATTAAAGAACTGGTTTAATTAACAGCAAGAATCAGCTCCTAATTAAACAACTGGTTGGAATGAAATTGGTTGGAGTTTAAGGCCCTGACTTAGTTGGTCTTCTGTTGGCTCACTCACTTCACATTGTATTTCTGTTTGGGTGCCATTTAAGGTAAGAAATGAAGCAATTCAGAGGAACGATGAAGAAATTCAGGTGAACAAATCTTGAAAAAAATAAGTCAATTAACATAGAAGTTAATTAGCAGCAAAAACAGGTCACTAATTAAAAAAAGGGCTAGAACGAAAACCTGCAGCCACTGAGACCCTCCAAGACCGGAGATGGGGACCCCTGGCCTAGAATGACAAAGTGAAAATAGGATTTTATTAAGAATATAAAACTGAAATATCCCATTGACACAAGTACTCAGACTCTTTGCTATGACACATAAATCTGGCTCAAGTGCATCCCATTCTACTGACCATTGTTGACTCCAATTTTAATAATGAGGCCAGTGCAATGCATGTCCTGATGGATTTTATACTTTTTAGATGATGGTTTGAAGGAGCCAGTGGTCTATGAGGGCTACATCTGCAGGAGATTCCAGCTGATCCAACACCTCAAGCTCAGGGTCGTTGAACTGGAGGAGGAGTGGGCTGGCCCGAGAACTGGCGGACCTGGCCCAGGTGTCTTTTAGAGAGATAGTGTGCACCTCTAAGGTGGCGTGGAAGGAGATTCAAGACCAGGCAGGTACGGATAAGTGGGTCATGGTCACAAGAAGCAAGGTAAAGGGTGCACACTGTCCAGGGCCATCAACCCCAGAATTAGAAGTGTGAAAAAGTTTGCAGGTCCTTGCATAGTTGGACGGTGTCTCTGAAGATTCTGAGGTGGTAAGCAGGGATTAGGAGTCTCAATGGGCCACCTCGAAACTAGTTCCCAGAAAGAAAGAGGTAGTGATAGTTGGGGATTCAGTCATCAGGGGGGACTGAAGCACAGGTTTGCTCAAGATTCTAACATGGTGTGTTGCCTTCCATGTGCACAGGTGGGAGAACTTCCTGGAAGGCTCTTGGCCAGAGCAAAGGTGGATCCAGTTGCCATTGTCCATGTTGGAACAAATGACATACATAAGGGTAGTCTGTCAGTTCTGCGATCCAAATTTAAAGAGTTAGGTGCCAGGCAGAGAGGCATAAATGACAAGGTAGTCTTCTCTGAAGTTCTGGCTGTGCCACGTGCCAGTCCAGGTAAGACTGGGGAAATGAGAAAGCTTAACTAACGCGTGGCTCAAATCTTGGTGGTATAGGTATAGAAGTAAATAGGTTTATGGGGCATTGGGACTCCTTTTGGAACAGATAGGACCTGTTCCTCTGCGATGGGTCACATCTGAACTGGAGGGGCACCAATATGTTGGGCAAGCGTATGAGTAGGTTAGCCAAGGATACTTTAAACTAGGGAATGGGGCTTAGGGAGTTTAGAACAGGCCAGGTTTAGATCTATCCATGGAGGAACAAACAAGGGTGTAGAAATAAAAATGCAGAGTAATGTAAATTCTAACAGAACATTTCAACGTCAAAGTAAAATGTGTAACACATTAAAAACAGCTTGTCTTAAAGCTAGAAGTGTCAAAAATAAAACAAGTGAGCTGGAGTTGTATGTAACAGAGCATAATGATGATATTATAGCAATAACTGAAATCTGGCTAAGTAGCAAAGATGGGGATGAATATAACATAGAGAGATACACATTTTTTGAGGAAGGATGGACAGAACAGAAAAGGAGGTGGGGTTGCTGTTTATGTCAAACAGAATTTAAGCACAAGTCCTCTTCAGTTGGACGATGAGCCCCATCTTAGTGAGGACAGGTGGCTTCGCTTGGAAAACAGGGAAAGAGGTCTTATTTTAGCAGTGTGTTATAGAAAGCCCAATCCAGACAGTGATTTCAACACATGTCTTTTTAATAACATTAAAAAGGCAAGTTTACAGGGGGATATTATAGTCATGGGGGACTTTAGCTATCCAAATATTTTTAGAAGTAATCGGTGACTGTTTTTCAACACAGTATGTTAAAGCACCAACACGGGGTGAAGCTTGTCTGGATTTAGTATTTTTTACTAATCAGGATTAAAATTGAGGATGTAGAGGTGAAACCACCAGGGTCAAGTGACCATAATATAATACAATTCTCAGTGATTTGGATGAAAGTGAATGCAAAGACTAAAACAGTTAAGTTTAACTTTGGTAGTGCAAATTTTGAGTGGATGTGGCAAAGTTTTCTTTTCTCTTTTTCACTTTTTCTGCTATTTCTCTCAAATACAGCGCTGCACATTATGTTGCTGTTGTGAAGTTGCAAAAAAACAAAGACAGTACAAAAGATGGTATGTGAATCTTTTAAAATGTATTGTGTCATTACGATCGAGAATATGCAACGCTTGAATATAAAAGCACCACGAATGCATTTGTGGGTCAGCATTTTGCTTCACCACATCGAACCATTCATCGAAGCGCGCACATCGATCCCGTAGGATCCTCAAAGCAGCTTTCTGTCACATGTGGATAGTAAACAGAGACTCTGATGTCACATTCCAACTTTTATCACACTGCACCCCCAGATGTTTTGCTGGTATTGCAACTCGCACACGTGTCGCATTAATTTCTGAGGATATGCTCACAGGACGCGTCAAATGAATGCTGGGAACGCGTGGCAGCCATGATGCATACGCGTTCTGAGCCCAAAGGAGGATGGACTGGGATAAGCTTTTAAGTGTGGAGACATTCGAGGAGCACTGGAACAGGTTTAAAAAACATTTTACATGTAAAGCAGGATGGGTACATACCTAAATTTGGAACTAGTGGGTAACTTTAAAAAAAACTCCACAATGAAGTAATAAAGAGTTAAAAAAGAGGCAGCAAAGGCAAAAAACACGTAAATCCTAGGGCATATGAGACCATGAGGGCAACCATTAAGAAGGATATTAGGAGGCTAAAAAACAGTTGGAGAGGAATATAGCAGATAAGGTGAAAGACGACCCAAAGAGATTCTTTCAGTGTTTTAATAGTAAATGAACAGTCAAGGAGGAGGTGAAGTGCATCAGAATAGTAAAGGGGAATTAAAAATACAGACAGTGAAATAGTAGATGTTCTAAACGCCCATTTTTCCTGAGATCTTCATAAGTGAGGAATTAGATAACCTCCCAGCGGTAAAAGGGACTATTAAGGGGGTGCTGAGTGATTTAGAGGGAGAAGTGGTGCTTAGATTAAATAGGCTGAAATCAAACAAATCATCAGGACTAGATAATATTTACATTTAAGTTCTAAGAAGGCTGGAAAGAACATACAGTACTGTATATATACCCTAGGACGTTACTGCACACTGGGATATTTCTAAAGGACTAGAAAATGGCAAATATTATCTTGTTATATAAAAGGGATGATCGGGAAGATCCAAGCAACTGTAGGCCAGTAAGCTTAACATGCATCACAGGAAAATTAATTGAAGGAATTATTAAGGATAAGATTGAGCAACACCTGGCAAGATCAGGAGTTTTACTGAACAGTTAGCCTGGGTTTAGGTGAGGGAGATCATGTTTTATTAACATGCTAGAATTTTATGAGGGAGCAACAAAGTGGTACAATCAAAGTGGAGCATATGATATTATTTATCTGGACTTTCAAAAAGCATTTGATAAGGTGCCACATGAGAGGTTGGCCATCAAACTGAAAGAAGTGGGAGTTCAGGGTGATGTTTGTAGATGGGTGCAAAACTGGCTCAGGCAAAAGAAGTAGAGGGTTATAGTGTGAGGAACCTTATCAGAATTGGCTGATGGTGAGTGGTGCTATTTTTAATACATATAAATGATTTAGATAGGAATATAAGTAACAAGCTGGTTAAGTTTGCAGATGATACCAAGACAGGTGGCATGGCAGATAATCTGGAATCCATTGAATCATTACAGAGGGACTTGGATAGCATAAAGCCTTGATCAAAATTGTGGAAGATGAAGTTTAATGTCAGTAAATGTAAAGTATTACACATAGGAAGTAAAAATGTTAGGTTTGAATACACAATGGGAGGTTTGGAAATCAAACGTACACCTTATGAGAAGGATTTAGGAGTTGTAGTGGACTATCAACTGCCAGACAGTGTTCAGAAGCCATTAAGAGGGCTAACAGAATGTCAGGTTATACAGTGCCTTGGTGTGTGAAGTACAAGTCACAAGAGGTTCTGCTCAATCTTTATAACACACTGGGGAGGTCTCATCTGGAGAACTGTGTGCAGTTTTGGTCTCCAGGCTACAAAAAGACATAGCAGCACTAGAAAAGGTCCAGAGAAGAGCAACTAGGCTGATTCCAGGAATACAGGGGATGCATTATGGAGAGGCATTAAAAGAGTTTAAATAAAGTAAGACTAAGAGGGGCTGTGATTGAAGTGTTTAAAATTGTGAAGGGAATTTGTCCAGTGGATTGAGACAGTGACTCTAAAATGAGTTCATCAAGAGCATGGAGACACAGTTGGAAACTTCATAGGGGTAAATTTCAAACAAACATTAGGAAGTTTTTCTTTACACAGAGAACCATTGATACATGGAATAAGAGACCAAGTAGTGTGGTAGACAGTAGGACTTTAGGGACTTTGAAACTCGACTTGATGTTGTTTTAGAAGAATTAAGTGCATAGGACTGGCGAGCTTTGTTGGGATGAATGACCTGTTCTCGTCTAGATTGTTTCAATGTTTCTGCACCTTATTTGAAGTCCACCTGTGGTCAATTCATTTGACTGGACCTGATAAAGGAAAGGCACACATTTGTCTATAGAAGGTTCCACAGTTAAGCCAAAACCAAACCATGAATTTGAAAGAAGTGCCTGCAGAACTTAAATACAAGCATTGTGTCAAAGTACAGATCTGGGGAAGGCTGCAAAAAAAAAGTCTGCATCTTAAAAGATTCCTAAAAGCAACACATTTTGTCCAAAAGTAATATCTTTAACACCATTGTAGTAAACATACATGTGTTTGGGATGTCATGAGCATACAACTCGATGCCTTGACATGTGGATTCTATAAAGCGAGTAACTTTTTTCTTTGATGCTTTGATATTGTTCGTGGCTGTCCAAGGTTAGTCACTATGACTTCTATCCTATTAAAAATGTTTTTTTATCTCTTAATCTTTTATGCTAACATAAGATTACATTTTTTCTCAGCCATCCCTACAAACTACATATCATAAATAACAAATAAAAAAACTACAATTTTTGGGTGGAGTATATTTGGAGTCTCAGCAAAAAAGGGAACTACGCTTTGTAACTTAAATGGCCGATTTATCTGTGCAGTGACTCTGCCTTTCATCTCAGTGTTCATTACAGTATATTTGGCTGACATCTCTTATCCAAGTCAGTGTACAAGCTCAGGACACATTACAATGGTTTCCTTTAACCTATTTTGCAATTTGAGTACAGGCAGATAAAAGTGACTCAGGGCTCAGGGTCACACAATGACTCACGGGTAGAAACTGAAAAAGCGTATTTGGGGGTTAACACCATGACAGTACGTGAACAGACTATCTGTCCTCCATTTCCAGTTTGCAATTGTCCTGCTGAGGGTTTTACACCTGGTGCCTAAGCCATCGTCAGCAATCCTCTGATGTCACCAGTGTTAGAAAAGGAAGAACTTCAACACCAGTTAACACTTCCACTGGAGACTGGATTTGTACTCCTTCCTTAGAAGAAGTGCACATGGATACGTGAAAAACTCCATACCCACGGCCTCCTAGCAAAGAAAACATCATTCATGCGTCCATAATCAAACCCACTGAAGGGGTGCCGTAAGAATTCACCTAAATAAGAATAAATCACAGACACTGTTATCATCAGTTCTCCAAAGCAAGGATTTTATTTGACACACACACAGTGACCCTAGCTGCAATACTCATGTGTGTGTGTGTGTGTGACATAAGAGCAAGGAAGCTATTATATTTATTTTGCATGACCTTTAATAGTTACACTTTAGTTAATAGTGTGGCGAACGGTCAGGCGTCTCTACATTGGAAGCACCATGGGAAGGATTTGAGGATTATTTGTGTTCTGTTCTGTGTATTGTATTGCATTGACCCCCTTTGTTTGACACCCACTGCATGCCCAAACTACCTGGAAGGGGTCTCTCTTTGAACTGCCTTTCCCAAGGTTTCTTCCATTTTTTTCCCTTCCAGGGTTTTTTTAATGGGAAGTTTTCCTTGTCTTCTTAGAGAGTACAAGGTTGGAGGGCTGTCAAAAGGCAATGCCTGTTAAAGCCCATTATGGCACTTCTTGTGTGATTTGGGGCTATACAAAAATAAATTGTATTGTATTGTATAAGGAGTGTTTCCGGAGCATTGGCTTCCCCAAAGCCTTAGATGGCAGCCCCTCCAGTAGTATGGTGGAACCACGGGTTTGGATCATGGAAGCTTAGCCCTGTTGGGGTCCTTGGCCACCAAAGAAGAAGAAGAAGAAGTCAGGTTGGGGTGGTGGTACTCCCCCTAGTGGTCCACAATATGTATCTCATTACTGCTGACATAAATAAACTTAGTTCTCAGAATGAAGCAAAACATGTCTTCGAAAGACCACAAGACCCTATCTCAGAGTGTACCTTGGAGACTCCCTGTCACTCAGATGCAGACATAAGCTAAAGTCTATTTATGTTAAGCATTGTCCTCAAAGTGAAAAAAAAGCTGAATAAGCTACCTAATGATTGTCCTCATATTACATCTCTGATTAAGATTTACAGAACTACAGAAAAAGTTACAAAGTTACAATCCCAATATCTTTTGACCAGACCCCACTCCACTTAATGAATTTAAGGAGCAGCCCTGGACAGGACACTGGTACATTGTAGGGCACACACAGAGACGCACACTCACTTCTTTACAGGGGTCAATTTAGACCCACCAGTGCATGTCTCATGGATTGTGGGAGGAAACTCATGTGGACTCAAAAATAGGAGAAAACCCCCCCAGTGACTAGCTGAAGACGTATATCCAGTCTTTAAAAAGTCTTGGAGGGACAGTGGAAACCACTGCAGCACAACACCACCAAAACAAGACATAGCACCATTCTACACTGGTGTAAGAGTAATAGCAATGTTTACCTGGACAGGTAGGTTGTGTGACCCCCTCATCCACTAAAGGACAACACTGCCTGCCTAATTCTCTTTTGACCTGCTGCAAATGTCACAATCAAGGGCAGAAACTTCTGTTTAGGTGTTTAGGCCAGTGAAATGCTGGAATTTACACAAGGAAGAGAGAGACACATACTACAGTTACAGGATTTAAAATATATATACAGCATATCAGTCTTTTTGGCAGCGTCAGTATGGAACACAGAAATCATCTCCAAGTGATAAATTTACAAATAATTAACTGGAATTGGTGTGAATGTTGTTATGAGTAACAGCACTAGGAGGAAAAATGTAGCTAATTTACTAGCATAGCTACCCAGACAAATGATTAAGTAATATAAATTAATCAGTTGATAGATAAGCTCACATCTGACAGATTGAAAAACTCTTGAAATGTAAAAGGTCAGACTAAAGTCTGCTTGGAATTTATTCAAAGTAAACTTGGAAATTGGCTGATTTCATCATACTATGTGAGGATCCAAGAGGCATGGAGAAGTGGGAAGAAAAAAATGTCAGGACAACACCAAAGTCGAGCAGCAGTCTTGATGTTGGTTATCCAGATGAAGGCATCATACTGATGACCCCCAGCACCTACAGTACATTCAGAAAGTACTCAGACCCCTTCACATTCTGCAGACTTTACTGTGTTGTAGATTTAATTTTAAATATGTTTGACATTTTACAACTCATCATGACAGAGTGAAAGGTTTTTAAATTTAATAAAAATCAAAAATTGAAATCTCTCATTCATATAAGTTTCAGACCCTTAATGCAGAAGCCCCTTTGGCAGTAATTACAGCTTTGACTCTTCTTGGGTAAGGCTTTACAAGCTTTGCACACTTGGATGTGGGCAGATCCTCTCAAGCTCCATTAGGTTGGATGGGAAGTGTCTATAAACTGCCATCTTAAGGTGTTTTATAAGGTTTAGGTCTGAGTCACTCATGGACACTCAGAGATTTGTCTAGAACAGTGTTTCCCAAACTGGGGAACCCCTGTGGCTGCCGGTTTTTCTTTGGTCCAACCAGCTTCTGTTTTTAATTGAACTCCTGGGATAATTTAGTGAACTGATATTTCCCAAGTTCTGTGTTTAGGTAATAATATAGAAATTAGAAAACTAAGTTTGCTAAAAAAAAATATTAAAATGTACCAAGCAGTTATATAGGAATAATGTCTTTTTTTTCTTTTTAACAGTATTTTCAACTTGATTTTCATTCTACTTTTCTAGGTCTTCTAATTGTTTAATTAATCCATTATTTACTAATTAGTGGGTCTGACTCTAAAGTACTTGCAGCCTCTGATTATTCAGTGTTGTTTGCTAGCGTGTCTGCTCTGTTCATTTTTAATTGTCACTATTAAGATAAACGAAGGGGGAAAAACTGCACAGAGAAAGGGCAATGTATAATGAAATCAACAAAAGAGAGTCAAGCATTTAAATCTATAGCAAAAGCAGAATTATTTCTAAATGTCTTATAAATGTAAAAATCATGCTGCTGTACTTTTCTGAATGTCGAATAAAAGATAAAAAAAATACCAGCTAATTAAATGAGATCAGTGCTATCAGGTGTTGTCACTGATTTGGAATCCGATTGGAACAAAAACCTGCAGCCACAGGGGGTCCCCAGGACTGCGTTTGGGAAACACTGTTCTAGAAGACACTCCTGTGTAGTTTTGGTCGTAGGGTTTGACTCATTGTCGTGCTGAAAGGTGAACCATTGTCCCAGTTTGAGGTGGCATATAATTTGGAGCAGGTTTTCTTCAAGGGCCTCTCTGGCTGCAGTTTTCCTGTCCATGCTTCTGAGAAGCCCTCCACATTATCATGATGCTGTCACCAGCAGGCTTGTTTCAAAGCCATTACAGCATTATGTTGACTGTAGGTTTCAGGTCTTTATTGGACTGAAAGGTGAACCATTTCACCAATCTGAGGTTGTGTGCACACCGCAGCATACAACCTCAGACTGTTTTCTTTGAGATGTTTTCTTCAAGAACATCTCCGTATTTGGCTGCTTTGATCCTCTCCCTCATTTCTGACCAGTCTCTCTGCCCCTGCTGCTGAGATGCTTCCACCATCACACTTCACCATAGGGAAGGTATTAGTCAATGCTTGGTCTTTGTCAGACATAGTGCTGGGACTTCTGTCCAAAGAGTTAAATTTTGTGCCTCATCAGAGTAGAAAATCTTTGACTTATAGAAGCATATCTGGCCCAAAGAGAAGAAAAAAAAGGGACACTGTGAAGAAAAAAAGTTTCCACTTTCAGGGCCATCTTAACAGCATTATAGGCACCCGGGCAAAACAATGCACTGGGCCCCTACCTACACAACCACTCAACAAGTCACAACATACATAGATTAGCAGGAGCTCCTATACTTGTGGGGCCACCGGGCAACTGCACAGCGTACCCATGAGTTAAGATGGCCATGTCCACTTTAATTTTGTTGTTTATGTTATGATTAGAGACAAAATTTCGACTTTAATCTCAAACTTCCACTTTAATCTTGTAGTTTATTTTCTAATTAAACAAGAACATTGGAAACTTCATCATAAAATGGATGTTTAATTTACTAGAGTTTCTCAAACTCCATCGTAACTAAAGTAACAAATTAAATGCTTCGTATTCTAAGTGTTTCCCGATCCATAAAAATGATATTAAGCATTTATCTTAAATATTCTAAATGTTCAGAGAGCTGTAATATCGTGATTTTAATGTATTCTGTGTGGCAATCACTGCCTGCAGCTCCTCTCAGCGCAAGAAAAAGTCTAAGAAGTATGTAGCAATTAATGACTGGATCAGGGAACACTTAATAGAAAGCATTTTAATGTACTACATCAATTACATTGGGGGTTTGAGAAACTCTCGATTTTAAGATAAAGTTTACAATGTTCTACTTTAATGATAAAATAAACAACAGGATTAAAGTGGAAATGTCAAGATTAAAGTCAACATTTTGTCTTTAATCTCAACATACAAATGTTTTTCTTCACTGTGTCCCTATTTTTTTTCCTTCTCTGTGGCACTAATACACTTCCATGCACTTCTGTATGTTCCTCATGCTCTCAGGGTCTTTTTTTTAATTAAATTTATTTGAAGAAAATAACATTCTATACGGTCAACTTATACAACAAAGAAGATAACTTTACGCATAATCAAAACAAATATAACAAACCAGAGTTCAACAGAATAGAACTCAGAGTCTTTTAAACTGTTGTATGCATTTTACTGAAGGGTGGCTTCTGTCTAGCCTGATTGATGAAGTACTGCTAAGATGGCTGTCCTTCTGACAGGTTTCCTATCTCAGCAAAGGGTTCTTCATCACCTCCATAGTCAAAGCTCTTCTTACATGGTCACTCAGTTTCTTTTTAAAGAAATTACTTCACAACATTTCTTCTGCTATCGAATGCGTTCACTTCAGTTTATATTTGTATAGTACTTTAGAGTGAGTACAGGTGCAGAATGCTGTGACAAGTTCCTAGATAAAATGTAAGTATAAAATTCAAGTACAAATTGCACTTGAGAGGGCAGGACCAGACTTAGAGTTATAGCGTTTTGAGCCAAAGTGGGTCCACTAGCAGAAATACAATCAAATAAGAATATGTAATGAGTTTATCCAGTGCATTTAGAAAGCTTACAGACCCCTTCAATTGTTTCACATTTTGTTATGCTGCAGCCTTGTGCTAAAATCGTTAAAATTCATTTTTTACTCATCAAACAACACTCAATACTCCAGAATGATAAAGTGAAAAGAAGATTTTAGATTTTTTTTTTTTTGCGAATTCGTTCAAAATAAAAATCTGAAATATCACTTTGACAGTATTGAGACCCTTTGCTATGACACTTAAAATCTGGCTGGCCTTCTATTCATCATCATTTAGATGTTTGCGGTGCACCTACTTTTCTTCTTCTTCCTCTTTCGGCTGCTCCTGTTAGGGGTTGCCACAGCGGATCATCTTCTTCCATATCTTTCTGTCCTCTGCATCTTATTCTTTTACACCCATCACCTGCATGTTCTTTCTCACCACATCCATAAACCTTCGCTTAGGCCTTCCTCTTTTCCTCTCCCCTGGCAGCTCTATCCTTAGCATCCTTCTCCCAATATACCCAGCATCTTTCCTCTGCACATGTCCAAACCAACACAATCTCGCCTCTCTGAGTTTGTCTCCCAACCATCCAACTTGAGCTGACCCTCTAATGTCCTCATTTCTAATCCTATCCATCCTCATCACACCCAACGCAAATCTTAGCATCTTTAACTCTGCTACCTCCAGCTCTGTCTCCAACCCATATAACATAGCTGGTCTCACTACCGTCCTGTAGACCTTCCCTTTCACTCTTGCTGATACCCGTCTGTCACAAATTACTCTTGACACCCTTCATTACCCATTCCACCCTGCCTGCACTCTCTTTTTCACCTCTCTTCCATAATTCCCATTACTCTGTACTGTTGATCCCAGGTATTTAAACTCATCCACCTTCGCCAACTGTACTCCCTGCATCCTCACCATTCCACTGACCTCCCCCTCATTTACACACATGTACTCTGTCTTGTTCCTACTGACCTTCATTCCTCTCCTCTCTAGAGCATATCTCCACCTCTCCAGGGTCTCCTCAACCTGCTCCCTACTATCGCTACAGATCACAATGTCATCAGCAAACATCATAGTCCATGGGGACTCCTGTCTAATCTCATCTGTCAAACTGTCCATCACCATTGCAAATAAGAAAGGGCTCAGAGCCGATCCCTGATGTAATCCCACCTCCACCTTGAATGCATCTGTCACTCCTACCACAGACCTCACCACTGTCACACTTCCCTCGCACATATCCTGTACAACTCTTACGTACTTCTCTGCCACTCCCGACTTCCTCATACAATACCACAGCTCCTCTCGAGGCACCCTGTCATATGCTTTCTCCAGGTCCACGAAGATATAATCCAACTCCTTCTGGCCTTCTATAAACCTCTCCATCAACATCCTCAGAGGAAACATTGCATTTGTGGTGCTCTTTCTTGGCATGAAACCATACTGCTGCTCACTAATCATCACCTCACTTCTTAACCGAGCTTCCACTACTCTTTTCCATAACTTCATGCTGTGGCTCATCAATTTTATTCCCCTGTAGTTACTGCAGTCCTGCACATCCCCCTTATTCTTAAATATCGGCACCAGTACATTTCTTCTCCACTTCTCAGGCATCCTCTCACTTTCAAGATTCCACTAAACAATCTGGTTAAAAACTCCACTGCCATCTCTCCTAGACACCTCCATGCTTCCACAGGTATGTCATCTGGACCAACAGCCTTTCCATTCTTCATCCTCTTCATAGCTGTCCTTACTTCCTCCTTGCTAATCCATTGCACTTCCTGATTCACTGTCTCCACATCATCCAACCTCTTCTCTCTCTCATTCTCTTCATTCATCAGCCTCTCAAAGTACCCTTTCCATCTGCTCAACACACTCTCCTCGCTTGTGAGTACGTTTACATCTTTATCCTTTATCACCGTAACCTGCTGCACATCTTTCCCAGCTCGGTCCCTCTGTCTAGCTCATTGGTCCTTTTCTCCCTCCTTAGTGTCCAACCTCTCATACAACTCATCATACGCCTTTTCTTTAGCCTTCGCCACCTCTCTCTTCACCTTGCGCCTTATCTCCTTGTACTCTTGTCTACTTTCTGCATCTCTCTGACTATCCCACTTCTTTTTTGCCATCCTCTTCCTCTGTATACTCTCCTGTATTTCCCCATTCCACCACCAGGTTTCCTTTTCCTCCTTCCTCTTTCCACATGTCACCCTTACTACATCTGCTGTAGTTTCCCAGCTGTCTGGTAACTCTTCACTGCCTCCCAGTGCCTGTCTCACCTCCTCCCTAAACTCAACCTTGCAGTCTTCCTTTTCAACTTCCACCATTTGATCCTTGGCTCTGCCTTAACTCTCTTCCTTTTCTTGATCTCCAACATCATCCTATAGACCACCATCCTGTGCTGTTTAACTACACTTTCCCCTGCCACCACGTTGCAGTCTTCAATCTCCTTCAGATTGACTCTTCTGCATAGGATGTAATCTACCTGTGTGCATCTTCCTCCACTCTTGTACGTAACCCTATGTTCTTCCTTCTTCTTAAAATACATATTCACCACAGCCATTTCCATCCTTTTGGCAAAATCCACTATCCTCTGACCTTCTTCATTCCTCTCCTTGACACCATACCTACCCATCACCTCCTTGTCTGCACTGTTCCCTTCACCAACATGCCCATTGAAATCCGCTCCAATCACCGCTTTCTGTCCCTTGGGTACACTGTTCATCACTTCATCCAACTCACTCCAAAAATCTTCTTTCTCACCCATTGCACACCCAACTTGCGGTGCATATGCACTAACAACATTCATCATCACACCTCCAATTTCCAGCTTCATAATCATTACTCTGTCTGACACTCTTTTCACCTCCAAAACACTCTTGACATACTGTTCCTTCAGAATAACTCCTACCCCATTTCTCCTTCCATCCACACCATGATAGAACAATTTGAATCCACCTCCAATCCACCTGGCCTTACTCCCCTTCCATTTAGTCTCTTGCACGCACAATATATCAACCTTCCTTCTCTCCATCATATCTGCTAACTCTCTCCCCTTACCAGTCATACTGCCAACATTCAAAGTTCCTACCCTCAGTTCCACTCTCTTTACTTTTCCCCTCTCCTCTGTCCTCCGGACACGTCTCCCCCCTCTTTTCTCCTTTTTCTTCTTCGGCCAACAGTAGCCCAATTTCTGCCAGCACCCTGTTGGCTAACAGTACTGGTGGTGGTCGTTGTTAACCCTGGGCTCGACCGATCTGGTATGGATATTTGTATTGTTGTCCGCATATTGATTTGCCAAAATTTTACACCGGATGCCCCTCCTGACGTAACCCTTCCCATTTATCCAGGCTTGGGACCGGCACGACCTATGGTCAATTAATTTATTGACCTTGATTGTGTATCAGAGCAAAGGCCTAGCCATGAGGTCAAAGGAATTGCCTGCTGTCGCGACTGGGTATTACTTTGTTCTTATATTAAGGGTTATTGATGTTGAGGATTCTGTTCCTTGTATTATTTGTTTGATTTTTGTAATGATTCAAACGTTGTGCTTTGCTTTGCAATGTCATGGATACAATTTTAGGTTTTCAATTTCACGCAGAGGAGATATCATCAGTTGCCATTCATCATTTTATAATCCTGTCGTTAAGTCTACTTCCTCATGTTTCCAGGTGCGTGGCCTTCAAGGTCAAGGTCTGTCCCAAATCTAAGCAATGGGATGAAAGGATGGATGGGAAATAATTTCCTTATACGATCTGTGGATACAAAAACTCTCAGAAAAACCTTTGTGCAAAATTTTTCGCATGTTACTTTCAGCTTTGACTTCTTGCTTGTTCGCTCATTTTGGCTTCAGTTTTCTTTTACTCTCCTATCCTTTTTATTTTCCTACATGCATCTTCTGGTCATTCTCAAAAAGTTTATCTGCCAGTGCGATAATAGAGTACCTGCAGAGATTAGAGAGAGGATTGTGCTGAGGCACAGATCTGGCTGGGGAGACCTACAAAAAAAATGTCCTGCAGCATTGAAGGCTTGCAAGAGCACAATAGCCTCCATAACCCTGAAGTGGAAAAGGTTTGGATCAATCCTGAGTCTTCCTATAGATAGCCAAGCTGAGCAAACATGGGAGAAGTACCATGGTAAAGGAGGTGACCAAGAATCTGATAGTCACTCTGGCTGAACTCTACAGAATATGTGTGAAGATGGATGAAACTTCTAGAAAGTCACCCCTCATTGCCACTATATGACAGTGTGGCCAAACAGAAGCCTCACCCCATTAACAGACAAATGGAACTCTACTTAGAGTTTGCAAAAAGACACATAAAGGCCAAGTCACATTACACAACTTTACCAACCATTTGCAGTTGCAGCCTTCATTTATATAATCTTAAGGAGTTGGAGGTTGTCAGCAGCACGTTTAATTTTGTCTTTAATGCTCATCCAGAGGTACAGCTTATACAATGCCGTGATGAGGAATTAGGGACACAGGTGCTTTGGACCTCACAAAATGAAGAAGTCTTTTATCTGATTCTTGTGTTTTTTGCACTATGAGAGAACGAAAAAAGAAAATAAAGGACAGAGATTGTGGTTAAACTTGCTACACCTATTATCCATTCGTAGAGCACTAGTTCTGCTAGGACCACCTTATTGGTTGTCAGAAAAATGGGCAGCACGACTATGCTGGGAGGTTGGCACTCAGTCGGTAAATAATATATAGGCAGCGATTTTCAGTCGTTTAAGTAGCAAGGCAACCAACAACTGTGTTTGGCAAGTCTGACATACCCAGTAACTAGAAGTCACATAATTTGACATCACTTTAAAAGGCTCAGAGACTGAGAGAAACATTATTCTCTGGTTTGATGAAACCAAGTTAGTGTCCTGTCTGGAGAAGCTCATCACCTGTGCAATACAATTCCAATGGTGAAGCATGGTGGTGACAGCTTCATGCAGTGGAGTTGTTTTCAGGAGCAGGGACTGGCACACTAGACAGGTTTGAGGGAAAGCAAAATACAGACATATTATTCATGAAAACTGGCTCCAGAGTGCTCCGGACAACAGGACAATGACCCTAAACACAAAGACAACGCAGGAGTGGCTTGGGGACAACTCTTGGAATGTCAATTGAGTGGCCCAGTCAGACTTCAGACTTGAACATCTCTTGAGAGACCTGAAAATAGCTGTCCACTGATGGTTTCCGTCAACCTGACAGAACTTAAGAAGAATGGCAGAAAACAACCAAATCCAGGTGTGCAAAGATTCCAGGCTGTAATCGCTGTGAAAGGGGCTTCAATGAGTACAGGGACTAAATACTTGTGCCAGTGGGATATTTTTATTTATATTTTTAATAAATCTGCAAAAATTTCCTGTTTTCACTTTTGGGTAATGAGTGTTGCTAGACGAGGGAAAAATGAATTTAAATGATTTTAGTATAAGGCCTCAACATAACAAGATGTAATAAAAAGTAAGGGGTCTGAATACTTTCTGAAGGCATTATATGTTTTAGCATAAAAGTTTTTAAACAGAAACACAAATTAAAAACCAAAGCGGGTGACACAGTGGCAGCAGTAATCAGCTCTGAGGACCTCTGTTCTAGTGGATTATGGAACAATTGTAGCAATGTAAGAGGGCTAATAAATTAAAGTTGATTTTTGTAGTAATCAAGTCCTGTCATGGACTGCACATTTTACCTTTACTATTTTAAATGTTTTGATCAAAAAATATTTGAATTGAAAGTTGTACAGAAGTTGCATTTTGCTTAGCCAGTAAGCACAGGTCAGTTCTATGCATTGAATTTTCTTCCAGTAACCTATAATTATTGTTAGCTGTCCCCCCATTGCTTAGGAAATTCCTTTATTAAAGTCAACACTGACAATCCAAGCAAGACACAGTAGGGAAAAAATGTTAAATTTCGCAAACTTCCTTATGGCTTAGTAAAACAATTTACGACAACCTCTTGCTTTGCCCTGCATTTTTCTCCTTTAGCCAGTAAACATTTACCTTGGTGTCTGCTGTTGAAATTCCGTACTTTTTGAAAATTCAATGTGCTATTTCTACAGCACAATTATAATCGCAGACACCTTTATATAACCATTGTGATGGAACTCGGTATCTTGGACTATGTTATTTGTTCACTGTCTTCCAGTACTGTGTACTTTATTTCTGCTTCTTGTTTTCTTGTGCTAAGCCAAAGTCATGTGGGTTTTTATGTGGTGTTTTAATCCTTCTGATATCAGCTTCTATCCAGTGCTATTTACTGGGCTTCATTTTCAGTGCTTTTGTTCCTATTAAAACAATTCTAAATATTTATGAAGTGCTTTAAGCAGGGAAAAGCATTGCAATCAACCAATGTTAGTGCCTTCAGCAACAGCATCTTTGGAGATAAATAATGTATATCTAATCTTTAAATTTATTAAAGTTCTATTAAACAAAAATCTAGGACTACATTGTCATTAAGTTTATATACTGTATAGGTACTGCATAGTGGGTGTATACATAAAGTACTGTTCAAAAGTCTCGGGAACTTATAAAAAATACTATAAAGCAGAATTTTGTTTCTAAAATAACACATTAATAGTTTTTATTAATCAACAAACTGCCTAGAAATTGCAAAAAATAAAACCCCCAAAAAATCAATATTTTCAGAACATTAGAAAAGCAAACAGAGTGGGCCGTTCAGGCCAACAAAGCTTGCCAATCCTATCCACTTAATTTCTCCAAATAACAACATCAAGTCGAGTTTTAAAGGTCCCTGAAGTCCTAATGTCTACCCCACTATTTGGAAACTTACTCCAGTGTGTCCCCTTGTGAAGAAAAACTTCCTAATGTTTGTGTAAAATTTACCCTTAACAAGTTTCTATTCCCAGGTTCTTGTTGAACTCATTTTGAAGTAACAGTCTTGATCTGCTGTATTAATTCCATTCATAATTTTAAACATTTCAGTTTACTTAAACTATGGGGTTAAATCAAAAGGTAAAGGCAATTTGAAAATTAGAAGCTAATACAACACAAAACATTCACAATGGCTTATGGGTAGTTGGAATTTCAGCAGGTTTCACACCCTCTGCACCCTCTACAATGGTGTAATCCCGCAGCGGAGCTTCCATGTTCATTTCACCTTGGCTTCAACTAGACTGATGGCAGAGCACAGTGCTGCGCATGTTCGAACTACAAATAAGCCATCACAAATGAGTTGTATTGCATTAGCTTCTATCCATTGATGTTAAGTTGTCTTTACTTTTTGATTTAAAACTCATATAAAGAACTAAAATAATATTTGGTGTGATCTCCTTTTGCCTTCTCTTAGACCCGTTTGCATGCAGTTTCTGAATGTATTGTGTTCCAAGCCTCAACAGTTCCCCTGCAGACATCGGCTGTCATACTTGAAATCCCAGACTGGCTCGACAGTGTTGAGAGAATGGCTCTGTGCTTTCCTTACCCTTTATGTTACCGATAGCTTTTAAAGAGTTTGGCTGTGTGTTTGGGGTAATTGTCATGCTGCTGAATGAAGCTGGGATCAATGGTATTGCATGATGGGTAAGCGTCTTAATGAACATCTTAGCAGTGAGGGTGCCATCAGTTTTGATCCAGTTACCAACTCTGTTTGTGGCAGGATCCAATCAGGGAAGGACCATCTAATAAGCACAAACCAACCAGTGTGCAATGGGGTCCACGTTTTTAAAAATCCCCATTTTCACCCATCCACACTGAAAACCTTGCTGTTGGAGTGTGTTTTTAGACGTATTCATTTTCATTCGTTGAAAACTGGCCAATGTGGATGAAAGGAGAAAATGAAGACAAATGTCTCTGCATTTTTAAATGAAAACGTACTATTGTGGACATGGCCTCAGTATCATACAGGCCCCTGAGCACGCTCAGAGTTAAACTGCTACATTAAAGTGGAAGGAGTTTGGAGTTTATACCAAGGCCTTTTTTAACTCAGGGATGTAAGCAGATATTGTGGCCTTGCAGTTAAAGTATTGCAAGTTTAAAGTCCACCAACGCTTCACTGGGTGACCCAGGGAAAGTCACTTCATCTACATGTGAACCAGCTGAAATATGTAGGCATTTTATGGAAGAGATTGTGATTAGACTTTGGGAAAAGTTCCACACCTCTTTCTTACAGCTACAGAGTGGACCTCCCACTGAAGGGCCTTTCTTTTGAAGAGTAACCCAAACATGCTTGTTTTTTAAAAAATAAATACTATTTCCTGCAGAGCATTTATAGAGGGAAGATAAATGTGCACTAAAGTAAACATAAAAGACAAATAAATAATGGAAGGTACAGTTGCATGATCAGTAATGATGCAGCATACTAGGTGGCCTCTATCTGTGTGTAGCTTGTTCATTCTCTTCTTATCAAGAGTTTACTAATATGGTGGACTGGTTTAATCTGAGCTGAGTGAAGGTTAAGTGTGTTGAAGAATGACTGACACACCATTCTGTGTTGGTTTATACTTTACACTCAGTACTTCTAAAACAGGCTCTGGCAACCATGCCAATGAAGTGAATTAAAGAGGTGGAGACAATGAAGATTTTGCATCCTCAACACTTTTGCGTGTATCTCATGGACTTGGCTTGTGGATTACAAAATTCACCTTTAAATGTTCCCATCACTGCTTCGTATTTCTGCGATTTCCTCTAAAATTATCCATCCATCCATCCATTTTCTAACCCGCTGAATCTGAACACAGGGTCACGGGGGTCTGCTGGAGCCAATCCCAGCCAACACAGGGCACAAGGCAGGAACCAATCCCGGGCAGGGCGCCAACCCACCGCAGGACACGCACACACTAGGGACAATTTAGAATCACCAATGCACCTAACCTGCATGTCTTTGGACTGTGGGAGGAAACCGGAGCGCCCGGAGGAAACCCACGCAGACATGGGGAGAACATGCAAACTCCACGCAGGGAGGACCCGGGAAGCGAACCCAGGTCTCCTTACTGCGAGGCAGCAGTGCTACCACTGCACCACCCTCTAAAATTATCTCTCTATATATAAAATCCAACATCTGTCTGTCTGTTTTCTATAATTTGCTTGAACATTCCAGTTGATTTTGCGACTTCTCTGATTGCACTAAGAATCATAGTTCACTTGTGGTACTGATTTATTTGCGCAAATCCGAGAAAGACGCAGCAGGCCGAGGGGAGGGGAGGGGGGCCTCCTCACTCACATGCCAGCCTCGGGGGGCGTACCTTACCTCCGTTTAGCTAGCAAAAGAAAGAACTACTTAGCAGACTTAAGATCTGTTTTTTTTTTTTTTTGAGAATTTGCTTGCACATTCCAGTTGATTTTGCAGACATCTCTCAATACACTAAGAATCATAGTTCACTTGCAGGAGCAATATATCTGCGCTAATGCAAGACAGAGGCTGCAGGCCAGCGGAAGGGGGAAGCATGACATCAGGAGTGGGGAGCCGGGCAGGGCCCTTCTCAGTGTTCTGTTTCACTACTACATGGGCAAAGCCACAGGGGACAGCTAGTAAGTATATATACGAGGGACGTTCAAAACGTTTATGCACTTTTTTTTTAACTCTGTTTATTAAGCATTTCAAAAACAAATGACATCACTTTTCTACATAGTCACCTTCCTTTGCAATGCAATTTTCCCAGCGTCGTACCCACTTTTTAATACCCAGTTATGTGATATAGTGGGTCCATGGCTTGAAAAGAATGGCCAGTTTTTAAATAAATAATTGCCACACTCGTGGCTTAAAGAGGGGGCGTGGTAGTGTGGCCACAGCGGTTCCCGGGCGTGATGCGCGCATGAGTGCCATCAGTTTTGATCCAGTTACCAGCTCTGTTTGTGGCAGGATCCAATCAGGGACGGGCCATCTAATAAGCACAAACCAACCAGTTTGCAATGGGGTCCATGTTTTTAAAAATCCCCATTTTCACCCAATTAAAGGCAATCAAGGATGTGGTTGAATGTTTTTTTGGCAACTAAGGGGCACCAGACTATGTCTAGCTGGTTGACAACAAATTTCAAGAATACAAAACCATGAAGTGCAACATCTTACTAAAGTCTCATTTTCTGCATTCACATTTAGACTTCTTCCTTGCTAATCCTGGTGAAGTCAGAGATGAACATGGTAAAATAATAAACAGGACATTGAAATGATAGAAAAGCAGTATCAAGGGAAAGTGGAATCCATGAGTACTGGCTGACTATTGTTGGACACTGAAACAAAAAGCATCAAATGCCGAGTACAAATGAAAATCAGCAGCAAAACGTTTTTTTAGCACAGTTGAACTAATGCAGTGTGTCAACATCATTAAGAAACTGAACACGCATAATCCACTAAAAGTTACTTTTATGATTCTACAAATACCTATGTGATAAAGAGGTTAGGAGCACGTGCTGATACAGCACATTGCTGCACCCGACACATGACAAACCAACTCAGGATTCCCTATTAGGGCCCGAGTGCAGCCATGCAATGGGTGACACCTCAGCACCACACTATTTCAGATAGAATGGAACAGTGTGAGGTTTTTTATGGTGGCTGAAGTGCCAATTCGGTCACCAAATCCCAGGTTTTTTCCCTACAGGTTGGAGGGCCTACATGCAGGGCTGGATGCAGATTAACATCATACCCAGGACGGAGAAATTGCGAAGTAGAGTCACTTTTGGCATTTATGGGATTCAAACCGGCAACCTTCTGATTGCCAGTGCAAATCCCTAGCCTCAGAGCCACCACTCTGCCCATAATGTAAAAATACAAATGAAAATCAGCAGCAAAACCTTTTTTTAGCTCAGTTGAACTAATGCAGTGTGTCAACATCATTAATCAACTGAACATTCTTAATTCACTAAAAGTTAATTTTATGTTTCTACAAATCCCTATGTGATAAAGTCAAATTACAATTACATTTATGTTTGGCTTGAAACTGTCTATCATAATCATCAAAATTTTTCAGGAAGCAAAACTTTTGAACCACTAGACTTTCTTATATACTCAGATATGAGGATGGATATTTGAGGAGTAAACTGCAAGACAATGATTATATTTTTATATTATGTATATTAAAGAACCAACAACAACAAATCAAATCAAATTAATAATACTGTATATTGAACAATTATTATTATTAAAGTAAAGTTGAATACATACAATTCTGCAGCTGCATGAATAAACAAGTACCACTAACTCAAATGTTGATAGAAATCTACGTTTTGTAGGTAATACTTGTATGCAAAATTTGGTTGACCTAAGTGAAAGTGTACTCAGGTTATCATGTTTACACACACACACAGACATAATTCCAAAAATGGTATTTTCTGACTCAGGAAGGTCTAAAATGTTGAGATTCAAATCAAATTTTTGGACGATTACAATACTTTCCCTATGAGAAAGTAAATCAGAAACAAGGAGGTCTAAAATGTCGAGATTCATCAAAATCTCATGGTCGAATTTTTGGACGATTACAATACTTTCCCTATACTTCGTATACGAGAAAGTAAAAAAGTATAATGAATGAGTTGAGTGATATGAAACAGAAAATTGAAAGTAGCTGATTCCACATAGCTCTCTCTGTTATAGTGGGCACGATCATTTTGACATCTGAGTTCCTTTAATTGTGGGTCAAATATTTTAAGCTGGCAATTGAATACTTCTATTAACAGGTAAGATAAATTCAAATTTATTATTTTTACTGGTTTCTTGGATGTGTGCAGACTACAATCTCTCTATTGAGCAGCATTCATTTGTTCATATCATCTGTATAAACAGTAATGGACAAGCTACCCAGAGCCATATGTACAGTTTATAAACAGATGAGAACCTCACCATAAAATTAGCAAATAGAATTAATCCATTTCAGGGGTACAGGGGCCTAAGAACTTATCCTGGCACCACAGGGTGTCTGTCCATTGCACTCATGCAGATCCAGTTCAGAACTGTCAATATCATAAATGGTGTCTTTTCTATGGAATTTGGAAAATCAAAAACCCAAAAAAGCTAAAACTTTAATTACATATTTAACACTACTTACCATTTATTGTAATTCATTGTAATGTTTTGGGAGACTTGGGCATGGGATTCGAACTTGGAATGCTGGCTGCATACATCATTGGGACACTCCTGCATAAATCAATCAGAAAATTTTTTTTAATGCTGAACATTTTCAACAGGTTTTGAATATTTTTAAATGCTTTGTTACTTACAGGGTCTTCTTTAGCAGAAACCCATAACTCCATTCACTAAACGAGTGCAGGTATTTGGACAGGCATTCTGATGCAATCAAGCCTTGCTTTTCAGTTTACTTTTCTGTGTAATACAGGTGTGCCAAATACTGATAGCATATCTGTATTTATAACTGATATGGCTCTGTTCCAGATTTCTGAACACATACACAAAAGACAACTGCAATGTTTAACTGGTGCAAATCATTCAACTGAGTTAGTACAGTTGGTACATTTAGAAGTGAATATTTAAGAAGACATTCAGCACCTAAGGTTTGGTTGCAGAGTATTTTTCCTTCTTTTTTGGGACACTATTTACCAAATTAATATTAGGTATAAAATAAACATTTAGTGTTACTTTTGTGTATCATCATCAGAGGTAAATCTGCAACTGCGTAGAGCCTCTTTAATTTGACTGAAAATGTGATAGCCACATGGTGCTACATCAGAGTTGTAAGATGGATTTGGAAGATGTTCAGAGCGTTGCCGTTGCATTGCCTCTACTATATGGGGATGTGCATTGTCATGGAGCAGCAAGACTGTTTATGACAGCATTCCTCTTCTTTTGCTCTGAATGGCAGGTTTCAGTTTCTCTCTAAGTATGGCACAGTACATTGCATTTGTCACGGACTACCCGTGTTCCTGAAAAGGTGCCAAAATAGGACACTTCATGTCCCAAAACAAGGTCATCATGATTTTCTTGCCAAAGTTCTATCGTTCAAATTTCTTCTTTACTGGAGAATATAGGTGTATCCATTGTATGCTTTGTCTCTTGTTTTCCAGGTCACAGTGATGGACCCACTCATATCTTATCTCCAGGTGACAGCCTGTTGTTCAGCAATGCTGTAATCCCACAGAGGAGCGTCTATGTACATTTGACCTTTGCTTCAACTAGACTAACAGCAGAGCACTGTGCTATGTGGGTTAAAATTACCCATAAGCCACTGCAAACATATTGTATTGTGTCAGCATTGATCTGTTGCAGTTACCGTGAATTTTCAAATTGCCTTTACTTTTTGATTTACCCTCATAAATTTGTTCCTTTTGATATATTGATTTTTTTTATCCTTATTTTCATAGTGATATTGTGTCACCTTTTAGTGCACTGTTTTGAGCTGTGTGCATCACCTTTTTCAGTATTTTCACACTGCTCCAGCCATTTCATTGTTAGCATCATCTCACAGTTTCTGCCATATGACCATGGGACATTTTACACATGATGTCATTTCACCACTACTATTTAGGAGTTTAGGGATATAAAAATGTAATGGTGTGTTTAGTTATTTAGATCTTGCATGGTTTTCCATCATGACCTTTGGATAACATTTTTGTCCTTTGGGCTTTGACCACTGCCAGATTTGGCTTTCATGATCTGCTCTTACGTTGCCCAATTCACTTTCTAAAAATAATCTGTTCTTTTTGACCTGCTGTTTGCTATTACTGCCATTACACTGTGATTCACATTTGGGTTTGAAGGAAAAATGACAGACGCTCACACTTTTGTGAAGTGGAATAGCAGGGGTAAAAAAGTGATGTAGCTCAGTGAGTGGAGTGCTTGTGGCCATTCCCCTTTTAAAAAACAGTGGTGTACTCCCCTTGAAAATACAGCACATTACTCCACTGATGATCGGTTGTGGTCCAACTTCAAGACAGCGCTCTGTACTTAATTTAAGTCTGCTGTAAACACTGGACAGCAAGGCTATTTATGGTCCCCAATGCACTCTCTGCACTCTCCATTCCCCCCCCCCCCCTTTGCTTTGTTTAGCTTTCAAGAAATTCAAGAAATATATAAATATTATAACAAATACACTTTTCCAACATACACAAGAATTACCAAAATAAGTAAAAACCTCTGACACGGCTAATGAAGATAACAGAGCAGTACCAGGGAAGCATTATAAATTCATTGGCAAATCCTCAATGCTAGTGTATCATAGAGAGAATGTGCAGCATAGTTCATAAAGGTCACCAGTAGTTGCCTTCATTCTATTCTCTTCTACTACCTCCAGGGGGTCAACAGTGTATACCAGAACTGAGCTTGCCTTCTTAATCAGCTTGTTGATTTGATGGGACTCTCTTGAAGTGATGTTACCAGGAAAGCACACCACTGCATAGAAAATCAGACTGCCCATTAAAGACTTTTAGAACATACTGTATATAGGAGGTCACTCCTGACATTAAATGAAAGCAGCTTGCTAGATAAAAAGCCTACTTTATATAGTAGAAATTCAAAATTTCAGGCTATTCAATCCATGCTGTATAAAGTATGGTGGCATGAAAAAACTTTTTTCTTATTTTCTCCATTATTACATATTTTGCACACTGAACATTATCAAATTATCATCAAAAACATATGAGATAAAAGGGGTGTAGAGAGTAAATAACCAAAATGTTTAATATTTGTTAAGTAAAATTATGCACTACTCAAAGAGCAATTTGAAAAAGTAACTCCCATGGAGTCAGTTACAAGTTACACTGTCTTTTGCATCAATAACTACAACAAGAAGTGTCATATGGCTATTGATCATCCTCTGTCAATAGTTTTTCAGAATTGTGGGTATCTTTTATTCTCTGTAGGTAATGCCATTGTTTAGAATAATTAAACTGTTCTGAACACTGCTTAAGCTTCTCAGTACTACAGGATTACAGATATTATCCTGGTAGCATCAGGCAACAAGACATAATGCTGAACAGGCCGCCAAAGCCACTGCAGGCCTCTGTCTCTCACAACCCCACACTCACTCATGCCAGATCACTGCTAGAATAATGAAAGCAGTGGGCACATTAGGACACATTAAAGGATGCTTCAGCTTTTTAACATAAAAATATTTATACAGTGGATTCAGAAAGTATTCAGACACCCTTCTGTACTGTACATTTTATTGTTTTACATTTTAATTTTAAATAGATAAATTTGCCAGTTTTTCCCATCAATCTGCACTCAATAACCCATGATGACAAAGTGAAAACATGTTTTCTGAATAACTTGCTAATTTATTAAAAATCAAAAATTGATATCTTCCATTCAGGGCCTTTCCTGTGGTACTCCAAATTTTCCAAAAACTTGCATCATGTTTGCTTTACTGCATTGATTAGACATCACTTAGAAAGTTTCACAGCTGTGTATGTAAGGTCCCACAATTTACACTGTATGATAGGACAAAAACTAAGTCATGAAGTCCAAAAAACTTTCTGAAGAACCCTGCGATCAAACTGTGATGAGGCATAGATCAGTGAAAGGGTATAAAACCCCTTTTAAAGCTTTGAGTATTTCCATGAATACAGTGGTCTCAATAATTGTGAAACAGAAGATGTTTGGAATCACATACTGTATACTCTTTCTAGAGTTGTCCATCTGGCCAAACTGAATAATGGGCAAGAAGGGCCTTGACCTGTGAAATGACCAAGAACCTAATGCTAACTCTAACACAGTTTCTAAAGTTCTTTACCAATATGTGAGAAACTAATGTAAGGATGACCATCTCAGCAGAACTCCATCAATCAGGTGTTTATGGTAGAGTGACTAGACAGAAGCCACTCTTGAGTAACAGGCAGATGACAGACAGCTAGGAGTTTGTCAAATGTAATTTACAGGACTGTTCAGATCTTGACGAGAAAGATTCTAGGGTCTGATGAGACAAAAAGTTTAATTCTTTAGGCACAGTTTAAGTGCTATGCCTGGCAAAGACCAGGCATTGCTCACCACTTATCTAACACCACTCCTACAGCTAAACATGGTGGTGGCAGCATCATGTTTTAGGAGTGCATTTCAGCAGAAGAAACAATGACACTTTTCAGAATTGAGGAATGGATGATGTCAGCCAAATACAAAGGTCTTTGAAAAAATCTTGCTCCAGACTGCACACATGCAAACAACCTCAGACTGGGGAGACGGTTTACCTTTCAACACAACAATGACCTAAAGCATATGACCAAGACAATGCTTGATTACCTTTGGAACAAGGCTCCGACTGTCCTTGAGTGGCCCAGCAAAAGACCAGACTTAGACCTATATACAACATCTGTGGAAAGACCCGAAGACTCTTCCCATCCAATCTAATGAAGCCTGAGGGGATCTGCCAGGAAGAATGGGATAAATTGTCCACACCCAGGTTTTCCAAGTTTGTAGAAGTTTATCCAAGAAGACTCAAAGAACATTAGAACAATCTAAAAAAAGAACGGGCCGTTGAGCCCAACAAAGCTCGCCAGTCCTAACCATTTAACTCTTTTTAAAAAACATCAAGTCTACTTTTGAAATTCCCTAAAGTATTACTGTCTATCACACTACTTGTTAACCTATTCCAAGTGTCTATGGTTCTCTGTGTTAAGAAAAACTTCCTAATGTTTGTGCAAAATTTATCCTTAACAAGTTTCCAACTGTGTCCCCATGTTCTTGATGAACTCATTTTAAAATAACATTCTTAAACCACTGTACTCATTCCCTTCATAATTTTAAACACTTCAGTCATGTCACCACTTAATCTTCTTTTGCTTAAGCTGTAAAGGCTCAGCTCTTTTAATCTTTCTTCATAATTCATCCCCTGTAGCCTTAGAATCAGCCTAGTTGCTCTTCTCTGGACCTTTTCCAGCACTGCTCTGGCCTTTATGTAGCCTGAAGATCAAAATTGCACACAGTACTCCAGATGAGGCCTCAGCAGTGCATTATAAACCTTGAGCATATCCTCCTTGGACTTGCCCTCCACACATTGTGCTATATAACTTAACTCTGTTTGCCTTCCTAATGGCTTCTAAACACTGTCGGGAAGTTGATAGCAGAGTAGTCCACTACAACTCCTAAATCCTTCTCATAAGGTGTACTCTAGATTTTCAGACCACCCATTGTGTATTCAAACATAGCACTTTTACTTCCTATGTGTAATACTTTACATTTACTGACATTAAATTTTATCTGCCACAAACCTACCCAAGCCAGTATGCTGTTCAAGTCCTTCTGTAATGATTTAATGGATTTCAAATTATCTGCCAATCCACCTATCTTGGTATCATCTGCAAACTTAACCAACTTGTTACATATATTCTTATCTAAATCATATATATATATATTAAAAACAGGAGCGGCCCTAGCACTGACCCCTGTGGAACACCACTCTTAACATCAGCCAATTCTGATGAGGTTCCTCACACCATCACCCTCTGCTTCCTGTGTCTGAGCCAAAGCTGTAACTGCTGCCAAAGGGGGCTTCTACAATGTACGGATTTAAAGGTCTTAATACTTATATGAATGTGATATTTAAGTCTGGATTGTTTATATTAATTTGCAAACCTTTCTGAAAACAATTTTTACTCTGTCATTATGGGTTATTGAGTGTAGAGTGATGGTCTGATTTTAGTCTGCATTTAGGATTAAATGCCAGTTTTACTATTAATACTTTAGATCAGAGAAATCAAGTTAAGTACACGCCACATAAAAACCTAAGATCAATAATACAGTAAACATTAAAACATAAAGCAGGAAAAAAAAATTACATAGTTGGGGAACTGGAGATCAAAACTGGACTGTAGTAATGACTCTACTTTGAACAAATACATTTAAAATAAACATAACAGAAGAACATAAAAAAGGTATCTTGAAATAAGTATGCACTGTACATTGTTTATAGAAACTGCATACATATGTAAACAAAATAAATTAAGTGTCGTAGAGCTATTGAAAAGGAATATCACTTTATGAAAGTAAAGGATAATTGACTAACTGAATATCTAAATATTATTGAAAGTTATCTTAAATAGATAAAAGAGTTCAATCAATTTGGCAAAAATAAACAACACCATCACTACACTGCTGCAATGGAAATGCAAGCACAGTACAAAGGAGACTAATGGAGAAAGACACATGCTGACAGATATAACGGCAAAGAAAAACAGATTATTTTATCAATTTAGATCTCATTTTATTCAGTCAAAATGAGATACACACAATGAACTCTGTTGTATTAAAAAATAAAGAAAAACACAAACTTCATTCTGATGACAGAACACAATATGAAGCCTGGAATGGTAATCAAATGCCTCCTAATCAAGAGAAAATAGTGTTTTTGTAAAGTTGGCCCCAGATTAAATGTTTCAAAAAGCATCATATAAAGAAAAGAATGTCAGTTAAATTTCTCTACTAGATGGTAACCAGCCATCTAATCAGGTAAACAGTGCAAATCTAGCTGTTATGACAGAAAGCAGCCAACCAGAACACAGCTATGGGCACTGGGCCTTATAAATACAAAATGAGGCCTGGGGCAGTGGGTTAGGTATTAGATGGCAATCTGGTCAAATGATGTTATAAATCATAGCTTGATCCTGGAAGTGGCCTGCTGGGAAGCAGTGTAGTGGAAAAGTAGCAGAGAACTGGACTGGAAGAATGTGTGTGTTTGAGAGATGAGTGTGTTTATAAACGGATAATGTCGGCAGTTTCAGTGGAAAAGAAAGGTTTTGCAAAAAATTTGTAAACCTTTTATTTGTGCTTAAGTTGTAAATTTGTTGGCTCCCTCCTCTGTGTGATTAATAATAATCCATGGTTATTATAATAAACTAATACAATGTATTTGATATATTATATACTTAATTGCCTTACTGTTTTGACAGACAGGGGCCCCTCTAGTATGAATGAAAACCTCTCTACTTTAAAATATTCTGACAGGTCATATTATTTAAACAACAGTTATCATTAACCGCTCTCATAATTATATATCTGCTTGCATTAATATACAAATATTCTCAGTCATGATTTTGTTAGGCATATATGGCTGAAGAGGAAAATTAAAATTAATCTAATACATCTATATATCTAACATCTTTATAAGATGGCCACATGATGACATTTAGTGCATTTATTTAATCAGATATCATAAAGCACAAAAAAGTAAAAAATGCATCTCCATGCTGTTAAAAAGGCTATTACCACATTCTAATATTAGAAAAAAATAATACACATAAAAATTGTGTAAGTCTTTAATAAATAATTTTGGCACATTCCTTTGAAAGAAAAAATAATCCTCTGTGTAACTTCTGGAAATCAACCTGTAGATGAGAATCATGAAGCATTTTCACTTTTAATCAGCTCAGTAATGATTTGTATGGTGCTGTCATCTGAAAGAGGAGATAAAATAAATAAATATTTATTTATTATATTAAATATTATATTAATAAATATAATAAATATCTGAAAAAAAGCAAACCATGACCTAGTAATCAATTATCTATTAGATAGACCACTTGACTATGTCTCTAGAAAAGGGGGTCTTCACTCATGGTTCTGGAGGGCCTTAGTGCATATTCACTTTTGTAAATTAAATCATGTTAGCTGGAGAGCTGGTGGTTTGTCATTTCCATTTCATTCTTAACTGGTGGCTGGTTAAGAAAATAGGAAACAATTAAAACATGTATACAGCTGTTTACAACTAAAATGTGCAATTAGGGGTTCTAAATTGTAACAAGTGAGTTAACTAAAATTAAGCTCAAAAATATATTGCTTTAAAGGCAAATAAATGTGTTCTAATTAAGGACTTGGTAGAACTGAAAAAAACAGCCACACTGTGGCCCTCCAGGACTATAACTGAAGACCTCTGCTCTTCAACGTAATTAAAATTTGTCTTGCCAATTGTGAAGGATTGCCGGCTTTTTACTCCAGTCCTCACCCCCAGGCCGCCAGGAGGAGCTCTCCCAGTAGCGTGGACGTGCCCCGAGTTCCAGCAGGGTCGCCTGGACTATGTAGTTTTTATACACAGCCCTGCTGGATACCTTGGGGGCCACCGGGAGTCGCTGTAGGGGGGCTCGTGGACTCTTATGTGCCCTATAACCCGGGAGTACGTCACGGTCACGTGACAGGAAGAAACGATGTGCTCCCGGGTTGAAGAAAAGGACTGTTTACCCTGACCCGGAAGGGATAAGGAACTGTGGACAGGAACACCTCCGGGTCAGGGTGTATAAAAGGACGATGGGAAATCCCAGACGTTGAGCTGAGCTGGGTGGAAGGGTGGCAACGCATCTGGGAGTGGAGGATTGGTTATTGTTGGTTGAATTATTGATTATTATTGAGTATTGTGGAGTGGAGGGTGATTTGTGCACTATTATTATTATTATTAATAATAAAACTATTATTTGGACTTTTATCTGGTGTCTGACGTCTAGTCTGAGGGTTCAAGGGGTCACGGAGACCACTATCTGTCACACAATATAAAAGCCCCACACAGCGTGGTATATACTGTAAGTATTGAACGTGTCAACACTTTTTTCAGTAAATATCTTACCAATGAGGCTATTCACATGAAATTCTCACCAGACATTGTTATTAACTCAAGAAATCCACAAATACAAAGAAATTCACAACATTAAAGGCCATACATAAAGGTATGTGTAATAAAGTGGAATGACACGGGGAAAAAGTATTGAGCACACCAAGCCAAGGAAAGGTAAGGAACAATTATCTACTTATCAGTTAAATAACCAGGTAGGGTAAAGTAGCTTTTGCCCACCAAAAGATAAATACCAAAATTTCATTATCAGCAAAGAAGGTCTTTTAATTAGGAAACTGGCTGCAATGAAACCCTGCAGTCACTATGGCCCTCCAGTACCCCGGCTCTAAACAAATATATGCAATTCCAGAGTTGGGTTTGGGGGATGAGTTACTTTGTTTTATAATATGATTACAAGTCTAGTTATAAGCATGTTATTCTAGACATAGTGGCAATGAAGTACCAGAATGAACTAAAACCTAAAATTCTAGAAATGAGGGTGTATATACTGTATTCATTAATATATTTTTCTTACCATAGTTTCCCCTGACAATACACACCAATTCACAGTTAAAACTGCAGTTAAACATATGTAAGGCAGTCAAGGATTTACAATTTTAGGCTGAGTGGCACATAAATTATTTATGACTCCATGAAGTTAACTTGGGTTGGTCTAGCTTTGTAAAAAACTTTTTTTTTTATTAACTTACTGGCTTTTATTAGAAGGAATATATCACCGATCAATTACTGTACTATATTTTATTTTGGTAAAATAATCCCTCACATACTCTCCCAGAGAGCAGAAAAAAATATGAAAGAATACCGTAGAGACTGAAATATCAGTGGTTAGCAATATTTCAGCATGGTCAATAATTTGAGGACAATGTTAATAAATGCCTGCCAGATTAAAAAAAAATGAAATTATTAGTTGTAAAGTCAATTTATTCTCCCTAGTTTTAAAGTAAATCTTTTTCCCATTGTAGGTAAATGTTGTGTAACACGTGGCCATCTTAAGCAGTACTGTCCCATCTGATGTTAACTCAGATTTTAACAAATTATTGTGAAATTACTTTGCTCCAGTGAGGTCTAAGCAGGAGACGGGCTCCAAACATACAGTATGAACTTGTGAAGCAGTTGCCTGACATCTCTCCAGGTGACTGAAATACATTTTGGTCTGAATCAGGTGAAATTTATAATTTGCAATAGAGTTTATGGATAACACATTTTTCACCCCTGTGGTTTCGAGCAGTACAAAGCAGCACAGAAAGCATGTGCTGCCAATGGCAAAGCATGTTTTTATGTTAATATTGGAGGAATACCACCACCAAATTTCCCCAGAATAACTGTAAATAGGAGAACTTGGACTACAGAAGAGAGAATGGAGAGTTCTGGCCTTTTGGGAGCATGTATTGCTCCTCTAGAATGATAGAGGGTAGCACACAGATGAATATTGCAGAAGGACAGTTGTAAACCATGAATTCGGTATCATTCCACATCCTGTAGAGGAAACTCTAGTCTAGAGTTCCAATTAAAAAAGTAGGGCCATCCCAATCCAAGATGAGATTTTAAAGTATGGCCACAAATGACTTTGAGATTAAGCTTAATGTTGCACAAATACTAATTCAATGTAGGCACTAAACCGATAGAAACAAAAAGAAGTCAGGGAGACAGAAATGTCATGCAAAAGATAGGAGGCAAAAGCTGAAAAGGGAGAATGCTTATTTCTGGTGTCAGCTCTACCCTAGACAAAGCCTGAAATCCATCAGGGAAGGCAATAAGGCAGGTTTTCCTTTGATTTTTTTTGTATTTAGTGTATATCTCTTCTTTATGTATATTCTCTATAATAAGCTCACCTTTTCTTTTTGCTTATTTTGGCAAAAATTTGACATGCTTCTGAAATCTTTCACATCAACGTTTTTTGTGTGATTAGAATGTTATGTTAAGGATAACAATACCTATGCTAACAGGTCTTTAACTTCAGGATGCAAGAAGCTATAACGTGTCAGTCAAGACTGCCAAACAGCCCTAGGAGCACAATTAATTATATGTAAAAAATAACTTGCATAACAAAATACAGATACCTTCAACACACAACTTTGGGTTTTCCAACTTTTTCTGAAGAATGGCATCTATTAATCTTCGCAACTGCTTAAAAATAACTCCAATTCTTACTGGTGCCTGTTTATGCAAAGATAAGACATAGTAAATGAATCAGAAATTAGAAAATCTGTTATACTTGTCATCATGTTTCCTTTGTAAAGAATGAAACTTGCTCTTGTGTATTAGGGGTGATGTGTAAAATTCTCAGGTCGCTCAATCATCTTCTTAACCATCATTGATGGGACTGAATCGAAGAAATCCACGTACAAAGCTGCCCTGTGGGA
The DNA here is from genome assembly GCF_900747795.2 of Erpetoichthys calabaricus. NCBI lineage: Eukaryota > Metazoa > Chordata > Cladistia > Polypteriformes > Polypteridae > Erpetoichthys > Erpetoichthys calabaricus. The sequence continues at coordinate 227,621,627 of NC_041398.2, read as the reverse complement.
ATCTGAGGCACTGCTGCAACCCAGGGAGGCTGCCATCTATCTCTCAGGGGGAGATAATGCCCTGTGCATGTTCTCTCCCTTGGTCCTTACATTTCAAGGGCGTCCATGCCAGGTAAGGACAAGGGCCGTCTCTCACAAAAACTATAAATGATGAGTTATTAAAACACAAATGTGACTACAAAAAAACAGCTTGGGCTCACCTGAAAATGGATCCAGTTGTCCACTGTAATCAATCGCTCACGATGTTGCAATCCAATGGCTCCACCAAAAAGCAGCATAGGAAATGGAGATATCAGTGTGGTGTCCCGAAGATACACCTTGGAATACTTTACCTGACAACAACAAAATTGAAAGGACATACTTCTGTGAGAAGTGCTGTTTAATTAACACTGGCAAAGAGTATTAAATATGGCAAAGAAACTGCAGTATTGAATGACATACTTAAACAAGGGTTTACAATTTGCAAAAAATTCAGGTTTCTGGAAATGCATATACCTTTTCCTGGTAAAGTAACCAGCCATAAACCTGTAAGTCCCGGTTAACAGATGAGGGGTGGACTTGAGCTTTTCCTTGTGCCGTTTCAGAAATACATACATTTTTTTCAGCGACATCAACGGATGGGTTGCAAATGATTCTGCCAACACTGTCATAAAGCCCTGCTGTCAACACAGATTTAAGGAGACAAATTTCTTCCAGTGACAGTGACTTCTTTGAAAAATCAGCTTCAGGTGTTTTGGGAAACTTAGACTTTGAAGAGATGAACCCCACTGTTTCAACCATTTTAATCAGGTCACGCTTTACATCCTGAAGAGTGAAACAGAAAATTTGAAGTGAACCACATAATAAGGATTGACACTAGCTACAAGATGTGTTTCCTCCACACAGTAAAAAAAAATCAATAAGAAAGTCAACACTGGACAGGAGGCTGAAGCCAAATTCAGTCTATTGTTTCTTATGCAAAGGTAAATATACTGTGTGTAAGAACAAGAGTATTTTACAAATCAAATTAGTTTTAATATTTTCTGAGTAGATAAGATATAATATATGCTAAAATGGAATGAGATGTATTTTTGCTTATGCATAAGCAAACAAATGATAATATGCAAAGGTGGCTACTTTAGTCAAACTGAACTAAGGTGAGGTTCTTGAAAATATCACAATACTAACATGATAAATCTAATCTTAAGATCAACTGCTAATTTATGAGGGTTTTCTCAAACTGTAAGTAAAGTAGCCCAGTAATTCCTTCATAGTCTGTGTGCTATGTGGCCCAATCATTAATCACTATTTAGTTTTTAAACTGGCTACCTCTTTCACCACCAACAGTGACAGACAGCAATTGCTAGACAGCACATTAAATTCACTCTATGACAATTCTTTGAAAAAATAAAAATACAAAGATTTGCACCTGTACTTTCTTGATAATGCATTTTTATGGTAATTACAGATTTATAAGTTCACAGTATTTCCTTGGTCTTTAAAAGTTTTGAAGAATCTGTGGTCTAAGGTTGCGGCAAGTTTACTAAGACAGAGAAGTTTTATGTATTGCGATTTTTATGGAGAGGAGTGGGAGAAAAGAAAAGGGAAGAACAAGAATTGGGAGCATGTATGTTCGAGGAAAAGTTTTAAGGCTTCAATAAAAATTCTGCTGAGAAGAATATCCACTGAATTCTGTCTTTGTGTCTCTGACCGCCACCTCACAAGCCCATTATTTAAGTTAAATCATTAAACTGTAACTAATATCTATTTATACATCTATCCTTTTGGAAATTATCACACCTGCTATAAAGATTCACTACAAGAAGTATACAGAAGAACTTTTTAATGGGTATTGAGGCAAAGGAATTGGCCTGGGAATACTATACCTTTATCTGAAACAATATGACAGTATGTCAGAAGGCAAGAAACGATAAATGTGGCAGTGGACAGCTACTGGATTGTAACAGGTATTCCCTTAGTGTATACATTTTGACATCACAGATAAGCCCCAGATGGCGACCAAAGAATAATACAATGCAGTACACGAAAAATTGCACAACATGGTTGAACATAAAGTCATAGCTACGTGGAAAATACTGCTCCCTTAATAAATAGCTGTACAGCATCTGACATTGACCTTAACCTTGCTGCCGGACAGTGATAGTTGTAAGCACAAAGCTGCAAACAATTGCAATTACAGCAGTCCTATCAAAGAAGGGAAAGAGGGGGAGTTTGATGTTGGAAATGATATTCTCAGATTATAGGTAAGAAAGTTTATACCAGGTAGGCATGGATGCTACTAGGCAGAACACGAACACTACCATATTACTATATTTATTTAGTTTTGCTCATTAGTCTTTTATTAGATTAATCTGATCACACTTCATTATATTTGAGTTATTCACTACGTATTCAAGAAATAAACACACCATGCACCATCTGAAGGTGTGTTTGACTTTTTTTTTTAATTTATAATTGAAGTAATGTACAAAATTGCCATCACAGGCTGTCCAAGTGGTGTCTACAGTTTGTGTCTTACAAACTGTACAAAGCCAGGTTGTGATGTGCAGGGTTATTTTCTTCACCGACTCATCCCATTTTTCTTTTTTCTCACTTTTGAAAATACTGCTGCATGCCTAAGTAAACAATGACACTCTGCTGTCATCTAAAAAAATAATAAGCTGTTCTTTGGAAAAATGCGGTTTTCTTTTACAGTTACATGTTCTCATTTATTTTATGTTTATCTTGTAAAAACAATTATCCAATGTTGTGCTTACTTATATCCTTGTCTTACTTGGTTATTCCATTTTGATATTTACTTCATATTACTTTTCACAACTTTATTTCAATCCACTGAAGGACTAAAAATGTCAGAATATAATAAAAGTATTGTTAATAGATTGTTTTTTCAATCGACTTAAGATGCTTTTCTGTAGGTGATTTCAAAGTGAGGGTTAAAAAAACGTAGTATTTCATACTTAATCATAAAGCTGATGATTAAGAGGAGTTTTTGGAGACCCACAAAAAGATACGTCTGTCTTGAAGTAGCTCATTATACTTTGTATTTTTACCAGTTACTAAAGTTATTTTTTTTATTTTGATGGTGGTGTAAGAACTATAAAGTAATAAGATGATAACATGTCAAATATCTATTATTCTGAACACTCCGCTCTTTCTTTTTATGAACATTTAAGTTAGCTTTTTAGTAACTTTAAAATAAGAAGTAAACTCTAAATGTAAACTACCGAAGAATTTAAATATATAAAATAAATAAATTAAAAAAATTACCTCAATAGTCAGAAGAGCCGTCCTGCTTAAAAAATGTCTCCTGCAATAGTTCATTTCTGCACCAGAACCTTCAGAGCGTGCCTTTTTCCACCTTAATAAAATGACAAATGAATATAAAGCTATTTAGCAGCAAATGTAATATTTTTATACTGTTTGTACAAACAGAGATACAAAAAGTTAATTCACTAACTAGTCTCTGGAACACCTAGACAACAAAGATTAGCTGTCATTTTGGAGTCATGCAATCACTTAACCAACGAATTACACTGATACAACAAACCACTCATACAAGTGGCAGGATGGACCAGGAGACAATGTTAAAAGTCTATTAAAAAATGTTCACAACAAACATAAAAGTAAACAGTGTGTGAGAAAACTAAACTAATAATATTAAAAGAGTGATAATAAAGTTTTAAAAATCATCAACAACTAGGCTTGTTACAAAAAATGTGAATATGAGAAGCAAGTCCACCAAAAACCGAGACAAATTATTTTTCAAAGGGAAGATGATAATTTCAAAGACAATCCATGCCCAATATTAGAAACTTAACACCACTGTTCAATAATGTAAAACAAAATCGGGTAGCAGTAAATATTTAAAATAATTAGCATGATTAAAGCTTATAATGCATTTTTTCCAAGTATTTTTCTTTCTCTGTAGTCAAGCCGTTTTTAATTACATTAGGTAGATTTGAAGGTGTGACATATTTAGCTTAAGAAAATCCATTTTAACTGTTTTTATTACATTTTAGAAATGTACCCATCCCTGAAGGCTTGTCACATCGGACATAAAGCTGTTACATGTAGTAGATAAGAATAATTTACAATGCTTAGGAAATATATGGGAATGCAAACATCAGAAAAATCACCTACCCTGAGTATGCATTGTAAACTGTTAGGTGATCTGAACTGGCCAATTCTAAAGTTGCTTTTGCCAGGTTGGCATCATCTTTTTTGTTCACTGGTGTAATAAATGGGGACTTTTCTGAAATTGCAGCAGCTATAGTTGCCTGAATCAAAAATAAACAAACAGAAGTTATAGACAGCATTCTGAAATGTCTGAAGTCATCTAATACAATGCACAGCTCAGAACTTCAATAAAAACTGAAGATGGAACTTGCAAATAACTTTATAGGAGGACACCCAGTTTGAAAAATGTATAGTATTTAAAGCCCTCACATCCTTATTTAAATGTTCACTATTATAAGATTTTGTAGAGAGCATTTTAAGTGAAAACTAATAGGTAATCCTTAGCATCGAGCTTGTCTAAATAGGTCCTTGTCGACTTGGCATACTTGGATTTTGCAATTTTATCAAATATCAGTTCTTCATAATTGCCAGTAATAGTAATTATTATAATTGCACACTTGCAGTTTTGCTGCAGTTTTCCAAAAGCTGTACCAGGTCACAGTGATGAAGCAGAAGCAAACTCCCTGAATAAATTCTTTTGATTCGTCTATATGCCCAAACTAGAGTATAGCCATGAAATCATTCAATCTGATTGAAAAATGAGACTAAAAGTTAAAGCAGCAAGAATGAAACTTCTGTGCAATATTACTATCACCAGGAAAAGAAACATTGTACAAAATGAATCCGTCTAAGTGAAAATGTTTATAAAATCATCCATCCATTTTCCAGTACTGCTACTGTATATCCTGAGCATGGTCGCAGAGAGCTGGAGCCTATTCCAGCAACCACATAGCATGACCAGAGGACCTGGGATGTGAAACTCAGCCTCCTTGTTACAAGGCAGCAGTGCAACCACAGTACCACTGTTCTGCCCTAAAAATGTTTATATAAATATATTTTTTATAATGCGTATAATTCACTTTGACTTATGATCCTTCACAAACACTTTAACAACAAGGTATTTAATGTTTAGCCTGGTCAACTTTCATTTTTTCTAAAGTACATATCCATTCTTGCCATTGATGGACTGCAGCACAGTCAAAAAATGTGGGGATGGGACAATAAAGGATCAATAGTGAGTTAAAAAAAAAAAATAATCTGAGTAAAAACAGATGATGTTCAGCTGGGGATTATAATCATGCTTTCGTATAAAAGCTGCATACAGGAAAAGCCTAGTCCTTTAGGAGCAAAGATGGGCTGAGGATTACCAATTTCCCATAAATGCATTAGAAAATCATTCAGATGTTTTAAAACAATGTTTCTCAAAGACAAAATAAAATTAATTTGGGCATTTCACCTTTAACAGTGCATAATATAAATAGAACATTTAAGAAATCTGGAGAAATTTTGGTGCATAAAGGGCAAGGATGCGAGCCAAAGTTGACTGCCCATGATCTCCAATCCTTCAGACAGTGTCCAGAAACACCATCAACATCTCTGAGCTCAGAGACATCTGGAATGGGCCATCACACAGTGGAAATGTGTATTGTGGTTAGATGAATCAATAATTCACATCTTTTCTAAGAAAAAATCCACTTCTCCTCCTGTGAACCAAATAAGAAACCATCTAGACTGTTACCAGTTAGTGTATGTGATGGTATGGGGTTGTGTTAGAGCCCCGGCCAAGGGTAACTTAGAATTCTGAGAAGACACCATTAATGCTGAAAAGTAAAAATTTTGGAGCAACACATCCTGCCTTCAAGACCACATCTCCACATTTGCAAGAAGAATGGAATAAAATTACACTTTAGACATTCAATAGAATGGCATCTTCAGTAGCTAAAAATGTATTAAGTTTTTTTGAGAAGGAAAGACAACTTAACAAAGGGTAAGTCCCTTCCTGTTGAAACACTTTTTAAAATATGTTGCAAGTATCAAAATAATAATAAGTGTTTAGTTTTGGTGGAGGGGGTATGGGGGTAGAAACTTAGTTGTAAAAAGATCTTGACAGTGCATAATGAGATGCAATGTTTATTGTCAGATATGTCTGGTATGAATTCAGTGGTGTAGAAGCACCTACTGACGCAGTCATTCAAATTAAATGCCCATGTAGTGTTAATATTTTCATTCACTGCTCTTTCTTTCCTGTATTCACTTAATAATGTGTTCTCACTTTGGTCTTTTCAGTAGGCTTGCATCACACATTTTTTGTTATAATATGAAAAGGTGCCTCACAACAAAAGACAATTAATTGGATTACATCTTCAAAGCCACTTATCCACTGTGATGCCATAGAACTCTATACTAGCAAGGATCAAGAGCAAGACAGAAATAATCCTTTGACAGGATGGCAGTCTACTACAGGGTGGGAATGGTATATTTAAGTTTAAAATTTGCCACTCTTCATTTGATATTCAAGAAAATGTGTATCTGCTCAGAAAGAAGGTAAGGCAGTGTAAAATAATAGTACTGGAAACATTAAAGTTCAATAATAGATGAGTAACCAAAAGGAATGGATATGAAGTCTTTTATATAAATAGTTTATTTTTATAAATGTCAAATAAGCAATAAACATTTAAATAAACAGAGTTAACAGACTCCTTTATTCTGGTTGAGTGTATGTTCAGCCATCAAGTTACTTTTTTTGTAAAATAACCAATAATTAAATTTTCTGGACCCGAAGTGAACAAGATATATACTGTACACTTGTTGCAAAATAGGACCAAAACACAAAGAGGCTATTTCTATGCCTCAGTCATAAAATTTTTTTTAATATTTTTATTTTTTAAATATTTTAAGCCGTCATATTTTCTAACATTATATTTACTGCATTCAATTAAGGGTACTAGGCATAATATTTGGGACTGTGTATTGAATAGAATAACTTACAATAGGTTCCAAACAGCCAAATATGGCTCCAAAAATCAGCATCTTTCCAATCTTTACATTGACAGGTAATGCTGCTAAATGTTGTCCCAGAGGAGTAAGGCTGGGAAGGTCTGTATCACAAGCTCCAATTCTTCTTAGTAAATTCATAGCATTACTGACAACCTGGGTCTGTGGAGGGTCAAGTGCTCTTGATAGAAAATCTTCCGGAGATCCATAATTACATTTCTGTAAAAGGGGAAATATAATGGGTCAGCAAACAAGAAACCGCTGAAATAGATACTGTGTATTGTAATCAGCATTATTTTTTGCATTTTAGACATAACAAAAAACTGAACATTACATTAAATAAAATTACATAACAGAAGAAATGCTTTTAATCAGTTGTGTCTTTTATTACTTTCACTACTATTATTATTTAATGTGCTACCTGTGGTTATAGAGTAATGCAAATGAGGATACTCCTGAATATCAAAATGATGAAAAATGCACCACTGAGGAAGATGGAGTTAAGTTGTTAAGAAACAGTGTTAACATTTTCTGAAATGTGATTAAGTCAGAGTTTAAAGGAATAATGCAAGTCAAATACAGTTTAGACCAAAACAGCACAGAGAATGTCATTTACATACTAAATATCATTTTAAGTTGATGCCCAGATAATCTTTGGACTACACACAATGTGGGAATGGACAAAGGGGGTCCAAGGTATGGATAGGTGGTTAAATTGTGTAAAAAATATAGACATTTGAAGTAATGAGGTTGGACTTGACAGAATAAACACATTTAAATGGTTGTGCATTAGGAAGAGTGAATACACAGTTTAATTATACAAAAAAAGAAGAGTACACTTGCACAATAATATGTTTAAAAATGAAAGTGGCTTTTCATAAATATTTTTTCCAGTACTTGCAGAACTAAAAGTTGGAAAGCAAAAATTTTCAATTTGTCTTACTTTCCATGGACTGATCTTCTTAATAAAATTATTTATTTGTTAAGTAGTATTATCAATCAGTATCACTTGGGTTAAATCCTGAAGTTATATGCTACTTTTTTTTTTTTGTGATTAATAATATAAGTATTCACAAAATTATAAAACAAATGTCTGAGCATGAATGGGCGTGGGTTTTAAATACTAGCAAATATAATGAACTATTGCAGGAATTTACAAAGGAGCTGGTCAAAAGAATGAAATTAATAGAAAATGTACAAATAATATTGGCAAGTCATACCATTACGTGCAGACAAAGCTCTTCTAATGGTACTCGCAAAATTTCTGGAACAGAATAGTCACTTAAGCTTTCATACCTGTAACAGTAAACAACAGTTAAAAGGTTAGTACAATTACACAGTACAAACACAATTTACAATAATGTGTGGTTTACTAGCTGATGACAATGGAGGATGATTTTTCCACAAAAGGACACAAGCCTTTCAAATCACATACAACATTATTATCACCCCTTAAGATCAATGTCTTAATATATGATGCCTAGATTATTACAATCTTAATAATAAAAATACTGTATAAGAATACTGTAATCTTTCTTCTCAATTGAATGCTCAATTATCATTTAGGCTACAAATTATGTACATACTGTATGTAGTAAAAACCATAGGCTATATGCAACAGTTGTGTTTTAAGCAAGGTGGACAATTTAGATGTATATACAGTAGTCAATGGATTTTTGACAGAATAAATCTCAATTAAAATGGACTTACCTTTCTTTGCTAAACAAACGGAAACAGAAACCCTCCCTAATACGTCCAGCTCTACCTTGTCTCTGGTGAGCACTTGCCTTACTAACAAATGTCTCAACCAAGGAACTCATTTGGCTGCTTTCATGGTACCTGCAAATCAACACAAACATAACTATGCAAAAGAACAAGGAATAGGTCATGTGTAAGATTTGTTGTCTACTGGATTTAACTAAAAAGTTCATTCACTTTCCATCTGCCCGGTGATGCATGTGGTATTGACAGTATGCACATATTACAATTTTACGGCAAATTTAAAACAGCAGCACAACACAGTATGTTAATCCTTACTCACTTGACATTCACAAAATAACATCCAGTCGAGTTTTGAAGGCAACTAAAGTACTACTATTCCAAACATTACTTGGTAACTTATTCCATATTTCTTGTGAAGACAAAACCTGTCTAACATTGGTGTAAAATTTACCTATATCCATCTTCTGTCTGCTTGTTTTCTTGTTGTTAAACTAATTTTAAAGTAACAGTTTGAATGAAATGTACAAATTCCTTTTAAACATTTGAACACTTCTATCTGGTTTCCTCTTAACTACAATTTGCTTAAACCAAAAACATAAAGCTTCTATTTTTTTTCCTCAAAGCTTATACCTTGTAGTCATGGAATCAGTCTAACTGATTTTCTTTGGACCATCCCTAGTGGTGTTGTATTTTCTTTTGTATTACATGAAGCCTTAATAGGGTATAATACAGTGTAAGGATAACCTGCCTTGATATGTACTTCACACAAAGTGCCATGTAACCTAACATGCTTCTGGGCTTCTTAATCACTTCTGTACACTGTCTGCTTGTGGACTGTGACAAGTCCAGCATGATTCTTACATTACTCCTGCAATTTTCAGGCCCCAATGTGCATTAAAAGCTAACATTTTTAACTTCTGTAATATTTTAAATAAAATGTCATCTGCCATATACTTGTCCAGGTATGAATTCTATCTGATCCTATGGTATCTCGATTCTACCTTTTTCAAGGTCAAGCAAACTTAACCACTTTGTTAATTACATTTTACAAAAATATTATTATAAGTTGGGTGGCACGGTTGTGCAGTGGTAGCGCTGCTGCCTCACAGTAAGGAGACCTGGGTTCCTCTCTGTGTGGAGTTTGCATGTTCTCCCCGTGTGTGCGTGGGTTTCCTCCAGGTGCTCCAGTTTCCTCCCACAGTCCAAAGACATGCAGGTTAGGTGATCCTAAATTGTCCCTAGTGTGTGCTTGGTGTGTGGGTGTGTGCGCGCGTGTGCCCTGCGGTGAGCTGGAGCCCTGCCCGAGATTTGTTCCTGCCTTGCGTTCTGTTGGCTGGGATTGGCTCCTGCAGACCCCCGTGACCCTGTGTTAGGATATAGCGGGTTGGATACTGACTGACTGATTATTATAAGCCTGTAAACAAGTGCAGTGGACAGTCTATTATTCCTTCACTCTTTTAGGATTAAACAAAATTTCTTTGGCTGATCTGAACAGTCAATCTTGAATGCACAATTTTTGTAACAGATATTGCTTGTACAAATCAGTAAGTGTTTAAGGTTCTATGAATACTTTAGTGTCTGTCAACCGGCACTGTCGACATAAACTGGGAAGCACAAACAGCAGCCACGGGCACAAAATGATGCAGCTTTTCAATTTCGTGCTCAGGATCTGAGCACTTCCCCAGCTCATCAATAGACTAGTGAAGTCACCGATCCATTCTTTTCTAATAATTTACACAAAAATGTCTACATCGTTTCATGCCATGATTTTTTCAAAGCTGCCACTTGAAAGCATACTTTTCTCCATTAAAAGATAAAAAGATAAAAGATGACTGTTCCCCTTTATCTGCAACTGTCAGTGTACAATTAAGGCAGCAAACTCCATGGAAAACAGTAAATTAAAAGGTAGATGACAAAAAGAAATTAAATATTTAAAACTGTGGCAAAACACAAAGATTTTACAATTTTCGTATCTTCATTGGTGATTATGGATCATTATTCTGGGTCTTAAAAGTATAAATTTAGCAACAATAAGCTACTAGATCTCAGTGAACCAGCACAACTTTAAAGCTATTATTCAATAAGCAAAATAATTAAATCATAAATCATTAAATTTGTGTTCTATCCATTTAAAATCTCAAAAAGTATGAGAAATAATTGCAATTCTCTGCATGAGTCCTATTTCATAAATGCAAATGCAACTCTTGCTTCACAAACACAGAGGCATAAAAACCCCATACTCAGGCAAACTCTTCAACAAGATATCACAGAATATCCATCCATTATCCAACCCGCTATATCCTAACTACAGGGTCACGGGGGTCGGCTGGAGCCAATCCCAGCCAACACAGGGCACAAGGCAGGGAACAAACCCCGGGCAGGGCGCCAACCCACCGCAGGGCACACGCGCGCCCACACACACACACCAAGCACACGCTAGGGACAATCTAGAATCGCCAATCCACCTAACCTGCATGTCTTTGGACTGTGGGAGGATCCGGAGCACCCGGAGGAAATCCATGAAGACACAGGGTGATCATGCAAACTCCATGCAGGGAGGACATGGGAAGCGAACCCGGGTCTCCTAACTGCGAGGCAGCAGCGCTACCATTACGCCATCGTGCCACCCTATCACAGAATGTGTACATGATAAATTGAACTGGAAAACTACCATGACAAGTCAAAGTATTTGTGCAAGCTGATGACTCTCCACCCAGAAAAAAGTCTTGTTCAGTATTATACAAGCTTCATTTACATAAGATACATTGGTATGATCTGTGGTGAAACTGTACATTTTGGAGTTTTTAGCTCCAGAATAATTTTAACATTCACCCGGAAAGCTGGGTAGAGATTAGGGTTGTGTCTCCCTTGGAGTTTCGAGTGCCATCATACAGGGCCGGTCTTAGGCCACTGCAACCTATGCGGCCGCAGTGGGCCCCGCACTTTCATAGGCCCCGCGCTAATTCTAGGTGTAAATTATTAAATTAAACCATTATAACTTATAATCATGTATAGGTCAGCGTGTTTATTCTGTTTTTATGTTTTTACAGTGTTTTTTATCTATTACATCGTTGTTTCAAGTGATTACGACAAGTAAATAAAATTGAAAAAAAATTGTAGCTGCTCGGGTGCTTTATCTCTAAACTCGTCATTTAGGGGAACTTGGGGTAAGATGAAACAGACACCGTTCTTAACCTTATGATGGCTCAGCTCAGTGAAACCAATCAAATAGGAGGAGCTATTTATGGAGATGATGTTATCGATTTTTTGGATGAATAGTTTGAAATTTACCGGCAGTGGTTTAAATTTTCTCTTTTCTGCCAGACGAAGATTTTCTCACCGGTGAGTAAAGCTTGTTCCTCAGAAACAAGCGTTGTATAAAATTCGAAAATCCTGTACATTGATAACCCACCCTATGTTAACAGTCAGCCATAGAATCATCGGCACGTCAACTTGTATCTTTATACAATTTGTTTTATGAATAGTCTCTCATTTCAAATGTTTATTTTATTTTGTAAAACTATCTTAATGTGATTCGTCTACCCAAACGATTGTTTCATCTTACCCGTAGCAGGGGTAAGATAAAAAATTTTTTTTTTCACAAACACTTGCTCAAAACGTACCGATTCATCCCTAAGCGACAAGCACATGCATATGCAGATCATTAACAATAATTTGACTGAAAATTACTGGTAAAAAGCAAAAAATGTGGATTTGACAAGGAATTTTAAAAAGTGGTTCATCTTACCTCAAGTTCCCCTAAATTGGTAGACTTAAGGTATTTTTTTAAATTTTATTTACTCGTAATCAAATGCAAACGTGACATAATCAAATGCAAATTGTCGTTCAAATGTTAAATCACGTAATCAAATGCAATAACGACGTAATAAATCAGTAAATACTTTATTTTGTTCATTTTTCATTTTTTTTAACTGTGGCATCTGGTGAAAGAAGCTTTTCGCGCCTCAAACTAATCAAGAATTACTTGAGGTCAACAATTCACGAAGATAGATTGAACAATTTGGCAATTCTTGCTATTGAGCGTGATCTATGTAGGAAACAAAATTTTGATGATATACTGTATGACTTCGCTACACGCAAGGCTCGTAATGTAAAGTTAATTTGATCGTGATTTTGTACTTAGTAAAGAATGAATAAAATGCAAAGACGAATTTATTTTCTAATACAAAATCTTAATTTTCACTTATTATCCTTATCCCTACCCCGACTGGGCCCCGCGCAATCCGTTTCGCATAGGGCCCCGCAATTGTTAGGGCCGGCCCTGCCATCATAAGATACCATGCAATCATAATTGTGGTTTTAAAAAAGAGTGATGCATACCAGTATACAGTATACCAAACACTGTCAGTATGCACTGCTAAAACCTAAGAAGGGTAAGTACACTCACTTCAAGCTCTGTATATAAATAATAATGTGTACTTTAGAATAAGCTTTTAAAGCACTGAGGAAGCAGATTCTCTCCCTTTTTTTTGTCTTCTCCATTTATCTATCTATATTCACTTATTACTCTATTTGCTTATTTTGACTAGGTTTAAATTTTATTCTGCTGGCCATGCTCTCTTTCTCAGGGGTGGGGGATGATTTGTTTTCAATCCTATTCTTGTAAAATTGATGTAATGTGTGATTTTAATAAAAATGAATTAAAAAAATAAATAAATAATGTGTACTTTAATGGACTTCTTCTACATTTGTCTTCATCACTACAATTTTATACTGTCCTATGACTTCAATATACTTTGACATTTGTCCAAATGATCTGATCAATCCAGTATAACCCTCTGCCTGCTGTCAATGGAGCAGGAAATATGTTTAATAATTTTTAAACTCATACCTGTTTTCTTTAGTCTTTCCAGAGTCAATAACAAAGACAACATCAGGAATGGTGATTCCCGTTTCGGCAATGTTGGTTGCTAAAACAATCTGAATGGAAAATTTTTTTTAAAAATGACAAAGACAAGGGAAAAATGTAACAAATGAAAAAAAAATCTTTATATTAGTTTCTTTCCAGAAATCATTCATTCATCCATTTTTAACTAGTTTAATCCAACCCTAAAGTCAAGGGGGAACACAGTCATCCCCTGCAGCATCAAGTTTCCATGTGCACACTAATACTTACACATGCCAAGCCAGTTTAAAAACACCAATCAACCTAAAACACGTCTTTCCAATATGTCAAAAAATTCTATATATGATTGTGTGTGTGTGTGTGTGTGTGTATAAATCTCATACACACACACACACACTTTTAAAGGTAACTCCATTATTCACACTTTGTGATAATTTTGCTTGTTTTGGCTGCATAGCTTTCCCTGCACACATGTGGTGTGTCTGTGGTCACAGTGGTAAAGTTTCAACCTTGATCAGCAAGTTCTCTTGTTTTCTAGAGGTAACCATAGCTGCTCCACCCTCTGTTTGCACCTAAAAACAGCAGAAAGCAGCGATCTGCATTTTATGGGTTGAAGGTGTACAAGAGACTTTCTGCAAAATACAGAGACAGTATTTTACCATGGCCAAGTGTTTATGAATGGACTGATAAGTTCAAAAAAGTTTGGACAAGTTTTATGCACAAAGGAGTGAGAAGCCAGTTTACCTCCACTGCTGACAACAGTATTGAGTCAGTCTGTAAAATTATTCTTTTAAATCAATCTTACCTTTCTGACTCCAAGAGGTGGAAGTGTGAAGGCAGCAGCTTGATCTTGAGATGAAAGAATGGAGTGCAGAGCAATTACTTTATACCTAAAATTAAAAAGGAATATTATATTTCTAAATTAAAAAAATAAGATATGACTCCCGGTTTAACAAGCCAGAAAAAGCCTTTCCAAGGTGGATGAAAATGGGACAGTTTGTTTGTACATTTGACCTCCAAAATATTTTACATTATTTTAATATATATAAAGCAGACTGTAACAATCTTGAGGTCTTGTATGTATATTATCATCCAGATGACACATAGTAATCACAAGCGGGCACCAGAGAGCCCCAGAAACAGCAATGTAAGAATATAAATACAATAAAGAGTTTTATTCCACAAAGCACCTTCCAATGAACATCTCTCCAACAATTAGCCACAATCTTATATATAAAGCAGACTGCAACAATCTAACGTTATGTTTTAAATTGCTGTAATTATGCTCCATCCATCAAACTAGTTAACTAAATCACCAACATACCTGAACGTCATACCATGGGGGTGTTTGTTTTTTGTTTTATTTTAGAAGTATCAAAATAACAAAAGACAAAGGCATACACGTTTCATCTTTCACAAATTTCCCTAGTGCATAGCAGCTGTAATAAAATTACTCTGCTGCAGAACATAAATTAAACAATTATAGGGATGGACACAAGTTGCAAACTATACAGTGTAATCACTGTATAAATAATATACAAACAAAATCTTTATCATTTTCCCTTCATCCTATAGGTAGTTTGCGTTTGTTTCTGAACTCAGTACCATTGAAAAGTCCTTTCTATGGTATCTGTTAAAAGTTTGAGCTTAGTGGATTATTAGTTACACTTTCCTCAACAAAATCTTCACCATTTTTTTTTAAATTTTATGATCTTAATGAAATTTCCTTCAGTTATATTTGCTTGCTGTTAAAGAAACACTTCAGCAATATGATATGCACTAACAATGGTATACAAAGCCATTAGACAGCTGTAGAGGACAAAGTTCTATGAAACCTAGAATGCTATTTAGGCAATGTTTATCTGTCTTGCCTACTTTTGCTCTTAAGACTGCAAAGATCACTACTTAGTGCTAAAATTACATGACTGCTGATCTCTAAAACATACATCAACTCTACATGAGAACATGAAGGAGTAGTTAAAGAAGGAATTTATTGTATTCATACTTAATAAAAAAGCAGTATTGTGAATATTATTTTTAATTAATGTTGATACCAGTTGAACTTTAAATATGTAATATGAAACTTACCGCTCTTTTGAACGGAACCTTTTATCAGTGGTAAGCAAGTCATAGAGTTGCTGAATGTGTGCCAAACCAGGCAGAAATATTAAGACTGCTCCATTAACTTCTTTAAACTGTGGAGTCCTGTCTAAATAATAATAATAATAATAATAATACTACAGTTTATTTATAAAACATGAAACAATGCATCTGTTGTTGTATATCTCTTGAAAATAGAGCAGAATGGTTGCATCACTGGTCTACTATTGAACTGCTATAAGAACTGAAATCCATGAACTATCATATTGATTCTGAGTTCTTCCACCAGCTCAACACTAGACCAATGATATTACCAGTACACTTTTTTCTAGTAATTTATATGAAAACAGCTCCTTTGAAAAAATCATGGCAAGAAACAAAGTGCCAAAATGAAGGAGTACTTTTTGCTAATAAAAGATATAAAAGTGTAATTTTTTGTCTTTAAAAGGGAGATACTTATAACATTCAAGAATTATTTTCATTAAAAAGAAACAAATCTACAAAAAAGGCATATAATACAATCCAGCATTTAACTTTGTAATCTCTTATCTTTTCCAGATCAGGGTGATAATAGGAAAACTATTCCAGCTGCATGAGGTGCAAAACAAGAGTCGGCCTACGAGAGACCCACAACTCAATGCAAAAATACAAATTATTAAAATACATCACAATTCAAACTGTCTTTAAAAACAGAAATGAATTTTTTTTCATACCCAAATAATCCAGAAGGTCTAAAATGAGATCCATGTTTATTTTGTTTGGATTCATATACTGTAGAGTGTGCCTTGTGCGCTTGCTGTAGTCTTGCAAATGTGTTCCTGTTTCACAACTTCCAGAATCTTTTACAATAAATTCCTAGACAAATATTAAAAGATTAATTTTTAAAAATTTACTAAATATGACTACTCCATAGATGCATTATTATATTAATATTTATTTCATGTAGCTATAATTAGTTTTATTTTTTAATTGTGATCTTCAAAAATATTTACTAATACAAAATTAACTACCTGATGTATTTGAGTCTTTCCTCCTTTTCCTGTGACATTTACATTAATTTCTTCTTCCTCTTCTAGGAATTTTTGACAATATTCTGAGTCCTGCTCCAAAATATACCCAGTTTGTTCTACCACATCTTCAAGACAGAAAACCTGGTAACACAGTTAAGGTCAAACAGCATAAATATCCAACAGATATAATTATACACATTGGAAGACAGTGTAAGAAGCACCATTTGCACTAGTTATGAAAAAGAAGTTAAATATGTATGTTAATACAGATATGAAAAAGTTCAATGAACTTTACATGACTGAATGAAACGTGGGCAATCAAGCAAATAATAAAATCAATCACAGTGACAGTAGTGTAATGCATTGCTCTGCAGTAAAGTCAAATATAATCCAGATTGTTGTAGCTGGGATTGATAAACTGATACATTTACTTACCTCTACTGGGAAAGTCCTACCAGGAATTCTCACCACTGGGCAGTGACCAAAATACTTTGCAAATTTATCACAATCAACTGTGGCACTCATTAAGATTACATGAAGGTCAGACCGCTTCTGAAGAATCTCTTTCAGAATGATCAGCAGGAAGTCAGACTGCACACTTCTCTCATGCACCTGTGAAGAATTGTGATATTCAGATTTTACCTTAAATACTCATTTTTGCCATACAACAATTAATGTTTGCACAGACAGTTTTTGAACTTTTTTTTCCCTCAATTAGCAGTTAATAATTTGGTACAGTGCATCATAATGCAGGGAGTGTTGCATACTGCTTAAGGCTTTGGACTTCAGACACTTAAGTTGTTGGTTCAAATCCTGCTACTGACACTCCATGTAACCATTAGTAAGTTGTTTTACCTGCCTGTGCTCCAACTGGAAAAAAACGAAACAAATGTAATCAATTATATCTGAAATGTTGTAAGTCACCTTGAATAAATTGTGTCCACCAAATAAATAAATAATTAATTATCTGTTAACACTATTAAAGTTCAAAAGTAATCATTTTGAGTGACTGCTCTTCTTGGTGTCTAAAAGGGCTTATTTATACTTCACGCTCAGAACGCGTACGCGCCCACATCATGACTGCCACGCGTTCTGAGAGTTCATTTGATGCGTCCTCTGAGCAGGTCCTCAGAAATTAACGTGACGCATGCGCGAGTTGCAGTACCACCAAAATGTTGGGGGGGCGCAGTGTGCTAAAAGTTAAAATGTGACGTCAGAGTCTCTGTTTACTATCTACATGTGACAGAAAGCAGCTTTGCGGATCCTACGAGATCGGTGTGTGAGCTTCGACATTTGATAAATGGTTCGATGTGGTGAAGCAAAATGCCGACATACAAATGTATTCATGGTGTTTTTATATTCAAGCGTCGCATACTCCCGATCGTAATGACACGTTATGTTTTAAAATTCTCACATACCGTCTCCTGCGCTATCTTTTTGTCTAGAGCCTCCTCTGCTCCTGACAGCAGCAAATCGCCAGCAATAGATCGCCACACTGAATACATTAAATGTATTATATTCCAACTCTCTGCACATTTAGAATCCTTAGTACTTAATACTTGATATCACTTTCATGATGAAAAGCATTAAAGTATGTATACTACATTTTCGTTTAAATAATGAATACAGTAATCCCTCCTCCATCGCGGGGGTTGCGTTCCAGAGCCACCCGCGAAATAA
The DNA here is from genome assembly GCF_900747795.2 of Erpetoichthys calabaricus. Lineage (NCBI taxonomy): Eukaryota > Metazoa > Chordata > Cladistia > Polypteriformes > Polypteridae > Erpetoichthys > Erpetoichthys calabaricus. The sequence goes on along the minus strand of NC_041398.2, from coordinate 227,603,237 downwards.
GAAAATCCGCAAAGTAGAAACCATATGTTTATATGGTTATTTTTATATTGTCATGCTTGGGTCACAGATTTGCGCAGAAACACAGGAGGTTGTAGAGAGACAGGAACTTTATTCAAACACTGCAAACAAACATTTGTCTCTTTTTCAAAAGTTTAAACTGTGCTCCATGACAAGACAGAGATGACAGTTCCGTCTCACAATTAAAAGAATGCAAACATATCTTCCTCTTCAAAGGAGTGCGTGTCAGGAGCAGTGACTGTCACAGAGATAGAGAGAAAAGCAAACAAATCAATAGGGCTGTTTGGCTTTTAAGTATGCGAAGCACCGCGGCACAAAGCTGTTGAAGGCGGCAGCTCACACCCCCTCCGTCAGGAGCAGACAAAGAGAGAGAGAGAGAGAGAGAGAGAGAGAGAGAGAGAGAGAGAGAGAGAGAGAGAGAGAGAGATAGAGAGACACAGAGTTTGTTTTTCAATCAAAAATCAATACGTGCCCTTCAAGCTTTTAAGTATGTGAAGCACCGTGCAGCATGTCGTTTCAGGAAGCAGCTGCACAAAAGATAGCAACGTGAAGATAATCTTTCAGCATTTTTAGACGAGCGTCCGTATCGTCTAGGTGTGTGAACAGCCCCCCTGCTCAATCCCCCTACGTCAGGATCAGAGAAAGTCAGCGCAAGAGAAAGAGAAAAGTAAGCTGGGTAGCTTCTCAGCCATCTGCCAATAGGGTCCCTTGTATGAAATCAACTGGGCAAACCAACTGAGGAAGCATCTACCAGAAAGTAAAAGACCCATTGTCCGCAGAAACCCGCGAAGCAGCGAAAAATCCGCGATATATATTTAAATATGCTTACATATAAAATCCGCGATGGAGTGAAGCCGCGAAAGGCGAAGCGCGATATAGCGAGGGATTACTGTACTGTTAATAATTACACACATGGGGTGACACAGTGGCGGAGCGTTAGCGCTGCTGTCTTGCAGGGAGTCACGTCCCTGATATTCCCTGCCTGGAGTTTACACATTTTCCTGCTGGGTTTCCTCAGTGTGCTCCAGTTTCCTTCCAAAGATATGCAGATTTGGGGGATTTGGTGCTGCTAAAATAACGCTAGTGTATGTGTGTGCTTGTATTCACCTTGCGATGAGCTGAGGCATCTTCCAGGGATTGTTTCTCACTCGTGCCCAATGCTTGCTGGAATGGACACATCCCTGGATTTAATCAATAAACATTCTTTTCAGAGATATTGCGGTAAGGTGTCATCGGAATTTAATGGGTGTTCTAGGCAATTCACAACACAGAGAAGCCGAACATGTTCTCACCGTGATAATATCTCACACTGCCACCTGGAGGATTCCTCCAGATTTACGTAAAGTACGTGCGCAAGTATAAACACTTCAACGCTTGCGTAGCAGGAGCGTCCGCTGCAGCATGCGTCACGTGAAGTATAACTCCGGCCTTACAGCTCTTTAAAAAGCTCTTGTTGCTATTTTCATGTATGATACTTTGTAAAGAATGGTCAATTGCTAGATATCTGCTTTAACCTTCGCAGCCATTCTTGGCCTGTTTCGTACATCCACATCTCCCAAGTAGGCGTTTTGATCTGCATTATTACTTATGTTATTCATTATGTAAGAATAAACAAAATACAATTAAATTCTATCAATAATATAACAACAACACTGACATTCTATGTACTGTAGTGTATCTTCTTTTCAATAGTTTGATGATGGGGGGGACAAAAATATTACAGTGAGGAATGATTTGTAAAACTACCTAATATTAATAAAACATAAAACAATATTATCATTACAAATAATTTCTTTATAATCTAGAAATTAAACAATGGTGGAGGTTTGATTTGTTCATGTGCCATAAAATACATAAATAAATGTAGATGGTTAATTTTCATAGTTTGCCTAAATCTTCATTAAAAATTTAGTCACTGTGTGTCTAGTATAATTTAAGTAAGCATAACAGCACTGCCTAGTAAGAAAATGTTTACCTGTTCTTTATCAGGAGTGTAAAAAATATGAAGTAAGTGCATGCAACATTTTTTTTTCAGGAAGAAAAACCCTGCAAAAACAACCTCCTGCATTTCTCGTACTGAGCAAAAAAAATATAAATTATAAATTGTTCGAAGTGTAGCATTTTGTTGGTAGTATGTAAATAGTAAACAAAACAGGATAAATTCTTTTGTATGAAACATGAAAAAAAAATCCAGATTAATAATAATTGGGCATGCGGTCAGCTAAAGATGATGTAATAGTTTTAATAGGAGTTATAGGTATCTCATGATTTATATTTAAAAAGATAAAGAGTTGGGTGTAACAGTTGGGAGAATCACTGTTGCTGTTTTTGGAGGAATGGACATTGGGAATGCCACACTTCTACAGACTTAAAAAAAAAAAAAAACCCATAAAATTTCTCACTTATTTGTTAATACTATTATTATGCTTTTGCAAACAGTGTTCTGAGAAAAGACACAGTGAATGAAAAGCATCTACGTGTTCCTTCCATTTCCTGAGAGTCTGGTGTAAAATAATTGAAGCACAGATGTAAAATAATTGAAGCACCAGAGTGTGCCAACAAGGAGACCAGTGAGTCGGAGGTGCCGATGAATATGACACATGAGCACAGGGCTAGAATTTATGGTAGCCTGAAGGACTAATAAGATGAAAAATTCACTAGTACTACAAAATCTGTAACTAGTCCTTAATGCAAAATACACCAGACATGCAAAATACACAAGACAAAGATCAAAATTAACAAAAAGTATGGTTGTAGTTAGCATCACATTTACTGTAGAGCTTAAAAATAAGAAAATAGACTTTCAGTGAAAGATCTGTACTCAATTCTTAAACTTAATCAACAATTTTAAACCTGAAGCTAAAGGTATAAGTAAAGGCAAAGCCTTTTAAAATTTAATGTCCCCTGCTAAATTTTGTTTTTCTTAATGTGTAATTTCACTTTCACTAGTGAAAACAAAGTTCCCCCAAGAATTTCAATGAAAAAGTTATGTAAATACACTTTGGCCAGATTGCAATTGGAGAACTTTAAAGTGTTTAAGCTAAATATATCCGAAATGTAATGTTTGATATGTTAATTCCAAATTAAACTTTGCAAAATGGTACTGACTATATTTTAAATTCTAACCTTAATTAGCCAGTAACACAGACACTTAGTTTAAATGGTTATATAATAAATCTGTAGACACAAGTAGAAAGAACAGAATTGCCAGATGCAATGGCCAAGGTGTCAAATGAAGCTACCAAGGTACAGTGTTAAGACCTACACTGTCAAACTAAAACTAAGAGGGCTGCATCATGCAGAAAGGCACATATGCATGATCAAACCACAATTGTCATACTTTGTCTTAGGCACTTCGGTCATGCCACTTATCCATTTGATGTGTGCCTCTTTGGAGAACTTTATAAATGTCAGACTTAAGATTAGTATCATTGTGATTTTTCACAAAACTAATGGTCTACAGGGCAATTTTGTGCTAGAGGGACTTTAGGTTAAATTTTCAGTGGATGAATTTGTTAAAATAGGTAGCCCTTTAAAAGTGTAGATGGGTAAAAACAGACCACTTGTGACTAGTGGTACATTCACCTCCCAGACTAAAGTTGCTTTCTCCCCACCAGTGATCAGATGTTTTTGCAATAGATATGTAGGTATCTGAAGGTGGTGGGATGTCTCAGTCAAACTGGATCCTGTCAAAAGATTTTCTCCTTTCCAAAGTGACATAGCACTAGGAGTGATAAGGGATGTTTGGCTGGTATTTTCTAGGGGCCTTTATTTACTTCTCCTCCTTACTGGCTATTCACATGGAAGTATGATGCTCTTTTCCTTTATTAACCACCAAGGTCTTTCTCCAATCACATTGTCACTGGGTAAGAAACTGGTACTTGAGAAAATCCAGAGGGCTCTAAATCTAAAGTAGAAATGCAGATTGTCTTAAGAGAAGAAACTTGCTGAGTCTATGAAAACTTCTAAGCAAATATGATATATGGAAGAGTATTCATTGCTATCAGAATGTGATAGCTTTGTGGAAAGTTATTTATCATATGGCATTCAGCATACCTGCTAAAAACAAAACTCAAAACAAGTTTTGAAGAAAACCATCAGGTTTTCATAGGGATCATAGAAAAGATGTATAGCAAACACACTAACAGATGAACAACTTAAGGAATGATAATGTCCATGTGAAACTGGTCCCTGCTGGTCAATGAAAGTCAATGAAAGCACATTATAACAATTATGGCAAGAAAGGCCATTTAACAGAAAACAGCTAATTAATCACTAATGTTTTTTTGGCAAAAAAACAATAACAAAAAAAAAAAATCAATTACTGTTAATCATACTACTTAGTGACATATATGTTTCTGACCTCACCCCCCCACAAGTCAAAAGCACTGACAGTGAAAAATCTTGTTGAAAAGTCACTAAAACCTGCAAAAGAGTGCTAGGATAAGTAACTTCATGAGATCAATAAATAAAGTGTTTGTTTGATAAATTATACATACAATAACAAAACTATATCACAGTTGAAGGTTCTTACATTGAAACTTGTGTTCTATAAGTAACAAAAATCTTGCTAATACACTGATTCATTTTTCACTGTACCACTGACTTTTTTGCTAAACAGTATTTTAAACATTAGATTAAAAATTATCAACCTTTCTCAAAGAAATGTTCATTCATTGCACCACTTACCTCATCAACAATTACATGAGAAATATGACTAAGAAGACCATCGTTTTGTAACTTCCTGAGCAGAACACCTGTAGTACAGTAAAGTATGCATGTGGATTCACTGGCTTTTGTCTCCATTCGTATTTGATAACCACACATTGAGTTCTGGGGGAAAGAAATAAACTATAATCAAACAAGGTCCTACTGAACCAAAAAATAAAAAAATATATTTTTTTTCCCAAAATGTAATGATTGGAGTATACCAGTTGGTTTGTAAAGAAATTGCAAAGCAAAGCTTGAAAACTAGTGCATTTAAGGCAGAAAACAGGTTTGCACTTCCTTACAGAGAGGGTTGGTCACTGTCAGAAACTGAACACTCAGTTACTATATATAGTAGTTTTTTTGGCACCCTGCTGTCTTTAAATAAACAGATGAAGTCAAAACTTTGTCAACTAGCTAACATATAATGCAAGACAGACTTAAATTGGGATGTGAATTAATTAATTAATCAATTAATTGTACATTTGTATTAGGGATGAGTGGGTCAATACTAAAGTATAGATACTTTTGATCCTGACGTTTTAATTTAAACATTGATGTTCACATTAAAAGTATCGATACATTGCAAAACTGGAGCTATTTTTCCTTCATTGCTTTGCATCGTCCTGAAATCACACTGGCGGTGCTGTGGTCCACCGCACCTGCCTAAGCAGTCTGACAGTATGTGTGTGTGAGTGTGAGAAGCATTGTGTTGAGATATTTTATCCCACTAAACAATAATGAAGCAAAATTTGACATGTGTCAGAAGACCGTACATCATTGTGGCAATACCACCAACCTTATAAAACACATGAAAATCAATCATATTGCCGAACATGAGGAATTATAATGAAGGCGATCAAGGAAGAGCACAGAAACTCGGGTTAAAATGCCCAGCATGGCAGCCAAACGGCTGCTGCAATCTACTCTTAAAGAAGCCTTCCAGAAAGGCAGGCAGCACCCAGGTAATGTTAGCATTGTAAACTGATATACAGTAAGGTTGTTGAGAAAAGTCAAGCAAAATGACACCTTTTATTGGCTAACTAAAAAGATTACAATATGCAAGCTTTCGAGGCAACTCAGGCAAGATATAATCTAATGGAAGAAGGTGGTCTAATGGAGGTCTGGGGAAAAAAAAGCAAGAACACCCCAAACCTGCTTGTCCAACTGAAAGAAAGTTTGTTGCAGTACCATGGGAGTGTGAAAGCATTTGCATTACATTAGTAAATTTTGTATGACATCACTTTTAACAGTCCTTTTTCTGAAAAAAGCACTACCAAAAATTGGATACTTAAATAGTATTACAACAGGGGGGGATGTCCACCACACATCGTTTCATGTAAATAACATGCATAATTTAAACATTTACAGATTATGTAACAATATCAAAAAGATACAATCAAAATTTTTAAGCCAGGGTGGATATCTTCCAGGAGAAATAGAAATATGCCTCAGAACTCCATGGCTGCAATTTATATATATTAATAAGACCTGGGAATCGATTAAAAAAAGTAACTACTTAATTGCATAAATGTATGTAATTAATCACATCTAACATTAAAACAGGTAATTATACAATTAATACATAAATCATGAAGTAAATACAAACTGAATCACAAAATTAATGTAGAATCAACACAAAGGAATTAAAAAAACATTAATTGTACAGTTTAAACTTAAACAATGACCTTAAACCTGAATTTAACAAAATACTACTTGAGCAAGTAAAGCTTGAATTTGAATGTCTTACTACAAAGTCAAATTGAAAAGGCGGCAAAAAGTGAACAATGTCAATTTATGTAATAATTCTCAAACTGGCACAGAATGAGACACAGACGTGTCAAAATAAAAATGGTGAAATGACTGTTGACTTTGAATACACTATTAAAGATTGATCTAATTGATAGAATATGTATCTCTTAAAAGGGCATACATTAAAAGTTTTGTTAAAACTCTGCAAACACTTTCCTCAACGACTGAAAATTATGCTCTACACAAGTGCTGTGTTTACAAGCGTCAATCTCTGAGCTGTTTTTTTTGCTGCCCTCTGCTTTTGTGGTTGGTAGAACTGTGGTGTACCTTGGAATTTTTTGGGTTACAAAAACGTGCCACCACAGAAAAACAGTTTGAGAACAATTCTCTCCGTAGCTGCTATCTCAGTCAAAAACTGACAACGTGCATTACAGTACTTGGCAAGTTATGTTGTGCTCTTTTCGTAATTTAATGGGTAGGGATATTCATTACACCAGGGGTGTCAAACTCCAGGCCTAGAGGGCCGCAGTGGCTGCAGGTTTTCATTCTGACCCTTTTCCTAATCAGTGACCAGTTTTCACTGCTAATTAACTTTTCCCTTCATTGTAATAGCCCTGTTTTTAAGGATTCAGTCCTCTAAATTGATTCGTTTCTTCATTAAATGGCAGCCAAACAGAAATGAGATTTGAAACGAGCCAACCGATCAGCAGCTAAATTGGGATTTCAAACTCCAACCAATTTCATTCCAACCAATCTATTAATGAGAAGCTGATGCTTGTTGTTAATTAAGCCCGTTATTTAATTCCGTGGCCTGTTGCTGCTCTTATTCTGCTACAGAAGACATTTCCAAAACTTTTGATATTCTGTTCGTCAAAATGTTTTGGTGACCTGAGAGATCAACCTTACTGAGACCTTCACTTTTCTTTATTTCCAGATATTGTGTGACGGGCACTGGTGAGCTGGTCATGTGGTGGCTTGTTTTGTGTCTCATTATTGTTTGGCTGCTAATTAAAAATAGAGACAACTAAGGCAAAAGAAGTTAACTAGCAGCAAAAACTGGTCACTAATGAAGAAGATGGTTAGAATGAAAGCCTTCAGCCACTGCGGCCCTCCAGGCCTGGAGTTCAACACCCGTGCATTACACTTTTGTTTCATAGAATTTTGACAGTATATTAGGGCACTGTAAACTAGCTGGCAGACTGTCAAGTTAAATACAGAGGTACTAGAGACTTATTTCAGTTTTAGTGCCATTCAGAGATAAGTTATTTCGCACTTATGCGATATAACATTGATTTGATCTTTTTACAGAAACACGTAATGCATAACAAAAAAAGAGAATATAAAATACGTACACATACGTATCATAAAGTAGTTTTTACTAGGCTCACCCGCCTTTTAAGGCGACCGACTTTTACCCTCAATTTGTGTGCACTCCATGTGTACATCAGGCATGTAAGTGTAGGGATTGAGAACATCAAAGTGCCTATTCATAACATCTCCCGAAAACCTAAGTTTTTTTATCCCCTCGAGTGCCTGTCCAAACTTGGAGTGTAGGACTTCATAATAATATACTTGAAACTCATAGGGGAACAACTCTCCCGCTACCATTAGCTCAGAAATGGCACCATAAGTTTGAGACTTTGACATTTCAGTGAGATACTGAAGCTCATTTGTATAAGAGATTCCTGACGGCATCATTGTAAATGGCTGAAACCTTGACCAATTCCTTAAAACATGTCGTACAATGTCAGCCCGAATCTGTACCGCTAAAGACGGAGTTTCATGCACTAAATAAGCTATAGATGAGAATAAGCAAGCACCATCTCCCCTGATATTTACTACGCGGTGAGGCATTTGTACTCCATCAACATTAATCATTTCCAGAGACATAATTTTGTCTATTTTTCCAGCGCATCGCGCACAAAACCATGGGAACGATGGGAGCACCAGAACTCTGCTCACATCGCGTCGCTTTGTACCGCAAGCCGCAAGTAGTAAGTCTGTGATAAGCGGAATACCGCTACGCTTTGCACTCACGGGACGGAAGGACAATCTCGACCGCTTTTATATAGTAGGATTCCTGAGCTTTCAGCCCCTACCAGAAGCCTTCATCAGAGGATAATGCTTAGACTTTCAAGAATCAACGGCAATATATAGCTTAATTTTTCTGGGGGGGAGGGGTGCACCGGTCGTAACGTTTTATTTATTATGAATATGTTCTAATTGAGTTTGCATATGCTGGGTTTATGTCCAAATGTCTGTTAATGGCGTTTTTGTCTGACAGCCAAGATTCAGCCAGTTCTCTGGCACTTTTAGTACTGGCCTTAAATCTTACTTGTACAGGGTGGTCCAGATCTAACTATGCAACTTTTAATGCAATGCAATAATTGCACAGTTAGATCTGGACCACCATATACATCGTTCCGGTTAAATGTATGTCCTGTTGATTTTGTATGTGTATAGATCTGTGATCGTGAGTCCTTCCTTCTAACAGCATTGCGATGTTCCTGTATGCGAGTTGCAATTTTTTTTTAATGTTTGTCCTATGTATACCGCTGGGCAAGAACTGCATGGAATGCTATAAACTGCGTTTCGTGTTTCTGCTATCTATTTCTTGTTGTTAGCGTAGAAAAGGACAGTGCGCAGATTGTTTGTGTGCAATTCTGATGCCTGATTTGGACAGGATGTGTGCTGCGCCTTCAGACACACAGTGTTGATAAGGGAATGTGTACCAAGTGGGATGGGGGGTCTCATTCGAGTCAATTGTTTGCTGAGTTTTTTGGCGTCTTCTGTGTAGGCATTGTTTAATGAATGTCTTTGAGTATCTGTTTGAAGTGAAAAGGTGGAAAAGACAGCGTCTTTCTGTCATTTTTGTTTCCTTCGTATTACAATGGGTGTGGACTCTTCTGAATAAAGTTTTAACACAGCTCTGTTTATGAGACAATGGGTGGTTGATGGCAAAGTGTAATATCTTGTCTGCATAGCATTCCTTACGGTAAACACTAGTGATAAGGGTGGCGTCGTTATTTCTTTCAATGGAGATGTCCAGGAAGCTGATGTGTCGGTTCATTTCTTTTTCCATGGTGAATTGGATTGCAGGGAATGTTGTGTTGATATGGTTGTTTTATGATACGTGATTCATTTTTCTCCCTTTGTGGATCTCCAGCTGCTAATATGCAAACCATATCACAGACCTTCGCTTCCATATTATATTATATTATATTATATTATATTATATTATATTATATTATATTATATTATATTATATTATATATAAATTAATTTCCAAAAACACATTCAAACTTCACAATAAAATATGAAATCTTGCTGGATGGTCTGTTTACCTTTGTTCCTGCTCCATCTTCACAGCCAAGTTCTTCTGAAACTCTTACTGCCAGACTGATTGCAGAGATCCTCCGGGGCTGAGTACAAACAATTTTGCATTTCTGTGATTGAGATTGTCTCATCATTAGAATACTCTCTAAAATAAACTGAGGTATCTGGGTGCTCTTTCCACTTCCTGTCTCTCCTGCCACAATGACTACACGGTTTCTCAAGATGATCTCCATAATTTTATCTTTGTGTTGATATACAGGTAGCTGCTCCCTGTCCCTCAGTATTCTCTTATATGTGGACGATGACTGTAGTTTTGTGAACAGTGCCCTTGCAGCCTCCAAATCATCATGATTCACCTGATTTAATGATATCTTTTCAAAGTCTTCATCAGTAACCAAATCTTCCCAGGAATCCTCTGGTTCGTTTTTATTGTCAACAGCACTTGGCATTTGCTGCTGCTGCTGTTTTATTATATTGAGCAGCTTTGTAATAAATTGATCCCGTGGCTTGTTAGTTTCAAGTTTATTCTGCTCTTCTTTTTTTTTCTCACTATCACTCCATTCCAGCCAGACATCTCTGTACGTTGGAGGCAGCAACTGGTGCACTGACTAAATGAACAAAAACATAGTCTGCATTAGCAAGGCCATAATAAAAACAATGTAATTTTAAAACATTTAATTTAAAGCTATACACTGCTGCTTAAAATGTAAAAATATTGTAATTTCAGGTCCAGCAAATATTCATAAAAATGGAGACATGTTTTATCTCAGCAGATCTCAAACTTGAGGCTATGTGGCAAGGAAAGAGTTACAAAGAACATAGTATTATTATATATTCTGTCTATTGATCATACTTGAATTAAGTAACACTGACTTACCAGTTAAAATAAGAATTATGCTACTAATCAATGCAACCATTAACTTTATTTCCTTCTAAAGCTCAATAAATATGTGCTTCTTATTTAACACAGAAACCAAGAGCTTGTTTGCTTTTTAAAAAATGGACAGATGTCTCATGTCACCCACCTGCACAAGTACTATAGTATTTTGGTTATTTAAATCATACCAGCTATGTTTTACTTAATTTGTTAAATATGTATTGGTAAAATTACATTTACTCCCTCCTCATATTTAATAGCCTATGTCTATTTGTGCCAAAGGTTCAAAGATGAGCCCCATATTTGGTTAATGAAGACATTGATAAATTAGCAGAAAATTCCAAGTTGAAAATCAATTTCCTTATCAAAATAATAATGTGCAGTGAAGTAGCAGAGCAGAAAAGACAACATTTCAAATACCCCAAGAAAACTTTAAATCAGTTCTTTTATTTATTTATTTGCATAGTCACTTGAGCACCTCAAGGAATCATTTCAAACCTAAAATGGATGTACAGTAATCCCTCGCTATATCGCGCTTCGCGGCTTCACGCTATCGCAGATTTTATATGTAAGCATATTTAAATATATATCGCGGATTTTTTGCTGGTTCGCGGATTTCTGAGGACAATGGGTCTTTTAATTTCTGGTACATGCTTCCTCAGTTGGTTTGCCCAGTTGATTTCATACAAGGGACGCTATTGGCAGATGGCTGAGAAGCTACCCAACTTACTTTTCTCTGTCTCTCTCTCTCGCTCTGACATTCTCTGCTCCTGATGGAGAGAGTGTGAGCAGGGGGGCTGTTTGCACACCTAGACGATACTCGTCTAAAAATGCTGAAAGATTACCTTCACGTTGCTGCCTTCTGTGCAGCTGCTTCGTGAAGCGACATGCTGCACGGTGCTTTGCATACTTAAAAGCTCGAAGGGCACGTACTGATTTTTGATTGTTTGTTTTTATCTGTCTCTCTCTCTCTCTGGCATTCTCTGCTCCTGATGGAGGGAGTGTGAGCTGTTGCCTTCATTGCAACTGCTTTGTGCCGCGGTGCTTCGCATACTTAAAAGCCAAACAGCCCTATTGATTTGTTTGCTTTTCTCTCTCTCTCTGATATTCTCTGCTCCTGATGCGCACTCCTTTGAAAAGGAAGATATGTTTGCATTCTTTTAATTGTGAGACGGAACTGTCATCTCTGTCTTGTCATGGAGCACAGTTGAAACTTTTGAAAAAGAGACAAATGTTTGTTTGCAGTGTTTGAATAAAGTTCCTGTCTCTCTACAACTTCCGGTGTTTCTGTGCAAATCTGTGACCCAAGCATGACAATATAAAAATAACCATATAAACATATGGTTTCTACTTCGCGGATTTTCACCTTTTGCGGGGGATTCTGGAACGCAACCCCCGCGATCGAGGAGGGATTACTGTACACATTTAAAAGCATGATTTAAAACCATGTCAGCTGCAGAGAACAGTTACATAATTTGCACATTCACCTGGATTTTGAGAAGGTATATAGTATTATGCAGCTCTGTTCACCTGATTACAACTATTATCGGGTGTGACAGTCTGTATTAGTAACAGAATGACAACATTATATAACTTTTAAACTGTACAATAATTAAGGACTTTTCAAATGTACAATATATACTGTATATAAAATAACAGGTTAATTGATGTTCACGTTTGTAAACATTTCCTTCAAAAAAATTACATGGATAGTTATAAATTCAACACTAATATTTACCAGGAAAATGGTAACCAAAATTATTATTATTTTTTTTTTATGCACAAAACACGCAGTCCACGGGCAGCATATGGTGCCCATTTGCCTTAGTAAAGAATTGAAGAATTAACGGTTATACTAACTAAAGCAAAAATATACAACCATTCAGTTTTGCAGATTAATACAGAAGACTCCTTCTGAAAACCAGAAACTGATATCTTAACAATGATTAGTTAAGTTCACACATGTAAGCAAGTAATGCATACCTTTGTGCAAATTTCATGTCTAATCACTTTGGTATGACATACCAAGATAATGAGACAACTACACTGCCCTATAAGCATCAACGTGATGTAGGCACTAAAATGTTTCCACCAAAATGGATTTTATCTCAATCTTTTTTTTTTGTTTAGTTGTTATTCTTCCTCCTTCCAGCTAAGATCCATTAAGAAATCCCAATCTTAAATAAGGTTGTATGCTTTAGTACTCTCTTTCACCTTAATAAAACATGCAGAATTTTAATCATTCTCACCTGCCCCTTTACTAAGGTATAAAGAGCCAACGTGGCCCCTAGGTGTTGTGCTTGCATGTTGTCTTCAGTGAGTATTGTGGGACATACTTCAAGCATGCCATCCTTCAACTTGTTAATACGCACCCTGAAAGAACAGAAACAACAACATTTAAATGATGTAAACAATAAAATATAGATAGAAATTAAGAACTGTTCTTTTCACTTATTCATTAAGTACCAAAATAAGTATTCATGATGAAGCATCAGCAGAAACTGTGGTTTACAGAAACATTTCTGCACTGCAAATGTTCTATTGTGATTATATTACTGTTGAAGAAAACATTGTTTTAGTGCAAACACTTTTTTGTTTGCATATATTTTCAACCTTTTTCCTTTAAATAACACATTTTAAAATTGCATACAAGCTTTAGTTCTCCACATATATAACAAACCAAAAACAACTACATAACCTAACATTCTCAAACCTGTTAATCTAATTCAGGTTTATGGTGGAGCACTAGGCTGTAAATAGCCCTGGGCAAGACTCACAAGGACCAATTTGGAATCATTAATTAACCTAACCAGCATGTCCTTAGGATTGTGAAAGAAAAGCCCAAGCAGAGAAGGAGAGAAAATGTATACTCTATACGGACAATGAATGGGCACCCAGTATTCTGGAAATGTGAGGCAGCAGTGCTGCCTACTGCATCACAGTAGGCATATTTACATGTGACTCAATAACCCATGTATTCACAGAAACATGGTTTCCAAAATGCCATATAAACCTTTACTCCAGTTAGTGGAACTGGGTTATTAGCCTCTAAAAAACCTGGTTGAAAGAGTCAGATTTCTCCATGAAAAATCTGATTATGCAGCCATGTAAACCCTTAGCCAGGTTAGTGTTCAGGATTTTGGAGTCTGCACATGTGTGTTGCACTCTCTCAGCCTGTGCATGTATTTCTTCACATTTCAGCAGTCATGGGTAGAAGCATCCACAAAATAAATTTCCAGAGGCAAATGTTTTGGTGATTGCATTATTTCTTCTCCTGACTGAGATAACCTGTCTCAGTATTTCAGAAAACTGAAAATTTATGTTGATGATCTCAACGTACAGTGCTAAACTCAGCAGCGTAATCTTGACAGCAACAGGGTAACAGGTTTAAAGTAACGTGTTACATAGTCAGATTATGTTTTAAAGTAACGAGCAACTTAATACTTATCTTAATGAAGTTAATATTGTCACACACGCGTGTTTAGGAGTCAACCAAAGGGCCTGAATAAATGTAGTTCCACAACGGACCAGGGGGTGGCGAAGTGTGCTAATTCTCTCTTTCAATTTCTTGCAGACCATTCTCAGGAAGTCCCGCCCTGTTCTGGGGCAGCCAACAATGTCACTTCCAGTTCCGGTCTTGATGACATCACTTCCCCTGTGAGGGTTTAAAAGCCGCTATCTTAAGATGACACAGTTTTGTTTTGGACTCGATTATGTGAACATGTCTTTGTATTTGGACAGATTTTGCAGCCGAGAAATATTATACGGGTGGCTGCCCCAAACCTTCCCAATGTCTCTGGGGTTTTCTTGTTACGATATATTATTCCAGCAGCACTGGGTATAAGACAAGAGACACACATACCAGTTCCTTTGCAGGGCTCAATCACACAGCCAAGCAAAAATGAGTGTGGTGCGTGAAATCTGGTAATAGAAACCTAAAGTATCAATGTGACTAAACATTTATAAAACAAAACAAAAATATCACAGGAATCATGCTAATTTTCGGTTTCACATTGGCTGATGATGTTGTTTAACATTTTTGCATAGTTTAATGATGTTGGAGCATTTTGACATAGGAGATATCCAGAAGATTACTTGGCAATTTAAAACACAGATTTTTTAAAGAACCAGGTTTCTGCCTTAACTGGGTTATTCACCTTAACCTGGTTATGTGTGCGCATGTAAACGTACTCAGCGGTACTGAACACACAAGTAATTATACTGGACTGTTAATATGGTGTACCATTTCTAAATAAAAGACAGTTGATATTAATCACAGATTCTTGCCCACCCCCTCTTTTTGCATTCTGTGTTAGATACACTCCACTTAGATAGGAGACTTGACTAGTCAGTAGTATTTGAGTTTGCGTGATTAAAAAAACTTATCTTGCAAATAATTATTATGAATAATAATTTAAATGTCCTGCAGTTTTGTCTATTTATAAATCCAGGTTATTATAGTAAATGATAGAGCTTTTCACAATATTGGTTATAAATAATTTCAATCTCTTGCTTCAAAATATAACAACTTATCAAGACTATAAAAGCAATAATAGAAAATGTAATCCACCATAGGCTATTATCAGTTTAGCTCACTGAAATTAAACTAACAACTAATTTTCCAATGAAGCACTAATAGTAAATAATGTAGAATTTGGACTTTGAAAAGATGGATCTAAAAATGAGTACTATTATACTGCTTTGAAAATACAACTAAAATGCATATGGCATAAGAAAAAGTTCTGCTTTTTCTGGCATGTTGATAAAACCAGCCAAATGGTGCAACAGTCAACAAATTTCTCATTTATTTAAAATAAGTTTAAGAGTTTACTAAGTTTCATTAAGCACCAATTGATAATATGGGTATGTTCCTGCTGCAAAAATGCAATTATTTTTGAAATGCTAAAATGTATACTGATGTACAGTTTAAACACCACAACAATGATGCAAATAATAGAAACTTAGATCTTTGATTGCAATCTTTTTAGATAAACAGTATATATTTCAATTCCCTATCAAAACTATCCACGGCTGCCAGGTGTACTCTTGGTTCAAAACACAGCACTAAATCAAGTCTATTTAGCCCTGGTTGATGGATTTATTGCAGTCTTATGATAAAACTCATAAGCAATCCTTGTAAATAATGATTCACTGTTTAACTGAAAATATATTTTATATTAAGGGAGAATGCAAATGAAACTTAGTCATACTTCCATATTTTCCATAAATGAGAAAAAGAGGAAATACACAAACCTGCATTTCCAGTATTTACCAACAGGGACCTTCTCAAATGTTGGCTGTGGACTTTTGGGCAGATTTTTCCTGCACCAGTCAATAAGAAATTGTTTAGGTGATTTGCCTGTCCAGCTACGTGTTGTATAGTCAAAGTTCCTTATGTCTTTAGGTTCTTTATTTTTTACTGAAATGAAACAAAAGTATATAATAAGATAAAAACATGAACAGAAAATTGAATTTGCTACACACACCACAGAAGCCGTAATATAGAAACTGTAAAAGCTGTAGAGTTTGCTTTTTAAACAGTGAAACATTACTTCTAAGATATGCTATACTGGTCTCTGCTTACCTTTATTCTCTGTAGATGATGCAGCCTTTTCAAATAAATCAAAGTTTAAGGCACTGTTGTCCTCCGAATGATTGACAGGCTTAATTACTTCCCTTGGTACTTCACTATATTTTATAGATTTGTTAAACAGTGGATGGGATTCTAAAGGTCTCATTTCTTAGAAATAAACAATAAAAAAACAAAATTAATATTTAAGTTGTCTGCATGAATATAAGAATAGACAACAGACCTTATTAATCTGAATTTATAATTCTGAAGTTGTTACAGTCTATTCTAAAACAATAATTATATTACTCTGATAATGTCTATATTACAAATGTATAAATCTAAAAGGGTAACAAGTTCATTGTACTCTTAGAAAAAGTTGCTTAGTAAATGGTTTTCCATTGAAACTAAGCAAATGAATAACAATAAGACAATAAAAATAAAAAACACTCTGTACAATTTAAATTTCCTCATTTTTCAAGGGCATGACAAGGGGATCAGGGGATAAGGTGGTAAAAGGATGAGCAGGACAGACAAGACAACAGATTGTAGCAACACTTAAGAGATCTAAGGCGATTCAACCCCATACAGCAAATGTTACCCTTCCCAGTAGTGAAGAGACAACAAGGGTTACAAAAGGGAGCTGTAACCTGATGTTCTGAGAGCATATACAAAGCTATCATTAGTCTTAGACAATGATTTATGGTTTATTTGGTTTTGACCTAATAAAGAGTCAACAGCTGGCATCTACAGTGGTGTGAAAAACTATTTGCCCCCTTCCTGATTTCTTATTCTTTTGCATGTTTGTCACACAAAATGTTTCTGATCATCAAACACATTTAACCATTAGTCAAATATAACACAAGTAAACACAAAATGCAGTTTTTAAATGATGGTGTTTATTATTTAGGGAGAAAAAAAATCCAAACCTACATGGCCCTGTGTGAAAAAGTAATTGCCCCCTTGTTAAAAAATAACCTGTGGTGTATCACACCTGAGTTCAATTTCCGTAGCCACCCCCAGGCCTGATTACTGCCACACCTGTTTCAATCAAGAAATCACTTAAATAGGAGCTGCCTGTCACAGAGAAGTAGACCAAAAGCACCTCAAAAGCTAGACATCATGCCAAGATCCAAAGAAATTCAGGAACAAATGAGAACAGAAGTAATTGAGATCTATCAGTCTGGTAAAGGTTATAAAGCCATTTCTAAAGCTTTGGGACTCCAGCGAACCACAGTGAGAGCCATTATCCACAAATGGCAAAAACATGGAACAGTGGTGAATCTTCCCAGGAGTGGCCGGCCGACCAAAATTACCCCAAGAGCGCAGAGACGACTCATCTGAGAGGTCACAAAAGACCCCAGGACAACGTCTAAAGAACTGCAGGCCTCACTTGCCTCAATTAAGGTCAGTGTTCACGACTCCACCATAAGAAAGAGACTGGGCAAAAACGGCCTGCATGGCAGATTTCCAAGACGCAAACCACTGTTAAGCAAAAAGAACATTAGGGCTCGTCTCAATTTTGCTAAGAAACATCTCAATGATTGCCAAGACTTTTGGGAAAATACCTTGTGGACTGATGAGTCAAAAGTTGAACTTTTTGGAAGGCAAATGTCCCGTTACATCTGGCATAAAAGGAACACAGCATTTCAGAAAAAGAACATCATACCAACAGTAAAATATGGTGGTGGTAGTGTGATGGTCTGGGGTTGTTTTGCTGCTTCAGGACCTGGAAGGCTTGCTGTGATAGATGGAACCATGAATTCTACTGTCTACCAAAAAATCCTGAAGGAGAATGTCCGGCCATCTGTTCGTCAACTCAAGCTGAAGCGATCTTGGGTGCTGCAACAGGACAATGACCCAAAACACACCAGCAAATCCACCTCTGAATGGCTGAAGAAAAACAAAATGAAGACTTTGGAGTGGCCTAGTCAAAGTCCTGACCTGAATCCAATTGAGATGCTATGGCATGACCTTAAAAAGGCGGTTCATGCTAGAAAACCCTCAAATAAAGCTGAATTACAACAATTTTGCAAAGATGAGTGGGCCAAAATTCCTCCAGAGCGCTGTAAAAGACTCATTGCAAGTTATCGCAAACGCTTGATTGCAGTTATTGCTGCTAAGGGTGGCCCAACCAGTTATTAGGTTCAGGGGGCAATTACTTTTTCACACAGGGCCATGTAGGTTTGGATTTTTTTTTCTCCCTAAATAATAAAAACCACCATTTACAAACTGCATTTTGTGTTTACTTGTGTTATATTTGACTAATGGTTAAATGTGTTTGATGATCAGAAACATTTTGTGTGACAAACATGCAAAAGAATAAGAAATCAGGAAGGGGGCAAATAGTTTTTCACACCACTGTATAGTAGATGTCCAAACAACCTCAAATAGCTCTTCCCAGTTTAAAGTATTACTTGGTGTATTAGAAATTCCCTTCACAATGTCCTATTCCTTTTTCTTTATGAAAAGTAACAAAAACTCTATGGAAAAATTTCATTTTAGTCACTTCTTACAATTTAATTCTTTTGATCACTATCTTAAACAATGACTGTTATGTAGACTGGCTAAATGTCACTGCTACATTTATTTTCGATACTGTATCAACCATTATGCAACTGAAAATTACTGTTTTGTGCCATAATAAAATATTTCTGTTACACACAATGTTGGGTGGCACAGTGGCTCAGTGGGTAGCGCTGCTGCCTCGCAGTTGGGAGACCTGGGGACCTGGGTTCACTTCCTGGGTCCACCCTGCGTGGAGATTGCATGTTCTCCCCGTGTCTCCGTGGGTTTCCTCCGGGCGCTCTGGTTTCCTCCCACAGTCCAAAGACATGCTGGTTAGGTGGATTGGCGATTCTAAATTGGCCCTAGTGTGTGCTTGGTGTGTGGGTGTGTTTGTGTGTGTCCTGTGGTGGGTTGGCACCCTGCCCGGGATTGGTTCCTGCCTTGTGCCCTGTGTTGGCTGGGATTGGCGCCAGCAGACCCCCGTGACCCTATGTTCGGATTCAGCGGGTTGGAAAATGGATGGATGGATGGACAAACAATGTTCACCATGAAAAGCATTATATAAAACAAAAACCGAGCTTTACTTTGATCTCAGAGTAAGTTTCTGTTCATAGGTGTGTATACAGTAATGTATACAGAAAGAGCCAGAGAACAGCCGACGGAAAAGACTTTTCAATTATTTTGGTGAGTCAGAGAGAGGACATGCAGGTGATGGGTGTAACAGAACAAGATACAGAGGACAGAAAGATATGGAAGAAGATGATCCGCTGTGGCAACCCCTAAAGGGAGCAGCCGAAAGAAGAAGAAGAACTATATACTTTAGCTCTCTAACAACAAAGATTGCTAACAAAAACTGAAAATAAGCATTCATCTCCTATAACTGCTATACTTGACACCTATTCAGAATACACTCTTCTTTCTGAATATGCATTATTATGCAGAGATTTAAATGACAAAAATATTCAAAATATATTCAAAATACTAAGGTAAACACTTTATTCATTATAGTGTTAATAAATTTAAATTACACATTAAAAATTACTTCTGATTTATACACACCTTGTTGAATTACTCGTATTCTGTCTTGTGCTGCTCGTTGGCCCAGCTTGTCATTCTTCTGTTTTGCAGAAGCTGCCAGCTCTTTAGCATCTAGTAGCTGGGCTGTCAGCAGAAGGTATCGATCATTCTATTAACACAAGATAGAGTAAACTTTATTTTATGAATATTGTTTCTATAAAAAATGCCATCATAAAGTGATTAACAGACACAGTAGAGAAGAAATAACATAGTTTTAGAAAAAAATAACAGTTTACATGCTTTCCTTATTAAGGATCAAGCGATCAGTCAATAAAGGGGATTCAACTGTTCATAGTGTGAAACTGTAGCCACTACGTCGCATCTGCTAATTCAAATGAAAAAAAAAACAGTGCAATACTATTTTTATCCAAACAATGAAAAAAAAAATAAACTAGCCTGAAGTGCTCTGGACTTATCATCTTTATTTCCTGAAAACATGGATTAAAATTGGATGAGTTAATAATTTACATTTACTAAATACTAGGGGGTTCTGCCCCC
Organism: Erpetoichthys calabaricus; assembly: GCF_900747795.2. Classification (NCBI taxonomy): domain Eukaryota; kingdom Metazoa; phylum Chordata; class Cladistia; order Polypteriformes; family Polypteridae; genus Erpetoichthys; species Erpetoichthys calabaricus. Next base: position 227,582,895 of record NC_041398.2, on the reverse strand, counting down.
TTGATCGCTTTACTCGCTAACCCCCGGGCGGACGCTATGAGCTACCCACTTCGCGGCTCTGTCACTTGCGTATGGGGAAGCGAATGTACAATTTAAACAGATTGCTATTTTCATGGGAATTGTTACACATGCATAATAGAACTAACTATTTTACATTACAGCAAGTAATTAATGATAGTAAAAAATAGTAAAACGTAATAAATTGAAAGAAAATTATGTTTCATGTTGCGCTAGAGGTATTCGTTATGTTATACGTTTTCGTTCTGCTTGTCTTTGAAATTAACACGCAAATACTTTTTAAACTTACACTTTTACTGTAAAATATCAGTAAAAAATATTTGGAATTAACTTTTCTTCAATATCGCATTGAATTTTGATTCCGTGTTTGGACTTACATCGTGACAACTCAACGTATAACTGCCGCGAGTGAATATCGTTTTTCTCTCTAATAAAAAATATAGACTTTCTCAAATTAGTCAGTTTTTAGATTTATGAAATTTTACTTTAAAACTTCAATATTGGAAATTCAGATTTCACACTCTGGGGTAAATTACTTACAGTATAAGTATCCAAACTTTAACAATGTGCAAAATCTATGGTATAGAACAATTCATATAAAAGGTCTTTAAAACATGTTTTTTCATGAAAATTACTATACAAAAAGCACATGCAAAATATTTCAATAACAGAAAGCTTTTACATAAAACCAATTCTGTCCCAACTCACTGGATCAAACTCTTCATCCTCTGAACAGTTTAAAGTTTCACTTGGTTCTTCATCATCACATGTTTGTTCTGCATACCGGAGTATCCAGTCTTTCACGCTGACAGTTTCTGTATCTTTTGCCTACCACACAAAACATTGACACAGATATCATAAACAAATCCTTCTTTAACTGTCACATCTGAAACATTAAAAGGCTTCCGAGTATTGCCAATCCATCACATGTTAAAAGCAGGGTATATCCAATTTATCTGTTGCCCCACTCACAGTCTCCAGCTCCACCAGGGATATTCACAGGCTTTACCAGCCCAGCTATGATATATAATCCCTCCAGCATGTCTTGGTTGTAGCCTCTGGTCTACTTACAAAGGGCCACGCTTGAGTACTTTGAACACTTTGAACAAGACTGTTATGTTGCTGCCAGGTTCTAAGCACATTTTCCTTTACCTCATTTGTTTTTTTTTATTTTCGAGGTTTTTGTATATGTTTACATGCAATTTCTGTTATGTTTATTATTTGGTATTTATGTACAGTGTCTTTACATTTTCTCTTAATTTCTATTTTTTGTGAGTGGAACCCAAAGAAGTAGTGCCATCTTGTTCTCACTTTTTGAAGGACTGCCATCAACCTTTATATTCACAGTCTAGAGAGTTGGTTCTTTGTTAGTTTGTTGACATTCAAATAGTGCAGTATTGTAAGTATTGACTTCCTGGTTTTTGCATTCTTCTTACTTGCATCTTTGGTTCTCAAGTACTGAATATTGTTTAGGATTTGATTTCTTTGGGTTGCTTTTTCAGGAAAACCTTGTTGTTTTTTCTTGAAATATGTATTGGTAAATCAAAAAGTTTATTTATTTATGAAGATATTGTATCGGACTTGTAACTAAAGCCAGAGGTTTTAAACTTACTTTCCCTTATGGAATACTTTTAATGCTTTTTGGGACATTTAAAGGTATACTTAGATATTTAAAAGCCATGGGTCCATTTTAGGCCTGTGCAGACTGAAGCCTGCCTGGTTCCTGGGGTGAGACATTTGTGACACCCTTTTGTACCAGAGACTTACCCAGAGGAGTCCTCACCAAAAGTGTTTGCAATGTAACAGATTCATTTTGATCTCAAACAATGGCTACTCCATTGTTAAGATCCCACAAATAAAAGAACCCCTCTTTCAAAAAAACTGAACACATTTGATTACTTCACTAAAAACAGTTCTATAAACCATGGATTTCGTACCTTGGTTTGGGCCTTTTGTTGGATACTCCTACTCTCTGCTTCTGGCTTCACTTCTGGAGGTGGCTGAAACCTTGGTTTGGCCTTCTTTTCCTCCTCTTCCAAAAGTTTTTGGCTAAAGCCTTCTGGAAGTTGATCTTAATGGAGGGGGGGAAAAAAAGCTATATTTCTCAAGTTTCTGGTACATTTTAACTGAATACATTTTTTGTGTTCAAGAGGAAGCAGCAGGTCATGAAAGCGAGTTCTATCCTATCAACAGTTGCAGTCAGGAGCAAAGTTGTTAGTACAGTAAATACTAGAGTGATGAGAGGGGGTGGTTGGGAGGCTTTGGCAGGTACTGGAAAAAGGAGTGATGTAGTATGATAGTCTAGTGAACAACAGGGTGAGCCAAGCCACGAAACAGACAAGGAGTCAAGGCCTGTGTATTCAGGCCTATGCCAGCAGTATGATTTTGTTAGTTTATTTGGTGAGGTGTGGTAGAAAAAGAGCTGAACTCTAAACAACAAGACTGTTGATTCAGTTTCTGCTACTACTATCTGAATAAATGTTGCAGGTAGCATTTAATCCAGATCCTATTTAGCAACCACCTACTGAGTGTGAAAGGTAAGATGGAAGGCAAAAAAACTACATGTTTTGATGTTGTTGTTGAAGTGTGAAAATATAGAGGAACCAACACAGTGGACATGGTTTAACAGAGAGTACTAATTATCAAAATTATTGTTACCATCTCGAAGATTCAGAGAAAGCCAGTCCAGTGCAGAATGAAGATCACCACCACATAAAACAGAATTCTTCATTGCTTCTTCAATATGCTCAGGTTGAAATGCAAACTCTTGCAAAGCAGTATATAAATCCTGTGTAAGAAGAGGCAGCAGAGGCCACCAATTATACCTATTACTGAAAGTGTTATTAGTAATTTCACAGTTCAATAACCACAGCAAAAACATTGAGAAGTTCTTTTCTCTTTACATTGCAGTCTTATCTTTATTTACTTTCAATAGATACAAACAAAAAATAGGTGGCCAGATAAACAAAACTAACAAGTATTCATTCCTAAAGAGTAGAATAAGCAAAATTGCAATTTTGGCTTAGGTGTAGTATTTATGCCAGATGCACAGGTTTTGCACAAGTTAGGAAAGTATTTAATTTTATCACATATACAGGATGCAACGTCTGAATGGAATATTAACATTTGGACTGAATATTAACTTAACATTGAGGGCAGGACTGCTTAAAGTAGGCATTAGGAAGAAAAGAAGCAAAACAGCACCATCTTCTGACAAAAACTAATATAGCATGTTGCAGAGACAGCAAAAAAACTGCCTTCTCCAAACATGAGTACTAAACAGCTGCTGACAATGAAAACTGGGCATTCAGTCTATTTTGTCAGATTCAGCAAGTTGAAAGCTACCTTTTCCAGCAATTCTTGACATGGAAGCAAGCACAAGCATAGTCCCAGAAATTAATATATTTTTGAAAAAAACTCGCCAAAAATTTCCAAGACAAGCATACTTTCTGTTTGTCAAATGTCTGTTCTCTGTTAAACACAAGAGACTTCTGCCTGTGATAAATACAGCCAAATTTCAGTTAGAGATGGCACAAACACAGACAATACAATGTCTAAAAGAGAAAAATTAGGAAACACTGAATTTACAATTTAAGAAGAGCTGTCTTTTTTAATTGATGTTTATATCTACATACCCATGCAAACTTTCATAATGAACTTGATCAAAAAAAACAAAACAACATGATCTTCTAATAGATTAGTATCTATCTCATGCAGTGCCTGCATTTTACCATGACCTTACATATGCCTACATTTAACAAATTGCCTATGCATTATAAAGCACAATTTTCTCACTAGACTGCTGATTAGGAGAGTATAATGGAATGGCATGGAAAACCTTTTGAAAGCAAACAAATAAAAGTAGAGTACAATTACAATTTAAAATTAATTATTACAAAACTCTGGCCCTTCATATATTTGTTTATTTGAGTGGCCCAGACCCTTATCAACTTGTGCATCCCTGATCTACAGAATGTAAATTACCATGCGTGGACCTCATACCTTAAGCTTCTGTTCAGTATTTGGGAACATACCAAGAACGGAATTAGCTGTACTGCAACTCCAAAATACATTGTTTTGTGCGTAATATTCAGCTCCACGGTAATCTAGTAGTTTTTTATTTTAAATGAATAGCATTAAGCAGCCTATTCTTTAAAAGCCTTTCCATTGATTAAGAAGCACTCATTGGGAAAAAAATTGTAACATTAATAATAAATAGTAATAATTATTTTTTATATTATTTAAACACTTTTTTAAAATGCTGTTACCAGTAGTTTTTTGCTTGTTATTCTTCCAGAGATTGGCCTTGCATATCCATGCTGTTTCACATATCCGTTAATTAATGCTATTATTTTTTGTTCAAGATTATTCTGAATAACAACCTATGAAAAAAGAAAATATATTAATTTTAAGCTGACACAGTTTCTTTGATCAGGTAATGCTTTCTCTACAGTTATAGAAATTGTTTCTGTATATACCATACAAGCTTTATACAGTGCTTTCTTAAATAAAGAACACAAAAATTTCAACTGTTGTTAAGTATTCTGTGTGAAAACAGTAGTCAAAAATAAGACTCCCAGAAAATGTCCACAAGGTTGTGAAATAATCAAGATTAAATAAGTAGAACAATAAGAGAAGGGGTGTAACAAGAAGCTGCGTTCACTATGACATTCAGTATTTGCCAGGAATTAGATGTGTCTCACCTCCCTATAAGGGAACAGTGTTAGGCATCTCTGATGTTTATTTAAATTGACCATAACAAGTTGGATGCTGACAGAAAGTGGGTCTTTTATGTTAACAACAGACAGCGCTGTTTCCAAAAAGTAAAAGTATACAGCTGGGTCCTATTCTGGCCACCAAGATGAAATAATTATTAAAAAAAAAAACCACACAACTACAAAGTTAAATATCAAGTTTAGACCTCTTGCTTGGTTAATTTTTCCCCCAAATCCTATTCTCCATTTCCTGCAGACATGGGAATCCTTAGGGAAAGACCCACTCTTCATATGAAGGATTAAACAACACTAAAATACACCCTTTAGAGCAATGTACTCTCTACTGCACACCTGCCTTATATGTGAAGCAACAGCAGCTGGTAGAAAACAGACAGCAAACAGTTCAATGATTTGACTTTTGATGCGAGCATAAACCTAAATAGAACAGAAAATTGGGACTGGGGTCTAATTTGTAAAAAGAAGGGAATTCAAACCCTAGGGTGCAGAACACAAAGGATTAGCTTTATACTCTCCTTAACTATTAGTCCATCTTACATGCTATTCTAATAATTTCAAATGACTAGTATAAAGCTTGTACAGAATGCAACTGAAAGTAACCTATGAAACCAGCTACACTAAAACGCCCAGATATTAAGATGAAAACAACACCATAGAACAACGGTTGGTTGAAAAAGTGATGAAGGGACTTGAATGACAAAAAGAGGCTATTTAGAAGAGGATGTTAGGACTATAACCTTGGAATGTTGGATGCATTATTAGACAGTACAGCAGAAGTGACAAAAATGAAGAGAAAACAAGCAAATAGCATGTAAGAAACAAGATAAAAAGTTATAAAAAGAGCAAGAATACTTGGTGAGATAGAAGCAATGTCAGGACTGCACTCACTGTGCTTGTGGCTGAAAAATGACTTAATGAAGTAGTTGATAAACTAAAGGAGAGTGTCTGGCAAGCCTCAATAATAGTCAATGTACAGGGATGTGGACTGAAATGGGCAAGTAAGAGCTAATGTTGATCATTATAAATAAGTCCACAGAAACGTAAGCCACAGTACAAGAAATACTAAGGATTACAGAACAGATTGTAAAGTTTAGAGATACAATAGAAATATGTACTAGCATGTCCTAGCAGGTAATAATTTGTTTAGAGTCATATAAAAGTATGTGATGATGCCCAATGTGTAGAAGCTGAGTGAAAAAAAGCTCCAAAGGGAAGTCTGAAGAGATTCTAGTAGGAAGAATGGGAGTTTTCGGATGCATCTAATGTGAATGGAAGTTTGAAGTCATGAAGAATTTACAAAAGTCATTTATGTTTGCACAAAAAAATTGACAAGGCACAGCTGACATTGAGAAAGCAGTTAAGCAAAGGAGCTACAAAAACTAAAGTATATGAAGGCAAGAAACACTGGAAGGAAACAAAGCAAATGAAGTAAAACCAACAGCAAAGGTGAAGGTGAGAAAGAAGGAAGAATTCAATTCAACTAGTAAAAACCAAAGGGGTATGGTAAAAATGAAATAAACTAATGTAGGTGTGAACTGAATTAAAATAACCAAGGGAACATTATGTTTGCTACAAATCATGGCAAAGACACTGAAGGAGGAGAGTGAAATGAGTAATAATAAAGAAACTGGGAAGACCCAGTTATAGTTTCATAAATGAATAGGTTGCAAAAGCGCTCAGGAACATAAAATAAGACCACCTGGAATAAGGATGAAAATTACACTGGCAGCCAAATAACCTTAAAATGAATGGTTAAAACACTTTGTACAGGAAATTAATGTAGAAATATTTAAACTTACAGTTCCAGTAGAAATAATGTTACAAATTATAGTACATGTCAAACTTTTCCTTTAATATCTGTATTTATGTTTACCTTGAGAACAGATTTATCATGAAGGGAAGTTGTCCCTGTTTCACTCGATGGGCCACCAGCAAAGCTGTAAGTGTTTGGCCCTACAGACAAAGAAAAGTATACAAGATGAACATTCACAACAGAGAAATCATGGATCTTGTAAATACTCAAATATTTGGCTCATAAATGGCAAATGAAACAAAGCAAACATACATTTTACTGGAGATTTCTTCAATAAACTGGAAGATAATTAAACTAATAATAAATTAAGCATTTTATTGTAAACATGGTAAAAGCCTTTTAATTATGAAACTCATGATTGTGAAATGTTCAGCTAAAAATGTGTGTCAGCCCAAAGCACTCATTTTGCTAAAACTTTCTAAGGAAACCATGAGAACTCAAAATCTATGCTTTGTTTTAGAAGGCTTAATCAATAAGCTTTTATCCTAATATATTGATCAGATGCTATTCTGTAGAGCTAGTTACAGATTATATTTATAGTGATTAATAAGAAAGTTTATGTGACAAGCAGAACTCTATCTTATCTTAAGCTTTCAAAATCTTTCATCTGCCTTTTCACTTTATCAAAGAGCGGTTTGAAATTTTGTGGATTTGTAGCTGGGTTTGAAGGCACCCTTAAATTTCACCACAGTCTTTGAGACAGGATTTTATTTTTCTTTAAAACATGCAGAAATCTAGGCAACAATTTAGCACATTAACCTTTTATGTGTACTGATGTATAACACAATACAATATGAAAGGAGGATAAAATGAGGGCTTATTATTATATATAATTATTTTCATTCAATTCAGTGAATTTTAATATAGTGCTCTTCATTGAGTTTTGATGCAGGGTGCTTTGCAAAGTTCACAGGTAGATACTAATACAAACTTTTCACATTACTAATTACATAATGAGTATACATAACACATATTTGACTAAACAGACAGGAAGCAAAGTGGCATGAAACCAATTAACATAAATAGAAACTGGCACTATCTGTCTACTAAAACATGTGGTTTTTGAGCTATGGCTTGTTGAAAATGGAGAAGAAAATAAAAACTCCAGTTAGCAGTATTCATGTAGAAAATAACCTCTGGGGGGTCCACAGTCAATAAGAGTAAGAGTGAATATCAAAGACAAAGTCAAACACAGTCAGGCAGCATCCACACTACCACATTTTCATTTAAAAACAAAGTTTTTAAATGCAAATGATCTCTGTACACAATGGAGTTTCGCATCATTTACAAAAAGATCCCTGTCAATACTGAAATGCCCAAAAAATGCATATCACGTGACCTTCACCTACACTATACATGTGCTTTCATGTCTTTCTCTGTCCAATATTATTCTGAGTTTGGCTGCATTGTTAGTAATTTTATTGTGAACTGTGCTCCACCTTACTAAACAGTTATGGTTTAAGTAATAAATGTTGATTAGAGGCTATCAACTGATTTATTTATAATCCGATTTTCACTGGGCTCTGAATTTTTCACTACAACGGTAACACTGTCATCCATGGGATTTATCACAAAACTGTAGCAATCAGTAAGTAATTTGCTTTTGAAGAGTAACTTTACAAAACAATTTAGATGCATACAGGCAATCAGCACAACAAGCACCACAAAAAACAATTCTTTAATTCTCCCGATTTTGGAAAACGTTTTTCGTTCAGGAAAGGTGACCAGTCAGGGAATGAGTCATTGCAGTGAGCAGGATGCAATCAGGCAAAGGCCACAAAATAAGCACAAAACAATCAGATCGTGATTATAGTATCATTTTTTGAAAAAAAATATGTTTATGGCCATCCACACCAAAATGCTGACACTATGTTTTTAGAAGTATACGGCTCTGGTGAACATTTTTAAAAGTGTTAATTTTCAGGATTCAAAAACTGACACAGTAGTATGGATGAAAGGCGAAAATGTAAACAAATATATGTGTTTTTTAACTAATACACATTAGTGTGGATGGGGCCTCACAGTTCTGGAGACCTAGGCCAAATAGATGCCAATCCCGCCATGGGAAAGTTAATTATTTAACTACTAAATATGATAAACTTTCTTCACATATATTTTGGACATTGTTGTGTTTGGACATGGGAACCCTGTTAATTTTTTTCTAAGTTTTTAATAATCTACTGTAAGAAACTAAAATCCATAACGTATGTTTCCCAAAATATCAAACTATTTGTAAGCAGTGCCAATTTTCTTCATACTTGCTGAAAACCTTGTTATTGTACCCATATATGAGAGTGCAAAGTATTAGGCATGTATGTTCATTAGTCTCTAAGACATTGAGGCTTTAAAAAGTGGATGTATCCTTACTTTTACTAAAAGATGAGTGCTGCTAAAACAAATGACATTGTTCACAAATCATGACTTTTAAACTGTTAATGCTAGATGCATGAAATTTTCAGGGATTGTTGTTTAGTATGTGGTCCACAGTTGCAAAATTACCAATTTATGCCTAGCTGAAATTGTACAAAAATTAATTTCATGCTTTAGTGTAATTTTGGCCTGCTATATCTCCACACTAAACAACATCATATCTTTCTATTTTTGATAGGTATTATTCATGTTATAGCTCTACTTTAGCAACTAGGTGCCTGCCTGTAAGAAGCCAAATGTTCTGATTTATAAGGCATTAAAAATGGAAAAAAATCATTTCATGCCTATATTTCAAATACATATTTCTCATATATGACAAAGTCTTCCATGAAAAGAAAATATCACCAGAAAAAGCTCACTTTAATAAATAAATGTAAAAAATATGAAGTTGGTACCTGAAACCAAACTATACTAAGGTATCCACCGTGTCATATTATACTTACTTATAAACAGAAATGTTCATTTTTATTGTAATACTGACTCAAGAATGGCAACTAAATGTTCACTTTTATCAGATTTGCAAGTCTGCAGTCTAAATGGTATCAAATATATTGATTTGCTGACGGTCTATATGCAGGTCTCTGTTCCAGTAACCAAAGAAAATATTCCACAGCAGAGGGATATTGAAAAGTGTACAAATCTTGAGGAGGTAAAGTTACCATTTATAGATTCAAAAATTTATCTATTCATAGATAAACAATCCTACAGTTTTTGAGCTGTGGCAAGCCATACCCAACAAAGGAAAGGGACCTCAAGTTGTCAAGAATATACTTGGATGTAGGGTTGTCAATCTAATAAAATACTGATACTGATTGTAACATTTTAAGGGTGTTTTAATAATCATTTTTATGGTATTGATTCTACAGCCTACATTATGATTGCACTTTGGGTTTACTCTGTCATTTGACAGTTGCAACTCATTGGATAAAAATGGGCATGCTTAGAGTTGCAGTCCGCTTATTTATAAATTACAAAAACGTTAATCAGTGTAAATCTGTAAACTTATGTTTGAAGTAGGGATGTGAGTCACGTTAATTAAAACTAAGGCAAAAACAGATCACTAATTAAGAGGATGGTTAGAATGAAAACCTGCAGCCACTGCGGCCCAGCAGGACCGGAGTTGGACACCCCTGCTAGGAAAACGCAGCTACATTTACAGTCAGTCGCATGTATTCCAACTTGTGCAAAAGCAGCGAGCTGTCCTTCTACTACTGGAAAACGAGCTACCTAAAAGAGTGATGTAAAAATGCAGGTATCCTTTCGGTCGGCGCCGGCTAGGCACTATGACGCCTTCACATCTGTATTTATAGACCTTTAATTTGTAAGTCTCTTTGGATGGCTGTCCACTACAAACGAACAGATCCAAAGTAAATACCACCGCATCCATTAGACTACACATACTCAGCATCGTTATGATAAATTACATTTAAAAATTAAAAACTTTGCACCTTTAGTTTTGCCTTCCTTTGGAGCGGACTTTCCGACCGGTTGCCGTTTCTTAGCTGGGGTCGTTGTGGGAGCTTCAGTGGCTGATGCTGCAGTTGCAGTCGGCGGAGTTTCGCTTTTCTTCTTTTTCCCCCCCATGTTAAACACAGTGGTTGTCACAGCCGCAAGGAGCGTATTACCTTTATTATTTCAATAAGGCATACACTACGCTAAACCGTCTGCTTATCGTGTTCAGTTAACTTAGATGGTCCTTGGAACACAGATCTCAAAATTATAACCGTGATAAACAAAATCGCAAAAAGTGTTTGTTTAATTTCTACATGTTTATGGAAATCCAAAAATAAAATTTCCTCTATTCCAATTTACAACTCACAAGTTCCAATCAATGACCCTGCTAGACAGGTCAAATGTCACCCTACGGGAAGTGACGCTAAGACTAGTAATATAAACAGGAGTAGCCAAAGTAAAACGAAAACAAATTAGTCTTTAAAGTACTGAGAGACGATTTTTTTTTTATAACAGTCAGACAGACATTCTAGACACAAAATAAACCGGAGTTGAAACGACAGTGCAGTCAGAACGTCATCGACTGGAAAGCCCGCCCTTTCCTGTGCCCAGGCCGCGGCATTGTGGGATTGCAGCGTGGAAACATGGCGGACGCATTTGGGGATGATTTGTTCAGTGTGTTTGAAGAAGAAAGCTCAAGTGGGAAGAAACGGAAAACAGAAGACAGCAATGCCAAAACGGGGTATGAAGTGAAGCGCATTGAGTCGCTTACTTTCGTGTCATTTATGACATCGAATTAATTGATTTCTGAAGACTGTACTTGCCACTCACGTGTATGCTCCTTTCCTATCACCATACAAGCAAGCAAACTTTATTTACAAAGCACATGCAAAAATAACATTGTGTTAACCAGAGTGCTGTACGTGTAACAGGTAGGGGGCACGGAAAAGAAAAACTGAGTTACGAACCATCTAATCATTAGCAGAGACAAATGTACACCTAATACAAAATGCCTTGTGTATAAAAATTGCAGCTAGACATAAAGTAAATAGCAGGTACCTCCAGATTCAAAAGCCAACGAAAAAGGTGTGCGTTTGACTCAACACAAGTAGTAACTTTTCGTTCCCTCACATTTTATGTTGGTTCCTCTCGTTTGTCAGATTTCTTAGGTTCTTATTAATAAGCAGGGGAAACCTGGGAGTTGGTGGCAGGATTGGCACTCCAGTCACCGTAAATAACTCGCAATGACCCAGTGTAGTGCTGAGATGTCACCCGCTGCACTAGGGTGCAATCTAGGTGGGTGCGACAACGCGCTATCAGGGAATACACTCAACATTTCTCTCTCTCTCTTATTAATAAGGATCTGGGTGAGAGATTGGGGTAGTTTACTATTGGTTAAACAAACGAGCATGATGGAGTGATTGGTCATGTCTCGTTTATCAAATTTATTATATAGTGTACTAAAACAATACTTGACATCGCTGTCTAGATTTTAAGAGCTCTAGGTTGAGATTACTACAGCCTGTGTGTTTGCCGTTTTTAGTTATGCCGACTGTCGGTAGTACGTATGTTAGCCTAACATGAGTAAGTGTGCGAGGGTGAATTTTGCTGCGATTTATTGTTATCGATCATTATGCTTTGTGCCCTTGACTGGTAGAATAGGCTGTGTTAATCTTGCGGGTCTGAATTAATAGAGGTTTGGAAAATAATCGTATCAGTATTTATCTAGCAGCTATTGACACTGTGACTATGAGCAAGTCACTTCGCAGGTAAAATGTGGGGAAAAAATATTACCAATTATATCCCTCAAATGTGGCAACTCACCATGGATAAAGGTAGTAGCCAGATATCAAGTACTAATTTTAATCATTCTCTTTTGAGTTAGTTGTACCATGTTTGTGTATGCAAGTTGTACATGTAGTGAGTGAGATGGCATGGTTGTGCTGCTGCCTTGCAGAAACGAGACCAGGGTTCACATATCTGGTCCTCCCTAGATTTGGTTGTTCTGTCCGTGTCTGCGTGGGGTTCCTCCGGGAGCTCCAATTTTAAAATAATACTATACAGTACTAGCATTATGCTAATTTCGGTATCAGAAGTAAATGGTTGAATAGTGTGCTGTTGGTAATCAGGTTGCCTCCGAGTCCAGATGAGTGGAATGTGGTGGAGCAAGGTGGTGTTGGTGGTCAAAGCATCTGGGAGGTGGTTTGATAGTTATCTATTACTTGCTTCAGTGACATTTTGGTACCAGTACTGAATAGTCAAAATGTTAAAAACATGCAATTATTGCTAAAATATTAGCAGTTACTTCCTGAAAATGAGCATTCAATGTATACAAGAAAGATGTCATTTCCATATTGTTGTGTGTTTTGAAATGAAGATCAGTCCTTCTCATTTATTGGTGTAGAACCCTGTCTTTAATTTAAGCAAACCGCAGTATGAGAGTGACATTAATAATATTGTAGCAAATAATGCCATGCAAGTTTCATGAGATTGTTTTTTTTTTTTTTTTTTTACACACACCGTTTGGCTATATGACATTGGTTACTTATCAACCCTGTTGAGTTAAAATTTGCAATGTTTAATTTTTCCACAAAAACATGAGATTAAAACTTTCTCATCCATCACTACAAAATATGTGGGGATAATAACATTGAAAACAAATACCATTTTTGGTTGGCATGTTCCCTCAATATTACCATCTCAAAAAGACTTAAGGCCATTTATTTCCATCCCTAAAAACACTTAAAAGAAATATGAAATTAGAAATTGTGATGTAATGTTATAAATCTTAACATGTTATCTAAGTCTAAACATTACATTTTTGTCACTGACTGACTGAAAACCTGAGTAATTCACTTGAGATTATTATTTATTACTAATAAAATGGTCTATGGTTTTAGTACTACATGAGATGGTATTTGCTGTAAAATTTGACTTTTCAGTATATTAAGGATAATAACATTTTAAATGGTTGGGTGCTTTGATGTTTCTGACTATGACAAACAAATCATTTAAGAAGGTTTTGACATTCTTTTTGAGGCCTGTTAACTTTTTTTACTAGCTTAGTTAAATCTGTCTTGTTTTTAACATGTTTTTGTCATCACTTTAATTTGTGCTGAAATGACAGTTATGGGTTTACTAATCTGAGATTTAGTTTTTTAAAAAAGATTTTTTGTCTCATTTGTTTAAGGAAATCACAGCATGGAAAACTGAAAACTGATGTTACTGGATTTTCTTCTAGAGAAAAGAGAGATATTGAAGATGATGGGACAAGTGAAGTTGTATTTGGCAAGAAGTCAAAACTTGAAACCATTTCTGCGGAGGATGTTATGTAAGAAAGATGTTTTAACTTAGCTTAATGTTGTTTGAGGGTTATGAGGATGGCATTTTGTCAGTAGATGTGACTAGAGCCATGTATAATGAATTTAATGCTGAAGGTAGAGCTGTCATTTAACATTTTGTAGTCATGAGGGTTGAAACTGAGGATGAATACAGCTGTGGCTGCAGCACTAATATGGAGTAAGATCGCTATCAAAATAACTTGTAATAATCTATACTAATAAAAGGCAAAGCCCTCACTGACTCACTCATCATTAATTCTCCAACTCCCTGTGTAGGTAGAAGGCTGAAATTTGGCAGGCTCATTCCTTACAGCTTACTTACAAAAGTTAAGCAAGGTTTCATTTCGAAATTCTACACGTAACGGTCAACAACGTCCGCCGTGTTAAACTTTCTTATTTATGGCCCCATCTTCACGAAATTTGGTAGGTGGCTTCCCTGCGCTAACCGAAACCGATGTAGGTACTTATTTCGTTGATATGACTCCACTGTCGGCCGCCATATTGAACTTTCCAACAGTCTTTGTTAGTTATGGGCCCATCTTCAAGAAATTTGGTACGCGGGTTCCCAATGCTAACTGAATTCTACTTATGTACATATATACGTCTATAGCCTGCAGCTTGGTCGCTGTGTGAGGCGGCGTTGGGTCCCCCGTCCCCACGCCTCCCACGTAGTTGGCTGCCTGCCTATGCTGTATAACGCCGTCTGTCATTCCGGTCTCTTCATTCCCTTCCTTGCTTCGCCATGGTATTCACATCTCCCTGCTGATAACTACAGCCTTTTTATTTAATCCACGGCTTCTCCACTGTTTTATTGTTCGTTTATTACGATTATAGTTATTGTGTAGGTATTTTAGACTTAGTTTACATTGTTCAGGTAACCCATTTCCTTTATCGTTCCAACCATACCCCCATTAACATGTCTATCGAGGTGATCACCATCAATCAAAGAACTGTCACTTACCGAGTGGTTTCTATGTCCGGAGATGGTGACTGCCTTTTCCATTCTCTGTGTTACATATTGCACGGCCATATCAGGCTCACTCTTGATATCCGGAGGAACATTGTGTCTTATCTATTGAATGACTGGGACAGGTTCAAGGTGTGGACTGATGACGGTACAGGAGATAATTATACTACACAGGATCACTATAAGAGTGAAATGCTTAAGCCCTTCACCTATGGTTCTGCATATGAGTTGATGGCTGCCGCTGAATTGTTCAGTTGTCGCTTTCAAGTGTACCGAAATGGCCAAATATTTTACACCTTTGGACAACCGCCAATACCTCTTAAACATCTTGGATTCACATGTGATGATTTGAGTAGTGGACACTTTGATGTTTATGAATGTTTAAACTCTCAAAAGCTGGATGCGAAGTTATCGATGAAACCCATTTCAATTCAGACGTCTCCAATTTCCAGTAAGGCTCTGCTTCGCAATGACAATAAGTCTTGGGGACAGACCCTACAAAAGGTTGGCATTGATTTGAGGCAAGATTGCTTTTCACATGGCCAACTATACGTTGCATGCTCAAGAGTAAGCTCAGCGCACAGCTTGGTCATATTACAACCAGAGGGCCGAACTGACAACGTGGTATTCAAAGAAATCCTTAACAAATAATTATTGGTATATTTTCCCTCAGTTTAAAAAGGTTTACTTTTCTTCTTAATAAAAATTTTAAAGCAGTACTTCGCCGCTGCGAAGCGTGAGTATTTTGCTAGTTTAAGATAAAATTTACATTTCACACATGTCAATTTCCCTTGCACTTCTGAAAGTTACATTTGCTTCTGAAAATTATGAGTACAGTTCTCAAGTGTGAATAAACTGTCAAAAATACGTCCTTGGATGCATGAGGCATTCTCTGTCAAAGAAGAAAATGTTTTTTTGTTACTACGCATGTGCCACAAAGATGGAATGATGGATTTATATTTGACAGTGATCTTATTCCATATATTCGTGCTAAAGCTTTGGTTATCAGTTCAATTGCCACCTCGTTGTTTCGTTTTTCTGATCTAACTGGAGATCTGGGGAACCAGAATTTTCCCTAGCAACATTTAGTGAACAGCCATGGGCAATCAGCCCAGGCTGTGGCGCTAATCCATCACGGGGGTGCGCCATTGGACCATCTGTGAGTCTTTGAGAGGTCTGGTGTAAAGCCCACAGAGATATGGGGAGAACATGACCATTTCATGTGAGCCCTGAAGTTATTCGCTTCCAGCCAGTTTCTTATTTACACAGCTTCTGCAAAACAGTTAATGATTCAATGTTAAGAGCCAGTCAGAAATATTCTGCAGAATAAAAAGATATTAACATGCGTTGCTAAAATGGGCCCTTTATTTGAAAAGAAAGAAATCAGTTTTCTGCATTTTATACCTGATTGGATACAAAAGAGTTGCATCAAATTGGACCAACTTAATTTTCAAAGTTTTGTGAGAAGACATGTGCCTTTGCTACTTTGTTTGGTAGTTCAGTTTTGCCCAGCTCAGTGGCGTAAGCGTTAGGTGATGTTGGGCAGCCCTCATTTTCACAGCTCTGTGACAAGACAGATGTCTTTGTTATATATGAGTTAGGTACATGGGTCAAATTGACAGGCAAAGTTGACACATTCCCATATCTAATGAATAAAATTAGATGTTTATCGGGCATTGCAGAGGGTTAGATGGCATTAGGCTACAGTTTTGAGAAATTGCAGATGCCTTTATTAAGTTGCAGTTGAGTTTTGCACAGACCAATGTGAATACGTGGCTCAAATTGACTTGCAAATTTGTCATATTCCCATTTTTAGTGACTGGAATTATAATTTTGATGTTAAACAGGTGCTATAGAGAGTTGTGCAGCATTTTTCCACCCTTATTTCCATAGCTTTTTGACAAGATTCAATTTTTATGTTACAGTTGAGATTTGCCTGGCCCAAAGTGATTTCATAGGTCAAATTGGCTGACAAACCTGCCATATCCAATGAATAGGTATCACTGTGATGCTCAGTTGCCATTGTGAAGGTTTAAATGGCACTAGACAACCCTAATTTTAATAACTTTGTGACAAGATAGATTCCCTTTTAAAATTTCAGTTGTTTTTCTTGTCCTAACATGGTTATATGGGTCATACTGACTGGCAAAGTTGGCACATTGTACAGTCGTGGCCAGAAATTTTGAGGATGACACAAGTATTGGTTTTCACAAAGTTTGCTGTTTGTGTTTTTAGATCTTTTTGTCAGATGTTTCTATGGTATACTGAAGTGTAATTACAAGCATTGCATAAGTTTCAAGGGCTTTTATTGACAGTTACATTAAGATTATGCAAAAAGTCAATATTTGCAGTGTTCGCCCTTCTTTTTCAAGACCTCTGCAATTCTCCCTGGCAGGCTGTTAATCAACTTCTGGCCTGAATACTGACTGATGGTAGACCATTCTTGCATAATTAATGCTTGGAGTTTGTCAAAATTTGTGGGTTTTTGTTTGTCCACTCGCCTCTTGAGGATCAGCCACAGGTTCTCAATGGGATTAAGGTTTGGGGAGTTTTCTGGTCATGGACCCAAAATTCTGATGTTTTGTTCTCCGAGCCACTTAGTTATCACTTTTGCCTTATGGCATGGTTCTCCAACATGTTGGAAAAGGCATTGTTCGTCACCAAACTGTTCTTGGATGATTAGGAGAAGTTGCTTTCAGAGGATGTTTTGGTTCCATTTTTTATTCATGGAGAGGACTTGAACACTTCCATATTTAAACTTATCTTCCATTTATTGTCGTGTTTTACAGTTGTTTGGTTTATTTTATTTATTTATTTTTGTCCTAAATATTCCTCCATTATAAGGGTGTAACATTCTCCACACTTAATCATTACTCTAACTCGGTGCCTCCATAGCAAAATCGTGACCTTTTTTATATATATATATATATATATATATATATATATATATATATATATTTAAAACAGTGCTGTCACAAGGGGGGCTGCTTCAGATGTTTTATATTTTGCAAAGCTCCTGATCTTTACGTCTGTTTTGTAGTTTTTGTATTTATTCGTATCCTTCAAGGGTGGCTGGGGTCATAATTCCATGCCTCCCAACCCAACCCCAAATCTATAACCAAGAGTGCCAGAATCCTAAGGTTGGGAACATTCCACATCATCTTGCTCTCCTATACATGTATAACAAACATATGGACACTCAGCTAAGACTTAATGTTAAGTTTAAAACTCGCTGCCATTAATTTCATGCTATTGTTAATTACATGTTGTCATTTGTTTAATTTCATTTTATTGGTTTTATTTTGTTTTTTTTGCATTTTGCCCTTTGGAGCCACTGTAAGGGGGCTGAATATGAAGTATGATCACTGTCAAAAATAAGTCCACCATTCTACCTTTGTGGCACATGCGTAGTAACAAAAATCGACTGTTTCTTCCTCGATAGCAAATGTCTTGTGCGTTCAATGACGTATTTTTGACAGTTTGTTTACTCTTGAGAATTGTACTCATAATTTTCAGAAGCAAGCATGACTTTCAGAAGCACAAGCATATTTTTTAGGAGCAAATGTAATTTTCAAAGCACAAGCGTAATTGATGTGTGAAATGTAATTTGATTTAAATTATTAGTAGTTATTTTTAATAGTGATCTTACTCCGTACACTAACACCATCGTAGACTTCTCATTGTGTAATGACCTCCACCATGGATTCCTGGCTTTCTTTACTGAAGGAGGAGTGAATTAATTGAGTCGATTAATAATTTGCACAATTTTGTAATGCTTCACAAAATCAGTCAGAATTGTTTTCTTTTTTTGTATTAAAATGCATTTGTGGAGACTCAAAATGATAAAATGTATTACTTTGAAAGAGAGCCATTTTTCCAACCACTCCCTGAGTCCTGTTTTTTTTGTTGTTCTTTTTTTTTTTTGTTTTTCTCCCAGAATAATCTGTTGTCATTCCACCCATAATTGCTTTCAGCTTAATTCATGAGAAAAAAATAGCAAACTTATAGTAAATTTCAGTATAGGTTGATACAACACACATTTTTGCATATCTTGCTCATTACTGTTTATTCCCAGTGGAAGCTCACACGATAAGGTACAAAGTGATTAAAATATGTTGTAAAATTTTTAATTGTGAGTATATAGTTTTGGAAACCATATTTGTCTGAATTTTTCAAGCAGTTATTCACGATTACCATCCATCAACAAAATGACAGTAGTCTGTCTTGTACGTATCTATGGAAGTCCTTCCTGGTAATGTGTGTACAGAATACAATACATATGTATGATAATCTACATAGAATATATAGAAATTGTTTTATTTTGAATTTAGTTTCTCAAATAAATATGGCTTGCTTGTGTAATATTTAAAACTATTTTTTATTTTATTTTGTTACTTAGTCTGACAGACCTTATGCCAAGAGTGAAAGTGCAACAAGTTGAGACTGTGGAAGGCTGCACACATGAGGTAGGAAAAATGTTATTGTGGAATATAAACTTAGATTTTCTAAGCTCTATTTCGATAATAAGAATTATTCATTGTGTGTTTGAAAAATGTAAAATACTTTGAACCTTTTTCAGTTTATCACTGCATCAGGTGTAAATTAGAATTTATTTCCATCCACCACATACTTGGCAGTGCACAGGGTGACATTAAATAAATAAATGATTATTTATTTTACTTTTATGTTCATACTTCTATTTTGAAACTGAACTTTCTGTCAAATTAAAATTTGGAAATGAGCAGAGAATTTACAGAATCCCAGCATTTATTGTCTATTAACGATTATCACAAGAATTCATTTGGAGCTGATTTTGTATCAGGCATACTTTGACTACAATCATTTAGATTGTGTTTTGATGCAAATGAATAGGGTGAACAGTCAGTGCTGTCTCAGGCTGTAGGCACTAAAGGTTAAGAACTAAATAGAAAAGTTATGTTTAACTTTATGAAAGAACTATGGACCATTTCTAAGAATTCATAAGAGAAGGCTTTTTTGTATTTGATGAGTCAAAAAAGAAAGGACTGAAAATCAACCAGGAGAAAACTAAATGTATGATCACATTTGGAAATTTAGGAAGAGCAGAAAATATAAGAAGTATTATAATAGAAAGTTAAGAATTCCTGAACGTGAACAAATGTTAAGTACCTTGGGTCTATTAGAGTGAAAAATCGGTTAACCAGCAAAATTAAAGCTACAATAAAAGCAGTAAAATTATTGCAGTGCATTTAATAGTAAAATCAAGTGTACTCCAGATCTTTCAAAATAAACCTTTATAAAGCTTTCTTTAGACAGGTTGTAACATAAATTTCAGAAACATGGTGCATAACACATAATTTCATAATTTCCCTTTAGGATTAATAAAGTATCTGTCTATCTATCTATCTATCTATCACAGGTGTATGAGAAAATGTTACAAGTATGGGAATTAAAGATGTTGAGGAAAATCTTTGGAGGAGTATATAAAAATGAGAAGAAGAAAGACTAAAGAATTAGCAAGTCTTTATGCACAACAAAACTTTGTAGCATATATTTAGATCATCAAACTGAGATGGATTGGGTATGTAGAGAGAACAGAAAAAGAGAGAAGTGTTAAGAGAATATATAAAGGTAAACCAGAAAGCAGAAGCAACATTGGCAGACAAAGGAAATGATATATGGAAGATATTTAGGAAGATCTTAAATGTTTAGGAATTTGTGGTTGGAAAAGAAAGGCAAGTGATAAAGAAGAATGGCCATGTGTCCTGCAAGAGGCCAAGGCCCACCATGGACTGTAGAGCCATTGTGTAAGTATGTATGTAAGAACCATTCCTGCCCTTAAACTAACTAGAATGCAGTGCACCAGTTTTGAACAAACATTCTTGATGACAAATTGTTCATATTGTTTGCCAATAAGTTGTAGTTACAACATATTAATTGCTAAACATGAGCATATCTGATCTTTCCTTTTACTTACTGATTTCATAATTGTTGTATGGCAGTTTTAGTTGTTCTTGTTACTGTTGCATAGTTTGAAAATTATAGACTTCTGTGCAATGAGAGACAATACTTTAACATTACACTTAAATTTTTCTGCAGCTGCAATAGTAGTGTCCCATTTTTAGTACATACTGTAACAAACTCCGAAGTCACTTTATTGTGAACCGGTGCCACTCCTCCCCATTAAAGTAGCTAAATCTAGAAAGAGGAGAAAAAAAATGCCATTGAGGGTGGTGGTGGATAAACATGTTATTGAGAATGTGTTGGTGAATAGCTATGGCTAACAAGGATATGTGCTTTGATTTTTGGTTATTTTAATTCTAGTGTGGTGATTCATGCTTTTCCTCATTTTTATTTTACATTTAAATCCCAGAGTTTAAACATTTTTAATAGCTGATGTTGGATTTTACTTAAAGCAAACTTCCAGATTCTGTCTATTGTTAACTAAATTTTGATGGTTTCAAAGTCTCCTTAGAAGGTTAATGGGATTACAATGGAAGATATTGTTGTGGAATAAAAAAAAAATACAAACATTATGGCTATAAAATTATCACTTAAAAATTTTTTGCAAGACTGAAGGACTAGTAGGATAATGAACTTACTAGTCTTGGCAAATATATTCTAGCCCATTCTGTAAATTATCATGCATGTAAAGATGAAGAAAATTGTGTTTTGTGGTTTTGCAGTTAGTATCACACATATCCGCTAACAGATTATCTTAGAATTAAGAAATGTAGTCCTTTTTTTTTTTTTTTTTTTTTTTTTTTTTTTTTTTTTTTCTTTTTTCTTTTTTAAACTGGCACGTAACAAAGTGGTTCGGGATTTGAATCACACACCTGGTCATTGTCTACATGAGATTTCCTCTAGATACTCCAGTTTTCCTTCCTTCGTCTTGGCTCTATGCGAGTGTGTACATGTTTGAGGTTTGTGGTGACAGGTCAGTCAGTCGTTTTCCAACCTGCTATATCCTAATACAGCGTAACGGGGGTCTGCTGGAGCCAATCCCAGCCAACACAGGGCGCAAGGCAGGAACAAATCCCAGGCAGGGTGCCAGCCTACCGCAGTTGTGTTTTGGAGTTCTGTGCTGTATGTGTATGTTCTGCTTCTAGATGTGGAACAGTCTAATTTATATACTACTATAAATATGGCCCTTGTATGATTATTTAAGTGAACAGCATAGAGTAATAAGTTTGCCATCGGATGTTGAAAAAACAGCAAGGCAATCAAATTTCCCAACGCAAGATTATATTAAACTTTATCAGTAGAATTTTTCACTAAAATGAGTTAACCAAGAGTTCATTATTAATAGCTCTAGTATAAGCTGTACACATTTTAAAACGTAGACCTTTAGGGTCAAACTCGTCAATAAATTATTTAAGATTATGATAAAAGTATTCATTCACATAAATGTTGGCCAATTAAGTGTGGTTTTTTGTATGTATATATGTATAACCACGTATACCTGTGGTGTTTTGCTAAAAAGGGCACATCGTTATTGTTTGATTTTATTAGTGATGTATTTACAGGTTATTAGTACTCGTTGGCATTTCCTCCAGTATTTAACAAAAAAACTAGCAACTAATTGCCAGTGTTTTTATTATAACACCTTTTTTTAATGTCAACTGTAACACTAAAGTTCCTCCTGCGGTGCAATTTTACAGATATACACAAGCTAATTTTGATTAACTGAATAATGTTTTTAATTAAATATTTCACCAAGATCTTTTGGATATTCTTGTTGGATATTTTAACTTTTATATTAGAAGCTCCAGGCAGGAGTTTATTTGGATACCTGCTGTAGGTTTATTTTATTCATGTCTGCCACAAAAGAATGAATTTTGAGGAAAAATAAATCTAATGCCAGTAGTTTTCCTCCTCTTTATTATCACCAACTTTTGACACATAGAGTAGAGTATATTTTACCTTTTAATTATTTTAAGAAGTTGAACGGAAGGGTGAAGTTAGACTGCTTTATATTACTTTTAAAATAGTCCCTTATATTTGATGGCAACAGGTGCTGTCCAACTAAAAATGTGCAGATTTGGAAAGTAATTTCAAAAGTTCAGAATGTTGCCTAGAGGCATATGGAGTTTTAGGAAGTACTCAAAATATTGGAGTGTATAGCCAACCACAATTCTTATGAACGTAATTCACAGTATTTGTCTACAGATTAGATTTTTAATATTTGGGTTATGTTCAGCTAGTTACATTTATTTTGACTGCCACAACTTTTGGTTAGCGCAGTGTTGGACGTAAAATTATTAAGTTAGTGGTTTTTAATTTTTTTTCTAACCAACAGTTCCAGAACTATGAGCACTGAGTGTATGTATATGTGAAGTTTAATCGATTTCAGGTGTATATCATTTTCTTTGTTAAGGGGTAATTTGATCCAGGAAAACTGAATTCCGTCAAAGTCTCACATGTATTTTAAATGGTGTTTTTATATTTATAAATATTTGATTTAAATTAATCTTATTTGGTGTTTGATTTTCTAATTACATAATATTATTAAACTATAATATGAAACTGTGATCTATAAATTTACATTTTTAGTTTGGAAATTGTGAAAATTTACCATTTTTAATGCCCCTTTGTTGTTGAAGTAAGGTGATTAATGTGACTTGTACACGGACACTTGTCCTTATAGAGTGTTGATACATGCTGTTACATGAAGTATATTTGAATCTGTTGACTTACTTGTCTTCAAGGTTGCTTTGCCAGCTGATGGAGAATACATCCAGTTGAAACCACGTCAAGGAAAAGCAGCAAAGGTTATTATGAGTTCTCCGTTTATTTCACTAGAGTACTTTGCAATTGTGTATTTTGTAGAACTAAGTATTTGTCAAATCTTCTGTGAAATGGAACATTCTGGTGTAAATGGGTGTTTTTTTTTTCCTTCTTCAATTAAATTTGTAAAACAAAACTTATACAAATTAGTTATTACCCCCTTAAGAAAAATGTCATTTATGGGAAGACAAACTACATGAATTCTTCGTGCACAGTGATTCATAGTATTGACCAAATGTTTTCATTAGAGAGCTCAAAGCACCACACTTTGTAAACACAGCTTGAATATTAAGGTCTTTAATACAGTACACATAAGCTACAACTCAGCAGGTAAAATATGTCCAGGACTATTCAGAAAAATGCTAAGCATCTGAGCCGTACTGTGTTTTTCATGTCAGATCCTCAAATCTCTTCTAAATTGGGTAGCTCTAGTGTTCTAATATTATTCTTAAATATGTACCTTACGCTAAGACAAGCACTAAATTGTTTTTGCTAAAGAAAACCAAGGATATCATGCATATCTAAATGCACAAAAACTGAAACAGATGTTTGCCCCTTTTACTTGCCAACTTGCTAACTTCGTTTTATTGCATTTTTTTTTTATTCAAATTCAGTGAGTTCTTCTGTTCTTTTTTTAATATGGTTTAGCAAATCATATAACAGTCAATTCTGTAAAAGGCATATTTGTGTAAAATTGCACCGTTAGTTTGCAGTAAAAAACATAATTCATCAGTACCAATTTGGGACTATTTGTAGCCACTTATTACTGTCCAGCAGTTTCAGAAAAGTTTCTATGAATATTGCTGATTACAACAAAATAAGGTGAACAGAGTGGGTATGTTCCATTCAATATTGTTTTTCATGCTTGTGTACTGTTTACAGAAGCTTATTCACTGCTTGCTAGGTTGAAAAATAAAATCCCTTATACTACTATTTGTGGTACATTTTCACAGTTTAGGAACACACTAAACAAACTACTTGTGTAAAATGTATACTTTAGGTTGTGGTTTCCCTTTAACATTACTGTAATGATTGCAAGCAGATTTTATTTTGTAATTAAGAATATCTCTGTCAAATTATTTTCCCATTCCCATCTTGTATGTTGTATTTGATACCATTACTGGAGTACATTTTAATTCCTCATGATAACTCAGTTTTATGGATAGTTCATGGATCCATTCTTTGTTGTTGGTTGTGATAATTCGTGTTGTTTTTTGACCATTTCCACATCATTTAATGCTCCGCATTTTATTTTATTTTTTTTGTATTTATGGATAGTTTTTCTAAAAAGTTTTTTTTTCCCCCCATAGGAGTATCCATTCATTCTGGATCCTTTCCAGAGGGAGGCCATTTTATGCATTGACAATAATCAGTCTGTATTGGTGTCTGCACATACATCAGCGGGAAAAACTGTGTGTGCTGAGTAAGAGTAATGTTTTGATTGTTTAAGCATAAATTGAAACAGTATGTAAAAATTTGGCAACTTAAAAAATTTTTTTTTTTTTTAGATATGCTATAGCTCTTGCTCTGAGAGAAAAGCAGAGAGTTATTTTCACTAGTCCCATCAAGGCCTTGAGCAACCAAAAGTACCGTGAAATGTATGAAGAATTTCAGGATGTGGGTCTAATGACTGGTGATGTGACGATTAATCCTACAGCTTCATGTCTAGTTATGACAACAGAGGTATTTAGCTACATTTTATAATTGGCATTGCCTAAATGTTATTGTTCAGATATACACCCCATATGGGCTTGCTCATATTTTGGGATTTTTAAATTAATTTTATCTTTGGCCATCTATAACAACTTGTGTAAATAATATTAAAGCAACAGTTGCAAATGTACAGTATATATGTATATTTATAAATGTTCCACAATGTTACACTCTGGCATGAGATGTATTAAAACAAACAAAAAACTAAATCTTACTGAAAAACTAATTTTGACAGCAGCTGAAGTTGTGATTTTATTTCTTTAACGTTATTTTTAGACTGGGTTTAGAAATGGCTTTTCCTTTCTGTAGAATTACATGTTACATGTTGTGCATGAGTCTTTCACTCATGTTGATGGTTTTAGGTTATACGTCTTTTGATTGACCTACTCATTTACAAATCTTGTTTGCTGATCCTGTTTTCAGGGTCAGTAAATCTGTCCTTTGTTCATTTTCCTTACCAAGGGCATTTTATTTACTAATTTTTTAGTCTTTGTTACATTTATTTTCTATCTTTATTGACTTTTCTCTCATTGTGTATGTTATCTAATTAAGGAGATGCATTTATTCTGCACAATTCAGTATGAAGAGCTTTCTTTGGGTCTTGTCATATATGTGATGTTTTAACTTCTAACCTTCAGATTTTAAGAAGCATGCTGTATAGAGGATCTGAAGTGATGAGAGAAGTTGCATGGGTCATATTTGATGAAATCCACTATATGAGAGATTCAGGTAATTTTAGTTGTCATTCCTGTCTGCCTATTTTTGTGACTATATTTAACAAGTAACAGTACTTCAGAATGGTTCACTTCTGTTTTCATTACAAATACCATAATATACCATAATAAACTAAGTAGAGGAATGAAATATAGTTTTAATATTTTGCCCTATTGCAGATGCACAGACCTGAATTAAAAACATTCCTTAAGTTAAAATGACTTCCATAAAATATTTTAAATTTGGTTTCGGAACAGATTTTTATTTAATAAAATACTAGATCCCGTGCTGTGAAAGTGGCCTCACTACTTCTTGTTTATTGTAAGGTGTCCTGTAGGTATAAATAGCAAAAAAGTAAACCCTCAGGGTAGTCATTAAGTGTAACTGTATGTGTTTAATTTTACTTTTATAATGGTTCACAGTATTGTCAGTGTGGAAATCTTGTTCCTTACAGCATAAATTGTCTTATGTTCGTCTGTTTATCGATCAGTCTAGATAAAGGATACCCTAGAATAGGAAAGGTTAGGAAAAGCTTGGCTGTCCATGTGAGTGAAAAGGAATGAAATTACATTGATTACATTTTGACTAAACTACCTCAATATTATCCGTGTTACAATGACTGATAGTGTTTGCTACAAATATATTAAGGTTGGCCACAAAGAATATAAGACTTGTGCATTAAATCAATATAAGGGTAGTTATTCAATCAAAAGGAAATACTGCCTGCAGTTTGTGCTTGCATTACCATTTAGAAATGTTCTCTACTGTCCTAGTATTAATTTGTATTATATCCTGAGCCCTTGCAAGATTTAACTTTATCAGTCTCACAAATCTTTTACTGTCATTAGTAACATGTACTTTAGAGGCTTTCCCTATCAGACAGACAAATGTTTTCCAGATATTAAAAACTGCAAAATATTGCAGCTTTTTATCTTGAGTTTTTTTTGTGTGATTTTTGTATTGCTTTTGTTCAAATTGTTGGTACTTTCATTTCTCTTGCAGAACGTGGTGTGGTATGGGAGGAGACAATTATTTTGCTACCAGACAATGTTCATTATGTGTTTTTATCTGCTACCATTCCAAATGCACGTCAGTTTGCTGAATGGATATGTCATCTTCACAAACAGGTAACTTATATTTTTGATGATTATACTGTTTAAAAAAGGAAAAAAAAATTCCCGGTCTTCGTTTAGCATCACTGTCAGCCACTGTGCAGTACAGATGCATATTAAAATATCTTGGTCTCAACTTTACTCAGGAAGCCTTCTACAATGGGACAATAGAAATGAATATCAGCTTGTGAATAATACTTCTGAATGCTATGTACATCAGTGGAACATATATCAAGTTAATAGCCATTTAATCTGGGTAGGCTTAACATAGTTACCCTCCTTTTTAGATATATTTTTGGACCACAAGAATGATTTACACCTTGGCTAAAACTTGTATATTTCTGTTGAGCAACGGTGGACAAAATGGCAGGGTGAATAATCTCACATTGGTCATTTGAAATACCCAGAGAATAAAGCTGCTTAAACTGTTGGTTTTTAGAGATACATTTTATAAGGGAAAACAATACTGAATAACTTTTAAATACAGAAACAGTAATCTGGTGATAGTCTGAAGGAGCAAATTAATATATGTATGTCTCTTTAAAAGAACGATTTACAGAGTTAGTTGTAGTGAAAAGTCAAGCAAAATGACACCTTTTATTGGCTAACTAAAAAGATTACAATATGCAAGCTTTCGAGGCAACTCAGGCCCATTCTTCAGGCAAGGTCATTTTGCTTGACACTTCACTACATTCATAATGGCTAACACAGTACAACACCCTAGTACTACAGAAGTTAGTTGATATTTTGTCAGTACCTTAGACTTGATTAGACAAACTTTGTGTTTTTTCAATGTTGGGAGGGAAGACTTTCCCAAAGTCTAATTTATTTTAAATTATATGTCTAATTTTTGCAATATGTAAGCTTATATGGCATGTAATCGATCACATCAAACATGAACGGAATATGTATTTTTATAACCATTTGCTCTGCAATAAAGATATCTAATATAAACACTAGAGGGCAACATAACAAGTAAGTAAAATAAATATTACTAATATACTAGATTTGCAGTATATTAACTTTTGAAAATCTTTTTTAAAGAAAACCATAAAATTTAAATCCATTAAATTTAATCGGAGACACAGTGCACAAAATGCATATGCTGATTCAGATTCTGGGATTAAACTGATAACCTAGTGGTTTATGGTCCTGTGCCCTTAACCACTAGGCCACACTGCCTATATTTTATTTTAGTTTTTTTTTGTTCCAAGGTGCCAAAAAATGTCCTATTTGTGGATTTTCATTTTGCTTTTATTCTCTTTAAGAAAAATACTTTTTTTCTTCAGTTTTAATATCATAACAGATATTTCTGCTTTACAAAATTCTGCAGCATTATTCTAAAGGCAAATGTAAGTATTTAGACTATTCATAATGTTATTGAATTGTCCTGAAGTTATATTAAATATATTTTAACATGTTTTATTAATCAATATATTAATGTTCAAATTCTGCAGTCGAAATCATGTTTAAACTTTCGTCTTTTAATGCGCTAAACAGAGAACACATAAATAAACAAACAGTGAATTAATCTCCTTAAATGTCACCATCTTAGTAATTTAAAATCCTTCAGAAACACAGTAAGTAGAGGTGGAATTTTTTAATAAAGAAAATTAACAATAACTAATACAAAATTTAGCCTCATGATGTAGATCATTGTCTCTCAACCTTTGCTTTGGTGACCCAGTTTTACTTTTATTAAATTCACTGACAAAGTACAAACAGCAATCAAAGAGCAGGATGGGTTGTTTCCCACTTGCTGAAACAAGCGAAATTTAACTAGTGGGAGAGTGTTTCCC
Organism: Erpetoichthys calabaricus; assembly: GCF_900747795.2. NCBI lineage: Eukaryota > Metazoa > Chordata > Cladistia > Polypteriformes > Polypteridae > Erpetoichthys > Erpetoichthys calabaricus. The sequence continues at coordinate 227,554,037 of NC_041398.2, read as the reverse complement.
CCTTGCTGAAAAGAGTATGGTTACATACAGAAATATTTCATGAAGCACTATTGAGCGGTCCGGTGGTACCTGAATTTTTTTTTCTTTTTTTCTCTCTCTTCTCCTCTCCCACTGGTTAATCTCCTTAGCATTAGTCCTGAGTGTCACTCAGGCAACGTTATAGTGTGTCTCACTTAAGACGAGGATTACTCGGACAGTAAAAGTGCCAACAGCGTTGGTGCCAAACATTACCCGGGCAACGGCGTAGTTGTGTCTTCTCCTAGGCTTATAGTGGAGTTTCTTAAGAAATGCTTCTCATCAGTAGTGATGACAAGGTGAATCTGTCTTCAGTAAGTGAAATTGAAACTCTTAGTCAAACAGAAGTGAATCTGGTGAATCCGAAAATGATGCTTGCATCACTTGCACATGTGCAGTGTGTCATTCATATTATTATTTTATTATTAATTATTTTTACCACTATTATACTTCCCTCACTTCTGACTTTGTACTTTTATTTTTTTGCACGTTTTACAGTAGAAAATAAGAGATATAATAAAAATGTCATTTTTCAAGCCAAAAAGGCATACGATTTTTATTGTTTTTGAGAAAGAAATGTAACACTAATGAGCACTGATATAGATGACATGCAGTAGTAAATTTACTGTATAATACGTGTAATGAAGTTAAATACTTGGCACGTGTAAAAGAGTTATGTATTTAATTGTTATTAATTTAAAAGAACATGAAAAAATCTGAAGACTTGGAAATACTAAATATCATTAAATTAACTATTATGTTCAATTTCTAAGCAGTTTTTAGGACCCAGCAGTCGTAGTGAACTCCTCCTTTATTGCCCAATGTGTGGAGTACAAGTCAAGTGAGGTTATACTTGAACTTTGTAATGCACTAGTGATGCCTTGTCTGGAACGCTTAGTGCAGTTTTGATCTTCAAATTACAAAAAGACATAGCAGTGCTACAGAAAGTACAGGAAAAGATGGAAAGGTGGAATCCATACGTAATTGCAAGTTAAAACTTTTCAGCAAAAGTTCAACCAGATTCAGAGAGAGCATGATAATAGTATTTAAAAATGTGAAGGGGATTAGTAAGGTGGTTGCCAGGTGTTACTTTAAAAATAATTTTTCCTCAAGAACAAGGCAGCACAGATGGAAACTTAAGTGTACATTTCACAGAAATGTTGAAACATTTTTTCTTGACACACATCGGTAAAGATATATGGAAAAAATGACCAAGTAAAGGTGGAGAATACTACTTTGCATTCCTTCAGAATTCTATTTGATGATGTTATATTGATGAAACAGGGGAAAAAATGATTGATATGCTTTACTAGGGAGAGTGACCTATTCTTATCCAAATTATTTTTATGTGCATAAACCTGCTAAGATGTACAGGTGCTGGTCATAAAATTAGAATATCATGGCAAAGTTGATTTATTTCAGTAATTCCATTCAAAAAGTGAAACTTGTATATTAGATTCATTCATTACACACAGACTGATGTTTAATCAGATGTTTATTTCTTTTAATTTTGATGATTGTAAGTGACGCAGCGCTCCAGAAAATTCTTTCTCTTGGCTCCTCATGTGTTTATGGCCCATGTTACTTGAGTTACCTGATTACTTAACTGTTTCTAGCAAACATCATTCCTAGACTTGACTTTGAGTGTATCCATAGATCCCTGTTGCAAGTTTTCTTTGCTTTATTTAGAACCATTATAGGGTTTAGTTTTGGATCAGTTTTCTGGTTCTTCCTGCTCAATCTGTTGCTAATGGTTACACAATCAGGAGCTCAAAGTTCCCGGGAACATAATTTTAGGGATCACTGGGACTCGCATGCCCCTTCATTACAAGGTGCCAGTTGAAGTGTTTTTTTGTAGTGCAGTGAGAATGCCCCCAGGGCTCCTCTCAATTATCTATCAAACACAGTTCCTGGAAAAAGATGTAAGGTGAACCCAGGATATGCTTGAAGGATTATGTCTTCTCTCTTGTTTGTACTTGATAATTCCTCAGGAGTACCCTCATATTAAGTTTGAATTTCATTCTATACATAAATATGTTTATTTTGTATATGTTAATAATACATATTACACATTATGGGTGCACAAAATTATTTCTTACCTTCTGATGTATATTCTGAATCTAGGCCTATATGCATTCATCACTTGGATAGTAGGCCTTCTAATGTATTGTGCATATTGTATTAGTAAAGACGGTTATTTAAGAACCTCCTTAATATACTATGACGTTTCAAACTTCACCATCATTTGGAAGACTTTGTTTAATATAAGTTAAGGGAGAGGAATTACTTAGGTCTCTGAATTACTTCAAAATCTTACTTTCTTTGTACTGTGTCACCAGTTAAATAAATAAAAAAGGGGGTGTTACCTAATGCTCAGATTTGTTTGTAAGCATTGTACTATATAGTATTCATTTTACCATTTTAGAGTATGGCTTATTCGTATAGACTTCATCAAGATGTTCAATAGTTGCATGTGTAGCAGGTAGACAGGTATGTTTGTTTATATAGTGTAAGCTCTTTGTGGTTGTTTAGAATGAGATGTTGTATAGAAATTCAAAATTAGATTCACTGGACACAAAGTCATAAAGCTAATCTGTTGAACAGTGCACTGTCCATAAATATTGTACAGGACATCTGGGGTACACACATGTATAATTAAATTTTATTTGCTCATTAATATTTTTGTATTTTATTTTTGTATTTTATAGGCTTGTCATGTAATCTACACAGACTATCGACCTACACCGTTGCAACATTATATTTTTCCAGCAGGGGGAGATGGGCTGCACTTGGTAGTTGATGAAAATGTAAGCCAATAATCTTAACACTTTTTGTTTGTGCATCTATAGATGAATCAAATGTGGTTACTTATAATTAGTGTAGAAATATTTGCCAATTTCTTTTACTTGTTCATACAAGGAGGAGTCACAGTAAAGTTAGACAAAGGGATTGATCAGAAAATGGAACAAACCTTAACTGATAATGTCATTTCTTAATGTAGTCTCCACCTTTCTCAATGGACTTGTGCCACCTTCCTGAAAGTAAAAGGTTTTTTCTTGTCCTCGCAACCACTCATGCACCGCTTTCTTCATGTCATCTGTCTTGAATTGACAACCACCCAGATGTTTTTTGTTGCAATCCAAAAAGGTGAAAATCACATGGTGCCATATCTGGCGAATAAAGAGGATGTGGTAATACCTCAAACTTCAGTTTCTCCAGACAAGCCTTGGTGTTCTTAGCAGTGCATGGGCAGGCATTGCAGCAAAAGGACTCCTTGAGACAGCAGTCCAGGCCGCCTAGATCAAATAGCAGGCTTCACGTTGGTCTCCAGCAAGTCACTGAAACTTGTACTAGTGACTGTACCACCCTTTGGCATGTAGTGTTCGACAATAACTTGGGTGCACGAGTGGTTGTGAGGACAAGACAAAAGCTTTTATTCTGTTGGAATCCATGCACTTCAGGCAGGTGGCACAAGTGCATTGAAAAGGGTGGAGACTACACTGAGAAATGACATTACCAATTTTGTTAAGGTTTGTTCCATTTTCTAATAAATCCCATTTTTTAACTTTAACTTGACTCCCCCTAATATGAATGTAAATAAATGTCTACAGTATATAATTATGCAATATTTATACAATTTGTAAATTGTCATTAAAATGATACCATTATTATTCTCATTTAAGTTATGAATAGTATACTGTAGCTTATGCTTCTGTATTGGATAAAGATAAGGATTTGTTGAGTAAACTACACTCCTTAATCATACTAAGTAGTAAATGTAAATAATTACCAAAATTTGAAGTTCTGATAATACAGGTAAAATTCTGTCACAATGAATATCTTTACAATTAAATTTTCATTGCAACAAAGTATTTTTATGGTCCTGAGAGTTTCCCCATATGACACGAGTCTATAGAAATCTTGTTACTACTAAGTACATTCAGCAGATGCTTTCATTACAACGAAGTAACCTTGAAATGCTTGAATGAATCATCCACAGAACAGTTAGTTCTGTGGTCGCAGCTCAGTTGTGCTCAACGATCCCCAAACAGATTTTTTTTTTTTTTTTTTTTTTTTTTTACAATGTTTCTTTCTTCGGACTTTCCTCGTACTGTTTGTTTTGCTGTTTTTATTTTCAATGGTTTTCAGTGATACCTTTTGCTTATTGCTTGTCAACATTTGAAAAACATCCTTTGGAATTGCACTTATTGTCATGAAATGGCAAACACGAAAAAACGATAACAGTTCATATTAGAAAAAGAACCAAAACATTTTTGCAGCTCTCAATTGCAGCAAAAAGAAAAAAGACATTGCCATTGAATTTGGAATTTCGCCATAGACACTGTCAACTTTCTTGAAAGACCGAGCAAAAAAAGAAGAAAAATCTTGGGTTGCAAATGTATGCGATCTGCTGCATTTGAAGACACAGAAAAAGCATTTTTTATGTGGTTCGGTGATGCTCGTTCAAGAAACATTCCTATTAATGTGGCACTCATTCAAGAAAATGTGAGGTTTCTAAACTCTCTTGGGACCTCCCCCAACTGGACAACACGCCGAAGAGCGTACCGAAGTGCGATCACCACGTCTATGGAAGACTGTTTATCTGTTGGCCGGGGCAACAGCAGGCTCACAGCTCTGATGCGGCTTGGCACTAAAGCAAACAGAAAAGATCTCAATGGGTGATGCAAGGAAAATTGTAAATGCAGGGAACAGGATTACGTGGCAACTAACCTGGTCACAACCCTGTCTGACTGCTGTGTCTGTTTATAGGAGAGTGGCAGATCCTGCTACAATAAATAACCATGCTGTTCTTGTTTCAAGCTGAATAAAGATGGTTTTGCTAAAGTACTGAGACTCAGCCTTGTGTTTTGGGGTGTAAGACAAGGACTTTTAGCGTGCCCACGATCTTTTAGGATTTGCTTCTGCGGCAATGTTTCCCTGCCCCGACAATGGAGAAACAATCTTCCACAGACATGGCAATCGCGCTTTGGGATGCACAAAAGAGTTTAGAAACCTCACAATATGAAGAAGAAGAAGAAAAGGATGATTCGGCTTTGATAACTCTGCTGCCCACAACATGCTTCCGCATTTAGATAAAGTTTGCAATGAATTCCTCCCACCCAATTGCACATTAGGGCTTCAGCCATTGGGTTTGGGCATCATTCGCACCCTGAAAGTGTATTATCGCAAGGAAATGCTGAGAAAAATTCTTGTCAGCATAACTTGTAGACAGGAGAAGATTAAAATTAACGCGAAAGAAGCTATTGAAATAATTGCAAACGCCTGGACACAAGTTAAAGAAAGCACTATAGCAACAAATACAGAATCTCATTACAACAAAGTTTTCATTACAACAAAGTATTTTTTAGTCCCTGGCAGTCTGTTGTAACAGAATTTTATCTGTAGTTTTTAGGCAGATTGAGCAGAGCAAACTAAAGGCTAAGGAAAATGACCACAACAAAAACATTGCTTCATGAATTTGGTTTTCTTTTTATATATTTTAAGCTGTTGACTTTTAAATACTGTACATAAGCACCTATCCATGGTGACTCAGGCGCCGCCGAGAGTAGCAGCCTTTTCAGCAGCTCTGTGTATGTGAATTTCCCCTTGGGATTAATAAAGTATCTATCCATCTATCTATCCATCCATCCATCCATCCATCATTTTTGTACTTCTACTTTTCTAATTGCCAAAATAGAACATTTTAGTTTTTCATATTTTAAGTTGTCAAACATTATAAATGAATGTTTTATTGTCAAATTAGTTTTATTTTGCAAATATTTGCTTTGTAGGGAGAATTCAGGGAAGATAACTTCAATACTGCAATGCAAGTGTTGAGAGATGCTGGTGATTTAGCAAAAGGTGATCAAAAAGGCCGCAAAGGAGGAACCAAAGGTATATCTGCTTCCATACAAATTTACTTTCCTTAGTTGAAATTCCTTATTATATTAAGCTGATGTTAGAATCGACTGTGTGAGCAGTTAATCTTCAAAACATTATCCTATTTTTATTTAAAAAAATCCACATAGGGAATATTGCTGATTCAAAGTTAATTGCGTTAAAATTGGTGTGAAGAGTTTTTCTAAATTCATAAAACTTTTTATAGTGAAAACACGAAAAAACATGTATTTAAACTCTAATCCTGGACCAGAATTTCCTTTGTCCATTGTTGATTTTCTCTGTAGTAGGATTCTCTTACAGAGCTCTTTTTGATGTGTTGGAGCAGGAAAATAGCTTACAACATTGTCTTCTGATGTTGTAGACTGTATCATATTGTAGCTCTCTTTGTATGCATTAATGTATGTATCAGTATTTGCTTCATTAAAAAAGCAAGATCTGTAGATCATATTTAAATAAATGTCTAAACTTTACCCTTTGCTGAAATGTACATAATAAGTAATTATATTAGGATACATTGGAATTGTGTAATTCATGTAGTAACAATGAAATAAGTAAATTAACAGTGTAGGGAAAGTGGTTTAGATACGGGACAGTCTAGTAAATATATAGAATACATATGTATACATTTTGCATCTAATCTGGGTAGAGATGGATTTGACCTCTATGAGAGATGCAAGTTTTTCCCAATATTTGTAATTTCTTTTTCTTTTAAACAGGGCCATCAAATGTTTTTAAAATTGTGAAGATGATTATGGAGAGAAACTTCCAGCCTGTCATTATATTCAGCTTCAGTAAAAAAGATTGTGAAGCTTATGCTTTGCAGGTGTCAAAGCTAGACTTCAATACCGGTAAGATAATAAGAGCATATTCTGTACAAATTTTTTTTTAATCTGTAAAAATAGTGCCAAGCTCATTTTTAAAGTCGACTAATATGATTCATAGTTTTAAAATGTTAATTACACATGTAACAGATTTTTAATGCAACTAAAATAACACATTTTAACAGTAATCTGAGCGATGTTGCTACCGTGTTTCCCTGAAAATAAGACAGGGTCTTAAATTAATTTTTGCTCCAAAAGACGCACTAGGGCTTATTTCCAGGGATGTCTTACATTTTTTCATGTACAACAATATACATTTATCCAAATATAGTCATGTCATCTTCTTCTGGAATATCGTCATAACTCTCCACATTCAAACCCTGAATTTCTTGCTACTCCAGCCGCTTTTAGGATCCTCCAGGATCGTTGTGCATTTGATGAATGGTTCGATGTGGTGAAGCAGAATGCCGACATACAAATGCATTCATGATGCTTTTATATTCAAGCGTCGCATATTCCCCAAAGTAATGACATGATATATATTTTAAAAGTCTCACATACCGTCTTCTGTGCCGTCTTTTTTTTTTTTTTTTTTTGCACCTTTACAATACCGTCAGAATGTATGGCGGCGTATTTGAGCCACAGAGAAAAAAATAAGGACATAATGAAAATGTCTATTTTGTGATTAAAAGTTTTGGCTTTAACCTCGTAGTTTACTTTATCATTAAAGCAGATTGTCGTAAACATCATCTTAAAACCGACCCAGTTAAATTGCTACGCGCTTCTGGGGCTTCCTCCTGAACTGATAGCAGCAATCACCCCACAGAACACATTACATTTATGATATTCCAGCTCTCTGCACATTTTAGAATTCTTAGATTTATACTTGATATCACTTTCATGATGAAATACATTAAAATATGTATGCTACATTTTACGGATAAATCGTTAACTTTGTTTAAATAATGAATACTGTTAATAGTTACACATATGGGGTGGCACGGTTGCAGAATGGTAGCACTGCTGTCTTGCAGGGAGTCACGTCCCTTGTGTTCCCTGCCTGGAGTTCGCATGTTTTTCCTGTTGGTTTTCCACAGTGGGCTCAGTTTTCCATCCAAAGACATGAAGGTTTGGGATTTGGTGAAGCTATGACGCCGGTATATATGTGTGTGTGCGCTTATGTTCACCTTGCGATGAGCTGATGCCCCGTCCAGAGATTTTGTTTCTGTCTTGCGCCAATGCTGCTGGAATCGGCGCATCCCCGGATTGATGGATGTCATCATTAAACATCCTTTTCAGAGATATTGTGGCAAGGTGTCCCTGGAATTTAATGGATGCTTTGGGCACACGTGTCGCATCCCGTGAAGTATAAACCTGGCCTTAGGCGCCTTACTTTTCAACTGACGATCTTGACTAGGGCTTATTTTTGGGGTAGGGCTTATATTACAGAGCAGCCTAAAAAATCATGCTAGGGCTTATTTTCGGGGAAACATGATATTTAGTTTATGTTGATAAACTCATTAATCACACAGCTTCAGATATATTCGGCTGCTCCCGTTAGGAGTCGCCACAGCGGATCATCTTCTTCCATATCTTTCTGTCCTCTGCATCTTGTTCTGTTACACCCATCACCTGCATGTCCTCTCTCACCACATCCATAAACTTTCGCTTAGGCCTTCCTCTTTTCCTCTTCCCTGGCAGCTCTATCCTTAGCATCCTTCTCCCAATATATCCAGCATCTCTCCTCTGCACATGTCCAAACAAATGCAGTCTCGCCTCTCTGACTTTGTCTCCCAACCGTACAACTTGAGCTGACCCTCTAATGTACTTATTTCTAATCCTATCCATCCTTGTTCCACCCAGTGCAGATCTTTGCATTTGTAATTCTGCTACATCCAGCTCTGCCTCCTGCTTTCTGGTCAGTGCCACTGTCTCCAACCCGTATAACATAGTTGGTCTCACTACCGTCCTGTAGACCTTCCCTTTCACTCTTGCTGATACCCGTCTGTCACAAATCACTCCTGACACTCTTCTTCACTCATTCTACTCTGCCTGCACTCTTTTTCACCTCTCTTCCACAATCCCCATTACTCTGTACTGCTGATCCCAAGTATTTAAACTCCTCCACCTTCGCCAACTCTACTCCCTGCATCCTCACCATTCCACTGACCTGCCTGTCATTTACACACATGTATTCTGTCTTGTTCCTACTGACCTTCATTCCTCTCCTCTCTAGAGCATATCTCCACCTCTCCAGGTTCTCCTCAACCTGCTCCCTACCATCGCTATAGATCACAATTTCATCAGTAAACATTATAGTCCAAGGGAACTCCTGTCTAATCTCATCTGTCAACCTGTCCATCACCATTGCAAATAAGAAAGGACTCAGAGCTGATCCCTGATGTAATCGCACCTCCACGTTGAATGCATCCGTCTCTCCTACCGCAGACCTCACCACTGTCACACTTCCCTCGCACATATCCTGTACAACTCTTACGTACTTCTCTGCCACTCCCGACTTCCTCATACAATACCTATAGCTCCTCTCGAGGCACCCTGTCATATGCTTTCTCCAGGTCCACAAAGACGCAATGCAACTCTTTCTGGCCTTCTCTAAACTTCTCCATCAACATCCACAGAGCAAACATTATATCTGTGGTGCTCTTTCTTAGCATGAAACCATACTGCTGCTCACTAATCATCACCTCACTTCTTAACCTAGCTTCCACAACTCTTTCCCATAACTTCATGCTGTGGCTCATCAATTTTATTCCCCTGTAGTTACTGCAGTCCTGCATATCCTCCTTATTCTTAAATATCAGCACCAGTACACTTCTTCTCCACTCCACAGGCATCCTCTCACTTTCCAAGATTCCATTAAACAATCTGGTTAAAAACTCCACTGCCATCTCTGGGGGGGAGCAGTGTCATGCCTAGGGTATCAAGGAGCTGATGCCGCAGCTGCAACTATACTAGCAGATGACGTTTCCAGTACCGTAATGCCATGGGAAAATGCGCTTTTGTCAGAAGGCCAAAGTAAGAGAAGTCAATAAGTAATGCCGAAAATGCAGAATGATTCAATCACAAATGATAGTAATAATTTTTTTTTTTACAAGTTTAGTGCTACCTAGGATCTGTCATGCGGGCCTCACAGATTTCTGTTTGTGGGCCGCGTGTTTGACATGTCTGCTGTAAAGCATATTTTGGAGTCAACACTGTTGGTATTTCTCAAAATTTTTCTTGTGACAATGATAGGTAGCCCAATTTTTGCTACCTTACAGGATATCAGTTTCCTCCTTGAGGCTTGCAGAGATTCATCAATGTAATTTCCTGAATGTGATGTTGGTATACATAGCTAAACCAAGCAGTCTAGCTACTAAACTTCACAATCACATAACAACTAATCTTTTATGTTCTTCAAAGAACTTAAAACCCTGCAGATCTATTTTCATTCTGCTCTGCTTACAGAATAACTTGACATCTCAGTGAAGCAGTATAAAGATGTGTTCTTGGAGACATTTTAAGCAACAGTTATGAGTTCACACATTCATGCTAACATGCTAAACTGATCCATTAGCTTGAAGTGGGAATAGCCTGGACATTTACAGTAAGATATCATGCATACATTTACATGGACATCGTCCTGCTTTGCTGGCTGACTATGAATATTCTGGTAACATTTATTCAATTAGACAATCTGAACACAGAGACATTACAGTATGGAATAATATACATATTTGAATTAAGTAAATACAATTAATTTTGAAATCTTTTTTTTTCCTCAAAAATTATAAAACTTGTTATTCTGCAAAGTACAATTACCAGATCAAATTACGGTGAACTGAAGTTTTATACTATCATTTATAGTTGGATAATGCTGAATTTCTTGTTTTAATTTTGTTATCCGCTCACTTTTCAATTTCAAAATACTAAAGCAAGTGATTACTTTGTCAATTGTTTGTTTTTTAGAGCAGTATATAATTTGTAAATGAAGTTCTCATTTTTGTTATTTTTTTCCTCCCCAAATATTGCAGGAAAGAGTGTCTGTGTATAGGGGCATTATTATCACATATGCAGAGAACAGTGAAATTCTTTTTATTGTCATAAAAAGATTTTTAAAGTGTTTTTATGCCATTTAAAGCTGCAGATTTCTTTTTCCCATTCTCCCTTTGCTCCTGCAGACCTTTGTTTGAATTGACTTCAGTAAAGCATATGTTTTGCACTCTAGCTCTTAAGCAGTAAATGGGTCTTAGGGGGAGGGGGTGAACATTTGCCAGATGGAATGATGTAACACTTTTGTTTCCTTTTCTCTCTCTGTCTCTCTCTTTTTTAACCTTTTAATATGTTGGAAAAACTTAAAAAATAAAAAAATAAATAAAAAATACAAGACCATAAAATAAATGCAGTAATCTGAAATGGCAGTTGATATTTCTGGTTTTGTTTAGAAGTCATGAAAATGTAAAATTTATAGCAAAAATAAAATTTTTTTAACAGCAGTTCTGGATTGGAGGATGATACTGTGTCTTTGTATTTCACGTGATGTGATTACGAACTAAATACTGACTTATCTGCATGTATACTCCGGAACTGGTAATACTCATCAGTGACATAGCTAGCAGTTTAAAATCTACAAGATACTTAACCCTTTTTGAAAAGTTTAGTGTTGTATGGGAATAACAGACTAAGCTTTCATTTGCATTATCTTTGCTTTACCTTTAGCATGATTCAAAAGTATGCTTTTGTGGACAGATTATTCTTGCCTTTTGTATTTTTCTTAGTAACCTTTTTTCAAAAAGCCTATTAGTATTGTTCCACCTCTCGGACCCCATATTAACTTTAGTTAGTAATGAATAACTTTCTGTCGAGGTGTCTAAGTAGCATTCAGTACCTGGCAATACTTGTGCTGCTCAATAGTCATTAGTACATCCATCCATCCATTATCCAACCTGCTATATCCTAACTACAGGGTCACGGGGGGTCTGCTGGACCCAATCCCAGCCAACACGGGGCACAAGGCAGGAAACAAACCCCGGGCAGAGCGCCAGCCCACCGCAGTCTTTAGTACATAAAAAAATCCAAAATTCACTGTTTAGAAGATGATAAAACTTAACACTCGTGATATGCACAAACCTGCATTCCTAAAATAAAGGTAGTTCATATATAGCAAGCTGAACTCTGAACATTGGTGATGCAACTTTTCTAAGTATTTCTTGTTTGTTGGTATGCATTTCTCTCTTGTTCTTGTTCTTGCACTCTGAATCCTGGATTTTGTCTTGCATGCCTTTGGACCTCCCACAGTTGATTTCTTCACACCAAGCTGCTTACCTATTGCAGATTCAGTCCTCCCAGCCTGGTGCAGGTCTACAATTTTGTTTCTGGTGTCCTTTGACAGCTCTTTGGTCTTGGCCATAGTGGAGTTTGGAGTGTGACTGTCAAAACTTTTAATATGGATCAAATATTACCAATTTCCAAATTTGTTCTGCTTTCCAACTTGCATGAGGAATCAACATTTGTAATCCAATTTTTCTTTTTAGACATACGGAAATGGTTTTTGATAGCCTTAGACTGTAGTGTAGTGCTACATTATAATTCTTTATTTATTTGCTTTTGATCACTTTGGTCAGCGGCTGTTGTATGTAAAGTGCTTTATAAATAAAGTTGACTTGACTTGATCACATCCTGTTGCATTTCTAGCAAGCATTTATCTTGATTTTTGTGTCTTCCTGTGAGTGTAATGGTAGACACAGAATAGTGTGCCAGCTTCACTTTAAATGAAGAACATTTGAAACACTAATTGAATAAGGTAAAAAGAAGTGTTTATTAACTTTTATTTTTATTAATTGTGAATGCTGATGGTAATACTACAATTTAAAAGACCATTTTCATTGTTTACCCAGGTTGGCTTGTTGCTTCACAAAACATTTTTTCCTGCACACTCCATGGTCCTGTTCACCCTTTGGAGTAACCCTATTGATTTATTCTTGTCTTCCATCCACCAGCATCACACATCATACGCTGCCTTTAGCCTTCTTTAAGTGTCATTTCCTCCACTCCCAATATGGCATTTCTTCAGCCAGTCACCATTTGACTTTTGCTCCACATGCTCAACCCACCTTGGTCTGGTTCTGTTTAGTCCAGCAGATATTCTTTGAAAACTGCATTCATTTTCTTACTCCATGACACTTTATGTATCTGCTTGATTATTGCCATCTCTATTCTTTCCAACTCCAAGTTCCGCCTTCATCAGCCACAACCCAGTACCATATGGCACACAGTTGTCGTTCACTTTCATTTTAATGTCTGAGGGACTTCTTTAGAAACTTTAACTTGAGGCATACAGTAATCCCTCCTCCATCACAGGGGTTGCATTCCAGAACCCCCCGCGATAGGTGAAAATCCGCGAAGTAGAAACCATATGTTCATATGGTTATTTTTATATATTTTAAGCCCTTATAAACTCTCCCACACAATTATAAACATTTCCCGCACAATTATACAGCATAAACCCTTTGTATTCTCTTAGATATTAGGTAAGATTCGTTGAAACTATGTATGTAAACACAGTTTATATACAGTAAAACCTAAATATTTTTTTAAAGATATCAAGCGTCTCTGATATCACATATGTTACAGCCATTACGACAGACAGGCCACCAGCAATAAATACGTACAATGCAAGAAAAATTGTATACAGTAAAATGTGTGTACAGTGACACTAAACTGTACATGTAATAAGTACTGTACGTATATAATTAATTATGGTTACTCACCAACAATGACACGACGACTTGCCCGATAACGATGAGTTTAATTTTACTGCACAACAAAGGATAGCGTTACAGCTCTTCTAAAGGAGCCTCTTCAGGCGACTGTGTAGTACCGCCGTTGTTCTTCTTCCAGCACTCTTCAATCCAAATCCCTAAAGCAGATTCCATCCAGACTACTACCTTATCACGTCCACTTGCAACTCGTTTTGCGCCCTGGTTAAAGGACACTGCGGCCGTAGATCTTATATGCTTTTCCTCCTTTTTAAATAAAAAGAATCGTGGACTCATTAATGCCATAATGGTGTCCTGCAGCGGTGTAGCTGTTCCCTTCCTTCAACATATCCAAAACTTTTACCTTTTCTGCAATCATTTGGATCTTCTGTTGGCGCTTGGACATGGCCCCTGAAGCAGTAGCAGGAGCACGTTAATGCTGAATGAGTGAGATGAGACTTCCTGGTTAATGCAGCACTCTGTTGCTGAGCCAATCAGCAGCACACAGGAACGTAACTGCGTGCTCTGATTGGGTAGCTTCTCAGCCATCCGCCAATAGCATCTCTTGTATGAAATCAACTGGGCAAACCAACTGAGGAAGCAAGTACCAGAAGTAAAAAGACCCATTGTCCGCAGAAAGACGCGAAGCAGCGAAAAATCCGCGTTATATATTTAGATATGCTTACATATAAAATCCGCGATAGAGTGAAGCCGCGAAAGTCGAAGCGCGATATAGCGAGGGATTACTGTATTTTTAATAAATTATTTGGACATCACTGATAAAATTTTGAAATTTTTCATGAGAAAGCAGCTTTAGAAACTAATGCAGAGTAACTCCATAATCTTCATCTTCTACTGTACATGGGAATGTGAAAACACAAACAATGGCAAGTTGTTTTTTTTTACTTTTGCAGAGATAGGTGAAATGTGTTTAGTAGCATTCAGGATCAGTTTTATCAATTCCACCATCCATCTAATTTCAGACACTGGTATCAAGTCATAATTGCATAGAGCAAGTCCCTGCCCCAGCAGTCCTAATCAAAATAAAAAAGCCAGTTCATTATATAGGGTATTCTCACTCACACACCTGCACCCATGCATATCGAGCCACTTCGTTGTCAGACACGTCTTTGTACTAATGTGGAAAACATGCCTATGCCATAGATTATGTCTTCCATGTTCCATTTTAAATTTGTGAAAAATGAAGAAAAATAATCTTTAAAGCAGTGTTTATATTAAAAAAGCCAAAACTCTCTGCATTTAATTATATTAATTCCATTTGTAGGGTTCACAAAGGTGTTGTGAGTTCCAGAAATTAATAGCCACGCACATATAAACAGACTTTTCCCAGTCTACAGTAGTCCAGAGATGGTATTTCAAGGTCCTATTTTATCTTCTACCCTCCTTAGCTTCACATTATTTCTCAAAAAACATGTAAAAACATTGCATTTTTTCTCTTGAAAAATTAATTTTTTATTAAATTGCATCTTTCAACTGTAAAATGTGCAAAATGCTAAAAGTACAAAGTCACAAGTGTAAAAGATATAATAATGAATAATAATATGAAATGGATAATAATAATGATGATGCTAATTTTGTGCGTCATATCTTTGAACGGGAAAACTGTATTAGTGTACGGTCATTTTCTCGACACTGTTCAGCATAACGGTTCATCTCAACGGCATTTCTTTTGATTACATCATCATCAAGAAATAACTTTAGGTAAGTAGGAGGAACCTTGGCTGTCAATGTTCGCTTTTATTTATTTGAAGCAGGGTCACCAGAAACCCAGATGTGAGCATCACTTTTGGCTTTATCAGAATCCCTATCGGTTTCACTGTCCATTTCAATTTCACTGCCTGAAGACAAATTCACTTCTTCTTCACTGCTAATGAGGGGCTCCTCAACATCACTGCGCATATTACTGTCAAGAGTATGCAACACCTGGGCTGCTGAAAAACATTTCTTATGAGACACCATTATGAGGCTAGGAGAAGATGCATCTGCTAAGTTGCCCAGGCCTGATGCTTACACAAGACGTGTCTATGCAGTTGCCCGAGTAACGCACGTGACTAGCACTATGAGCAATTTAACAGTCCGAGTAATGCGCAGGTCTAACGCTAAGGAGGTTAAGGAACGTCTTTCCATCTTTACAGTAGAATCTGAGACTTTCATTTTTCGATCACTTTTAAGCTGTGCTTGAAGCTGTTATGCTACGAGGTGCCTATTATGCAAACTGGAGACCTTCAAATTTGCCTTCTGTTTGGGCCTGCACTTCTAAGGATAATAATCCTGTCTCATTTAATTTGTTAATTGCCTTTTTCTTGCCATTATCTTTGGAATATACAGCTTTCTATGGTGTATAGAGTGTAGTAACACAGTTCCATCTCTGCTTTAAGACACACAGAGGATATTTGTAAGTAATCAACAGACATTGGGATACCTGTGCAAAATGTTTGCTTCATCTTGCAAGGTGTAATGTTATGCAGCAATTAAAGTACATCTGTAGCTTGCATCATACTAGCTGTTTCCTGAAGAAGGCCCATTTGTAATATGTTCTGATATTTTTTTTTCAGTTTTTGCAAACCTAAACTTTAAATTTAAACCTCTTTCAGTTTACTGCTTACATTTTCACCATTTTAGGCCATTCACTACATTTCAACTGATTAAGTTGGGAGGTGGGGGATTTGAAAACTGAGGTGTTCTAAAACATTTGACTGATTGTGTACACAGTTGTGCAGTGTGACCAGGAAGCCAGAGCTTATGTGCATACCATAACCTTTGACCCAAATTGTAGCAGGTTGTAATGTTAATATGAACATTATAACCCAACTTTATTTCCCAACTGCATCATTATAAATCCAGTACAAGACAGTTTGAGGGAGATGTCACCATTTAAACACCAGAGAACTAGAAAGCACATTTGAAGTAATTTATTGTACCCTGTACCTATGGCATTTATTCTGAACTATACTAAATATCAAGTTTTGAGAACACGATCCATATTGAATAAACAACCACTGGGTGAAATGGCTGAAGGTTTTGATGAATTAATATTAGAAATGCTGTTTTTTTGCTAACTTTCTTTTAAGCATTTAACAATGGGTTACTTTTTCTTTGTTTCCTGTATTTCACGTTAAATTTTGATTTAAATTCAAGGTGGAAACTATAGAGTGAATATTGCATCAGTTTACACATTGATATCCTAAGATATTTTATGCGTTCAACTCTTTGTCCCTTTGGTTCTTATATATTTTATATACTTTAGAAACTATTTTTAATAAACTTGCAGAAAAAGTTGCTAAATCCAAGAAATGCAAACTACATGTTTTGTGTTGGTCACAATTTATAGGCAGTGTCATGTTTTGTGGTTTTATAATAAACAGATTTAGCTAGCTTTTATATACTTGAGAATTAGTAAATTATTAAAATTCTGAAAGCACAAGTGACTTGTTTTTAATTTTATTTTAATATATACAAAATTACTGGAAATTATGGATGTTACAGATGTAACAAAATAACTGTTTTATAAACACTAATGAGGTGTATATTATGTCTACAAAATAGTGGAAACAGAGACAAAAGAGAGACTGAGACAAAAGGTTAGTTGGGCTTTTATAGGCAGTGGAAAGGAAGATGTGGGTCCAAGAGGGAAATGGCAGAAGTGAGGTCAGTAGGAGGGTGTGGTCTGTAGAGGAATTAGGAAGTTGGTTAGGGCTTAGGTCTTCTCGTCTTTTGGTGATATGCAGAGGAAGGAGAAAAGGCGTTAGTGCACAGCGTCAACCCCGACTCACCATTTTACGCCCAGTTAAGCCCACTGACTGCCTCCCAAGCGAACGCACGCACGCAGGTGCATATTGACAAGCTTTTTTTTTTTTTTTTTTTCATGACCATGGCTAAGGTATTGAACTATCAAATTAAAATGTAAATATTTCACTTATGAAGCACTATTAGATCAATAATGACTATATTCAAAATTTTGTTAAAAAATAATATTACAGTGAAGATGGTGGTTAGGGAGGTAAAGTCATTTGAAAGTTGTTTTAGAACAGGGGCATAGTGATAAACCAAAATTGTTTTATGGAAAACACCATTTGTGCATATCTACATGAAATATGGCTGTGAATTATTTGTGTCAATCTTACAGACAGGGCCTGTGTTTAGATAAGTGACATCTTCTGAGTCACTGATCATCTGTGAAAAAAACTTACAACATAGTCCCAAAATCTAAGCGTACCTTACACTCAACTTACTGATTGAAAAGAAAATGAAGGTTTTTTTTCCCAACAGCTTTGTCTTAACTCCTGTAATTAAAATCAATCAAAATGTCTATTTTTTGTATTTGAAGAGAGTCTTTTGTCAGTCTAGACCTAATGACCCCAAATATTTGGGAAATGTCTGAATAGAGACATGGTCCAGGATCTCATCCCGGTGTATTTGCCAACATTACAGTGCCAAACGATGTGAAAAATATTGGGGGGGGGGGGATTGGGAAGAAAATAAATTCTCATGTCACATAATCCACATGTCCAATATCCATCTGTATGGCCAAAACATTCAATTGTATGTAGTTTTTACAAAAATATTAACAGTTCCTTCCTGAAAAGTCCACATTGAATGTAATCATGGAAGACATCCTTACCATAAAACTGTGCATTTGAATTGAAGATCTGCCTCCCGCCCCCCCCCCATTCATTGGAGTAGACATCCATTAAGATGATATTGTGGATGATACATGTCCCTCACTCATAGTAAGGAACATTTTAACAAAAATACTTTTGGGTAGATTATTCCTTTAAGCATTTTTCTTTCCAACTTCGCATATCTTCCTCTTTTATACTCTGGCCACATGAAGCCTTGTGCTTGATCACCTATAGGTATCAGCTGTGCTGTTAACACTGACAAGATAGGGATTTTAAGTCTCGGTGAGTAATCATTAAGCAACAAGTGGAGATACTTCATTGTACTAGAACTGTTAACAATTTTTCTAAAAGAAAACAAATGAATACCATATGAAAAAATCACAATAATAGAGTTAAAGACAAAAATATAGTACAATTTAAAACCAGTTTGAATTATGAAGCGAAGTAGGATTGTTACAAATTAGTTAAAAATGCTAACAGTAAAAATGCTAAAGGTTGCTATATTAAAATAAAAAAATAAGCAGTTATGTTCAGCATGGTATAACAGCATATATGGATCCTTTGAGATCTCAAAGGCTTTCTACTAGAGTGTAAAAAAAAGTATTGTCAAGAAAGGTAATAAACAATGGCAAAGCCAGAACATGCAATTACATTATGGTCAGGTCTATCTCTCACAAGCTAAATACAGTGTAGAGTGCAAAACAATTTAGTCTCCAGGCTTACAGAAATTATTGCACTTTATTAGCCACTCTCTGCAGCAAATTAAGGAAGAGTGGTTTCTTAATTGAATCATTCTCCATTGTTACCAGGTATCTTTTTTCCATTTCTGTTTTAAGACACCTAAGGAGGATCTGTCTTTTAGCTGGTAATTTATAGTTTCCTTCCTTTTTCTGTTGGATTCATTTGCCTACAAAAAAGAAATGAGAGGAAAATTTTCGAGGCTTGACTATATAAAATGTAAATAGCATTAGCATCTGCATATTTATTTAATTTGCAAATTATTTTCTAAAGTTCAATGTGGAAATTAAAAAAAAAAAAAGTTTCTTTGGATTTAGTTATGTCTGTTAATTTTCTTTCAGATGATGAAAAGAAGCTTGTTGAAGAGGTCTTCAATAATGCTATTGATTGTTTATCTGATGAAGATAAAAAACTCCCACAGGCAAGATTTTTTTTTTTTATTAAAACCTTAAACTCTGCTACTAAAATAGCATAGTCTCTATAATATATAATATACATTTATTCTGGTGTTTGTACTCTGTATAGCATGTGTTAACTGGTTAAGTAATATGATCTACAAATGTTATTTCATGTTCCAGCTAACAAGACTAACCATAAAACATGTGCCATGTATTGAAATTAGGTCAACTACATTAACAGTTGCTTTACATATACTTAAGTATAAATATACTTTTATATATTGTACATGCCTCCCTTTTCCTGTTTACAAGAGTAATTTTAGTGATTGCTAACTTGTTTGTGTTAAAATATTGTTTTAAAGGTTGAGAATGTATTACCATTGTTGAAAAGAGGTGTGGGCATCCATCATGGTGGCCTTCTTCCCATCCTCAAAGAAACTATTGAAATTTTGTTCTCTGAGGGACTATTAAAGGTTAGTAGCATATTGAATCAAAAAGGTACATTCCTTTTGTTAGTTTATCTATGTAAACTTTTATATATTTAATCTATTAGCAGATCTATGTCTAGAATTATTATGAGCTTAGTTTATCTTTTCTAGTATGTTTCTGTCTACTGTTTAAGTTTTATTTAACAGCATTGAATTTATTTCCATTCTGGTAATATATTTCAAAACTAAATTTGCTGCTTTCAAAGTGACGCTGTCGTACTTCAAAGTGAAGTCATACTGATAAGGACTACCTATACAGTTTTAAACTTAAATATTTACTCAGTTAAACTAAAGCATGGTTTTGTCTTAAACACCTAGATTGCAGTTATGATTAACTGTTTAGATGTTTATAGTAACCCTTATCAAGGTGTTTTGTTTTAGGCACGTATTTTCTTGCTGATAGAACACAGTTAACCTGTACGCTTCCATTAATAACATGCTTAGAAGCTGCTATTTAAAAATTAATTTGTCAAGCAAGGTTTTATTTGAAGAGACTTTGAGTTGAAGGTTCAAAAATGTCATACTTTTAAACCACCCTTTTTCCTTTTCCAATATGGCATCTTTAAATGTCAACTGACATTTTATCTCAAGAATATTTTACATTGGCTCTGAATTAATGCAAGCTTTGAAAATGTTCAGCTTTAGTTTTATGCATCTTATGACACAGGTACATTGGAATTCATACTTAAAGGTACTCTTATTCCATCAATTCATTCGTCCATTTTTGAACCTGATGAATCCAGGTAGTAAGTGCCTTTTAGTTAGTTCCTCCTTACATACAGTGCTACAGGTTATGCTCTGGAAATGCCTAGGCCCAAAGGAAAAAGAAACGAGCACACACACATAGCGAAATGGGCAATTTTGTGAATGCTACCTTTGTGACTGGCTAATTGTGTGACTTTCACCACAATTGAACAGTACAGGCAGCTCAATGCATTGAAATTAGGTTCTTCAGTCTTGATGCCTTTTGAGTTGGCACATGATCCCATTCGGCTGGCAATGAATTTCCATTATTACCAACAATTAGAGTGTGCCCTATAATTGAGCTTACCCTTCTTTTTTTTTTTTTTAAGCTTGTTGATTCGTTAGGCCTCTCTTGAAGTGATGTTACCAGCCCAGCACACCGCAGCAGAAAATACCACATTGGCCATCACAGAGTTATAGAAAATGTGAAGGATGACACTTTCCATATTAAAGGAACATATTCTCCTGTGGAAAAAGTGCTTGCACTGCCCATTCTTAAATAGTTCCTCTGTGTTCTTAGACCAGTCCAGCCTGTCATTAATGTGGACCGCCTCTGCATCCACTCCTTGAATAGTGACTGGACACAGAGGCTCTTTTGTGTGGCAAAATTTAATAACCAGTTCAATGGCTTTGCTTATGTTAAGATGTAGACAATTGTCTGCATTAAGAAACCAGCTTTTCCCCTTATTCCTAACTGTCCTATCACCTTTATCAATACACCCCATAAGTTGAGAGTCATCTGAGAATTTCTGCAATTGACATGACCTGGTGTTGTTTTACAGTGTGAGGTGTACAGAGTGAAGAGAAAAAGAGGCAGGACTGTTTATTGTGGTGCCCCAGTGTTACTCATATCAGCATCAGAAACAGTCCTTCAGTCTCAATAACTGCGGTCCGACCGACAGGCCATTATCAAGGACACCATAGGCTCATCCACCTGCATATCTCTGAGCTTAGTCTTTAACAGGGATGGCAGGATGGTATTGAAGGTTCTGAAGATATTAAAAAAACAATCTTCACAGTGCTGCCAGCTTTGTGCAGGTGAAAATAAGTCTAGTAGAGCAGATAGATAACTGCATCCTCCACTCCAGTGATTGTCCAATAGGCAAACTTCAGTGAGTAGACTGTAATTGGACTGAAGTCATTAGGTGAAGAGATGCCTGCGTTCCTTGGAACTGGAACAATGCAGGATGTATGGACAGATTGAACAGGTGACAGAGGAGATCACAAAGTTGGTCAGAGCAGGCTGTAAGAACTTGAGGACTGACTCCATCTGGTCCTGCAGCTTTCCCTGTGCACAGCTTTCTCAGTTGTCTCCTTACTTAGTCTTCAGTCATGGACAGTCTACACTGATGGTCAGAGGTGGAGTTGTCACTGGCCATTCCAGTTGACCTGGTAGGAGTTATTGATGTAGTATGAATGATGTGGGGAGACTGGTCATTAGAAGAAGGTGGCAGTTGGAGGGAAAATCTATTTAAAAAAAGTTGGTTCAGCGTGTTAGGTTTGTCCACATTCCCTTCCAGCTACCTGAGCCTTGGATAGCTTGAGTCCAGTAATTATGCTCAGTGCATTCCTGACATCCTTCATGTTATTCTGAGTGTATTTGTTTTCTGTTTTAGCTTTGTAAGTTTCCTTTCCTTCACTAAACTTTTTCTTTAGCACACTGTATAAGTCACTCAGAGCCTCTTTAGTGCCAGAATTGAATGCTCTGTTTTTCTCATTAGAGACCTTTTGGCCCCTTAGTAATCCATGGCTTGTTGTCTGGAAGACAAGGCACTGTCTTTATAGGTATCACTTTGTCGACACAAATGTTAATATAATCTGTTATACAGTGACATAGTCCCTTACTATTGTCCCCATGTGACTCGCACATAATTTCCCAGTCTGTCATTTCGGAGCAGTCATTCAGAGTCCCATCAGCCTCCAAATTCCATTTTTCCACTATTCTGGTGGTAGCAGGTTGCCATCTAATAACAGGCTTGTAGCTGGGTATAAGATGAATCTGGCTGTGGTCAGATTTCTGTAAAGGAGCAAGAGACTACACTTAAAGGCATCTTTAATCTTTGAATACAGCAGGTAAGAGTGAGTCATAATTATAACTGCAGAGTCAGAGCTAGTCATCATCAAAGTGTTGGTGATAGAATGAATTGTTTCCATTGTTAGGTTCACATTTGCAGAGGGAGCAATATACATTAAACATTAATAGGCATGATGTAGTTTATCACCCAGGACAATGCTAGTATAATATGATGCTGAATCTGTTAACATAGAGTATACATTGATTGGTTTCATATACAGCCTTCATTGGCAAGCAAACCAAATATCTTAGCCAATGGTATTCTGACTTGTACCTCTTTATTTCTAGTTTGTGAATGGCGAAATGAGATTTTTTCCTTCTTTACAGGCCTTGTTTGCCACAGAAACATTTGCCATGGGAATTAACATGCCAGCCAGAACAGTTCTATTCACAAGTGCACGCAAATTTGATGGGAAAGACTTTCGATGGGTAAGTGTTTTCTATGGTCCCTAAAGTGCAGCACATGTTCTAAAATACATCAGATCTAGTAGTGCCTTTTAATGAAAAATCCAGATGTGTTGATGCTTTGAAAGACCAAAGGAAAAGTGCTTTCTTTGTATTTAGTTCATTTTATTTTTTTTTGTTCATAACAATTTGTTAGTTAAGTAAGTAGAGAAAAGCCAAGCAAAATGACACCTTTTATTGGCTAACAAAAAAAAGATTACAATATGCAAGCTTTCGAGGCAACTCAGGCCCCATCTTCAGGCAAGATGTAGTCATTATAATAATCATGTAATGATTACATCTTGCCTGAAGAATGGGCCTGAGTTGCCTCGAAAGCTTGCATATTGTAATCTGTTTAGTTAGCCAATAAAAGGTGTCATTTTGCTTGGCTTTTCTCTACATTCATAATGGCGAACACAGTACAACATCCTAGTACTTAGTTAAGTAAGTAAACAGTGCATATTAGTAGAGTACATCTGAAATAGCACACCAAATACTTTGCAAAATATGCTTTGAAATAAATGCATTAAATATTCATGCATATAGGTTTTACTTTCCTTAGTACACTTAAGCTTCTTTCATGTTTAGGCTTTTAGGGTCCAATTCATCTGTTTTCCTGTACCTGATTTGTCTGTTTCAAAGTCTGGAACCTAAGTGACATGTAGATTATATAGTTTTGTTTATTACCCATCTTTCTCATTTCCTTACAGAATATGCTCTCTTTGACCATTGTTTCTGTACTAATTTTAAAACAATAATTTTTTTAAAAAGATTTGGTTGTATTTATTTACTTTTAAGACTTAAGTGTATTACATGTAGTTTCCACTGATAACATATAGGCGCTGTTTGGAACAGTAAACATTCTCTCGATCTCCCTGTATGCGTCTTTTCAGTCACTGTGTCTCTTTTCACAGCTCTATTCCCTTGTATCGCAGTCTGTAAACTCCACTCTCTATCTATGTAATATTGTGCTCTTCACATATGTGTATGTCTGTCTTTATCATATTTTATAACAACTTAAAGGTTGTGTTCTCTGACTACATTTTTCAGAGGTGTTTACAGATTTTAAATGGGATACATGTAAAAGTTCAAGTAATTCTTATTTATTTTGTTTTATTCTTGCATAGATTACATCTGGTGAATACATTCAAATGTCTGGACGAGCAGGCAGACGTGGCATGGATGAAAGAGGAATAGTTATTTTCATGGTTGATGAGAAAATGAGTCCAGTAGTTGGGAAACAGTTACTTAAGGTAAGTCCTTAGTCTTGCAATTTTATTTTTAAATCTTATTTGTAAATAGTTACACAGTCATATAAAATTGTAACATTGTTTCCTATTTGTAACCACTTTGAAGCTCATTTAATTTGGGATTTATCAAATGTAATTGTACTAATATTATTCATTTTGAATACTGTGCTTTAGGTATTTAATTAAACAGAATATGGTTCATATATTTATTTAAATCTTCTTGACTTGTTACACATCTGCATCCATGCCAGATTAGACTACAAGAGCAGCATGACTCCACTAAATTTATATTTTTTGTAAAGGCTTTTATTTATGTGCTCCTCATAATCTTCCTTAACTTTATCCATATCATGAAGTTATTGTCTTTAATTAAAATTTTCCATCAGTAAAATTTCAAAATGCTTCATAAATCATGATGGAGATCAACCAGTTAGTTATTTTAATTGGTTTGTTAATGTGTGTTTGATCTTTGTGACTAGTGAATACACATTTGTATTTATATGTATAGAATTAATGATAAGCAGAATGACAGGTTCTGAACTTTGGCCCCCTTAGAGGTCTAGTTTACTTAGCCTACATACAGTTAGTTCCATAATTATTTGGGCAGTGAAACAATTTTCGTAATTTTGACTCTGTATACCACCACAATGGATTTGAAATTAAGCAATCATTATGTGAGTTAAGTGTAGACTTTCAGCTTTAATTTAAGGAATTTACCAAAAATATTGCATGAGCTGTGTAGTAATGACAGCCAGGAGTGGTCAAATAAACCATCAGGTACATTCTTAAATAGAAGGCACTGGTAAGCTCAGCAACTCCAGAAGCTCTGGAAAACAACAGAAGACAGCTGTTCTAGGTGATTGCAGAATTCTGTCCTTGGTGAATAAGAAGCCCTTCACAGCATTTAGACAAACCAAGAACACTCTCCAGGAGGTAGGCCTATCATTACCAATGTCTACAATCAGTAGAAAACTTCATGAAAGTAAAGACAGAGGGTTTACCACAAGGTGCAAACCACTGGTAAACCTCAAGCATAGGAAGGACAGATGAAACTTGGTCAGAAAGCATTCTTAAAAGCCTGTCCAGTTCTAGAACAATTTTCTTTGGACAGTGGAAACTAAGATCAGTATATACCAGAATGTTGGAAAGAGAAAAGAGTATGGAGAAGAGAAGAAACTGCTCATAATCTGATGAATACCACATCATCTGTGAAACATGGTGAAAACTGTTTTATGGCATGATCATGCATGACTACCAGTGAAAGTCAGTCACTGGTGTTTATTGATGATCTGACTGCTAACAGAAATAGCAAGATGAATTCTGAAGTGTACAGGGCTATGCCATCTGCTCTGATTCAGACAAATGCTGCAAAACTGATAGAACAACGCTTCACAGTACAAAAAGACAATGACCCAAAACATTCCGCAAAAGCAAACCCAAGTGCTTTTCAAGGCAAAGAACTGGAGTATTCTTCAATGGGAAAGTCAGTTAACTAACCTCAACCCAACTGGAAATGCATTTTAGTTGCTGAAGACAAAACTGATTGCAGAAAGTCTATTGAACAAGCAGCAACTGAAGACGGGCTACAGTAAACGGCCTGACAAAGTACCACTAAAGTGGAAAACTAGCACTTGGAGATGGCCATGGGTTCCAGACTTCAGGCAGTTATTGACTATAAAGTATTTTCAACCAAATTTTGAAAATGATCATTATGATTGTTAGTTTGTCCAAATACTTTTAAGCCCCTGGAAATGGGAGGGATTGGGGGTGGTGCTATGCAGATAAATGACTGTCATTCCTAAACGACTTATACAATATTTTTGGTAAACCCGTTAAATGAAAGTCTTCACTTGATTGCTTTACTTCAAATCCATCGTGGAGGTGTACAGAGGCAAAATTATTAAAATTGTGTCACTGTCCAAATGCTTATGTATCTGTGTCTTGCTAAGTTCATCTGTTTTTCTAATAGCCAATTCTGTTTTTTGTGCACATTTATTACTTGTTGATAAGAGTATACTATATAACCTATGTCCACCAAATTTTAAGCAGAATTTTATTGATTTTCTTGGTGATATTAATATTTCTGGTGGTTAGTATGCAAGGAAGTGTGGTGTGTTTTCTTTTTTCTTCTCCCCTTTGGCAGCATATGCTGCATTAACTTATTTACAGCAGTTAAAATATATATATTAAAACTATTAGTCTGTTTTTACTTTTAATTCTGTTTTTAATCAAGCCGTTTTAAATTATTTGATCATTCAGTTTGCATGTGCTTTTTTTGTCTTCATGTGTGTTAAGGAGTTATAGTAACCTTTTAATGTTTAGTTTTGTTGCAACTGTGGAAGTTCAGTGCCATCAACATGTTTTGCACTGTGTTTATGCTTTACTGTTTTAATATTTTGTTTAAGAATGCTGTTTAAAAGGCTCATAATTAAAATATTGTGTTGGTATCTTCATCTCTGCACATTATACTGTAATCTAAAAATGGAGTAAAGGCTTATATATTCTTTGTTGCTGTTCATGTAGATACATTAACGCTGCTGTGGATACTACCAGTGTGACTAAAAGTAGAATAAAATAAATAAAAGCCAAAAAAGATGATGAGGATATTCATAACTTTAAACAGAGGAATATAATACCCCAGATATTTATAAAACACGGTATCCGCTCAAAATTTCAAAATTCCCATGCCACAGCCACAAACAACCTTTTTCAGACATATGGCTCCATTCAGTGAAAGAGCTTTTCAAAGTTGATGTATAAGCTAAGTTAGTTATTGTGTTTTATTTTATGCAAACATCACTAATATTTAACCTATTCAACATATACATCAGGAGAGATATCTGACCGTCCATTTTATATGTAAGATATTGGGTGTTGGGAGTGTAACTTCTTGCACTCTGGCGCAGTTGCATTATTTTTTCCTGTAAAGTTGCTGAAAAAAAGTTAAATGAAGTCCACCTGTCAACAAATGAGCTGTTTCAGACTGTTCTATTTTTATATTACATTTGTAACGTTCTTATTTTTCCTCCAGCACAAACTACTTCATTATCTACTAAATTAGTGCTGTGACTAAGGAACTATGTGTACAACACACATAAAGATATAATAACAAAAAAGAATTAAAGTTTTTCAGAGTTGTCCGAGTAAGGTTTCATTTGCCCGTTTGTTTAGTTTGAGCAAATGGCTTGCACTGGGAAGAGCCTGGATGGTTTCTAATGTTCCACTCAAAAGTCCCCCACTGCCCCCCCCCCCCCCCCCCAAATTGGGCCATACCTCTAAAATTGTGTCAAAATTTTTGTTTCCATTAAATATTTAATAAAGAGCAGTAGCCCCAGCACTGATGCCTGAATAACACTACTTTTGACATCACTTAATTATAAAAAGGTGCTTGCTCTGTAAACCTTTTTGCTTTCAGAGTTTAAGCCAGTTTTGCAGATGTCTACACACACTGAAACTTGAATTTTCACATCTCCTCTTAAAAGGTATCTCATCATAATATACCCTTTAAAGACTTACAATTTTCATTGAACTTTGAATCAGGCAGTGTTTGAAACTTTCCATCAAGAAGTAAAAATTTCAGTATCTGATATGTCTTTCTGAAGTTTTATGAAATCTTTTTTAGGGTTCTGCTGATCCTCTGAATAGTGCTTTTCATTTGACTTACAATATGGTGTTAAACTTGCTTCGTGTGGAAGAAATCAATCCAGAATACATGCTGGAGAAATCCTTCTACCAGTTTCAGCATTACAGAGCTGTCCCAGGGGTAGTGGAAAGTAAGTATCATCCCACATTAAGGATTATATTGCTTGAATGTGTGGTTTTGATTATGTTGGAATTAGTTGTATGTGCCAGAAAATATGAGAGTGTGTCATGGAATAGCTTTATTTTAATTTTGACTGAAGTGCTGTGGCTTCTCATGTATTTAATCACTTTTCCTGTGATGAAAATAGGTTCACAGAAAATGTAACCAGAATTCCAAAATCAGAACAAAGAATTTTTGCACTTGTTTTGAACATGGGTATACAGTGGTGTGAAAAACTATTTGCCCCCTTCCTGATTTCTTATTCTTTTGCATGTTTGTCACACAAAATGTTTCTGATCATCAAACACATTTAACCATTAGTCAGATATAACACAAGTAAACACAAAATGCAGTTTGTAAATGGTGGTTTTTATTATTTAGGGAGAAAAAAAAATCCAAACCTACATGGCCCTGTGTGAAAAAGTAATTGCCCCCTGAACCTAATAACTGGTTGGGCCACCCTTAGCAGCAATAACTGCAATCAAGCGTTTGCGATAACTTGCAATGAGTCTTTTACAGCGCTCTGGAGGAATTTTGGCCCACTCATCTTTGCAAAATTGTTGTAATTCAGCTTTATTTGAGGGTTTTCTAGCATGAACCGCCTTTTTAAGGTCATGCCATAGCATCTCAATTGGATTCAGGTCAGGACTTTGACTAGGCCACTCCAAAGTCTTCATTTTGTTTTTCTTCAGCCATTCAGAGGTGGATTTGCTGGTGTGTTTTGGGTCATTGTCCTGTTGCAGCACCCAAGATCGCTTCAGCTTGAGTTGACGAACAGATGGCCGGACATTCTCCTTCAGGATTTTTTGGTAGACAGTAGAATTCATGGTTCCATCTATCACAGCAAGCCTTCCAGGTCCTGAAGCAGCAAAACAACCCCAGACCATCACACTACCACCACCATATTTTACTGTTGGTATGATGTTCTTTTTCTGAAATGCTGTGTTCCTTTTACGCCAGATGTAACGGGACATTTGCCTTCCAAAAAGTTCAACTTTTGACTCATCAGTCCACAAGGTATTTTCCCAAAAGTCTTGGCAATCATTGAGATGTTTCTTAGCAAAATTGAGACGAGCCCTAATGTTCTTTTTGCTTAACAGTGGTTTGCGTCTTGGAAATCTGCCATGCAGGCCGTTTTTGCCCAGTCTCTTTCTTATGGTGGAGTCGTGAACACTGACCTTAATTGAGGCAAGTGAGGCCTGCAGTTCTTTAGACGTTGTCCTGGGGTCTTTTGTGACCTCTCGGATGAGTCGTCTCTGCGCTCTTGGGGTAATTTTGGTCGGCCGGCCACTCCTGAGAAGGTTCACCACTGTTCCATGTTTTTGCCATTTGTGGATAATGGCTCTCACTGTGGTTCGCTGGAGTCCCAAAGCTTTAGAAATGGCTTTATAACCTTTACCAGACTGATAGATCTCAATTACTTCTGTTCTCATTTGTTCCTGAATTTCTTTGGATCTTGGCATGATGTCTAGCTTTTGAGGTGCTTTTGGTCTACTTCTCTGTGTCAGGCAGCTCCTATTTAAGTGATTTCTTGATTGAAACAGGTGTGGCAGTAATCAGGCCTGGGGGTGGCTACGGAAATTGAACTCAGGTGTGATACACCACAGTTAGGTTATTTTTTAACAAGGGGGCAATTACTTTTTCACACAGGGCCATGTAGGTTTGGATTTTTTTTCTCCCTAAATAATAAAAACCATCATTTAAAAACTGCATTTTGTGTTTACTTGTGTTATATTTGACTAATGGTTAAATGTGTTTGATGATCAGAAACATTTTGTGTGACAAACATGCAAAAGAATAAGAAATCAGGAAGGGGGCAAATAGTTTTTCACACCACTGTATCTGCCGATAGTTCATAATGGCTGAAGCCTACATATTTGATCAAATTTTTATTGTGCATGCCATGAAGTCCAGAAGATTTAAAACATTGTGGTCTTTTTCACTTCACTAACTACTACATCATTGAGTCAGTGGATTCTTTATTAGGATAACCTCCCTCATTTACCCACAGAACAGGTATGATTTTGTCAGGAAAACGCTGCAAAGTTTGTTTGTTTTTTTTTTCTATTTTAACTGAGAATTGTTCACAGCACTCTGCGCCTGCACTCAGTAAAGAGCGCTATATTAAAAAGTTCTGTTTTGTATAGTTAAAAATATGTCTTAGTGATTCTGACATGTCACCCCCAGTATGTTTCCAGTTCTTTGAATATTAGCTAATGGATGCTCTTTTTTTTTTTTTTTTTTTTAAAGATAACTCTTTCAATTTCATCCCACAAATGCTCAGCTGGGTTAACATCTGTTTTTTCTGAAGCTCACACGTACTTTTAAGCTAAATACATTGTCATATTAATTTTGTGTGTATTAAATGACAATTAAAATCGCTCCTTTTCACTCAACTTGAGAGTTTATATTAGTGCTGTGGCTTATTATTAATGCTTCAGCTCTTTATCACTTAGCAAGTAGCTTATCTGATTCTCTTCTGTTACTTGTCTTAAAGAATATGTATTACTTTTTCCCAGTTAAGACACAAGTTCAAACATCTCCAGTCCTTGTGGCTGTTTTGCCAGTTGTACTCCTGTTACCTAAACAGGCAGTGTTAAGTTGGACTGTTGGGGTCTAGTAACAAACATCACTGTATATCTGTAGTAATGTCCTTCTGCTTTTAATGTACACAAATCATTTGCACATAAAATGCATGCTATGGTAACAAATCACAAATGCTTATATGCTGCATAGTATATCAAACACCAAAGAGAAAGACGGTTAGTCAATCTTGAGGGTACTATTAAATAGACTTGACTCAAAATATTGATATACTTTCAATTTAAAAAAATAAGTCTCTTCTGAACTAATCTAAATCTCGCAAAAGTGTTTGCATCCACAATTTGTATACCACATGTTACAGAAAAAAATGACATGGACAAAAATATCGATACCCGTAATGTAATATTTCGTAGCACAGTCTTTGAAGTCAGTAACTGCCATCAAGCTCTTTCTAAAGCTCTATGCAAGAATTTTACACTCCTACTCACTTCTCTCTGGTTTGTTGGAGTCCTTCTGCTGTGACTTTCAGCTCTTTCCATGATGTATAGTGGAATTCAGATCAGGGCTCATAAAATGCCAATTCAGAATGGTTCAGTGTTTTCTTTTTCATCCTTCGTGGGTGCTTTTTGAGGTATGTTTCAAGCATACTATATTGTGGTAGGCTCCAGAGCTTGTTTGTGTTTCTCTTTTAGAAGTGAGGTCCTTCTGCGTGTTCTACCATGAACCCTGTTTGCATTCAGACAACAATAGATGGTTTAAATTGAAAATATTACCCTTTGAACTTAAAGGGCATCTTGGACCTGTTTTGAAGTTTCTCTTTGTTCTTTCTCCGCCATTTGAACAGTCTTTCTTTTTATCTTGATGTTGTCTTCAGTTATATGGGCCTTAAACTTCTTGATAATTTTGGCCTGAGTGGTCACGGCAACATCAGGCTCTTTGAGGATTGTCTTCTCTCCTTTACATTGACCGTACTTAGGTGTTACTGTCTTTCTTGCCTCCTCAGACAATTCTGCTTTTCATTCTCTTTCCCCTGTTTAGTGTGACACATAGCATTTGTGCAAGTCCTTTTCTCCATTTAAACTGACTGACTGATTTATTGTGAGATTAAAGATGCCTGTGATAACTAATTAAAGGCATTAGTCAGCTTGAAAGATCACTGTGAGACAATAATTTCTTAAAATTTCTAAAGGGTTCCAATACTTTTGTATCATTCGTTTATTAATGTGTTTTTTTTTTTTTGAGTAATTGAGAATTTAGTTAATTTCTCTGCCTTTTTTTATCCACTGCAAACCAAAGAAGTTTGTGTATGGATGACAAAAGATCTTTTAATTTAAGTACTTTTCAGGACTCCTGGTGCATTAATCGAATAAAATAAAATTTTGGCATCAGTTTAACATTATAGGTTTTTGTATAGTGCCAACCAGTGACAGTCAGATGAATTGTAAATTGCCTGGTTCTGTTCGTGAACATCCATCAATAGACTAAAAAGGAAAATGACACAAATAAAGTTAGCATTCTGGAGCCACCATAGCAAAGTAAATTAGAACCAAATGGTGTTATGCATTTTGTGGTATATTAACTTAACTCATGGTTTGTCTTGAAGAGGTGAAGACACTGGAGGAACAGTATAATGCCATCGAAATTCCAAATGAAGAAAGTGTAGTTACTTATTACAAGATCCGACAACAGCTGGCCAAACTTGGAAAAGAAATTGAGGAGTATATACACAAGCCGAAGTATTGTTTACCTTTTCTGCAGCCTGGTCGCCTAGTTAAGGTTTGAAACTTTTTATTTACCTGTCCTGCCATGCAGACTTAGGTTAGATGTATTAACTGCTTTCTTTTATAATGAGTTTTATTGTTCTCAGCTGGGCAATAATATTTTAGATATAAGTTACTTTTTCTTTTATATGATGAAATATCTGTATGGAAACTTGTAAATGGTATTGGCAGTTGCAACTATAGATTTAATCATGCAGTCCAGCAGTTCCTATTCTGTTTTTTCAATGGTAGTATTTCAGTTTCAACAAATCAGACATTTAATAGTTAAAATAATTCTAGTTAATGACTATTTAAGAGTTTGACTTTTCTGCACATAAAATATTTTTTTTAAAGTAACAGATGCCCATATGTCAGCCTTCATAAAGTCAGCATTTTATGATTCAAAACTGTCCCTGCTAAACTTTTTGCTTACACTATAATATATACAGTATGTATACGTAGAGAGGTATTATTCAAAAGCAAGGAGAGGTACAGATATTCTTGCACTGAATTAAATCTCCTTAACTATTGAAACTTGCTTATTTTTAATCCATAATAATCTTGTAGCACTTCTTCAAGTGTGTTTTTAAATAATTAGTTAAATTGAGGTAATTGTTTTTAAATCCACACTGTGTTTTATAATGTGCATGATACCAGGGGCCTTATTTATAATACTTGCATATGCACACAAAGGGCTTCAAAATCTGTGTACACAACTTTCCACGCAAACTTCAGGATTTATAAAAGGAAATTTGACACAAAAGCTTGCATATATTTACTGCATCTCTGACCCATCTGTATGTGAAATTTCAGTGAAACTGAGGAATTACAACACCCTTGATCAGGCATGGAAATGCAGTCAAACAAGCTAAATAATGAATCACATACAGGTGCTGGTCATAAAATTAGAATATCATGACAAAGTTGATTTATTTCAGTAATTCCATTCAAAAAGTGAAACTTGTATATTAGATTCATTCATTACACACAGACTGATGTATTTCAAATGTTTATTTCTTTTAATGTTGATGAAAGTCCCAAATTCAGTGTCTCGGAAAATTAAAATATCAATTAAGACCAATGCAAAAGAAGGATTTTTAGAAATGTTGGCCAACTGAAAGGTATGAACATGAAAAGTATGAGCATGTACAGCACTCAATATTTAGTTGGGGCTCCTTTGGCCTGGATTACTGCAGCAATGCGGCGTGGCATGGAGTCTATCAGTCTATGGCACTGCTCAGGTGTTATGAGAGCCCATGTTGCTCTGATAGTGGCCTTCAGCTCTTCTGAATTGTTGGTCTGGCGTATTGCATCTTCCTCTTCACAGTACCCCATAGATTTTCTATGGGGTTAAGGTCAGGCGAGTTTGCTGGCCAATCAAGAACAGGGATACCATGGTCCTTAAACCAGGTACTGGTAGCTTTGGCACTGTGTGCAGGTGCCAGGTCCTGTTGGAAAATGAAATCTGCATCTCCATAAAGTTCATCAGCAGCAGGAAGCATGAAGTGCTCTAAAACTTCCTGGTAGATGGTTGCGTTGACCTTGGACCTCAGAAAACACAATGGATCAACACCAACAGATGACATGGCACCCCAAACCATCACTGACCGTGGAAACTTTACACTGGACCACACGCAATGTGGATTCTGTGCCTCTCCTCTCTTCCTCCAGACTCTGGGACCTTGATTTCCAAAGGAAATGCAAAATTTACTTTCATCAGAGAACTTAACTTTGGACCACTCAGCAGCAGTCTACAGGCGAGACGCTTCTGACGCTGTCTCTTGTTCAAGAGTGGCTTGACACAAGGAGTGCGACAGCTGAAACCCATGCCTTGCATACGTCTGTGCGTGGTGGTTCTTGAAGCACTGACTCCAGCTGCAGTCCACTCTTTGTGAATCTCCCCCACATTTTTGAATGGGTTTTGTTTCACAATCCTCTCCAGGGTGCGGTTATCCCTATTGCTTGTACACTTTTTTATACCACATCTTGTCCTTCCCTTCTCCTCTCTATTATTGTGCTTGGACACAGAGCTCTGTGAACAGTCAGCCTCTTTAGCAATGACCTTTTGTGTGTTGCCCTCCTTGTGCAAGGTGTCAGTGGTCGTCTTTTGGACAACTGTCAAGTCAGCAGTCTTCCCCATGATTGTGTAGCCTACAGAACTAGACTGAGAGACCATTTAAAGGCTTTTGCAGGTGTTTTGAGTTAATTAGCTGATTAGAGTGTGGCACCAGGTGTCTTCAATATTGAACCTTTTCACAATATTCTAATTTTCCGAGATACTGAATTTGGGACTTTCATTAGTTGTCAGTTATAATCATCAACATTAAAAGAAATAAACATTTGAAATACATCAGTCTGTGTGTAATGAATGAATCTAATATACAAGTTTCACTTTTTGAATGGAATTACTGAAATAAATCAACTTTGTCGTGATATTCTAATTTTATGACCAGCACCTGTAATGTGTTGACCTGGCAAATATATTTCACATCAAAGTGATGAATATGATATACAGACTTTATTTTAGTTCCCATTTAAAAGGGTCAATTCTACGTATTTACACTGAAGAAATGATTTGGTTTTTCATCAGTTATACCGTCTCTGAGAACTGGCCGACAAGTCAGGAATATCTCCGTCAAGCTTCACTCCATCATGTCTGGCACTCTTAACGTAATCATAGCACTTTGGTGCCCTCATTAAAAAATATGAGTGAAGTAAATGAGAATGAAGCTTCTTTTGTTAACCATAAGTTGTAATAGATGATTAATGCACAAGACATCCGATGTGACTGGCAAACCTTGTGTCTTCATTGACTTGGGTCAGTCTGTGATTCATTTATTTGGGACAGAGTAGCTTTGATAGATGTGATGGGTGCTGTACATGGTAGCTGGCTTGTTGATAAAGTAACTGGCTGAATCCTTAGTGTTTTATATGGCCTGTACTATTCATTGTAACAGCAATCACATCGTTGCATATGCCAGGTGATAGTGGCTACCCGTTCAGATGATGGTGCCTTTCCTGAACCCCCAAAGTACAGAGGAGAGGCTCTATAAAGCTGCAGTGATCTTGCATTCTCAGTTATGGAGCACAACCAGATACCTTGAATGCAGGTTGCAGGGTCTTGATGTGTCAGGAGAGAGAGGCTGCTCTACTAGGCAAAAAAGTTTGGCAGCATCATAATTATTATATATGTATAAGGTTGATTAACATGTGTGTCAACATTAACAAGTTTACTATGGTTTAGAAATGGTAAATTGCATAGAAATGTGCATACAGCAGGTTTTATCAATGTGATTTTATTCGTTTTGGTGTACACCTTTTCTTATTTCTTGATTTCATTTTTTTTGTCATGCTCATATTTTCACACTTAAATCCATGCAAGTTTTATAAATGATGCCCCTGATCTTTTAAGTTTATCTATTACAATAGTCCTACTGTTTCACTGTGAACTTTGTGGACTGTGTTCTGATGTCTTCTGTGTTTATATTCTTATTTAGGTAAAAAAAGATGAAGATGACTTTGGTTGGGGAGTAGTTGTTAACTTTTCAAAAAAGTCAAATGTCAAGGTAAATGTTTTACAATGTATTGAATTATGTACATTTCTGTTTGTCTTTTGAAATGATATTTTAATATTTGTTTAGCTTTGTAGACTATATAACTTTCCAAATTCTAGTGTTCTACTTGGACAAAGTTGTGCATGTAATGAGTCTTATACATTTGTTGATTTGTTTAAAAAAATAAGAAAATCAGTCAAATTTTTAGGTAATTACCTCATTTGCCTTTGTTATATTATTAAGTCAGTAATAATTATTGCTAGGTTTCACATGTAATTTTCAAAACAAAATTTATTTTTGTCAACTGTGGTGGAATATTTGTTTTAAAAAAAAAGACTAATACTTAATATCTTACGATTTTATATTACACGCATAACTTTTGAAAACCTACAACAGGGGCTCAGAAATTGTAATGCAGAGTTTAATGTATTTAAATTTATGATATACATCACACAGGCAACCACTGGTGAATTGGACCCATTATATGTTGTGGAAGTGCTGCTACACTGCAGCAAGGAAAGTGTGAAAAATGCTGCAACAGAGGCTGCAAAGCCTGTCAAGCCAGGGGAGAAAGGAGAGATGCAGGTTTGTCATTATTTCTGATTATTTTTATTTAAATATATAAGTATGTATGTATAACCTACACATTTTTTCTTTCTTTAGCTCATGTTGATGTTGACCAGGGTGCCTACATTTTTGTGTGCTACTTTACACTGAAATTACATTTAAGACAAGAATAAAACCACCAAAAATTGCATTTCTTATATCCTTTTGCATACACAGCTCTGCACATTATTTTATTTATTTTTTTATACATTTGTGTTCAAGATTTCCACATTTTTTTATACCAGTAAAACCTTTTTGAAGTTCATACTGAAAGATTTTCTTCCAGTATGCACAATTAACTGGTGTTTTGACTGCTTCTAATAGTGGTGGATTTTGTACTGTCTGATCTTAGGACTATGAAGACACAAATGAGCAGTGAGTGGTGAAGTGAGAATTGCTAGCAAATGCATCTGTTCAGGAACAGTAACTTCTTTTGCCTCTGGAAAGAAGTCACAAACATAAGGCCTGAAAGAACACTTTTCCAGATTTCAGTAGAAGACGTAACTGAGAACTGGTAGTTGTCCATCATTGTTGCAATTTAGGGCTGGTTGGTAGACATTGATGATGGGTGAAACTATTAAGTTAAAGAGAACACTCTGTGTTTAGTGTTAGTAGGGGAGGGTCATTGACTGAAAGATGCTGGCAGGCCAAAAAGGCAGTCAGATGGAATTCCTACGCGAATGGATGCATTTTATTGTGTAGAAAGAGTGATTGTCAGAGGGCTTCTAAGAGATTTTTTGAAAACTATTTATTGACTTCCAGAAAGGCATGTGAGATATTACCAAGGTTTTTTCAGGAAGGGTGTTAAAGCCTTAACTTTAGTTTGGCTTGTTGTCATAAGGTAGAATAAGCACTTTCAGAAACCCAGTAGATATACAAACTGGAGATTGAGGAGCATGAGCAAGTTGCAGAGATGAAAGTATTATTTGGGATTGGTTTCTTTAAATTGAATGTGCTTACTGTGTTTATAGGGGTGGATGAGATTTGCCTTAAAATGGTCAATGCGCTAGGTCATGCAGAGTGTTTTAGTTTAAACATCTTTTCAGTGTTACATTTAAAGTGATATAAGTGCCTCTGAACTGTTTGGTAAGTAGATGTTATCATATTTAGAAAGGGAGAGACAAGAGTATATTGTAGTTAATGAAGTATCACACTACTTGGTCTTTGTGCAGATGGTATGATATATAAGTAAGCATGGTTTCTGACTGATGATAGTTGAATTTTGATCCAGGAGGACCAGAGTAGATTTCATCCTGTTTTGGACCAGTGAGCACACTCTTAGTCCTTGCTTAGGTATTTGTTGGCATATTCTGAGTTTGTCCATTCGGTTGGTCTGGTTCTGTAGACTGAGAGATTTGCGACCATGTAGATATTTGTGGTTTATTTTGTAGAAGGTGCTACAAGAGTATGGGTGTTTTGAGGTCCTAATTTTATGTCAGTATTTGCAGAGTAGGACTTGTTTATGAAAGTGAGATAATTCTGCTCTTGTTCTCTATTTGCTGGCAAGGTTTTAAATTTTAGGTAATAGTTGATTTGAGGACCCTTTTTCTGGGTCGCTGCTGCGGTCTTCTTGGCTTTGTGAAACCTAGAGTCTCCAGTGCACTGGAGTAGTTTGTATTTCAGATTGACATAGTTAAGCTTGTTGTCTGGAAAATAGGCAGGAAACGGCAGCCCAAAGTGGCAGAGTTAAATAAAGTATAAAGTCTTACCCAAAAATGACAGCAGAGGTTATTGTGAGTTTAAGAATCAAATCTCTGCAGCTTTCAAATGGTGTGATGGTAATTCAGGACCTACCTTATCCTAATCTTTAATTTCACTGGCCAGTTTTCATCCCCATCTTTGCTTTCATGAGTTTTGCATTAATGTCTGAAAGACAGATATTGCAAATATCAAGAATGATTTTCGTTTGTGGGGTTGCAATGCGCAATAAGACTATGGGACTGTTGCAGAAAACACCAAACACATCTTACTAGGAAAATATCCAGGAGCTGGCCAAAGTTGCATTGCTGGCAATTATTCAGAAGTGTCTGAAGGCCATTGTTTGCAATGGCGTAGCCTGTCCTGTTCAGTTCAGCGTGTTGCCATACAAAGTCTTCCCAGGACAAGATTGATGGAAAAAGAGTAAATACTGTTGTTTCATGAGGTGCTTTGACATTATCTTTGATTTTAACTATATCCACACATTTATGGTAACATTAGAACCTGTAGCATTGATGTACCATTGAAACCTTTAGTATGTACTTAAATACACTGCAATATTTTTTAAACCACACGATGGAGTGGAGATCTGTAGTATGAAAAACTAACTACTCATGCACATGTGGATGAAACATTCTGGCTGTTGCAGAAGGAGTGTTTAGACTATATTAATTTCTGATTTTGTTTTTTTTTTATCCTCATATACTTTTACCAATTCTAAGCTTCAGATTACATGATTTCAGTTCTGATGTGTGCCCTCCATTCAGAGGTAACTTTATTTAAATATTGATACCAACTAAAGTTGTGTGTTAATGTTTGTACACATGAGAACATAGTGCTCTTCAGTGAATTATTGCAATGAATCCAGGTATAATGTCATTTCCAGCTCCATGGGAACAGTTGTATTCAGGCAGAATTAATGAAAAAAACAGATAAAATATACACAGATACACCATTGAGAGTGACCATTTTGCACTTACCGCTCGTTGGTTTTTTTTTACTTTTTTTTTTTGTTTTTTTTGTTTTTTTAATTTCCTCAATTTTTTTCAATCTTAGATTTTTTTTTTGTATTCATATCTCTAATCCCCAGTATGTCATAATAAATATGCAGATCCTTAAAAAAAAAAAAAAAAGGAAAGTTTACTGCAGCCAGTTTATAATTTTGTCTTTGTACATTTTCCCCTGAATGCGGCAAGTTAAACACACTAGATTTTTCCTCCTCATTAGAAGACGTGTGATTTTGTCAAAGTCAACATTATTGAACATTAGTATTGTGCCGTGACTTCTTAAGCAATACAGTTACTAACAATAACACACACTGTCTGTGACTAAATCATATAGGAATTAATATTTTGATTGCCTATTAAATCTTGTTTATCCATTGAACGTTCTTGAAAAAGACAGATGTATTATTCTTGGTAAAGCCGTCGGCAGTGTATTTGCTTTTTTGTCCACTTCAACTGTTTAAGAGACTTCATTTGCTTCATAGCTGGTTGCATTACAGATTAACAATTTATAAATATTATGTTTTGATTAAAGTAGCATGTTTCTTATTCTACAATTTACCCAATACTTTTTTCCCAACACATCCATCTCACTTAAGCAGCAAATGCGTATACTCTGTGAAGATGCTGAAATACTGTTCTTTGGTTCCACAATTCCTGGATTTTTGTGTCACTTTTTTATCCACTTTGAAAATTCAAATGTCATTGCAGCTTTAATTTTTATGTGTTTGTTTTTTTTTTTGTTTGTTTTTTTTATTCCCTTACATGGAGTGTACCAGTTTTAGTTGATGTGTGCATCTTTTAAAAAGGAGGTTTAGCCCTGCACAATATATATGTAATGTTTGTATGGATTCTTTCTATTTTTTTTTTTCTTCAGTAAACAGTGCAGACTTGACATATGTTTCTGAATGATGTATGTTACTATTTGTGGTCTTTTAAAAATTGTTCTTGGAAGCTCATGGTTTAAGAATTTCATAGGTCTTCAGCTGTTTGCTTATTTATTTTAAAGATGACTCCCAGCTGTTCAGTAATTGCTAAAACTATACACATGTATTAAAATTTGCTATTTAAAAAGCCCTTAAAAAGGGCAATCGGTGAAAAGTGATAATTAACAGTAATCTTAAGGTAATAATGAGCAAAACTTGTAATTAAATCGTTAAAATGAAACTAATGGTAACAAACAATAAGAGCCTTGCATTTCCACCACAAAATGTCTATGATAAATCCAGTGAAGATTATTGCAGTATTAATGTACCTGTATATATTTAACTGGTTATAAAAAGCATGATAGGATTCAAGAGAAAAACACAACTTTAGGCTGTTAGTCAGAAAGGAACTCTGTGACCTAGTAAATGCAATACTGGGGAGTATTAGAATGAAAATTTAACAACCTTGTTCATCAACTGGATGTTCTGAATTATTTTTATAAATCCATTAAGCTTGTCTTTGTAGGAGGAGGTTGTTAAAATCACCTTGTTGGCTGTGTGGTTTTCACTACTTCTAATACTGTCAATTTGAGACCTGAAACAGAGTGATGTGTTTCAGTAAAATGCCATGAAATAGAAACGAAATGTTATTGTGTTAGATATTGTAGTCTTTTTTTCTTTCTTTTAACAATGTCTTTTTTCCCCAGGTAAAACACTGTTGCAATGAAGTAAAATCATGTATACTGTTACACTTTTTTATTGTGTTAACATATGCAGCTCATGAATTTAATATCATACAGCGTTACTTTACCAGTGGAGGAAGATGACCTAGGAGACACAGAAATAGTTTTAAAATACTCCCGTTGAACCTTTTAGTATATATGTGTCCTGAGAAAGCACTTTCTTTAGTAGCCATTCCTCATCTGTAGCAATTTTTCTTGGGGGAACTATCAAAAATTTTTCAAAAATTAAATCAAATTTGGAATTCTCTTGACAATTTTAATGTATATTTTATCAGCTTGAAATCTATCCTTTTAAACCCTTATCTCAGTGGTTGGTTGTTTTTTCCCCAGTTACTTTTTTTTTTCTTATTGTTTTAACAGGTGGTGCCAGTTATGCTGCATTTGCTCAGTGCAATCAGCTCTGTCAGATTATATATTCCCAAAGACCTGCGACCTTTTGACAACAGGCAAAGTGTTCTTAAATCCATTCAGGTAACAGTTTTGCAATTTTGAATGTTTCACTTAATTTATAAATTGAAAACTTATTTTGGTTAATACGTTGCTTAAAAATTATTTTTCTTCATCAAGAAATGTGTATTTTAACTATTTTGAGGTTAGTTTTTCATTAAAAATTTTTTTTTCCTCTCAAAGCATGCAAGCATACAACTAATGAATGTCTGAAATGTATAGATACCTAACCAATTGCATACATTTGTAAGTCACAATGTTTGCCATATTTTTTACACTGGTGATGGCAATTATGCCTTTTGCTGCTACAATCTGTATACAATAGTCTAGCTTGTACTCGTTAATAAAAAATTTAAAAAAAAAACGCATAATCGACCATAATTCGTTCCAAAACTCTGGTCGTAATCCGATTTGGTCGTGAACCGAAGCAATTTCCCCCATAGGATTGTATGTAAATACAATTAATCCATTCAAGACCATATGAACACGTTAAGTAAATATATATATTTTTAAAGTTTTTAAGCACAAATATAGTTAAATAATAGAATGCACAGTGTAATTGGAAATTAAATGTAAAAACATTGAATAACACTGAGAAAACCTTGAACAACAGAGAAAACTAACATTGCAAGAGTTTGCACTATACTGTAGCCTTATGACCCGATCTCTGTAAACACTTTTTGAGTTTTAAGCACAGGGTAAAAAAGGAACATTTGAACAAATCCGAACTTTATTTAAAAACCAACCATAAACCACCAAGAAAGTAACATTGCAGGAGTTCACGCTAATAGCCTTACAACCCGATCACTGTAAACACTTCTTTTTAAATGAGTTTTAAGCACGGGGGGGAAAAAAAAGAAACATTTGAAAAATCTGTAATTTAATAAACCACCAAGAAAGTAACATTGCAACAAATCACACTACGAACCACTCGCTGTAAACACTTTTTTTTTTAATAAGTTTTAAGCACAGGGAAAAAAATTAACATTTGAAAAAAGAGAAAAGTAACATTGCAACAATTCACGCTACAAACCAAAAAATGAACATTTGAATAATCCGTAATACAAAAACTAACCGTAAACCACCAAGAAAACTAACCTTACATGAGTCGAGTTCTGGCATGAAGTGAGGAGGAACTGGGTGGAGAACAATCCGGTCTTATCGCAGTTGAAGACTTGTTGCGGGATGTAGCCTTCGTCCTCCACTAATTTTGTGAAATTTTTTCATGAATTCTTTCGCTGCTTCAGCGTCGGAACCAGCAGCCTCTCCATGTCTTACCATACTATGGATGCCACTTCTCTTGTGAAACTTTTCAAACCATCCTCTACTGGCTTTAAATTCCTCACTTTCGCCACTCGTAGAAGGATAGTTTTGCAGCAAATCGGCATGAATCTTCCTGGCTTTCTCGCATAACATTGCCTCGCTTACGCTATCCCCTGCAAGTTGCTTCTTGTTCAGCCACACTAGCAACAGTTTTTCCACCTCTTCCAGCACTTGAGGCCTCTGCCTGGTAAACGCTGTAACTCCTTTTGCAACATCAGCTGCCTTAATAGATTCTTTCTGCTTTAGAATAGTCGAAATCGTAGATTTTGACTTCTTGTACTCGGTGGCAAGATCAGTAACACAAACGCCACGCTCGTACTTTTCAATAATTTCTTTCTTTACTTCAGTTTTCTGCAAAACTTTCTTCTCACCACTCTTCACATGCATAGAAGCCATGGTTAACTGCAAAAGCACACGAAATACTGTAGAGCCCAAAGAGTTCACAGGTAAAGCACGCATGTCTGACTGAGAACAATGAACAGGGAGAGGCTGAACACGTGCTTAAATACAGTAATCGGCGCGTACGAACCGGAAGGGATATTAAATAGAGCACAAAGAGTTCACAGCGAAAGCATGCACGCACATGCAAGCACGCACGTCTGACCGAGAACAATGCAGTACGTGCAGAAATTATCGGCGCACACAAACCAAAAGGGAAACTGGCTTGTTCGTATACCGAGTGTGTGGTCATGAACCGAGGCAAAAGTTTGGTGAACTTTTTGTTCGTAAACCGATTTGTACGTGTACAGAGACGTTTGTGAACCGAGGTTCCACTGTACTATAATTTTAAATTTTGTAACACATAGTCGAAGTCTT
Source organism: Erpetoichthys calabaricus (assembly GCF_900747795.2). Taxonomy (NCBI): domain Eukaryota; kingdom Metazoa; phylum Chordata; class Cladistia; order Polypteriformes; family Polypteridae; genus Erpetoichthys; species Erpetoichthys calabaricus. The sequence continues at coordinate 227,510,540 of NC_041398.2, read as the reverse complement.
GTCATTTTAGTCCTCCTGTTTTTTTCATGACACAACTTAAGTCACATGCAGCTATATTTATTTTTATACTTCAATATTGAAACCTGAATTTAACATCAGAAGGTGTGAAGGTAATTCATTTTATAAAGTGTAAGGTTTTTGACTTTTTATAAAGTACATTTTTATCATCGTCTGCTTACTTAAAAACTTTTTCCTACTGTCTTTATAAGGAAGTCCACAAACGTTTTCCAGACGGAGTTCCACTGCTTGATCCAATTGATGATATGGGAATTAAGGACCAAGGCCTAAAGAAAGTAATTCAAAAAGTGGAAGCATTTGAACACAGAATGTATTCTCATTCTCTCCATAATGATCCAAATCTTGAATCAGTATACAATCTCTGTGAAAAGAAAGCCCAGGTAAATGATGCATTTTAAGCATTTTAAAAAATTAAAGGAAATACTGTTAAAGTAAAATCAGTAATGTCAAGGAAATGCTGTTGATGGTTTATTAGGGTATGTTATTTTGTACTTAAGCTGGTAGGTGCTGGTGTAACTGAAACTATTCAAATTTCTAACTTGGAATAATATTTAAATGTTTACCACCTTGGTAGGGAGGTTTGTACTAAAACTCATAATTTTTTAAAATAAGTTGCAGTTGTGTTCTTAGTGAACATTTCACGTGTTGTGATCCTCAAGTAATAACATTAAAACTTGTCTTGTGTATGTTAAAGTTGTATGTTTGTTTTAGATTGCAGGAGATATAAAGGCTGCAAAGCGGGAACTGAAGAAAGCCAGGACTGTTTTGCAAATGGATGAGCTCAAATGTCGAAAACGAGTTCTTAGAAGATTAGGCTTTGCAACTTCTTTAGATGTCATTGAAATGAAGGGGCGAGTTGCCTGTGAAATAAGCAGGTCTTTTTATTTTTTCTTTTTAAGTTCTTAAGTGTCAAGTCCTAAATTTCTTGTGTTCTTTTTCTGTTTGTTTCAAAACATCCATCCATCCATTTTCCAACCCGCTGAATCCGAACACAGGGTCACGGGGGTCTGCTGGAGCCAATCCCAGCCAACACAGGGCATAAGGCAGGAACCAATCCCGGGCAGGGTGCCAACCCACCGCAGTGTTTCAAAACATGTTGATACTTAATCATTTTGTAAATCATTTTATTTTTGTCTTGTGGCAATGAAATAAATATTTGGTACACCTAAGTACATTTAATATATCATCTATCTATTATAAAAAGAAATCCTGTCCATCCTGTCCTGGAAAGCAAAAAGCAAGTCTACGATACGTGATCTTCTCGTAAGACATTTTAAAGACCCGCGAGACCAAAGACACGCCCTACTTACAATCTACCCGCAAGACCAAAGACACACCCTACTTACAATCTACCCGCAAGACCAAAGACACACCCTACTTACAATCTATCAAATAGGACAATAGGCAGCAAAACATTCAGTCTTGTGAAAGATTTGAGCCCACATAGATCCAGGGCTCTCAGCGCATATAAAGCGTATAAGGTACGTTATAAATTAAATGTCGACATCTAAGAGAAGAAGAAAGCAGCGCGGAGAAAAGAGACTCAGATGTGTTAGACAGAAAAAAGAGCAAAAAAGAATAATCGAGGTGCAAATTCAGAAAATAAGGAAAGTAATTATCAGCCCGGAACAAGTGGAATTGGAAAAAAGCACGTCCAATCCGGTTACAATTGAAAGACAATGAGTAAAAGAAAGTAGAACTTCATAGACTTTTACAAACGTTGGCGCTAAACATATGCAGAGCAGGTTAGAGACTATGAAACCAGGGAAATTAGAAAGGCTCAAAAAAAAAAATCCCAGAAAAAACGGGTTAAAGGATATGAAAGTAGGAAAATTAGAAAATATAAAAAAAGAAAGTAAAGATCGCAGTAGAGCAAACAAACAAAAACTGCCTCATTTAACTATGCACCAGTCTAACTTTGGTTTTGCACAATAATTACTACACTATTGCACCTTAATTCTACTTTATTCACATAATTGTACTTATTTATTATGTTCTACTATACTGTTACCTTTCAATCAATGACTTTTTGTTAATCTAACTGATATTCCTCTGACTTTGCACAGTTTTTGATAAGCGGATCAGGATACATTTCACTGCGTGTTGTCCTGTATAACTATGCATGTGACAAATAAAGAATCTTGAGAATTTGAAAAACGGAGTTTACCGCACATACATTTATTGGTTACTTTGTTCATGTATATATATTTATCTGTCTGCTTATTTAAAAAGCTACATTTATCTCAGGAGTCAAAAACATTCTGTCTAGCCCTTGTACAAAAACCTAGACAAAAGCTGGGGTATCACCTTGGTGAAATTGTTATAAAATGTTATGTAGCGATTAAAAGTAAATGTTTTGTTATGCTGCCCTCTTGTTCAACAGTTGTGGCAGAATATTACAATCACATTGTTTTTGTTTTCCAATGTATTACTCATCTTCCCATGTTTTGTCTTAAAAAGAAAAAAAATCTGCCATTTTGTGACACACATGTTCAGTTTTTTTTTTTTTCTTCATATCTCCCCTCACTCTTGGTTATGATTTGATATTAATTACTGACCAACTGGGCCATGTTAAATTCATAACAAATGTAAGGTAATTGTTGGACAGGCATATGTCTATTTGTTAAAGTAAAATGTACTTCATGTATACAGTACCTTTATAATTTATCTGTATTAAACTTAAATATCAGTAAAGATTACTTCATAGCCTCCGTCAATGATCTCAGGTTTCAAACTTCCTCTTGGAAATATATATGAAGTATTATATGTGTTTTTAATACTTATGTTGGACTGAATATCTAAACTATAGTAGATTAGTTTGTGAGTAAGTTTGCCTTATGGTCGGGTGGTGTCCTCTTTACAGTTGACTCCTGCATTTTGCTTGGTGCTATTGGCATAGCTTCAGAGTTCTCAAAAACTACCACCCCAGGTGGTCTTGCAGGAACAAAAAATGCATGAATTATTGAAAGTCATTAATTAAAATGTGTTTTTTATCTAATGTAGCTTTGTCATATTTACTGTTTTAGTGCCGATGAGTTGCTTCTAACTGAGATGGTATTCAATGGACTTTTCAATGACCTTACTTCAGAACAAGCAACTGCTTTACTCAGCTGTTTTGTATTTCAGGAAAATGTAAGATAAAATTTTAATTATATTACCCCACTTTCCTGTCATTAAGGTTTTAAAATTGAACACTTATAAAATGATGTTTTTTGAGTTGTACCTTGACAGTTTAGCAAAAATACTATGCTCACATCCAGAACAAGACATTATTGTGTTTCTTTTTTAATTTGGAAACTTTTTTGAAATGTTCTGCATATTATTTTATTTTACTGGTAGGTTAATAAATAAAGGTGAGGTATTACTCATTCATTGATGCAGTTATCTGTTTTGGCACAATGCAAACCTCTCAATATGCTGAAATGTTTTAAATTTGTATCAGAGCTTTTACTTGGAAACCAGTCACGTAATGATGTAATCAGTATACAGTGCATCCGGAAAGTATTCACAGTGCATCACTTTTTTCACATTTTGTTATGTTCCAGCCTTATTCCAAAATGGATTAAATTAATTTTTTCCCTCAGAATTCAACACACAACACCCCATAATGACAACGTGAAAAAAAGTGTACTTGAGGTTTTTGCAAATTTGTTAAAAATAAAAAAACGGAGAAATCCCATGTACATAAGTATTCACAGCCTTTGTTCAATTCTTTGTCGATGCACCTTTGGCAGCAATTACAGCCTCAAGTCTTTTTGAATATGATGCCACAAGCTTGGCACACCTATCCTTGGCCAGTTTCGCCCATTCCTCTTTGCAGCACCTCTCAAGCTCCATCAGGTTGGATGGGAAGCGTCGGTGCACAGCCATTTTAAGATCTCTCCAGAGATGTTCAATCAGATTCAAGTCTGGGCTCTGGCTGGGCCACTCAAGGACATTCACAGAGTTGTCCTGAAGCCATTCCTTTGATATCTTGGCTGTGTGCTTAGGGTCGTTGTCCTGCTGAAAGATGAACCGTCGCCCCAGTCTGAGGTCAAGAGCGCTCTAGAGCAGGTTTTCATCCAGGATATCTCTGTACATTGCTGCAGTCATCTTTCCTTTTATCCTGACTAGTCTCCCAGTCCCTCCCGCTGAAAAACATCCCCACAGCATGATGCTGCCACCACCATGCTTCACTGTAGGGATGGTGCCAGGTTTTCCCCAAATGTGATGCCTGGCATTCACACCAAAGAGTTCAATCTTTGTCTCATCAGACCAGAGAATTTTGTTTCTCATGGTCTGAGAGTCCTTCAGGTACCTTTTGACAAACTCCAGGCGGGCTGCCATGTGCCTTTTACTAAGGAGTGGTTTCCATCTGGCCACTCTACCATACAGGCCTGATTGGTGGATTGCTGCAGAGATGGTTGCCCTTCTGGAAGGTTCTCCTCTCTCCACAGAGGACCTCTGGAGCTCTGACAGAGTGATCATCGGGTTCTTGGTCACCTTCCTGACTAAGGCCCTTCTCCCCCGATCGCTCAGTTTAGATGGCCAGCCAGCTCTAGGAAGAGTCCTGGTGGTTTCGAACTTCTTCCACTTACGGATGATGGAGGCCAATGTGCTCATTGGGACCTTCAAAGCAGCAGAAATGTTTCTGTAACCTTCCCCAGATTTGTGCCTCGAGACAATCCTGTCTCGGAGGTCTACAGACAATTCCTTTGACTTCATGCTTGGTTTGTGCTCTGACATGAACTGTCAACTGTGGGACTTTATATAGACAGATGTGTGCCTTTCCAAATCATGTCCAGTCAACTGAATTTACCACAGGTGGACTCCAATGTGAATTTCCCACTGGGATTAATAAATAAAGTCTGTCTGTCTGTCTGTCTGTCTGTCTATTATATAGTGCCTTTCATATCTATCTATCTATCTATCTATCTATCTATCTATCTATCTATCTATCTATCTATCTATCTATCTATCTATCTATCTATCTATCTATCTATCTATCTACCTATCTACCTATCTACCTACCTACCTATCTACCTACCTACCGGATGATCAGGGGAAACAGGATGCACCTCAGCTCAATTTTGAGCTTCATGGCAAAGGCTGTGAATACTTTTGTACATGTGCTTTCGCAATTTTTTTTATTTTTAATAAATTTGCAAAAATCTCAAGTAAACTTTTTTCACGTTGTCATTATGGGGTGTTGTGTGTAGAATTATGAGGAAAAAAATGAATTTAATCCATTTTGGAATAAGGCTGTAACATAACAAAATGTGGAAAAAGTGATCCGCTGTGAATACTTTCCGGATGCACTGTATGCTGTGAAAATAAGCATATAAACACAGTCAGTCATTTTTTCCCCTAAATTTTAATAACTACATGTTTATTTCTTTTAGTTACATCTAAACTGTTATGTACGGTAATATAGTTCCTAGTTTGTCTGTAGCGGTATCTGTGTGCTTTAGCATTCAGAAATTGATGGTTTGAAAAAAATTAATATTCATTGATGTTCAAAGCGTGATTATAACTGTTAGGTCAAGTAAAATATAATTTTGTACTTTATTTTTGTTAACTACTGTTTTTCTAAAGTAAAAACAATAATATTTAGCTCAGTGATGTTAGCAGGAACACACACCATTTAGAACTGTGATTTATGATCTGTATACAAAATAAACCTGCCAGTCTGATTATAAGACCTGACACTTTCCACAGTATATCCGATATTTTGTCAGTATTTCAGAGCTAGCTGCTTAGTTCTCCCATCTCCTGCAGGAATTCGGGATTTATTGTTTTGTTCAAATAGATTTTTTTTAGCCACGAGATGGTTAAACATGGTCATCTTTTTTAATAACTCAGATTTTTTTATTTTTTCACATATTAAATTAAAGATGGATTTGGTTGCATTCTCTGCCATTATGATGTTGCGTTTTACTAATGCATCTTAAATACCAATAGCAAAAAAAATAGTTATACAAATTCCTAACATTCAGAAACAGTTGCATAAGATTCTGCAATGCTAAGAAGAATGACTTTAGTGGCCTGTAATATAGTTTAGATGGATGGTCTAGCACACACCTGAATTCATTTGGTTTCATATCTGCTCCAGTGCAACACACTTGAGCAGACCACAGAAGAGTATATGATGAAGTTTTATTTTCCCCTTTTATGAGGATGAAATAAACAGTGGTTCATGAAAACTGCACAGTAATATCTGCATTTAATGTGTAAGCGTATTAAAGTATTGCTTTCAGTATTCATATAAAAAATAAATACTTTCTCGTCACTTATAGGCAAATGAAATGCCCAAACTTACTGAGCAGCTTGCTGGTCCTCTGAGACAAATGCAGGTAAAAATCGAATTTTTTTTTCTGTGTTCTTCAGTGTAACAGTATAATAATGTGTAATGATTTTTGATACACTCTACGTTTCATAGAAAAATATGTATATACAGTATAGGTAAATATGTATGTTTAAGTGCGTGGTTGTTGAACCACTGTTAAAAAAAAAAAAAGCCCTAAACGTCCCTTTTTTTCCCCAAGGTAACTGAGAAAGTTTTTTTTTTTTTTTTTTTTTTTTTAAGCAGCTCTACCTACCTAGATGCAAATGGCATTGGTGAGGTTTTACAGTCTGGATATAAAGTTCATCACAGCACCAAAACAGCACTTTTAAAAGTTTTAAATGACATTCTCCTTAAAACTGATAAAGGCCCATTTGCACTTTTACTTTTGCTTGACCTCTCAGTGATCATTTGATATGGTAGATCATCAAATTCTTATTTCTCGTTAAAAACATTAAGTTGGGATCCGGGTGTTGCACGTGAATGGTTTAAATCTTATCTGTCTGGTAGAACGTTCTCTGTGAGTGTAGGTGAGTGTCTCTAGTTCTGTTCCTCTTATCTATGTTGTATCGCAAGGGTCCATCCTTAGACCATTTCTTTTTAATTTATTAAAAATACTGCTGGGTTCTATTTTTAGGATGCATAAAATATCATTTCTTCTGTTTTCTGATGATACACAGATTTATCTTCTTTTCAAGCAGGGAACTGACCAACCCTTTAAGTCATTTATGAACTGTTTAGATGATAAAGCTTAGCTAGCTTTAAATGTTCTCACAATGAATGAAGATAAGACTGTTATTGTTGTCATTCAACCTCCAAATGTTCTCAACAATATTGATACAATGCCTGGTTCTTTCTTTGTCTACCATAGACATTTTTACTAAAAACCTGGGCATTTTAATGGATGAGTGTTTTAATTTTTAAACATGGCATAAGTGACGGTCTTTTAAATGTATAGTGTTTGTATAGTGCCCTTGAGTACCTGTTTTGCTATTACTCTCAAACATCTTGCCACTTGTCAAAATCTCATGTCACCTTTTATCTTATTTGTCTGTCCTCTGTAATTGTTTTTGCAGATTTCTTTTTGCGTGTCACATTATTCTTGGGTTGCATTGGTCAGTTGATCTAATTCCATTAGCTGCATATTTTTTAAGATGTGTTGCCCTAAGGAAATAAGCCTTTTACCTTGCTACCCCATTTATTAAGTTTGTCTGCCTGTATTTTAGATGTTCTTCACTGTATTGTTGGACTTATGCATCATTAGAATGTTTCTTCTAATCTGTTGGCTGCCACTGTTTATGAATATATTGAAAATCTGCCAGGAAATATTGTGGACCAGCTGAATTTTGTGTTTACCTTAAACAGTGATTGTAACATCAGAATGTTTAGAGTTTTAAGTTATCTGCTTGTGTTCTTTAGTTCTTTTAGTTCTTTATCTTTGAGAAATGTATAATTCATTCTCATCAATCTGTTCTTGGTAATCCTGCTGTTCTTGAACACTGTGATTAAATATTTATAGTAATTCTACTAAAGACAAATTTTGCTTTTTTAATATTTAATTTTGTGAATTGGGTTACAATAAGTTAGACTCACGGCAAAGAAAAATGCTATTTTTATATATTTCTATTTCTGTCAAATCATTATTGGTGTCACCCCACTACCTAAGTGTGAGATCTATGTGAACAAAAGCCACATATGCACAGCAGAGTCTCCTAAATATTATCTCACCATAAACTATTTTAATGAATTCCTGCCAAATTCTTAAAAGCCTTTTGACCATTTCTCATATAAAGTCTGATCCTTTATAATTTTAAGTAAAATTACCTAGTGAGAAAATTGCAACCTTTGGGGGCAGAATAGGAAACTTCAAACTGTGCAAGGTATGATAATGAGCAAGCAGTGCAGAATAAGGTAACCCAAAGACTCTTTCTTGATGGTGTTTGGTTCCATCTGGTGTTATGCCCAAATGACACTATCACAGGATATGGTGTAGTTGTAAACCCTGACAAATAAGCAAACATATGACACATGTCCTATTGTGGTACTTGCTTGAAATACTGTTCACAATTGTGGTCTTGTCCTAGGTATATTGGTTAATGCATGCTTGTAATTTAGTCTTTTAAAACTTTATTACAACTTGCTTTGCTTACTTTGACAATGTGTGTGAAGAATCTTCTTCTTAAATGTGTGTGTTATAAAATATTTTCTAATTAAAGTAATTGCCTTAGATCAGGGTGCATGTTAGATATAAGTTGGTAAAGTCTGGAAATACTACCTTTGTCTTCATCATTTAATAGTATGTATTCAATCATAGACATCAGTGAAAGATTAGAAGAGTTGAATATCACAGAATAAATTATTGTGGCTATTAGAGACTGAATTTGAGGCATAAATGTTCAAAGCATACAAGGCTGTTGTCAGTTTACAAGTCTGCAAACCTGTATAGCTTATGAATGGCTGGAATAAATGATTATGCTGACTGTTTTCAATACCATGTTGCATTTAACGGCTATAGTTGAAGAGGTTGTTGACATGAGGATGTCATGACCAGAAACAGCAGAGTTTGAATGATTATACAAACTCCCTCATTATCTTTCACATACACAAGAGCCTACTCAAATTATTTAAAACAAAGTCACTCCTGTTTGATTTTGTTGTGATCATTATGGGGAATGTCACACTGTATGATTTAAGATTACAGATGTGTGAATTATATAAATGAAGACTATGATTTAAATGACTGGAAAAGTCCTTTAGTGAGACACCAGCCTTACAAGACTTAAAAATTAGTCACTCTGTTTCTTTTTTGGTTTTATTGTAGTTATTCAAGCTGATTTTTTTTTTTTTATCAAAGTAGCTCATGGGCATGTAAATGAAGAAATGTCTTACTGAGAGGTTATGTTTAGATTGTAATAGTATAACAGATACACTGTTTTTTTTTCTTTAAAGCAGAAAGATTCTTAGAAAATAAGCTGAATTAAATTTAACAAAATCTAAATTTAGAGTGTTGTAACAAACCTGGATACATGTTTTCATGTTTGTTATACTTTTTTTTATAATACTTGTATGAAGATAATAACCAGCACCACCAGGCATGTTAAATTATCATGTGTAATACTTTTAGCTATACTAGTCTAAAATTACTAAAAAATGTAATACAAATAAACAAATAATAATAATAATAAATATCTTTGTTTAGTTTTAAATACTCAAATTACTACCTCTTCTTGAAAGAGAAGATACATTTTATTTTTAAAACTTGTGCTCAGCTTAGTTTTTTTTTACTTTTCTAGTATTAGACACAGCAAGTAAGCAAATTTTTATTCTTTCAAACATGATTAAAAAGTTTGCACTATAGCATTTTTGCAGAAAATTTAATATTAAACTATAAATAAATGGTAGCAGACATAAGTCACTCACTATTAAGTTGTCATTGCATAAACATATACAAAGAATAACATTTTTTACTTCATCCATTACATGGTTTAAGAATAAAAATTGAAGTGACCATGAAAAAAAAAAATCTAGGAAGAGCCCAGAATCGAACCTACAGCCTCTTGATTGTGAATCAGCAGTTCTTACCTCTACACCACCCAAGCAGTCGTGTCAGCATCATACCCTAACCAGATTTCTTTTTCTTTGGTTAGATTCTTGAATAAAAACATACTTGTTTTGTTATACTTGTACCTTTTGTGAAAGTGTTTACTTGATATTTGGACTTCACACATTATACACTTCATGTGTACATTTTGTCAATTATTACTAAAACATGAAAAATGTTTCTGTTTTAGTTATGTGTTCAAGAATTACTGCCTCACATTTCCTGTACATTGTAGATACGGAACACACATGAAGTGTATGTATTCCAAATGATGATATATTATTTACCCTATACAATTCCAGGCACCTCACACCCAGATAAAGAGACTTGAGCTCTGAGTATCTTCTGTGTGACTTGGGCAGTGTCAGTAGGGGAAGCAATCTACCTGTTTGTACTGATCAACACATTTGTAAAACAAAAGACGCTAATGGAGAGGTGCTTATGAATTTAAGGTGCCCCGGGATTTTGAGTTTTTTCGTAGGCTTCAGTGTTTCTAGTGTTAACGTTGTGCTCTGCAAATAAATGTTTTGTAAAGTAGTCAGATGTTCCGTACAGAACAAATAGAAAGAATCTTTATTGTGTTCATTATTTCTTTGAGTATCATACAGTGTAAGAATGGTAAGAAACAAGTGTTGCATATGTATCTTTAATTAGTACAATGTAAAAATTTGAAACAAATAAGTGCATGTATATTTACGTAGTGTTTCAGCTGCCAATATCAGTTGATTACGTGTGCATGGGTATTTTATGAGTAATAGTATTTCCATAGACTCGCAAAAGTTTGACTTGCTGTCCTATAAAATCTGATTTTTCTAAGGATGCACAACACTCCGTGCAATCTCCATTTGTCAGTCAAACAGCACGAAGTATTAAATTGCAGGGATGTCAATAATCATGGAATCATTGGTTTTGTTAAAATTAATTCTTGAGGAGGGATTTTCTTTTTCTGACTAAATTACTTCAATCAAAGGTTGGTCTTGTCAAATGTTTTTCAGTGCGAGATTAAGGTGATTCACAAAAGGTTATTAATTTTTTTTTTTTGCATCAGACAGCCACAGCATTAAAACCACCTGCTTAATATTGTATAGGTCCCATTTTTGCCACCAAATCAGCTCTAACCTGTCAAGCCATGAACTCCACAAGACTTCTGAAGGTGTCCTGTTGAATCTGGCACCAAGACCTCAGCAACAGATCTTTTAGGGTCCTGTATGCTGTGAGGTGCCATGGATTGGACTTGTTTTTTCAGCACATCCCACAGTTGCTCAATCAGATTGAGATCTAGTGAACTTGGAGACCAGTTGTGCACCATGCATACTTTGTCATGTTCTTCTAACCATTCCTGAGCAATTGTCCCAGTGTGATAGGGCAAATTATCCTCCTCAAAGAGGCCACTGTCATCAGGGAATATTGTCGCCAAGAAGGATTATATGCTGGCTTTAACAATCTTTAGGTAGGTGGTATGTGTCAAAGTAGCATCCACATGAATGCCCGGACCCAATTTTTCCCAAAAGATCATTGGCCAGAGCATCACACTTTCTCTGCTGGATTGCCTTCTACCTGCAGTGCATCCTGCTGCCATCTCCTTTCCAGATAAATGATACCCAGACATCCAGCCATCCACATGATTGAACAGACCAGGTTACTTTCTTCTTTTGCTCCATTCTCCATGTTGTGATGCTCACGAACTGATTGTAGGTGCTTTTGGTGGTCGACAGGGGTCAGTATGAGCAGTTTGACCAGTCTCTGGCTTCACTGCCCTGTATGCAGCAAGCTGCGATAAACTGTTTGTTCTGACACCGTTCTCTCATGGCCAGCATTTCTTTCAACAATTAGTGCTACGTTAGCTCATCAGTGAGGCTTGAGCACCCATGACCTTGTCACCGATTCACTAGTTGCTCTTCCTTGGACCATTTTTGGTAGGTACTGACCACTACATCCCACAAGATCTGCTATTTTTGGAGACCAATGTGTGGCCATTGTCAGAGTTGCTCAGATCCTTATACATGTTTATTTTTCTCTCTTCCAACATATCACTTTCAAGAACTGACTGTTCACTTGCTGCCTAATATATCCCCGACTCTTTAAAAGATGTGTGTGTATGTGTATATATGTGTATGTATATGTATGTATGTGTATGTATGTGTATGTATGTGTATATATATTATATATGTATGTATGTGTGTGTGTGTACGTATCCTTAGTGTATTATATTAAACTGCACTGCTTATTTTCACAGTGTATATCTTTGTCACCTCAGCACCACACTGAACGGTGTGAGGTGTGTTTTTTCCTACCACCAACCCACAAGTTTTCCCTCCAAGTTGGAGAGGTTTGCAGAGGAACATAGTCATTGTTTTTTATTCAGTTCTCTTTTGAGCGTGCTTTATCAAATAATAAATGATTGTTTAAAATATAAATACGTTTGGAAACCGAAGGTGTGAATATACATAATATATGACCCCCACCATTGACAAGGTATATTGTTGTTGATTTTGAATTATTTAGGCATTTAATTTTATTTTTGTCTTTGTTTCTAGGAATGTGCTAAACGGATAGCTAAGGTGTCTGCAGAAGCCAAGCTAGAAGTTGATGAGGAGCAGTACTTAAATTCATTTCGCCCTCATTTAATGGATGTTGTTTACACATGGGCTAACGGATCCACCTTTGCTCAGATATGTAAAATGACAGATGTTTTTGAAGGTAACTGCTATTTAAATGAGATGAGCAATATTGGGGTGTTCAATTTCAGTTAGTGTTTTAGACAAGCCATAAATTAAGAAGCTAAATTAAATGATCCACGGGACTTCAGTCAGCATGTTGTATTTTTTTAATTTCACTTGTATTTTTTTTTTTATTTGTTGTTGTTTTAATTGTAAAGAAGAAATGTCCAGTACAATATTTAGCTGACAGAAGGCTCAAACATTTTTTGCTTTTATAGGTAATATTATCACTATTTTTATACAGTACATTAATGGCTTTGGGTTTCTGAGACTTTTATGAAGTTAAAAGTGTTCACATATTGCATAAATGCTGTAGTACACTAATTCTGAACTGATTAACAGTAATATTATGGACCCATCTATAGCATGAGCATATTCATTTTATGATTTTATTAAAGTATTAATAATTTACTATATGTCAATTAAGTCTATATAATTTTGCTTAATTATCTACAAAAATCCTTGACTGATGCCTTTTGATTTCTGTGTGTAAACAGCTGGATTACATGGTTCATTGAAGTCAGGGTAAAAATAGATTTTAAAAAGTATTGCAAATAGGACTGAAGTGATTGTTCCATATCTCTCTATTATAATAAAAAAGTCTTGGGTCGAGACGTGATTTTTTCGGAGACACTTTAATGACCGGCGAGACAAGGAAATGAGACAAAAGGATAGCTGCTGTACAGGCTTTTAAATGATCGATGAGCAGCACGACATGCAGATCATGCAGCACGGCACAAGCAGCAGCAAGCCAGCTGATCAAGCATAGAGGAGGTAAAAAAATGTATTTGTTTCCCATTGTATTACCGTTTAAAAAAGGGGTTTTGTAGGAGCGACCGCATCTCCTCAGCGTGCGTTCAGCCCCCCTCTTCATAACGTGAGAGGCAGAGACGTGAAGTGGCAGGCGCGTAGCGCACCCCAGGGAGGGGGAGTAACTCATTCACTACAGCTTTATTACTGGCAAATATCAAGAAATAAAAATGAATGAAATGAAAATAACACTTTTTAAATTGTATATCCGGTTAACCAAATGCCGGGGGTCGGCGAGCGAAGCAAGCAGGGGGCAGAGCCGCCTAGTTATCAATAAAGTTGACATTGAAAATGTATTCACATATATTTTTGTTAACAAATTTATGTACAGTTTCAAATGAGGCACTGCTAGGTCTGCTGCAGCCCACTTTTTAATGGGTATCCTCCTGCTGTTAACCACTTGCAACACAGGAAGGACATCCATTCCTTTGTTTCGGGCACAGATCAGACTTGACTTAAAATTCTTGAACAAATAAGCAGATGAAATGTTTGGTATGTTAATATTTAGATTTTTAAGGTCGGCTCTCACCATTTAAGAGAAGCTGAGGAATGTTTAAATGAAGTAATGATGCTAACAGAAAGTTAATTCATGTTGTAGATACAGCGAAAGCTGTGTAACTAGCATAGCCGAAATATAACCAGGCATTCACTGCATTTTGGTATGAAGTAAATTGTGACAACACAAACTATGTGCATGTATACAGAAAGGATCTGCATCCATCTTTCATAACGAAATTCACTATCAGTGGCTTATACTAGGTGTAGTGAAAAATTTAAGAGTCCCAAGAAATGCACATGAAGTACAAGGAACTCTGTGACTCGCCAAAAAGCAAATTGATTTTAGTTGGAATAAGCCAGTTTGTCTGTAAATGGTGTTTTCTTTTTAAATAATTAGTTCATGAATATAGGATGACTACAAAGAAGCGAGAGTTGGAGAGGATAAAAGATTAAACTTTTCGGGAAAGCAGAGAAGAATCACATTCTTGAGTCACAGAGGGTTATGAACAATGGAGAGTTTACAGTGTACACAAATGTAAGAAATGGAGCAGAACATTAAAGAAAATACAAACCGTGAGTGTTGTAAGTTAATGAGGAATTGTGGTAACCATCTCTGTGTAATATCAGAAGCCAACCCTATACATGGCATCAGCCCAGGCAGATAGTGTATAATCAATACAGTAATCCCTCACTTATCGCGGGAGATAGGTTCCAAGGCTGACCGCGATAACTGAATTTCCGCGAAGTAGGGACACTATATTTATTTAATTATTTAACGTGTATTTGGACGTTTTTAAACCCTCCCTGTATTGTTTACAACCCACCATTTACTCTATTAAAAACAGGAACAACTGCTAAGCAATATGAAATCGGTAGATAAGTTTACACTTACTGTATAGCGAAGTACACGTAGCAGCTTTTAGGCGGTCATGACGTCGTCGACCTTGTTGCAAAGATTCCTAAAGCAGATTCCATCCAGACTACTGCCTTATCACGTCCACTTGCAACTCGTTTTGCACCCTGGTTAAAGGACACTGCGGCTGTAGATCTTATATGCTTTTCCTCCTTTTTAAATAAAGAGAATCGATGTCCTGCAGTGGTGTAGCTGTTCCCTTCCTTCAACATATCTAAAACTTTTACCTTTTCTGCAATCATTTGCATCTTCTGTTGGTGCTTGGACACGGCCCCTGAAGCATTAGCATGTTAATGATGAATGAGTGAGATGAGACTTCCTGGTTATTGCAACACTCGTTGCTGAGCCAATCAGCAGCACACAGGAACTTAACTGCATGCTCTGATTGGGTAGCTTCTCAGCAATCCGCCAATAGCATCTCTTGTATGAAATCAACTGGGCAAACCAAGTGAGGAAGCAAGTAAACAGACCCATTGTCCGCAGAAACCCGCGAAGCAGCGAAAAATCCGAGTTATGTATTTAGATATGCTTACATATAAAATCCGCGAAGTCATGAATCCGCGAAAAGTGAACCGCGAAGTAGCGAGGGATTACTGTATATACGTTTGAGTTGAGAGACAACTGAATTAGCTTCTATATAGACAGAAGAAGCATGTATTCAGTCAAGGACTTAATTTAATTAATTTCCTAAATTCTAATTGTATGGTTCTATTCCTGGCATTGTTTAACTTTGTATTTTTGTGAAAGCATTTATATAGTTTCAGTATAGTTTTGTTATATCTCTGTGGTAGACAAGTGAGAAAGTGACTGGGGTTGAGCTGAATTTCTTAAAGCAAAATATCTGGTTTCCATGGTATGTAAAACATTTCATTGAGTGAAATTATATGTAGGGTAAAGGTGGTTTAAAAAGCTTGTACAGTGGAACCTCGGGTCTCGACCGTAATTCGTTCCAAAACTCTGGTCATAACCCTATTTGGTCGTGACCCGAAGTAATTTCCCCCATATGATTGTATGTAAATACAATTAATCCATTCTAGACCGTACGAATTGTATGTAAATATATTTTTGTAAAGATTTTAAGCACAAATATAGTTAATCATACCATAGAATGCACAGCGTAATAGTAAACTAAATGTAAAAACATTGAATAACACTGAGAAAACCTTGAACAACAGAGAAAACTAACATTGCAAGAGTTCACGCTATTGCACTACGAACCGCTCGCTAAAAACACTTTTTTTAATGAGTTTGAAGCACAGGGAAAAAAATGAACATTTGAAAAATCCGTAACTTAATAAACAACCAAGAAAAGTAACATTGCAACAATACACGCTACAAACCGATTGCTGTAAACAGAAGTGAAGTGGAGGTTAAAATCCAATAGAAAAAAGTCTTCATTAAATACGAGGTTAAAACAATGCTCGATTCAGTCTCTTTAAAAACAAGCCCGGTGCATTCTTTAACTGCCTTCTTGGCCTTATGCGGCCACCAGCCCTCTCTTGCGTGTGTCTCTCTCTTTCTCTCTCGCGCGCGCGCATATATATATATATATATATATATATATATATATATATATTAGTGTGTGTGTGTCTTCTTTCTCTTGAGCGCCTGTCTGTCACACTGTCTCTCTCTCGCGCTGCACAGGGAGAGACTGAACACATGCAGAAATCATCAGGGCGCACAAACCGAAAGGGAAACTAGCTTGTTCGTATACCAAGTGTGTGGTCGTGAACAGATTCAAAAGTTTTGCGAACTTTTTGGTTGTAACCCGATTTGTACGTGTTGAGAGACGTTCGTCAACCGAGGTTCCACTGTAATTTTATCAGTGTGCTAATTTTTGAAGCTCTCAGTATTTCATGTGTGCCATATATTAAATCTTTTAGTTTAAGAGGACATATATGATTTGCTTGTAAATGTGAGATTGTCAGTTGTATATCTGACCTACTATATTTTCTGCACCACTCAATACTTAGTGAATTCTGAACTTCATAATTGTTCTAGCTGCTGCATATATGCTCAGTGTTGCATATAAATTGGAGGGTAGTGTAAAAATCCTTTCTGTGTCAATCCTTATCAGCAAAAAATCTAGTGCTATGGTATTTATGCCATAGTCCCAAAGTACGAGTGTAAAATTGAGTCTCCAGCCCTTGGTTCATTTTAACTTTGAACACCACTGCATTTTAGTAAACAACTTTAAAGGTGAACTCTACAATGCTTACAGTCTCTGTTGTTTATTTAACTTTATTATATTAAATCAGAAAGAAATTGTGGAAATGCAAAAAGAATAGCTGTTTCTAATTATTAAAATGGAGTATGTAATGCCCCTTTTTGTAAATTCTCAGGCAGATTTATGCATGTGTGTTCTTTTTTTATTAAGCTGTTTTCAACTTCCTGTTTTAGAATAGAAACAAAGTTTTAGTTTGTATAACTACCATCTGGAACTAACATGAGGTTTAGCTACAAAGAAAAGAGAGAGGCATTGAAGAGGTCATGTTACTTTACCTCTGATCTAACTTCCAGGAACACATAGCATGCTTAGTTTGTCAATAGACTTAAACATGGGACTTGTGCCATAGAGGATATTTTGACAGAAATTTGATGCTCAGCCA
The DNA here is from genome assembly GCF_900747795.2 of Erpetoichthys calabaricus. Classification (NCBI taxonomy): domain Eukaryota; kingdom Metazoa; phylum Chordata; class Cladistia; order Polypteriformes; family Polypteridae; genus Erpetoichthys; species Erpetoichthys calabaricus. Next base: position 227,493,049 of record NC_041398.2, on the reverse strand, counting down.
GTTAAGGCTTGTTGCCTTTGTTGCTAGATTTGAAGTGCTTTATAAATACCCAGTCAAGGCCTGCTTTACATAAGAAAATTTTCTATTTTAGATTTTTAAACCGCAATGCTCATATTAATAAGCATTAAATATTTATTAAGATAGCAATTGTGGGACTGGGAGAATCCTTTGTAATGCTACCCCCTTAAACAAGAAGTGCTATGAAACACAGATGACTAATTTAATTTAAAGCTAACAGATGCAAAATTGCATGGCAGATTGTCCCCTTAATTCACGAGGCTGCAAAAAGGGAAGCTTATAAACACATTATGTAAGTTGTCTAATCACCGTGAATTGTCTGTGTTCTGTACAGAAAAAGTAAAAGTGGTGTACAACAGCTATATGGTACAATGTCTCTGAATTGTGAGCATCCAGCTTAAATGGGTTGCAGACTGGGTGTATTTTATGCATACAACAAAGTCAGACTTTAATTTGACAGCTGTGTAGCATTTTTGGTGACAAGATGAAAAACAATATGGCCTGCTATTCCTTCCAGATATTGTGTAATACATTTCTCAATTATAACAGCAAAATGCCTGGCTTTTAAAGGCATAGTAACTCTTCTTTTAAATGTTAAAATGCATGTTTTCTAAGAAGTAGTAAAGTTGCTTTTTTTCTGTCACAAAAAAATTACATTTGAACTTTCCAAATTTTATTATGTTTTTTGTAAAGTTTGTTTTATTGTCACCAGAGTAAAATGAAACAATTACACTTTTTCTAGATTTCATTTAAAATGTTGAAAATGTAGAAATATGACAAAGGCTAATTTCTGAAGAATAAGATGAGTTTTTGCATCTAGTATACAAATCCATTTACCACAAAACCCAGAAATGGGTGAGAGAATTTGTTTCAGGTGTTGGAAGGTACTGGGAAGTGCAGTTACCCAAGTCTAGGGTTGTATGGCTCAAGCCTCAGAAACATCCCCCTCTAACCCTAACAACCCTAACCCTTAATGCTCTTTCGTTACATCAGCACATTATCTGTGCATCTAATTAGAGTAATTAGAATTCAGAACAAGTACCCTAAGTTCTTGTCAATAAGCCGCGGCTTATCTAAGGAAAAAAGTTGTGAAAATGAAAAAATAGAATATCGGCTTATACATAAGTCCGGCTTATACATCCATCGCGGGGGTTGCGTTCCAGAACCACCCGCGAAATAAGAATATCCGCGAAGTAGAAACCATATGTTTATATGGTTATTTTTATATTGTCATGCTTGGGTCACAGATTTGCGCAGAAACACAGGAGGTTGTAGAGAGACAGGAACGTTATTCAAACACTGCAAACAAACATTTGTCTCTTTTTCAAAAGTTTAAACTGTGCTCCATGACAAGACAGAGATGACAGTTCCGTCTCACAATTAAAAGAATGCAAACATATCTTCCTCTTCAAAGCAGTGAAGCAAACAAATCAATATGTCTGTTTGGCTTTTAAGTATGCGAAGCACCACGGCACAAAGCTGTTGAAGGCGGCAGCTCACACCCCCCTCCGTCAGGAGCAGACAAAGAGAGGGAGAGTTTGTTTTTCAGTCAAAAATCAATACGTGCCCTTCGAGCTTTTAAGTATGCGAAGCACTGTGCAGCATGTCTTTTCAGGAATCAGCTTTACAAAAGATAGCAACGTGAAGATAATCTTTCAGCATTTTTAGACGAGCGTCCGTATCGTCTAGGTGTGCAAACAGCCCCCCTGCTCAATCCCCATACGTCAGGATCACAGATAGTCAGCGCAAGAGAGAGAGAACAGTAAGCCGGGTAGCTTCTCAGCCATCTGCCAAAAGCGTCCCTTGTATGAAATCAACTGGGCAAACCAACTGAGGAAGCATGTACCAGAAATTAAAAGACCCATTGTCCGCAGAAATCCGCGATATATATTTAAATATGCTTACATATAAAATCACAATTTAAATGACCGCTACGCGCTCGTGTTGACTCGGCGACGCCCAGAGCAGAAAGAACGCGCCCCGGCCGCTCCAACCGCGCCATGCGGGGAGTGAGAGAGACGGCAATATCTCACACTCTCTCCCCCCTTAAAGAAATTAAATGGGCGCGAGTGAGACCACTGACCTCCCTCCCTTCTATTAGTTATAGGTTATAGTACGTTCGGCTTATCCATGAGTCCGGCTTATCTATGATACGATTTTATTTTAAAAATTCGTATGATTTTTGGTCTCCGGCTAATACATGAGTCCGGCTTATAGACAAGAACTTAGGGTAATACATTTCATTGTTGCATACTTGAGATTTTAATAATCACACAATATCACCATATTTGTTTCACTCATTTTCTCCCAAATATAAAGTGTGTAAAAATAATACACTAGTATCCTGTAAATATAATCATGAACAACAGTACAGTTGAATGTCATAAAATAATTTGCAATATAATTTTAAAGAATTATTTGCATTTTGCAGTTGAATGTAGTTTATCATGAGGATTCTGTAATAGTGGTGCTATAATGAGGGCATTCTCTAGGGCAGGGGTAGGCAACGTCGGTCCTGGAGTGCCACAGTATGTGCAGGTTTTTGTTCCAACCCAGTTCCTTAACGGGAACTCAATTATTGCTGATGAAGCACATATTGCTTAAGTGACATTAATGCTTCATTTTAGTGGTCTCGCTTGTTAAGGTTCTCCAACCTTAATTGCTTATTTCAATCTTAAACTGCTGCATTCAGTATTTTAATTGCTCCTTATTAGCAATAAGATGTAAAACAGGGGTAGGCAATGTCGGTCCTGGTGAGCCGCAGTGGCTACAGGTTTTCATTCCAACCCAATTGCTTAATTAGAAACCAATCATTGCCAATCTCAGACCTTATTTAATTTTATGGCTTGTTAGTCTGTGCAATGTAAGGCTTTTATATCGTAGATTTTTTCCTTTCCAAGGATATCATCCAAATGATTTGAAGCCTAAAACAGATCATTTTCAGTCTGTCACATTTTTCTATTAAGTGTTTTATTAAATCAAACCGTGCATGATGAACACACACAGATGTAATTGGAAAAAAGCTAGCTGGAGAACTGCTGGCTGCTTTGTCTTTTACATCTTATTGCTAATAAGGAGCAATTAAAACACTGAATGCAGCAGTTTAAGATTGAAATAAGCAATTAAGGTTGGAGAACCTTAACAAGCGAGACCACTAAAATGAAGCATTAAAATGTCACTTAAGCAATATGTGCTTCATCAGCAATAATTGAGTTCTCGTTAAGGAACTGGGTTGGAACAAAAACCTGCACATACTGTGGCACTCCAGGACCGACGTTGCCTACCCCTGCTCTAGGGCATGAGGAATACTCTATTCTTAGGCTACTTTAGGCTTATTACATTCTATGCTGTTATATCTTGCATAACCTATGGTGATGTTTCCTGAGTGGAACACAGAGTGCCCAGTTAATACTTTATCATTAACTGTTAAAAATAACTTTACAGTAAGATATATTATAGCCAGTTATAACTGAAATCTTTAAAATGTTTTTTAAATAAACTACATTATTTTAGAAGATGTTGTTATAATTTAATACATTTCTTGCTAGAGTTTTTAAAATCATTTCCATGCATATTTTATTAGGTTTTCATTCAAAAAGAGTAGCAAATCTAGGTGTTTTATCTAAACTTATTTTTTACCTGTTAAAAAAAGGAAAGTTGTAATTAATTATGGTGGAATCAGTATAGTTTTATTTGAAGAAAGCAATCTCCTTTTAAAACTACAGTATACATAATAGAATAAAAATTTCTGCTTCTCCAAGTGCAGTTGGTCATCGTATATTTACTCTGCTTAGATATTTTTATTTTATTTTTAGTGAATTGGACTACTTCCATATTCCCTGTAGTAAGATCACATTACTGTCAAGTGAGTTCAAGCATTAAAAAAATCTGGCAGCACAGAAGAGTGATTCAGTCCTCTTTCCTTCTAGGAAGTAAAGCCACATCTACTTTTAAAGGTTATTATGTGAAGCTTTATTATTTAAAGAGCAGTTAACAGATAAATACTTGTTTATTGTGAGGTCATAATAGATGTTTAGATTATATACTGTAGTTTTGCTAACATTATAGTTGTTTTTTTTCAGTTTATTGTTGAACTTTAGGAGCTGATGTAAAACTGGAGTTGTGGCATCATAAATTGAAATATGTGGAGGTCAGTACAACTGAAATGAGAAAATAGTAGATTGTTTGTTTGATTTTTGATATGGCATTGCTGGAAAATTGTATTTAAATTTTTCTTACTAATATTATATATTCCTTTTTTGTTTAAAATTTTTTTAAATGATTTAGTTTTGTGATGCTTTTACAAACTATGTAGTAAATCGTAAATGACAACTTTCTGCATCAGGTTTTAATTGCCTACTGTATATCTCCGTGTAGTTTTCTGAAGCCCAGAAAGAAGGGATTTATTCAAGTTATTTATAATGTACAGTAGGAGATATTTGTTTCAAAGGAGAAGTTTTTAAGAAACAATCTATTATGAAAGTTAAAGATAAAAGATAAGTTTTTGTATCAGGTATTGGCAAATTATAGTTCATCTTTCAGTTATTTTATATAAATATATAGGGCCCACCACCTGCAAGAGAGGCCATAGGGGTTGGGTGCAATACGATATGGGTGGTGGCCGAAGGCGGGAACTCTGGCGTTCCTACCCTCGGTTGGTGAAGCTGGCTCTTGGGACATGGAATGTTACCACTCTGGCAGGGAAGGAGCCTGAACTGGTGCGTGAGGTTGAGAGGTCCCGGCTCACATCTACGCACGGTCTGGGCTCTGGAACCATTTCTCTTGAGAGAGGCTGGACTTTGTTCCAATCTGGAGTTGCTGTGGGTGAAAGCCAATGGGCTTGCTTATGGCCCCCCGGCTCGAGGCCTGTACATTGGGGTTCTCCCCGTTGGACGAGAGGGTTGCTTCTCTGCGCCTTCGAGTTGAAGGAAGGACTCTGACTGTTGTTTGCGCTTATGCATCGAACAACAGTTCGGAGTACTCGGCCTTCTTGGAGTCCCTGGAAGAAGCACTGCGAGGTGCAGCTTCTGGGAACTCTATCGTCCTGCTGGGAGACTTTAATGCTCACGTCGGCAACAACCATGAAACCTGGAGAGGTTTGATTGGGAGGAACGGCCTCCCTGATCTAAACTCGAGTGGTGTTCAGTTGTTGGACTTCTGTGCTGGCCATGGATTGTCCATAACAAACACCATGTTCGAGCATAAGGGTGTCCATAAGTGCACTTGGCGCTAGGATACCCGAGGTTGCAGCTCGATGATCAACTTTGTAATCGTGTCATCGGATCTGCGACCTTATGTCTTGGACACTCTGGTGAAGAGAGGGGCTGAGCTGTAAACTGATCACCACCTGGTGGTAAGTTGGATCAGATGGCGGGAGAGGCTGCCAGACAGACCAGGCAGACCCAAATGTATAATGAGGGTCTGCTGGGAGCATCTGGCGGAGGAACTGGTCAGAAAGATCTTTAACGGGTCTGGTTGACCAGTGGGACTTCAGAGGCAGCTGAGGGGTACCGGTGGGCCAAGCGTGTGATGGCATCAGCTGTTGCTGAGGCAAAAACCCGGGCATGGGAGGAGTTTGGGGAAGTCTTGGAAAACAACTTTCAGTTGGCACCGAGCAGGTTCTGGCAAACTGTCAGGCGCCTCATGAGGGGAAAGCGGTGCTCCGCCAACACTGTGCACAGTAGAGATGGGGCCCTGCAGACGTTATTGACCGGTGGAAGGAATACTTCGAGGATCTTCTCAATCCCACCAGCATGTCTTCCTTAGAGGAATCAGTGCTGGAGGACTCTGGGGGGTGGGGGGGGGGGGGCCGAGGTAGTCAAAAAGCTCAGAGGTGGCGGGGCACCTGGGGTGGATGAGGTTCACCTTGGATTCATCAAGGCTCTGGATGTTGTGGGGCTGTCCTGGTTGACACATCTCTGCAACATCACATGGACATTGGGGGCAGTGCCTCTGGATTGGCAAACCGGGATGGTGGTCCCCCTTTTTAAGAAGGGTGACCAGAGAGTGTGCTCCAACTATAGGGGGATCACACTCCTCAGCCTCCCCAGTAAGGTCTATTCAGGGGTGCTGGAGAAGAGAGTTCGGTCGATGGTTGAATCTCGGATTCAAGAGGAATAATGCGGATTCCGTCCTGACCGTGGAACACTGGATCAGCTCTACACCCTGGCCAGTATCCTGGAGGGGGCGTGGGAGTTTGCCCAACCAGTTCACGTGTATTTTGTGGATTTGGAGAAGGCATTCGACCGTGTCCCTAAAAGCATCCTCTGGGGTGTGCTTCGAGAGTACGGGGTACATGGTTTGTTGTTACGAGCCATTTAGACCCTGTACAAGAGGAGCAGGAGCTAGGTCTGCATTGCCGGTAATAAGTTGGGTTCGTTTCCTGTTGAGGTTGGACTCCGCCACGGCTGCCCTTTGTCACCAATTCTGTTCATAAGTTTTATGGACAGAATTTCTAGGCTCATCCAAGGCGTGGAGGGGGTATGGTTTGGTGACTCAGAATCTCGTCTCTATTTGTGGATGACGTGGTTCTGATGGTTCATCGGAAAGTGACCTCCAGCTCTCACTGGAGCTGTTCACAGCCGAGTGTGAAGCGGCGGGGATGAGAGTCAGCACCTCTAAATCCGAGGCCACGGTTCTCAGCTGGAAAAGGGTGGAATGCTCTCTCCGGGTTGGGAACACATTACTGCCTCAAGTGGAGGAGTTCAAGTATCTCGGACAATCGGTGCGGCATCTGCAGTAATGCGGGCTCTTGCAATAGTCCGTCGTGGTGAAGAGAGAGCTGAGCCAAAAGGCGAGGCTGTCGATTTACCAGCCGATCTATTTTCCTACCCTCACCTATGGCTACGAACTTTGGGTAGTGACCGAAAGAGCAAGATCGCGGATACAAGCGGCCAAAATGAGTTTTCTCTGCAGGGTGGCTGGACTTTCCCTTAGAGATAGGGTGAGGAGTTCAGTTATCCGGGAGAGACTCAGAGTAGAGTCGCTACTCCTCCGCATTGAGAGGAGTCAGTTGAGGTGGTTCGGGCATCTGGTCAGGATGCCCCCGGACGCCTCCCTGGGGGGGTGTTCCAGGCATGTCCCACTGGGAGAAGGCCACAGGGCAGACCCAGGACACGCTGGAAGGATTATATCTTCTGGCTGACCTGGGAGCGCCTCGGGGTCCTCCCAGAAGAGCTGGAGGAGGTGGCCAGGGAGAGGGAGGTCTGGGCTTCCCTGCTTAGGCTGCTGCCCCCGCGACCTCACCTCGGATAAGCAGTGGATAATGGATGGATGGCGTGTGTGTGTGTGTGTATATATATATATATATATATATATATATATATATATATATATATATATATAATATAGTTGTGCATCAAAGTTTGTGAACCCTTTAGAATCGTCTATATTTTTGCATAAATATGACCTAAAACATCATTCATATATATATATATATATATATATATACACACACAGTATTTGTGTATGTATAATACAGTGCATCCGGAAAGTATTCACAGCACATCACTTTTTCCACATTGTTATGTTACAGCCTTATTCCAAAATGGATTCAATTCATTTTTTTCCTCAGAATTCTACACACTACACCCCATAAAGACAATGTGAAAAAAGTTTACTTGAGATTTTTGCAAATTTATTAAAAATAAAAAAATTGAGAAAGCACATGTACAAAAGTATTCACAGCCTTTGCCATGAAGCTCAAAATTCAGCTCAGGTGCATCCTGTTTCCCCTGATCATCCTTGAGATGTTTCTGCAGCTTAATTGGAGTCCACCTGTGGTAAATTCAGTTGATTGGACATGATTTGGAAAGGCACACACCTGTCTATGTAAAGTCCCACAGTTGACAGTTCATGACAGAGCACAAACCAAGCATGAAGTCAAAGGAATTGTCTGTAGACCTCCGAGACAGGATTGTCTCGAGGCACAAATTTGGGGAAGGTTACAGAAACATTTCTGCTGCTTTGAAGGTCCCAATGAGCACAGTAGCCTCCATCATCCGTAAGTGGAGGAAGTTCGAAACCACCAGGATTTTTCCTAGAGCTGGCCGGCCATCTAAACTGAGCGATCGGGGGAGAATGGCCTTAGTCAGGCAGGTGACCAAGAACCCGATGGTCACTCTGTCAGAGCTCCAGAGGTCCTCTGTGCCGAGAGGAGAACCTTCCAGAAGGACAACTATCTCTGCAGCAATCCACCAATCAGGCCTGTATGGTAGAGTGGCCAGACGGAAACCACTCCTTAGTAAAAGGCACATGGCAGCCCGCCTGGAGTTTGCCAAAAGGCACCTGAAGGACTCTCAGACCATGAGAAACAAAATTCTCTGATCTGATGAGACAAAGTTTGATCTCTTTGGTGTGAATGCCAGGCGTCACGTTTGGAGGAAACCAGGCACCGCTCATCACCAGGCCAATACCATCCCTACAGTGAAGCATGGTGGTGGCAGCATCATGCTGTGGGGATGTTTTTCAACGGCAAGGACTGGGAGACTAGTCAGGATAAAGGGAAAGATGTCTGCAGCAATGTACAGAGACATCCTGGATGAAAACCTGCTCCAGAGCGCTCTTGACCTCAGACTGGGGCGACGGTTCATCTTTCAGCAGGACAACGACCCTAAGCACACAGCCAAGATATCAAAGGAGTGGCTTCAGGACAACTCTGTGAATGTCCTTGAGTGGCCCAGCCAGAGCCCAGACTTGAATCCGATTGAACATCTCTGGAGAGATCTTAAAATGGCTGTGCACCGACGCTTCCCATCCAACCTGATGGAGCTTGAGAGGTGCTGCAAAGAGGAATGGGCGAAACTGGCCAAGGATAGGTGTGCCAAGCTTGTGGCATCATATTCAAAAAGACTTGAGGCTGTAATTGCTGTCAAAGGTGCATCGACAAAATATTGAGCAAAGGCTGTGAATGCTAATGTACATGCGATTTCTCAGTTTTTTTATTTTTAATAAATTCGCAAAAACCTCAAGTAAACTTTTTTCACATTGTCATTATGGGGTGTGTGTAGAATTCTCAGGGAAAAAAATGAATTTAATCCATTTTGGAATAAGGCTGTAACATAACAAAATGTGGAAAAAGTGATGCGCTGTGAATACTTTCCGGATGCACTGTATGTAGGAACCCAAGGCAATATATAGAAAATATGGAGAGGGAGGATAAGTGGATGTGGGCCGGGAGATGTGATGAGGTGGGATTCGGAGGGTATTTAGTCTTATGTATTATTTGCATGTTCTTCTTTTCAAACCTGCATATACTGGGTTGACGTCCAAATTTCTGTTAATGGCGTTTCCACTGGATAGTTATGTTTCTGGCACTTTTAATATTAGCCTTGGATTTTACTTGTACTGAGTAAAACCCATTTTCTTGCGCTGAGTGAAACGTAAACTCTTCATTTTGAGACAGCAGCTCCATACCTCTGCACCAGGCAAGCGGACATGTCTATTTTGTATCGAATGATGTTTGCGCTTCAGCTTTTACACATTGACCGCAATATGTAAATTGAACAATTTCTTTTTCTTCAGTTATATTCTTGAATAAAAGCACACTTGTTTTGCTATACCTTTTGTGAAAATGTTTACTTGATATTTGAACTTCAGTCTTCACACATTATACACTTATACACATGTAAAACATTTTTAACATGAAAAAACTTTGTTTTATATGTTCAACCTGTCATCTTACATTTATACAGATCTTTGTAGACGCAGGACACACATGAAATTTATGTATTCCAAACAATTATATATTATTGACCCTATATAATTCTAGACACCTAACTCCCAGATAGAGACTTCAGCTGTGAGAATTTTGTGTCCAACTTCAGCTGCCTCAGTGGGGGAAGGGTGTGCAGGCCGCTTGCTGCTTATGCTGATTGACACATTTTCAAAACAAAGACGCTGATAAGCAGGTGCAAGGGAATGTAAGGTGGCCTGACATTACTAAGATTTTCATAGACTTCAAGGATTCTAGTGTTAATAAGGAGACCAAAAAAAAATAGTGAATGCTTTGACATACCTTCATGACTGATTTATAAAAAGATAGGGAATTTTGCAGATGAGTAGAAATTTCATGTAAACAAGCTCATTCAGTTTACCGATATCTTACTTGTGGCCATCCATCCATCGGTCTTCCAAACTTGCTTTTTCTAGAGCAGGATTTCAGGACTGTTGGCATCTTTCCCAGCAAGCATCATTCAAAAGGCAGGATCAAACCCCAGACAAGGCGCCAACCCATCATAGAGTGAACATTCACACAGGATCAGTTTAGCATAGTAATGATTCTCTCTCTTCCAGATTTTTTTAATGCTATTATGATTTCCGCTATATTGCTTGATAATTTTTTGTTGATATGTTATGAAATTGAGCTTGTGGGGGCATCTCAACAAGGTGAAATGAGGTAATACCCGTATATTAAAACTGTTGTCATATAGATATCATCTGGAGATAGTTTGTGAAATTTCCCAATGGGAGGTTTGTATCTCCCATTTACTACATGCAAATGTTGTAAAGTTACACTGAGTTGCCAAAGTTTTTCTCCAGTTTGTCAGATCTAACATGAACTCAGCAAGAATAACTTTTGTGATTCACTGTGGATGTTCCATTAAAGTATGTTATGCTTAGTTCTTGATGGATAATTATAACGTAAAGTGTTTACAAATGTTTTATAGGAAGAGTCTTTTGTCTTTTGTTACTCTTTTTGAAACTAGCCTGCCAAAATGCTGCAAAGTTGGCTGTTCACAAAATAATTTTAGTTCAATTATTCCTCATTATATCTTAAGATTAGTAATTAAACCCACATGCTTGTCAAACATTATCCTAAAATACTAGATGAATCAATACCAGGAACCATCATTTGTGTTGGCCGTCATAGCCTTTAGGTTTAAGTGAATCATTGCCAGGATTAATTGTACTTCTGAGAAAAAGCAAGAAAGTGAGAGAACTTATTTTTAACTCCCTATATAGGTTTGTTTAAAAATGGCCTCTTTCAGCAACAGTGAGGTTTTTTGCCCTTAAGTAACCCATTAGTTTATCAAGGTGTCAGATATAATTTATCAGTTTCGTTTGATAGTATACTGTCTATACTCTCCCAGTTTTAATTTTCCATTACGTTTGGAAAGAGAAACTTCTAAAAGCTAATGGTTTACCTGACACAGTGTATTACTTTCAGCTTAAGTAACACAAACAGCCTGAAATGCCTATGCTAATACATTTGTTGGCTTTACCCTTAGCTACAAGGTTATCAGCTGCATTAGCTTATGCATTATTACTATCAGTATAAAGTAGTAATGAAGCTTTTCTGTATTGTCCAGTTCCTGTCAAATCAAGGGATGGAGTTGGTGCTTTGTTCTGAAAATTTCAAGTTCCATGGTTGAGATTTCCACAGGCTTATATGGAGAAGCATGGGTGAACGTTGTGCTTCTTTGACCAAGGGTCTCTTTCAGTTTAGTTGCACCTATGGTGGCAAGCTGAGCTGCAGTTGCAGTCTTTGAGGTTTCAGACAGTGGTCCTCAATTAACAGCATGTTCTGCTTAGAGTTAATGATTAGTTAACTATTTTTCCTCTGCATGATGATTGAGGATGTTTATGTATGGCCTCACCTGTTTGGTTTACGTCTCTGTACAGTGGAACCTTGGGTCATGAACGTCTCTGAACACGTACAAATTGGGTTATGACCAAAAAGTTTGCCAAACTTTTGCATCTGTTCACGACCACACACTCGGGTGACGAACAAGCCAGTTTCCTTTCCAGTTCGTACGCGGCGATGATTTCCGCACGTGTTCAGTCTCTCCCTGTGCAGCGAGCGAGAAGGCAGTTAAAGAATGCACCGGGCTTGTTTTTAAAGAGATTGCTTTCAGCATTGTTTTAACCTCGTTGTATTTAGTGAAGGTTTTTTCCACTTCACTTCGGTTTTTATGGGATTATTTATTTATTGAAGGATTCTGAAAACACTGCACTTTATTTAATTTAGACTTTGTTTTTGATTGTTGTTTTGTTGATTTTAATAAAAGCACTTGGCACTTTTTGCACCATCTGATTGCTCCATTGTAGTGCCTCACTGTCGTGCTCATCGGTAACATTACTGACGGTGACGGGTTTAAGGGCTCCCGGAAGCGAGATGGGAGCATGCAGCTAACCTGCATCGTCACAGACTTTACCTCAAAACTGTAATCTCCTCTCCACCCAGTTCCTCCTCTCTTCCTTCATGCCAGAACTCGACTCATGCAAGGTTAGTTTGCTTGGTTGTTTATGGTTAGTTTTTGTATAAATTACGGATTTTTCAAATGTTCATTTTTTTTCCCTGTGCTTAAAACTCATTTAAAAAAAAAAGTGTTTACAGAGAGCGGTTCGTAAGACTATGCATGAACTCTTGCAATGTTAGTTTTCTCTGTTCAAGGTTTTCTCAGTGTTTTTACATTTAGTTTACTATTACACTGTGCATTCTATGGTATAATTAATTGTTTTTGTGCTTAAAAATCTTTTAAAAAGAATATATTTACATACAGCTCGTACGGTCCGGAACGGATTAATTGTATTTACATACAATCCTATAGGGGAAATTACTTCGGGTCACGACCAAATCAGGTTGCAACCAGAGTTTTGGAACGAATTACGGTCGTGAACCGAGGTTCCACTGTACTTTTAAAGAGGCTGAACTTGTAATGGCAGTCATTTCTAATGTGATGTCCATGGGAATTCTTTAATCTATTTGAATAGAAGATTGAGCAAGAGTTACATATTTAGAATGTCATTATTTTAGTCTAAATATTAAATAAATCCTTAATAAACACAAATTTGAAAATGCCCAGGCAAAACCAGTAAAGATGACTACAGTTTCAAAATATAAAATGGTATGAAATACTATAGTGATTTGTCAACAAAGAAGTAGCACCATACACACTGTGATGCTGGTGTAATGGTTATCTTACCTTTCATTCAAGAAAGTTCTATTCACACCTGTTACAATGAACTTTTTCTTTAGTCAAGCTTCTTTTATCATTGTCCTAAGCTCTGACACGAATGAATTCAAAATTGTCTCCAGGGTTATTTGATGTAGTTTGAAATTTTTTAGCCCAGGAGGAGAAATAGGAATATCCTATAGAAAGAATCTTTCCAGTACTAACAGTAGTTATGTACTAAACACAATTTGTTTGAGAGTAATAAGGTTTGATAGTACATCATTTGTAATTACTTTTCCACTTTCTCATCAAAGCGATGCCGAATGACTAAGCTAGTACCATTTGTTAGAGGAAAGCCACTGAGAAGCCAGTAGAGACACTAATGGAAGTTTTTAATGTTACTGTGAGTAAGAATGAAAAGGCATAGAAGGTTAATTGTAAAATAGATTTTTTACATTCATATGCTGCAAAATACAGATAGATAAGTGTTAGCTTAAATACAAATTATTTCAACTTTTATTAATAAGAGAAAATAGTGTTTGTAACAAGTCATTCAGGGAGGTCATGGAAGGTTTAAAATTTAGGAGGCACCAAAGAGAATTGTGCTGGAGTGCTTGCTTGTTACTGGCCTCTCTTTATTCTCTTGAGTTGTAATTCCTTCTACATGAGCCTGAAAACAACGTGTAGTGACTGATGTGCATAAATGTAAATGAACAGCTGTAGACAAAGATTCCAAAAATAAATGGAATTACAGATGTGTATAAATATGTTTAGTGTGCCAGCATCTGCTGGCCTTCTTTATAATTTTCATGGCACTGTATGGTGTAATTCAGTGGAAAAATTGGAACGTAACAGTGATCCTTAACACTGAATGAAGTTCCAAAAGCCGTTGTGACTTCACAGATGATTTCATTCTATAACTGTAGACAGATTAATTTGTACATCAGTCTGCTAAAATTTATGGGGAAAAACAAAAGCTGCTTGCAACTTGCAGAACCCTACCTGTTCATTTTATAAATCTTTCTTGCTGGCTGTGATGTAAGTAATTTTTGAGCAAAAATAAATTAAAAAGCATCAGGTACAACTAAATAACAGTAATAGAAAGTCAGCAGTACCAGAGATGTGCTTGGATTAATAAAGTATGTCAAAGTTCCTTTACATGTTTGTTCCAGTGTTTGCATGAAGATGTTTCTAGATTACAGTCCCATCCATAATAGTGAAATGGGGGGACCATGTAGAAAAAAGTACTTTCTACATGGTGAGACCGAAATGTATGCAAATCCCCTTGAATGAAAGTCTGCATTGTGCACCTTAATCATGTCTGAATTGTTTGATTTGTAATCTTAAATTGTTTAGCAGAGGGGCAAATCAAGGACAAATGTGTCTTTGTCTCAAACATTATGGAGGGCTTAGTATTTAATATGATGTATAAATTAAATCAGCTGTTTTAATGCATTTGAATAGGATTTAGTGCAACAATTTCACATTTGGAGGTGCCATTTCTGTATTAAGGAATATTTCTAAGCAAAGTTGCTCATTTACATATTCTAGATTTCCGTGTTATACTGATTAAAGTCATGCACGGCTATGTCCACTGGTAGGGCAAAAATAGAAGACAAACTAGACATTTCATCTAAACGTCTGTGTGTGCGCTACAGTACATTAAATAACACTTACTGGCTTCAACAAACAACTGAACTGTTAATTCAGTGAAGCTTTTTGGTTAGTGTGGGTGCTCCTTTTGCAGCAGCTTGAATTGTAAGGGTGTAATTTAAATCTCTGCTTTTAAATCTCTGTGGAGCAATTAAGCAAAATAGACTTCTGATTTCTCCGGGTTTTATTCACACAAATTCCTCATCTGTTATACCAGTTTACATCATTAATTCTTACTACTTGCATCTATGAGTCTTTTAACCTTGTGTAACACTAATAAGCATTTTGTAGTTTATTGGTCTGAAGTGTTTATTTTAGGTGGCTACTAGTGTGCCACAGCGTTTGAGACCATTTGTGAAATTTCATTTAAAGTATACGAAGGCACTCAGTGCTAACACATCCTGTTAAAGAGCTGCTTAAAGTAGTGGAGCCCTAAATAACTTTGATGTGCTGTTGTGTAGAAGGAGCACATTTAAAGGGGGAAGTGTCACATTTTCAGTCTTTTATTATCGAAAGTATTTGTATGCATATCCAACCAATCCTGTAACCATCACAGTGATCATTGAGCTTTTGAACCATTCTTTTCTGGATATTGATTAAGACAATGGCTGCATTGTTTCCCTCTGATTCTCCCCACCCCAAACTAATCACACAGAAGTGGAAATTTTGATATGAAAACACAAAAGAACAGGACTCTTCCCTTTTAACTCCTAAGTAAAAATGTTCGAGTCTTTTTTTCTATTAATGGAGCCATAAAGACAAGTGAAAGGCTTAAACTTCCGAGACCTCCTGTGACTGGTCTGCTTGCTGTTTTTTCCATTCTTTGGAAGTATACTTCTTGGTTTTAAATTGATACAGTGAAACTTTCTGGAACAAAGAATAATTTAGAATTCGTTCTCTTTATTGTCCTGGTGCCAAAATGTGAAGAACATTTGAAAATTTGCAGTTATGACAGATTCACCTGCCGCTCTTTGAAGGTTCTTTAACCTATGCTGAAAGTCCTGGTTTTAATGCATCTCGGAATGGAGTGCCAGCCAATCAAATGGCACAATAGCTTTTCCTGTAATGATCTTGTTTAGAGCAAACCATTTAAAACAGGTTCTTTGAAATACTAAGTATATATTACTGCAAAAAATTGAAACAAATATATTTTTTTTGTATACTAGGAGGCATAGAACTTCATATTAACATGTTTCTTTAAAATTGGAACAGCAAAATTTGTAGTACTCTTTCCAAGATTTATTATTTAAATGAGCGTATTGCTGCATGGCTTGTTTTTGCATAGAATATGTTGAAAACATTTTTCTTTTTTTATTTACAGGTAGCATTATTCGTTGTATGAGACGCCTAGAAGAACTGCTTCGACAAATGTGCCAAGCTGCTAAGGCAATTGGAAACACTGAACTTGAAAACAAATTTGCAGAAGGTGTGGTAGACCCTGAGTCTTTGATGTCAAACATGTTATATTTGTTTGTCACTACTGTTTGTTAAGCGTTCTTTAAATGTTTCAGTTTTCAGTCCTGTATTGATCGTACAGTATTCCCTTCTGAAATGTTGAAGCGCAGATAGGCGTAGGTCTTCAGGGGGACACCCACTCTGATGCAAAAATTTGCATAACTATTGAAGATCAGGTCCAATATTACTTATACATGTACAGCGCACACATAAGGAAGTTTTTCACATTTTATTATTATACAGCATTGAATAACAGTTGATTGAATTTGTATTTCTTGACAACTGCAAAAAGACTCTTCAATGTCACAGTGAAGACAGATCTATGAAAAATGGTCTAAATTGGTTACAAATATGAAAAGCAAAATAACTAATAACATAAGTACTCTTTCCCTTTGAGTCATTATTTAGTAGATGTGCCATGACAGCTAAGCCTGCGCTCACAGGTCTCTATAAGCTTTGCACATCTAGACACTGCCATTACCCCCACACCCCCATTCTTCTTTGCAAAACTTCTCAAGCAACAAATTCTGAATTGACACTTCACGGTATTAACATTTTAGTTTTAAATCTCCTGTGTAGCTTTGGGTTTATGTTTTTGCTGTTGTCTTGCTGTAAAACAAATCTCCTTCCAAGGTGCAGGGTTTCTTGCAGACTGCATCAGGTTTTCTTTCAAGACTCCCCCATATTTTGGGAATTCATTTACCCTCAGAAACCTTCCTAGGCCTGCTACAAGGAAGAATCCCCACAGCATGATGCTGCCACCACCATGCTTTATGGAGGACATGGTGTGTTTTTGATAATGTGCAGTGGTCAAACCTGGTGTTCAGTCTGATGGCCAAAGAGCTCAGTTTGGGTCTCATCAGACCAACCTTTTACCAGCTGATTTCAAAGTCTCCCGCGTGCGTTCTGTCACACTCTAGCTGAGATGTCATGTGCATTTATTTAATAGTGGCCTTCTCTGTGCCACTCTCCCATAAAACTGTGAGTGGTGAAGCTCCCGGCCACAGTAGTTGTCTGCCCTGTCTCTCCAATCTGATCCACTTGTATTTCCTTCATTGTTATCAGAGGTCTCTTGGTGGCCTCCCTCACTAATCATTGTCTTGCATGATCACTCGGTGTTTGTGGACAGCCTGGCCTAGGCAGATTTACAGCTTTGTCATGGTCTTTCCATTTCTTAATGATTTATTTAACTGGACTCCAACAGATAGTCAGTGTCTTGGATATTCTCTCCATCCCCTAACTTCTGCTTTTCAAACCCCTTTTTTATGTAGTTACTTGGAGTGTTCTTTTGTCATCTTTGTGTAGGTTAGGCCACCATACTGACTTAAAACAAGATGGCCTTTACATATACAGGAGCAGTATAAATGTAGTTAAATCAATTAAAACACCTAGACATGTGACCTCCACTGAACTAATTGTGGGACTTCTAAAACCAGTTGGCTGCACCACTGATGATTTTTATTAAAGATCGAATAATAATGCAATCAATTATTTTGTTTGTTTATATTTGTGATTAATTTAGAATGTGTAATTTTCATAGATCTGTCTTCAATTTGACATTGAAGTGTTTTTCTGTTGAGCAGTAGCAAAACATATTTAAATCCACTATAATTCATTATTGTATAAAAACAAAATGTGAAAACCTACAATGTGTAGAATACCTTTTATAGGCACTGTAATAGAAGCTAACAAAATGACCCCTGAAAGTACCCATTGGAGCCCAGGCTTCCCCACTGGTTAATGAGGGTATTGTGTAGAGGGTGTGCAGTGATATCCGTGACAGTCGGGAGCTGGGCCGCTAGTCAGTTACTGCTTCCAGAGAGTTCAGGATAGTGCCCAGAAGAAGGCCAGCCTTCCAGCTGCAAGTCTGTTATAATCTTTGATTCTCAAGCAAGATTTCCATTTATTTTAACATAGTCGCACATTTTGGACTGGAATGTAATTTCAGCTGCTTTGGCAGTTTGGATCAGACAAGAGTGAGGTAATAGTACATATATATATATATAAATTAAATCTCTGCTTTTATATATTTTGATATATTTATAAAGTCTCAGAGTGCTTAGAAATGTGTTCTGAATTTTTAAAGCTTGACCAATGCATATTACCTTAAGTTGTACCTCATATTTTACTTTCAAATTTTTTTTTGTGTACAAAACACTGGTAAAACATTGCAGATTAGGTTCCCACAGTGTACCGAGTGTGTCACAATTGCAGTTCCACTCCACTAAATGTCATTTTGTAGCCAGCCGTTTGTCTACAAAGCTACTTTTCTCCAGTATCTTTATTGATCTTATTTAACATTTTAACAACATATTTTTATAGTAAAAAGTGGTGCATTTTGCCACTTGCTTTTAATTATATCTTATTTTGCCAGCCTTGTCAGATGTGTTTCCTATAGCTGCCCCTAGTGTCTCATTTGTTTGGTTTCCTTTCCCTCCATTGTATGCCTTAAGGAACTTGGCATGTCTTGGCAGTGGCAAATAATAAAATTGCTGATTAAATTCCAAAGTTAACCACACTGACCTCAAGAACTGAAATGGACCCAACCCCTAGCCAGTGGCATTGCCTTCTCCAATACGTGCACATCTCCTGGGTTTAGTCCTCTGAGTGGTCCTTCCACCTCGCTGCGATTATCCCTAGGTCAGGTCTGCAAAAATGGATGTCATCCCACCTACCCTTTTGGAGCCAACAGGTTTGTCTCGGCTTCTCTGAGGCAGTCCACAAGGCATTGTCTCTGCACTCTCTAAAGACCACCCTCACATGTGCATTAGACTCATGCATTGGTGCAGCTGACATCTTTTGGCCTTTCAGGAGTGTACTCTCAAATCCAGAGAAACTCTTGCTAAAATTGGACAGAAGGTTATCTTAAACTTGACCACTAACTTTACCACTGGCATTCCTTGCTGGGTCCTAGAGGTGAGGCCTTGATAAGGCACACCTCCTTGCAGCTGTCTTAACTTGCCACTAATTCTATATATCCTTGGCGTCCCGAGACACCAGTCAATCTGAACAAGGGCAGGTGGGCTCCTCTTGTCACCATATTTTCAAATTGAGTAAAATTTCTAGGGCCATTGCAGTAAGGTAGCCTTCCTTCTGCCAATGGGAAGTGCCCGATGCCTCCTACTGATCCAATTAAAAAGTAAATTACAACCCAACCTGTTACCTCAAAAATGTTGTAGGTGTGTAGAAAACAATGCCCAAATTAATAGAATGACAAAGCAAAAACAGGATTTTTTAAATTGTGCATGTTTATTAAAAATAACTGAAATATCCCATTCGCACAAGTATTCAGACCCTTTGCAGTGATATGTGAAATCTTGCTCAGTTACAGCCCATTTTATTGATTATCCTTGGTGTGTACCCCTTGTTTGGAGTCCACCTATAGTCAGTTCATGTGATTGGACATGGTTTAGAAAGACACATGGCTGTCTGTAGAAGGTCTCACAATTGGCACTGTGCATCAGAGCAAAAACCAAGCCATGAGGTCAAAGGAATGGCCTGCAGAGCTCTGAGGCAGAATTGTGATGAGACACAATCTGAGGAAGGCTACAGACAATTCCTGTAGCAATGTAGGTTCCCAATAGCACAGTGGTCTCCATAATTCTTAAATGGAAGAGGTTTGTAATGACTATGACTCATATCCAAACTGAGAGGTTGTAGGTCAAGAGCCATAGAAAGAAAGGGGACCAAGAACCCAGTGAGCATTCTGGCTGAGCCCCAGAGAGAATTGGTGTTGTGGTGGGAGAAACTCACAGAAGGACAACAGTCACTGCAGCACTCCATCAATCTGGGCTTTATCTTAAAGAGTCCAGATGGGAAGTGTCTTCTCAGTAAAAGAAACAAGGAGGGCCACTTAGAGTTTGCAGAAAGAGACCTAAAGGACTCCAACTGTTAGAATGACTGTTATATCATTCCGAGAGGAAACCAGGCACTGCTCATCACCTGTGCAGTACCATTCCAGTGATGAAGCATGGTGGTGGCAATATCATGCTGTGGATTCTGGAGACTAGGCAGGGTTGAGGGAAAGCTGAACAAAGTATAGAGATAGCGTCAAAGAACACCCGCACTCTGGATCTTAAACTGGGCTGAAGGTTCACATTCCAACAGGACAACGACCCTAAGCAAAAAGCAAAGACAACACTGAAGTGACTTAGGGGTAACTCTGTGAAAGTCCTTGAGTGGCCCAGACATGAACTCAATGCAACATCTCTGGAGGCACCTGAAGACAGCTGTCCACTAATGGTGTCCGTCCACCTGACAGACCTGAGAACATCTAAGGAGTGATGCGACAAGCTTTACACAACTGGATATCCTTTCTGTAGAAGACCCGAGGCTGGAATTGCTGCGAAAGGGTCTGAATAATTGTGTCAAAGCGATATATTTCACTTGTTAGTAAATGTTCAGTAATTTGTAAAATCCTGTTTTTGCTTTGTCATTTTGGAGTGTTGGATGTTGCTTGATGAGGAGAAAAAAAAATTAACAAATGATTTTAGCACAAGGCTGCAACATAAAATGTAAAAACGTAAAAAGGTCTGAATACTGTGAATCCACTGTATATCCCTGTGTGTGTCTAATGTAGGGACATCTCTGGTTTTGTTCTGAATCACTTGCAGATGTTCCATTTTCTTTATCTTATTATTGTCAATTAATACATTTATTCCAACTAATGGACTGCTTTGAGAAGAGCACAGCTCAGAAGCTCTTAGTCCTCGTCTGCTCTGAGCTCCCCTACGGCTCCACATGTGATTTCCACAGTTCTGTTCACATTCATGGAATGCTCACAGCACGTCTGAACGTTTTGGGAGGAAGTTGTGACTTAGCCGTCTTTGCCTCCTAGTGGACGTGTCCTAGAGATAACACTGACATGCGTTAGCTCTGTCACACTTATTAATTAACAAATTACTTGTATCTGCTTTAAAATGTTTAAGGTCTATTGAGTATCACCAGCAATGTTTCACATGAAATGTCTTTCCTCATTTTCAGGTATTGCAAAGATCAAGAGGGACATTGTGTTTGCTGCCAGTCTTTATTTATAGGCCCACTGCTTCTCCATGAAGCCTGCTGGCACCATCTCCGCTGTTTCATTGACACTGGGTGAACCCGAGAACAACTTCATCTTTGGTGTTAGTAATGTCTGACAAAAACTTTACTGTAGGTGTCTTAAATGTTTTATTTTATCAGTTGTTAATGATAATACAATATATGCAACAGTTTGTACATATTAAGCTTTTACCACATTTTTAATAAAAAAAAAAAAAACACACATTATGCTTAATTGCTGTTCATTCTTTTCATATATAGTGACTGATACAAATTAAACAAGTGTTACTGCTTATACATTTGCTTTTAATATTTGTGTTTACTTGTGAGATATACATATTATATACACAGTGGACTTATTGTTGTATAGCAGCAGTCCCTCCAAGGCTCTTTTTAAAAAGAAGTGAAGCCACCACGACTCTTCAGCTCACACGTAGGTCTTAGAAAAGAAAGAAGCAAGATTACATTCACAGGGTGTCCACATCAGTTCTTTTGGTTGAATTTCTTTATGTATTTATTTTTGTGGTCTAGTGAGAGGAGCCATAGTGATTTCCATTTGTTGGGGTTTCACGTAAAGTTGAGTGAGAAATATCTTCCTCCTTTGGAGAAAAGGAAGTGGTCCTTACTTTAAAAAAGTCAGATACAAAGACAACCTGCAAACCAAACAGAGGAGAAATTGTTAGTCACCATGGGATAGGAATTGGCCAGAGTCTCATACAAGAGCCACAGAGGAACTGAACACTGGGTGGTGGGTCGCGGTTCTGTTGAGCTTTCCAGGATTTTCCCCCCTTTTTTATTTCTTAAATCTGTGTCTTTATTTACTGTTAATTTGGGGTACAATGCTTATTTACCCCATGTAGTTTGTAGAGATGGCTGAGAAAAAAGTTTTAATCTTGTGTGTTCATGCAGAACAGACATGATAAAGTTTGTTGGACCTCCGCATACAACAAGAAAAAAGGTCATGAAAAATCTCCGGTTCCTCTTCACACAATCCACACATCCGGTCATCCCGTCAGTTCAGTTGCTCATTCACGTCTGCTTGTGTTCCATTTTTGCTTCCAAGACCCCTTTCCTGTAGTGGTTTATTCAACAATATTTTAGTACAAAAGTACGTGTTGGGACGTTGTGAGCTTACGACTGGAGGACTTGGCACGTGGATTATGTTGAGACGAGGGACGTGATATTTTTCATGTCTGATTTGATAGTATTTGCTTTTGTCTACATTGAGTTACCAAAGAAGTTGCTTATATCAGAAACTCATTTCTCTTCATTCTCCATGATTCAAATTTTTCTCTGCCATCGCTACAACTTACATGGGGGGGGGGGGGGGGGGGGCAAGCAACATACAAAGAAAAAATACCATTTTTGAGTGAAGTGTTCCATTAACGCTCCAAGCTTTTCCCATTCAGTCCATTGAAGGCCGGACTTTATTTTTCTGTCATGGGTGCGATTAGTTTTCATTTTTAGGTACAGGTCTGTATATCAAATGCACGCTCAGTGTAAAGTCTGCGGAGCTGGGTATTTTTTCAATTTTATCTTAATGCAGTGTTCAGAAGGGGTCTCTCTTTCATCATGTATTTCCATGTGACATTGATACTGCATTATCAATTTTATAACATTTTAGTTATAGAAATTACAATTTATCATTTTTAATATCGTCCTAATGCTGCTTCCAGGTAGGGTCTGACGTTTGACTTGTATTTCCATATGGCACTGATGTACTGCATTTTTATTTGTTTTATTATAAACGTTCATTTGTTAAAGATGTGCGCAGACCAGCCTTACAGGATGTCCTAACGGTTGGGGGTCCACGGTCTAATCAGGAGGATCAAATTGTAAAAGCCTGAGTAAATCCTGAAAAAGTTACTAACAGAATTTCTCTTCCATTATTCAGCAGCCTTTTGTTCTAATTGAAGGTGACAGAAGAGGAGCAGCTCAAGGAGCAAGTAACTCGAGCAGGTGGGCCTCGAGAAGAGTTTAGATTTGGCGTCATGAATGGCCAACAGTGCTGAGAACAAACACGTCAGTTTTACATCTAGAAAATGAGGGGCTTTCCGAAGGTAAAAAAAGCACACCTTATGAAATGACCTTAATGGAAGAAATGAAAAAGGTTAGCATGATACACTGTTATCAAAAAGCATGGTTATACTTCTCTAAAAACAAAACCGTAGGAATCTTCTAACAAACAAAGGGTATAAAACTCAATTGTGTTAACATTTTTTTAATCCAGTGTAGATCAGAATATTTTGTGAATCTAGAGCCACATTTTGTTTCCAAACCAAACCCACAAAGGCACTTCTCTGCTCATCGCAGTCCTGTCTTTTGCCTCACATCTCTGCCAGCTTCCTTGGACATTGCGGCAGTCCGGGCACTAGCCAGAATTTTTGACCCTTGCATTAGTAGATGCATCACATTTGGGGGGCATTTGACAACCAAAAATAAAGAGAAAAGTGGGTGTAAACGTGCTGGTGATCAATCACAGAATGCATTTGGAGTTGATCAGAAACAGACTGTGATCACATTTAACACGAGGCGAGATGCAAATGTGTTTTCTATCCGCATACACCAATCAAATAAGCAGAAAAGACAAAAAGAATTGTGTAGGCCGGTGGCATCAGTCCTGTAAGTGGCAGAACAGTGGCTAGCCCCGACACCAGTACAGCTTTAAAAGTGAGTGCCAAGCAGCCATCTCCTTACTTAGACTGGCACTTCATTAACATCATGCTAGAACACTAAAGCTCTTGATGTCAATATGGCATATCCTCCTCTTCTCACCGTCACCTGCTCCTTCCACTTGTTTGATTCGCTTGCGTGCTTTTTACTAATTTGTAGTTTGATTTGGGCATGAGGACAGTAGCCCCTCCTGGCCTGACTTGCCCTGCAATGAACCTCTGAGGACAACAGACGAGCTCTTGAGAAAATGACCTTCACCACTGCATTCAGCTGAAGAAGCGCATTCTTTGGCAGTCAAGCCCAATTACGATTAGCATATAAAGAACTGATTGAACAAAGGCACTTGGCAATCAAGCCGCTGAGACCCGCACAGCCAGCCCAGTGTTCACTTGAAAGCCTGGTAGTGGAGCTGCTAGAACTGCAGGTCAGCTTTAAAGTGTCTGGCTGGCTGTGCAAGCAGGAAAAGACAAAGTGCGCCCTTCATTGACCTACACCACAGGAAAGTCTCCAAAGCATTATTCTCACCCTCGTGTTGAACCGACCCCCCCCAGTGAAAAGAGACAGAGGAAAACAAATTGGCACAGGAGGCAGAGGGGCAGCAGGCACACTTGGCACACTTCAATCTTGGGTCAGGAAATGGAGGAATATCAGCAGAATGTGTAGGGTGGTCTGCACCCCTCGTGGCTTTGGATGTTTACATACAGATGTACTTTATGGTGTAGATTGTAACAATTTGAGGACTGTAAAAGAGGCAAAGGTTGATGGGATGGTCAGGAGATGGGTAATGAGACGTGATGGTAGGAATGGTCAGCACAAGGTGTGTTCTTATGTAATTGGATATTTTCAGAACATAAAGTCTTCTCCAAGTGTTAAAAACGTGAACTGGTCTGTTGAGATTCCAGCTCTACTTCCGGGGACACAGTGATGACATCCTTGTGCTCGTTGCTTAGGAGAATGGCTTTGACTTTCAGAAGGTGGACATACGATTGTCCAAGACCCTACTGAGACAGCATAAGCCAATCGTACTGAGCGATGGCCTTCCCTTAGCTGTTTTTATTGTATCTGTGGTTAGTTACTGTATATCCTTTCTTTATTATCATAATTCCTAGCTTTAAAATCTCTGTTGTAGGTAATAAGCAGAAGTGTATCGTATCAAGTGTGGCTACAACTCTAAACTTGTCACAAGTTGTAGGGTGTTGTGTGCAGAAAATGTGGGGGCTGAGCGAGAGCTCGGCTGGTGTCACTAGGAAGCGCTCCCCTCGCAGTGTTCAGAAGCAGCCAGTGCAAGGCTGACACGGTAAAGAAATCTCTTGTGAGCCACAGGACAGACCACTAGCAGTTCACCACCATCCAATTCTGCAAACTGAAATGCTTTGTGGTGCGACTCCACAGCAGATACCGAGCTCAGACCAGAGTTTAAAGCCAATGAGTTGGATGGACAATGCATAAGAGCCAAAGTGAAGTCGAATCTCTAACAAGTAAGAACAACAGTTGAGGCCCTCACTGTAAAGGACATTGGGAGCTCTGGACTCCACAAACAGCAGAGAGGCTCATGGACCTGTGGAGCCAACATGAATGTCTTTTCATTGTCTCAGCTTGGAGTGGTGAAGAGAGGAAAAAAAAAAAAAGATACTCCACGTTGATTAACTAAAAAATGTTTATCTCATTATACACAATAGGAAATCTGGGATCAGATGAAGGAGTCGCGTAATCAGTCCTCCCCTATAATTACTGGTCGTGTACTCTGACAGATCCACAAACTGCTGTCATTGCACATCACTTCTGCCTTGGAGTCGTGGGCTGTGATGTTGGCCTCTAGCGGACTCTTGAAGGTGAAGTGCAACAGGCTGCCATAATCGTCTCAAAAGAGCAGCAGCATGAGGAAGTGCCAGGGCAGACAGGACCCAACTCCATATGGTACACTTCAGAAGTGGCTCACCAGAGAGAGAGAAGATGGTGGACCAGAGGAAATGCTTTCATTTCCCCATCCTGATAAAGTAACCTGGAGGAATGTTGATGAAAGGAAGAAGGAAACAAAAATGTTACTGGGCACAAGGACTCCAGCACCTGCATTTCCACTGCCACGTTTTTGTAATACACAAGTCTACTGTTAACTGGCAAATAGAGAAAGTGCCAATGTCCTTATGGAAGGAGAAAGATGGCCCGTTGTTCAGACAGAATACCTGACTTGAATTTTGCCCCCTGGCTTGTCCTGTGACACATTCAGATTTTAATGACTTCTGTCAATTTTGCCTAAACTCACTCTGCCCTTGAATGACAGGGTGAAGGGCACACAAATGAGAATAATGCATACGGAGAGAGGGGTAGGGGGGGTGGTGGCGGCACCTAGCATGTCCACCAATGGTAACCAGCCGACTTCCGCTCAGCTGCTAAAATCCTTTGCCAAGCCACCGTGCGTATTCAAGTATAACACCATATTACCTTTTTGTTCCTCTCTTTCCTGATTCTCCAATCTCAAGTTTTCGTCTCCAGTGTCACTCGCCACTGACGGGCAGGCTGTGAACCTGTAGCGACCAGCGGCTGCCCCACGAGAACTGTCCGCGTTCAACACCTGCATCTGCCAGCACAGAGTCTCCGTTAGCAGCTCGATGGCAGACATGTCTCACAGTTGAGTGCCTCCCTGCCTGAAGGCTTACCTGCTTCTCCTCCCCTTAGTGTCGAGGCCGATGGGTCATGAGTGAATCGAGCAGCACACTCAAAGGGTCTTTCCTGCTGAACAGGGGGCATCTGTGGTTATCTCTGGGATCCCAGTGACTTTCTAGCAGCACCAGATTCGTGTTAATCTGTGTCCTGCTCAAATGTGTCGGACCTCTTTGACAAAGTCAAGGGCCACCAGTCACTACTTAGTCAAAATGGTGTGTTTACTGCAGTTGTCTGTGTAATAAATACTAAGATTCACTTCCAACACTGCTGAATTGGGGTGTCAAGCACCCCGAGTGGCCATAGTCTTCAGTAATGACAGAATGGTTTAATGATGACACTTACGTAGCATTTGGCAACAGCCACATGAATTTAATAGAAGAAAAGAAAAAAACAAGAAATAGAAAAGTCTAAGGATTGGCTGGGCAGGAGAGACCGAATGATTTGGAAAAAGTGCCGAATGGGAAGGGCAGAGATGGTACAAGGGATTGGGATCAGAGCAGCAAGGAAGCAAAAGCCGTTATCTGATGTTACTTTGGGAAAAATCGGGTGAACAGAACAGACTGCATGCCCGCCTGAAGGGCCAGTCCTCATCCGAATTACTCTAATGGTCTCATCGGCCACAAGTTTGCAGCGGCGAGTGTTGTGCGGACTAACATGTCTGAGCAGTCTACAAGTCGCTGTGCCCAGGTGTGATGACCACACTCAGAGAGACCCCTTTGTGGCTGCAGGACCCTGTGATGTCATTCAGGGCCGGTGGCTGCAGGTGTGGAGAGCCTTGGCACAGAACGGTCATGTGCACTGAAGCACCAGGACTAAAACTTTGGCTTACTAAATAGAGTTATGAATACATGCAAAGGCAGATATGAATGCTAAAAGAGTAATATGACTTCACTACCAAAAGAGTTTACTATTTTTAAATTTGCAAATACTACTTGTATTGCGTGCGTATTTAACCAGCTAGTATCTAAATGAACTCTGAACTGTAAAGAATAAACAGCGGTTGAGCCCAACAGCAGGCACATTTATTTAATCAGGACCCTTTCCCCACCTTGTCAAGATGGTTGGTCCTTTGATTACATTGAGTTTTGCTAGAATTAACACGTGGTCTCGAATCGCAGTACATAAAATGCAGCACACTTCCTATGTTTTTTAGTTACGATGCACAAACTTTGGATGTGAATTAAACTGCAGTATGCCATTGCACTGCTTTGAAAACTGACACAAAAATTGAGGGCCACAGTGAAAAGCAATCGATCATTTGATTGATTTAAATTTAGACCTGATAAAACTGTGCCAAACTAAAAGGCACCACATGCATATGCATTGCATTTCAATGTAGTTACCTTATATTGTAATCCACCTTAATAAATGGCTGACCCCCAAAAGGTTATGCAAAAACACAATTTCTCCTTGGGGTTTAACAATGTATATTAAAAAAAAAAAACAAAAACCAAGTGTCTGTCTGGTTGCTAGGTCTCTGCTATCCAACAGGTGGCGCATCACAAACCACCAAATGGTATTAACAGACACCTGGCCATCCTGCACTGCACGCGTCACCGTTGAGGTCTGCGCTGCGGCACAGCTAATATGGAATGAATAACAGACTGTGTCTGATCTCATAAAATAACTGTCTGATTTATGCTTACCATTTATCTTTGCTTCATTTTTTAAAGGTTTTTTTCATGCTTGTTGTATGTGAGTATTGCATTCTTGTCGTGATAAGTGTGGGCATGAAGTGTTTAAATGTAGCATTCATATTGTTCACGTGGCTGTTATATTAAGTTGTACATACTGACCAGGAGGGCAGCATCAGCCCATTCAAAAAGCAATTCCCACGTCAGTATGATACCGAGTAGTTCCACTTAATAAGCACAGCATCGACCTTAAGATGGCATATGTACACTCGATGTATTCATCAGATGTCAAGTGCCAGGCTGCCATGGCGTATTAAACATGTGGTCCTTGATCTCTTTTGCTTGCTTGGATCCATTTTGTGCTCTGTGTGAGAAAGCTGCTGAGACTCACATTGTGGCCGAAGCGCCACGACAGAAGCTCTCCTTTTGTTATTCTGCCATTGTTAAAGATAACCAACAGAGAGAGTTGATCTGTCTGATGCCTCCCGGAAGAAGAAGAAGGGCTAATTTAGGTCTTTGGTCCAGAGGGATCAAATTGAAATATCATATACAAATAAGCTGAGTGTTTAAGATTAATAAAGTTTTCTAAGGTATAATTGTCATTTTCAAACAGGCCTGCTTTTTAATAGTCTCCCTAGAAAAACCCCCTAATACAGGACTGCAGCAAGTTCTCACATTTGGCACATCGAAGATCAAAGCTGACAGTGTCCAGTGGCTCTGCAGTGCATGCTGGGACACCATACCACATATGAGAACTTCACTTACTGCAGTCCAAACTGGATCTGCTTAGCCTCCCTCAAGATGCGCCCACTGTCCACGACTACGTATGCTCGATGGCAAGCCCTCCTCTGCTAAAGGTGACAATTCATTTTGGTTGTTACGTGTCAGTAAGAAGCAGGTACTTACAATCAATATGGCCACCACCGCCCCCTGGATGAGGCCGGTCAGCACATCACTCCAGTGATGCTTGTAGTCCGAGACACGGGACAGGCCTACGTAGACGGAAGCTGCGATTAAGAAAAACTGGATTGTGGGACGCAGCAGTCTTGCCCACTCTTCTACCAGTCTTGCTTGAATATAAAGCTGAAAGAGAAGAAAAAGAAAATGCCAAGGTAAGCCCATCATAAAGTGACCAACTTGATTATGAGGAAGAAAGATGGCGCGCCTTGAAGATGCTCCTCTGCCTTGACACTTTCTTTCCATTGTTTCTGCTCATTTCTAATGTGATCAAGATGGAGGCTGTGAGCAGACCTGTTTTAGCTGAACTTGCTACTCCTAGTCCAGTGCATATCATGGCTTTTGTGCTCTCGATGACATCTTATGCTTCTTTAAATCTTTTTTTAGGACGGTTGGGCCATGTAGGATGGCACTGTTAATGGGTGCATTTTGGATAGACAACCATCCAAACAGTCACTAGAGAGGAGTTTGTGGTGAGAAGACAAGTAGCTAATGACCAGTAGTCATGGGGGACCAGACGTGATATCCAAACAATCCACCACTGACAGGGCTACGGCCTCGGGGCTTCTTCCCAAAACTCACACCCCGATTCCTTCAGTCCGTGCACTTGAAATGGCCGCCGGGGTTTCAGTGGGACAGCAAATGAGACTGAACAGAAGACTTGGCGCTGAGAGAAAATCAAAAGTTAAAATTGCTGTTATCAGTTCTGTAGCAGAAAGTAACTTAAGCTTAATAATGAATTTGCACCTTGCAATGAGTGTAGCAACAGAAGAGGCCGACACACACACGTTGACCTCCACTGTGTCTGCTTAACTCCACGTGTTTGAGAGGTCACCCCGTCTGCTATATCTTTGACATTTTGACTATCACTGTATGACCTAACAGCAGCAAATAAGAGTTTAATTAGGAATTGTGGGCTACAGATAGACGACGTGTTAACAAGCTGCGACTATTCTGGCACGCTGTGTTTACATTTAAATTTACGGTGATTTTGAACGTGTGGTCGGAAGGTGAACGGTGTGCTGCCGCACTTACGACTCTACTCAAAGTTATTAGGCGTGTTTACTATGCCTGTGTGTTCTGAAATCTCTTAACTGCAAGCCCTTTTGATGGAGTGAGATGCACCATTTACATCAAACGGCGTATTCTGCAATTGGTATTTTCATGAACAGCTGCCAGCACTGACGCCAACACTGCTGTCATAATTGGACAGCAGAGAGCACACACAGCACCTGCGCCGTCGGGTTGTTCACGTTTACCACTCGTCCATTGATGTCTTCAAATGCCAATGTATAAGCTGATGCCACAGAACATTTTCTTCCCTTGCATCAGGTTATGATTATTATTTAAACGTGTAAAGTGTTCTCGGCACACGTGACGCACGTTTATATGTCTAATAGGGCTTTCAGGAGACTTTTCGCTGTAAACGAAAGCTTGCTGCCTGTCAGATCAGGTTAACGGGAGCACCTCAGTGTAGCGGTGGTGATAGTGAACGGGAGAACTCGGAGCTCAGCCGGCATTGGATTGGTGAGCCCTCCAATTGTCCCCACCCACTTGTAAGCACAATCCCCTCATGGTCGTCTCTAGCCGTTTATATTAGACGTCAGGCATCGGCAAGACTAAGTGACCATTAACTCGCTAAAAGTGACGTGCTTTGTGTACTCTCATTTCTTTTTAAAGTGACGTAACACAATACTTACTTCATAGAACAGGGGTGGGCAAAGTCATTCCTGGAGGGCCGCAGTGGCCGCGGGTTTTTGTTTCAACCCAGTTGCTTAATTAGAAAACAATCCTTGTCAATAATTACATATCATGGCTTGTTAGTGCTTTAACTCTGCTATGTCAAGTCATTCTCATATCCTAGATTTTTTTTTTTTTCCATTCTAAGGATATCATCCAAATACTTTGAAGTTTAAAATGGATGGGTAATTCTCAGTCCTTCACTTTTTTCTCTTCTCTTTCCTTCCAAGTATTTAATTAAACCAAATAGTGCACGATAAATACACACAGGTGTAAAGGGTAACAAGCAAAATGGTTAACTGCTGGTTTCTTTTGTCATTTGCATCTAATTGCTAATAAGGAGCAATTAAAAACCGAGAATGCAGCTGTTTAAGACTTAAATAAGCAATAAGGGTTCAAAATCTTAATGAGGGAGATAACTAAAATGAAGCAGAAGTGTTTCTAGAGCAATAAGTGCTTCTTATTAAGCAATTGGGTTGGAGCAAAAACCTGCAGCCACTGCGCCCCTCCAGGAATGACTTTGCCCACCCCTGTCATAGAAGATATAGACGTGTTACTGCATTACTATCAAAATTTATTCCAAACACTCCAAAAAAAACTTTTACTGTGTTATATTTCACAGAAGTATTGCATTTCTTCTGTGTGCTCCAGCCGTCTGGTGACAACTTACAGGGACGAAGTTAAGCACAGTCAAGTCAACAGAGCTGAACAAAACTTCAAAGTATACATCGAGTCCGGCAAAGAGTTTAATCAGCCCAGTTTAGTGTCACAGAGAGCCAAAGATTATCACAGCACCGCTGGTGAAAGGCAAGAAGCGAATGTGGCGGGTGGAGCGGCGGTACTTTGCAGGGCTCGATCACACAGCCAATCAGGAAAGAGTTGCAGTCTGCAAGCCAATAAGAGAAGCCTATAAAGAAGGTGGCACTTTTTAGTTTTCATCCAGCTGTTTGCTATCGATATGTTCAAGCGGCGCAATCAGGGGATGCAGCGGCTACCACAGATAATCAGGGGAATGGATGTTATTAACGTCGCAGCACATGGAGGGCTAACAGGAGCAAATGATCAAACGTGGCTGAGTTTCTGGTCACTTTAATGAAGGGTCATAAATGGGCGTAGGATTTCATAACAAGTACCAGCCAGTGAAGTGTGCAGTTTTTTCATACAAATGACATCTTATAATAAGTAACTATAGCATATGTTTTGTTTTTTTTGTTATACATAAGGTTACTTTTAAACCTTAACGCTCCCCACCATTGCCAGTGACCATCTGAACACGCATGGGGCGCCAAGCAATTCAAAATGACAGGAATCAGAGCGGGCTGCCGTTCTATGGACTTGGGTTCAAATTGTCCCTCCGTCCATGTGGGTTCAAAGGCGCTACATAAAATAAAAATTGATTTGAACTTTTAATCCAGAGGCGTGTTTTTCCCCCAGTTTTACGGGCAGCTGCCAGGGGGCTTGTTTTTAGTAAAGACTCTGCTTTTCCTGCCAGTGCCCGTTTTTTGTTGAACTGATTAGAAACAGACGCTCGTCTTCAGCTGTCCTGCTTGGTTTTCTGTGGGTATTTTTTTTTTTGGGTATTTTTGCCCTTTTCTTTCCCTTTTTGTTCTGAGGTCCCAAATTTGTTCAAGGCAACAAAGCAATTCTCTGCAAATCTCAAGTGTTTGCATATGTAGCAGTGAAGCATTAATTTCTGCTGATTAATATTTTCAATATGTATGAAAAACAAAACAAAGGCAAGCTTACGCAATGAGTTTGTTTTTGGGGGGGTAGTTGAATCAGATGGACACAATGAGCTTGGTGGGCAGATGTTTCATTTGGACACTGCAAGTGGCACATCCGTTTGTGAAGATGGCCAATCCTGACGTGCCGTGCTGTGCTCACAGGGTTTGACACGGACAGCTTGTTGCTGTTCAGCCATTTCACTCAACAAACAGTGCAAGGCTTCAGGGGTCAGCTTTGGACTGTGGGGTGGGGGTTGTGTGCCTCTTTATGTCTCCACATAAGACCCCCCCTCCGCCCCGAACCCCACCATTTGGGTTCTGTGAATAAGACTGAAGAGGATGTTGGGCTGAATGGTCTGCTGTTGCGTTCTCACATCCATGCTTACCTGCCCCATGATGTGTGCGGTGATGACTTTCTATTTTTAATGTGCCAGAACTTCATTTGAACAAATCAGAACAAGTCCAGTGGGTCGAGACGGTGACTTCAGAATGAGTTCATCGAGAACACGGGGACACCGTTGGAAACTCGTTAAGGGGAAATTTCACGCCAACATTAGGACGTTTTTCTTTACACAAAGAATGATAGACACTTGGAATAAGCTACCAAGTAGTGTGGCAGACAGTAAGACTTTAGGGGCTTTCAAAACTCGACTTGATGTCATTTTAGAAGAATTAAGTGGACAGGACGCAGAGGTTTGTTGGGCTGAATGGCCCGCTCTCGTCTCAACTTTTCTAATGTCCTAAAATCCAAAGACTTCTACAGCAGTGTGCTGTTATTAGACAGTTTAGTGACAAAACCTATTGGCCAATCAGAGTGAAGAAAAAAACGGGGCATGAATGGGATTGGTCGGTGGCTTTTGTTTCTGTGGCAAGTGAAGCTCATCCACACACTGCAGCCACCTCAGGAGGACCTGAGTGGGCACAGGCGACACCTTCATACACTTGCACTGGGACTCGTATCCTTAGCCTGTGTGGGATCAGAGACGGGCATCTGACACAGGGACTGCCAGATTAGGGGGCCAGGACCCCTGCGTCTGCCTAACTACATGTGAACTCCACTTTGATTTGAGGGCTTGTGTGTGTAAATGTGCAGGCCCACCTCATGCCCATGTGGGTCCAGTGTACCCAGTCATGTACTGCTCTGCGTTGAGCCCGGCACGGCCCTGGGGGGAGAACTTGGGTGGGAAGTAAAGTCAGATTGGGGTGCCACTCAAGCTGACCAGTATGTCTTCAGGATGAAAATGGAGGGGCAGCTGAGAGCAATTGTGAACAAAGCACCCCGGTGCCATCTGGGACTGAAAGGCTGGAGTCATTCCAGGGGCCGGGGGGGTACTGCGTCCCGCTGATTTAACATTGCAGGCTAACCTCACTTTTCTTATTTATTTTCAAGTGCAAAACTGGAAAGAGGGTCATTTTTTTTAATGATAAATTGTTTCAGCTGTGCCATTTCCATGGGATTGCAGTGTACGGCCGCACTTCCCCTCCGCTGCTAATCCTCCAGATGTGCTCAAGCTGTGCTGGCCCGCGATGCAGGGTGGCAAGATGCCATTTTTGTGGTTTTACATTTGCATGATCAAAGTGCTGCTATCTCTTTAAAAATTCATTTAGTCAGGCGAGTGCAACAAGACACACCACCGAGGACACGGTAAACCGCTGCCCCCCATCACACTGGTGTGATCTGAGAAGTAAAGGAAGGTGTTTAGCATTCTGACCCCCCTACGACTTTCCCAGATTCACCAGTGACGCGGAGAGAGCAGATTGTTATGTCCATCTGGCACGAGTCTGGTGG
Source organism: Erpetoichthys calabaricus (assembly GCF_900747795.2). Taxonomy (NCBI): domain Eukaryota; kingdom Metazoa; phylum Chordata; class Cladistia; order Polypteriformes; family Polypteridae; genus Erpetoichthys; species Erpetoichthys calabaricus. The sequence continues at coordinate 227,458,806 of NC_041398.2, read as the reverse complement.
CAGCAGACCTTCATTAGTTGTAGGATGGGAAGGAGCTGAGATGGCACCGTCATGTGTGACCGATGCGGACACCACAGTGGACATTCTGCACTTGGGCTCTGGTGGCTGAGACTGTCCCTGCTGCTAACCATCCTGGGAGTTCCAGTCACTCCGATGGTTGATGGTGTCACGCTAATGACAAAGATAAGCATCTTGACTATCTGACCACCATCGTGCTGTGATAGGTTGTTGTATGCCAAGTCCAACCTGGCCCCTTTAAGATACCAGCTGCTCTACATCTCACTGAAGACACACACTTTGCCTCTTAGCCCCTAACAGTGACGATTGTCATCAATCGTCAGTGATGGCCCGAGTGAAGTAGCCCACTCTTTCTTGAGCACATACTCCTAGTCCAAGTGCTGCCCATGTTTAGGCCGGACTACCACATGACACCAAAGCTTCAAGATTGTGGTTTGATACCCCATCCATGTAGGGCTCACGTCATGTTCTTCTCCTGTCTGCTCCCCTGTACACTTCTTCCGGGTTCAGTCCCTCCAGACTGCTGCCCTGTATGCTGACTAGCAGTTGGGTCAAAGTAGTGCGCCTTCCTTGGATGTCCGGTGATATCACTGTTGTGTGCTGCTCCTCAGCTTTGACTCCAAGATGGAGGGACAACCTGTCCTCCATAAGTAGCAATGCTAAAATTTGAGTTGGTCAAGAAGGCCCATCCCTCAAGAGACAGTATAACGCGCTAGCGAGACCACATCTGGAAGACTGTGTGCAATTCTGGTCACCTCGGTACAGGAAAGACAGAGCAGCACTTGACGCTGTGCAGAGGAGAGCAATCAAGAGCATCCCAGGACTTGAGGACACGTCCTACTGTGACAGACTCGGCGAACTAAACCTGCTAAATCACAAGCAGAGGAGACTACATGGGGACCTAATACAGGTATTTAAAGTCCTCAATGACATCGGTGAAGAAGATACAGCAACATTCTTTCAGTTTAATGGTGAATCGTGTAGTTGAGGACACCATCCTGCACTGAGGAGTGTGGCACATGAGTTGGATGTGTAAGAATATGACAATACCACCACGTCTACTGCTACTACTACTACTACAGTGGTCTTTGTAAAACAAATCACAGGTAACCACTGACATGAACACTTAACACATTCAAATGTCAAACCAGAACATCAAAAAAATGACAAACGAGAGGTGACCATTCAGTCTGGCAAGTCCATCTCTTTAGCTGACTGCTAAGCTCTCCCAATATCTCCATGCAGATTCTTCTTGAAGGTCGTCGAGGTTTCTTTTTCAGCTCCCTGTCTCAACAACTCTTTGCGTAAAGAAGAGCTTCCTGGCTTCAGTCTTAAATGCGCGTTTTTAATTTCCATGGACGTCTCAAGTATGTGGTTCACCTTTAAGATGAAAGAATATGGCTGGATCTTCTTCTCAACACCTTTGGTGATTTTGAAGACCTGGATTAGGTCCCCATATGGCCTGCTCTACGCGACACTAAACAGGTTTAATTCTCTGAGTCGGACAGAGTATGACATGTCCTCAAGTCCTGGGATGTTCCTGGTCGCTGTCCTCTGCACAGCTTCAAGTGCTGCTGTGTCTTTCTTGTAGTGTGGTGACCAGAACTGCACAAAGCCCTCCATGTGTGGTCTCACTAGTGTATTATATAGTATGAGTATAACGTTCCTTGACTTAAACTCAACAGTTTTTATGTTATAACCTAACATTTCATTTGCTTCTGCACATTGCTTAGTCAATGAAAATGTGTCAACATAAACCCCTAAATCCTCCTCAGAGGTCTCTTCCTGTGTGCCAGTGTTGTATTTGTAACTGATGTCCCTTTGGCCCACGTGTAGCACTTTGCACTTTTCTACATTCAACTGCACTTTCCAGGTGTCTGTCCAGTTCTGAAGGTCTTTTTGAATTCTTTTTGCTGCTTCCTCAGTGTCTGCCATTCCTCCAGTTTTAGTGTCATTTGTGAATGTCACAAGTTTGCTACCTACACTGTTGCTCTTTCTGATTTCCGTTAATGACACAGTAACGGTCCAAGGACGGACCCCAAGGGACTCCACTGATGACCCCATTTTCTTCTCATCTGCGCTCCTGCCAGACTGAGACGTAGGACGTACGGATGTGTAGGTTACCTCTGACGTCAAAGGCTTTTGGAAATTCAGTTGATTCAAGGTGGACGTGTTTGGAAAGTGGGAGAAATTTATCATAGATCCCTGAAGCTGTGACATAGCAGCGTTAGCCACTGTACCACCATGTTGGCCCCAGATATCTAACACCCAGTAAGCACAAGGCTGGAACCAAACCGAAACCAGGATGTGACAAGAGTACAGCTGAGAAGAGATTGGGGTCATCAGTGGAGCCTCTCAGGGGTCTTGTTCTTATTCATATTAATGACATTGATTCTGGTTAATTTAGTAAACTTGTGAGATTTGTGGATGACACAAACAGCCGGCAGCCATACCACCTGCACTTCAGCTGAAGCTAAGCCTGTTCAGGAGTGGCCAGTTCTTGGATGAGCTTAGTCTGCTGCTTGGAAGAGGTGTTGGTGAGGCCAGTGGGGGGCGCTTACCCTGTGGTCTGAGTGTGGATCCCAATGTCCCATCGCAGTGACGGGGAGACTGTGCTGTAAAAACTGGTGACGTCTTTCACGGAGGTTCTGACTCTCTGTGGTCATTAAAGGTCCCTGGGCATCTTCTGAAAAGAGCAGGGTGTATCCTGATGTCCTGGTGAAACTGCCCACCACAGTCTTATCCATTCTGGCCCCCTAATTATCTCCACTCTCTAACTGGCTAACCATTTCTCTCACCCCTTCTCCTAATTGCTAATGTGTGATGAGCATTCTGGTGCAATAACGGCTGCCATCTCATGATTCAGGCGGGTGCTACACACTGGTGGAGGTTCAAGTGGCTCCCTTTGTCTATGTAAAGTGCTTTGAGTAGTGAGAAGAGTGTTATATAAATGAAATAAATTATAATAATGAGGAACAGCACGAATGGATGTGGGAGAGAACAGGAGGAGAACAAGCAGACTCCACACCTCACTGGAGGCCTGACAACTCTGCGCTGCTCTCTCGGACTTTACAAAGATGAACTTCATTAAGAAATGGCAGAGCAGCACCACAGAAAGCCTGTGAGATCACATCGGTGGCCCAGAGTCAACTGAGGCTGACCTAAGGAGACCCTCCACACTGTGTTTGACTCCACCAGCAATGATCTCAAATAAGCCAAATGCGTTTCAAATCCTCCTTTCGTCATTTTCATTTTTCACGGCTTTAGGGGTCCTCCTGGAATGTGGACCCTCACTCAGCGCACTGCGCTTCTGGCCCTCATCTCCTTTGACGTGGCAGTGCGAGCTGAAGAGCCGTCACAAACCTTATCCGACTAGTGAGGGGAAAGAAAATGTGTGCGTCCTTTGAGATCACAATGTTCAAGCTAGTTTTTTTTTGGGGGGGGGGCTTAGGAAAAAAAAACAAACAAAAACAACAGCCCACCAAGTGAAGTGTGAGCTGTTTGACGTTTTCACTCTCAGAAGAACAAAACAACAATTTCATGCTTGTAACCTGATCTTGTTATTCTTCTCAGTCAGCATGTTTAGAAGATGAGAGACGCTTGGTGCTGGCGTGTGAGTGACACTTGGAGAGAAGAATTAGCGCCCGGCTCAGAGCCCCCTATGAAATGCTTCTTGGAGTCCCCATTGAACCGAGAGGCGTCTGAAATTCTCCTTCCGGCCTCTCTCTTGTTAACACTTTCCAGACTGGCACAACGCAGGGCTACAGAAGGCACGTTTAACCCTTGAGCTCCCCGGAGCAGCACACGGCATGCGTAGCAGGAGCTGGGCAGCAAGTGAATGACGTGTGAAAAAGAAATGAAAAATCAGTCATTTCAAGCAGTAAGGGCCGCTAGCAACACAAGTGATTTATTTTTAAATCATTTTAATAATACCCTGATTAGAAAAAAGTGTCAGTTTCTGTCAAAAAACGGGACACTTTTGACTTGTAGTGTAGGTGGGCATCTCCCATACTGTGCCCCACTATGCGGGTACAGTGGCATGCAAAAGTATTCACTCCCCTTGAAAGTCATCATAAATTTCCAGCATGACTAAAGATTTGTTCACATATTTATTCATTAAAATTGTCAATATGAACTCTTAGGCTGTGACAATATATTTCCAAATTCAAACTAAACTCTCTATAAATATTTAACTGAAGAAGAAAAACTCCAAAGTTCTTGTCTGCCCAAGTATCCAACCCCTACACATTCATACTTTGTGAAGAACCCTTTTGTTGCAATAACATCCTTCATTCTGTTGGGTATGAAAGTTTGTCCCTGTTTTGCACATTGTTCAGGAGCGACTCTTCCTCATTCTTCTTGGCAGAATTTATATGGATCCTCATCGAGGTTGATGAGATGGGGCTTCAGGACAGCAGTTTTGAAATACTGCCACAGATTCTTAGTTGAGTTATGATCAGGGCTTTGACTTGGCCATTCCAAAACATTCACCTTCCTGTTTTTCAGACATTCCAGTGTCGCTTTGCTGTTATGTTTAGGGCCATTGTCATGCTGAAAGATAAATCATCTCCAGAGCCGTAGGTTCACAGCAGACTGGAATAAGTTCTCCTGCAATATTGTGCAGTATTTGTGTCCATCCATCATTCCTTCAGCTCAGTGTTCCCAGTCCTAGCACATGAAAAGAATCCCCATAGCATGACTACCACCACCATATTTCACTGTAGGTATGGTGTTTGAGGCATGGGCAGTACTAGTTTTATGCCATATATACCTATTTGAAGTCTGGCCAAAAAGTTCTATTTCGATCTTATCTGACCATTAAACCTTCTCCCACATCTTAACTGGGCCTTTCTCATTCTCTGTAGCAAATGACAAATGTGCCTTTATGTGGACCTTCTGAACGAATTACTTCCTTCTTGCTACCCTCCGGTCGAGGCCTGTTTTATGGACAGCTCTTGGCATTGTTGGCCCAAGCACTCTCACTCTAATTTCAGCCAAACAGCATTGTAGACGTCCAAGTGTGACAGTTGGATTTTCAGTCGCCTCTCTCTTCAGTCAAAGTCTTGCTGTGATGTTTAGCTGTTGAGGGATGGCCTGTTCTAGTAAGGATCTGGGTTCCGAGATGAACGTTCCACTTTCTTATATGGATCCAACAATGCTTAACGAGACATTCAAACTTGTCATTTTCTGTCTTATGCATTTCAATGACTTTGATTCTCACATCAGCAGAATGTTCCTTTGTCTTCATTTTTGCAGAGATGGTCCAACAAAGACTATGGCCCTTACAAAAGGGGGCTTCTTATACCCAGACAGATATAAAGGACTCACAAGAAGTACTTACTTATGGTCAAATGACTGTCCCCATCGTGTCTTTTGTGATTACATTATCATATGTGTAAACCTGGAGCTACTGAAGCACAGAGATTTAAATACTTATGCAAACACTAACTTTTGTGTTCTTCTTCTTCAGTTAAATAGCTACAGAAAATGGTTTATTTTGATTTTGGAAACGTATTGATACAGCAGAAGAGTTCACATTAAAAATACTGAATGGATAAATGTGTACAAATCTTTAGCCCTGATGACTTTGAAGGAGACTGAATGGATTTGCATGCCGGCCGGCCGGCTGGGAGACGTGCAGCGCACTAAAGGGCAGCACAAGGCACAAGTCCGGCCTGACTGACTCCACACCGCACAGCGAGGGTCCAGGCGGAGGACCAACACTGACGGCACACTGGTGACTGCAAGGCTCCATTTTCAGATGCCAGTGTCCTGAAGGCCGACTCCCTTTCCTTATCCTTAATTACTTAAGATTCATTGGTTATTAGAGAGACCTTTTTAAATGCATTGGCATCGCTGAAACCTGATGTTTTGTTCACTTGGCTCAAAGCTCCTGACATTCCTATAGTTCAGTGTTGGGGACAAAATGAAGCAACTTTCTCAAGAAATCTGCCAATTGTGCTGAAAGGTTATTCAATACGACAGACTTGATTTTTAATTATTTTTAATTTTAATTATTTTAATAAATATGCAAACCTGTCACGTGGGTGTGCATGGGAGACAGTTTAAGGGCTTTGGTGCTGGTAATTCTCTGCCAGTCCAGGGGTTGGCGCTGTGTGATAGGAGCCTCTCTCTTCCTCCTTCTGCAGCAGGGCAGACTGACCGCTCTCCTCCTCCAATGTCACTTCCAGGGTTCCACCCACCTGGACCCGCCTGTCCCTGCCCATACACGTCATAGCCGGAGGAGCCGCCGTCTTAGTCAGTCACCGGAGAGGACTCCAGTCTGAGGAGTTTGACGTGCATTTTCATTTGATTTTGTTTTTCATTATTTATTTAATTATACAGGGTTTGCCACAAGGTGCCCCAATGCATTGACGTTGCCTTGGTTGTCTCGTCTTGTCTTATGATGTTTTCACTTTGTCATTGTAGGTTATTGAGAGTCAACAGCCAAACTATCCGTTTAAAAATTAAATCTGCAACACAATAAAGTGTGTGGAATGTGCCAGGGGTCTCAGCACTTTCTGAATCTGCTGTACGGGGGTCATCTTCTCACATTTTAAAGACCTGCATTTTAGGTGTGAGCAGAAGTGCAGCCTTGTGCCCAGCGCTGCAGGGAGAGGCTCCAGCAATCAAACCGTCCATGAAATGGATTAAGCAGGCCTAGGAACGTCATGCTAAATGGGCCCTAGAGAAGTGACGGTGCTCTGGGATGGACTGATGTCTGTGGCACTTGACAATGTCGGGTTTGAGAACAGTCTTTGCCACTGAAGACTCTGGTATTGGCTTACAAGAGCTCAGTGAATGGATGACATCTGATCTAGGGTGATAGGTGATACTCCTCAGACATTATTTATTACCTGCCTGAGATCAAAACCCGGTAATTACAGCACCCTGAGTGAATGCCACTAAAACCGTAATAAATTCATGAGCCTGTCTAAGGCCGCGATTCTTAAAGTGTGTACCGTGGAGTGTTACTGGAGTGTTACTGGAGCTCCACAAGCTCTCAGCCATAAAGCTTGGCATCATATGTAGCTACTGGAAAAATGAACGGCCTGAACTGAATGCCACACTGATCTGCGCTCGCCCAGGCCACAAAGCTTTGTCCTGACTCTCTGTGGTTATAAAACATCCCTGGGCATCTTTCTTAAAGAGCAGAGTAGAGTAGATCTCAAAGTCCTAGCTAGATTGCCCACCATGGCCTGGTCATTGTGCCCCCCTTCTAACTGGCCATCTCTCTCACCACTTCACTACCTAACAGCTAATGTGTGGCGACTGTACTGCCGCAAAAATGGCTGCCATCACATCATCCTGGAGGATGCTGCACATTAGTGGTGGCTGAAGTGGCTCCCCACTCACTAAAAAGCGAAAAGTGCTAAATAAATGTAAAACATTACTATTATTATTAATATTAAAGTTGTAGACTTTTAAATGGGTAAGCATTTAGGACCCTACTGCAGTTTGCTGCTTCACGCTTATGTCAAAGTAGATTTTTGATTGTCACTGCAACAAAGACAAAATATCAAAGTAGGCTAAACATGTCACCTACGTTAAGGCCATCTTTAAGAGAGCTGTGTTGTACGGTGCCAGCACAGCCTTCTCAATTACATTTATCATGCTGAAAATAATGAAGCACTTTTTATTATTGCATCTTTTTATATAAATATTTACTGTACATCGGGGTGCTCAGCGCCAGTCCTGGAGGGCCGCAGTGGCTGCAGGTTTATAGAAGCCAGTCCTCCCCAGTAACAGATCGTATTTAATTTCATGTTTTTTTAGTGTTGTCACTCTGCCATCTCCGTTCATTTTTAAATCACAGTTTGGTTTTTCTTTCTAAGGACACAACGTGTCATCCAAGTGATCTGAAGCCTTAAACAGAGAAGTCATTTTCAGTTCTTCACTTTCTTTTCAGCTTCCTTCTGAGTTCTTAATTAAACCAAATAGTGAATGATGAATACAAACAAGATGGAGAACTGCTGGCCCCTTTGTCTTCTGCAGTTTATTGGGAATAAGGAGTCATTAAAACAATGAATACAGAACTAAAATAAGTAATTAAGTGTTCAAAATCTTAATCAAGGCAACTAAAATGAAGCAGAAAAAAAATGTCACTTGAGCAATAAGTGCTTCATCGGCAATAAATCATTAAACAACTGGGTTGGAACAAAAGTCTGCGGCCCACCAGGACCAACGCTGCTCACCCCTGCTGTTATATGCATGTTATAAACATTTTCTTGATGAACATATTTTCCCATAACTATTTTGTTATTTCCTTTTATTCTTTTACATTTTCAGAGGGAATCAGACTTTTTTTTTGTACAGGGCTCCAAAACCCCAAAGAGCTGAAATAACACTGGGCTTTTTTTTTTTTTCTCCCCTTGTCTCTTTAGGGAGACAAAGCGGGGGGCTCTCAAAAAAACAGGGCCTGTTAAAGGCCATCGAGGCATTCCTTGTGTGATTCTGGGCCATACAAGAAATAAATTGCTGTTGTTTTTGGTCTAAAGTATGGCTGCGGTGTTTTACCATAATCAGGCAGAATGAAAACTGGGAGCACATGTGTTTAACATCTAGAATTACAGCCCTGCTTAAACACGAAACCGTATGCCAGTGTTGGGATCAGCTGTAAAGTCAGATTAACACGCGTGGGATTCACTTACAGCCACAGTAATCATCAAGGAACCAAAACACTCAAAGTGTCGCAACGTCCCACCACCACTTGTCTGCCGATGAAAACCTCTGACCACCCACAGACCTAATTCTGACATTCTCTTTCAACATTCAAATCTTTTCCAGTAAGTTAAAACATGCAGATTTAAATATGTTGAGCTCATAAAATTATGCTTTGGAAAAATGAAAAATTTTAAACTAGCAACATTTTTTACATTTTCAAGGTTAAGAATGCCTACTGGAGTCCACTAGATAATGTTGTATTAGTCAGGCCTGGAATTTAAGCTTGGGTTTCCTCTGGGCATGGGTTCTCCCCGTGTCTGCGTGGGTTTCCTCCGGGCGCTCCGGTTTTCCTCCCACAGTCCAAAGACATGCAGGTTAGGTGGATTGGCGATTCTAAATTGGCCCTAGTGTGTGCTTGGTGTGTGGGTGTGTGTCCTGCGGTGGGTTGGCACCCTGCCCGGGATTGGTTTCTGCCTTGTGCCCTGTGTTGGCTGGGATTGGCTCCAGCAGACCCCCGTGACCCTGTGTTCGGATTCAGCGGGTTGGAAAATGGATGGATGGATGGAATTTAAGCTGACCCCAGGTCTTCCACGACTAATCTTGATATTGACCATCTGAGAAAGGCAGATGTTTGATTCTTGAACAGAAGCTAAGATATCAGAAGTACCAACCTTTGAGAGCAGGGCTTTCATTTAGATACGATCAGTGTGTGCGTCCAGCCTCTCAGAGCAATCTGATTGGTCAGCTTGTCTTTGGTGTGATTGGTCAGTTTGGCATTGGTGATGCGTTTGACAGAGGAGGTGCGAGTGTGACACACGTGATGAAGAGTAAAGGCATAGGAGGAAAGTTTAAAGATAGAAAGTATAAAACCGGACAGGAGTCGAGAAAGGCACCTCAAAAATAATGAGAGTCTGAGGAGCGGGCATTAACAGAGCTCACCCGACAGTGGGGCCGCCAGCAGGAGGTGTACTGAGAGAGTCGCCTTCAAAAGGTGCCTTAAAAATAATGGCGGGGTCTGAGAATCAGGCTTTTTGGGAACGCACTTAAGAAAGGAAGTGCTAGTTAAGAGACGTTCAAACATACGCAAACCCAGAGGAAGGGTGCTGAAAGTCCGCGCAGAGCAAGAGATAGCAAATCATTTTTAATTATTCTATAACCCGTCTTCTCTTTATTCCACTAGTGTTACCGTCTGCTGACGTCTCTCTCTGTGTCAGACCCACCTTTTCTCCCAACATCACCACTACACTCCCCCCATCCACTGTGCAAATCCCATCCTCACTGCCTTAGTTCAAAGAAGTGCACTGTGGTGAACTGCCGGTGGTCAGCCATGAACGTGCAGCATCAGACTCTGAGGTGGTCTCTTTGTAGTGTGAGCTAAAGGAGTAGCTCCATTAGTCTGCTCTGCACAGACCGTTTCCTGAAACTATGAGTGGAGCCCTTCCCAGTGATGTCAGCCGCCCACCTCATCACTACACTGATCCACATCATAAATATAATCAATTCAATAAAAAATATTACCCATATTTTTAATATCAATATTAACTTGCTGCGGTGGGTTGGCACCCTGCCCAGGATTGGTTCCCTGCCTTGTGCCCTGTGTTGGCTGGGATTGGCTCCTGCAGACCCCCGTGACCCTGTGTTCGGATTCAGCGGGTTGGAAAATGGATGTATGGATGGATATTAACTTGCCACCTGTACTCTTCTCTTCTAACTTCCATTGTAATGGTTGCTACATATTTTATGTGCTGTGTCTGTTTCTGCCCCTTGTTCCCTTAGAATACATGTCCTAGGGATTGAGTATTTTTAAGGGTATCCATTTAAGGGGAACAGGGGACCAAACCAGCCTGAGGGTCCTTGTATAAACGCGCTGGTGTGTGTCATGAGAGGATGGACCGACTTCAAAAACAAAAGGAGGTGCGCATTTTGAAAAGGAGGGGCAATGGAGCTGGGAAAGAGGATTAGAAAGGGAGCGATCCATAAGGCACAAAACGCTCCGTATCTAGATTGGTTCAGGCGCACTCAAAAACGAGTGCTGGCTGACCAGGGGAGGATATCGGTGTGCACACTGCTGACGTTGATTTGTGACGTTTGCGTCTTCCATTGAGGAACGTTAACGCCATTACACCCGGGTGAGGCGGACATCGGTATCCAGGATGAGTCTGGTCTCCAAGCCGGTGAGAACGCTCCTTTATACTGTAGAGGGCAAACGTGACAGTGGTACATTTTACCAGTGCGCTGTACATAACAGCGAAATACCAGCCTGGTTGGATCCAAAGCCAAAAGGTACTGGGGAATGCGTATTGGGTGTATGTTTTATTTATATTTGTATATATCTACTGTATATATTATATATATAAAATCCTAAGTCTAAAAGTGCAACGATTTTATGTGACTTTTTATGTCATGTGTTTTGTCATGCTTTAAGTTGGTCTTATTTTAAAGACTACATATATGTGTTTGGTATCATTCTTTTCAGAATTTATCAAACTTTAATGTGATGTTGTTAGATTTTCAGATTCTTATTCCGTTTTTAAATTATAAACTAAAAAATATTAAGAACTTACGTCCTGTGAGACGAGCCTTTGTGCCAAGAGATTTGACCAGGCCCGGGGCTGGAAATAAAAGAAAGAGTAGGACAGCTGCTGTACAGGCTTTTAAATGTTCGAAACACCACGCGAGATGGAGATCACACGGCAGCAGCAATCCGGCAGCTGATCGAGCAAAGAGGAGGTAAAAAAAAAAAAAAAAAAAAACCATTTGTTTCCCACTGTATCACCGTTAAAGAAGGCGTTTTGGAGGAGCGACTGCGTCTTCTTGGGGTGCATTCAGCCCCCCTATTCACAACGCGAGCAGCAGAGATGTGAAATGGCTGACGTGTAGCGTAGGCCGGGTTTAGAGGTGGTTATGGAAGCAAGCAGGCGGCAAACCCCCTAGTATATGTATATACAGTATATGTATGTGCTGTGAATATTCTTGTGCTGTTGTAAGTAGTCCTATTTCTTTTATTGTTTCTCTCATTTCCTTTTCTACTTTGATGTTTTTCTGTGTAGTTCATTATAAAGGGCTGGTTCATGTGTACGGTCACATTAATTAGTATCCGTTTACTTGTTCAGTTTTCTTTTGTGTAGGATTTTCTAAAGGGGAATATGTTTATAGTTCTGTTTGGGTTTTCATAATATATACTCTGTTTGTTTAATCAACTTAATTGCTCTGGTGGTTATTTTGCAGTTCATAAAGGCCACCTCCATTAAAGTTGATCACATTAGGGCTAAGGTTTCCGAACCTGATATAATTATAGTCTCTTACTAAGAGTAGGAGGTTCTCGTGTGTGCCGGGCTCCTCATATTGTGTTTGGATGAACTCGCTACACCCTCACCTCATGCTTATATCCCGTCATAAAGTCATATACATTTAGAAATGCATTTAGACATACTGTACATCAAAAGCCTAACATTTATTATTTATTGCTGGAAAGATTAAGTTGTGTGTTGAAGGGAAGGAAAGGGTGGAAGCAGGTGGGACAATCCAAAGTGCCCGGGCTGCTGAAGCAAGGAGTAGTTTGTAGTCATCTTCCTTGAATGTGTGGTGTGACACTGATGTAGATTTACCTTCAGAATTAACAACAAACACGATGTTCTGTGGCTAAGGATCTGCGCTGGTATCTGGAAGGTTGTCTGTTTAAATCCTGTTACTGCCAGAATGGCTCCTAATCCATTGGGCCGTTGAGCAAGGCCCTTAACCTGAACACTGCTCCACTGTACTATGGCTGACTCTGTGCTCTGACCCCCAAAGGTCACACAAAAAGACAATTTGCCATCAGGGATTAACAAAACATATCATCAATTGGATATTTTCAAGAAAGTTGCAGCATCTGCTACTCATGCTATATGTTGAATGAGAATCAGCGGTCATGGCAATAGTGAGATGTGACCCAGATTAGGACCCCTATAGGCCCCCAGGGTGTCACAACTCAAGAAAGGCCAACCTCACCTCACCTCACCTCACCACCCCTTCAGGCACAAGCATATCCTCTATGACCATCACACATATATGAAACGAGTAGAGAGGGGGTCTCCTTAAAAGGTTCGAGCGCGTGATTACTAAGGGTTTGGGACCCCGCGGAGATTCGAGCATGCAGCTGTTCGAACATCGAGTGTCCCCTCGGAGATTTGAGCATGCTGAAATATTAAGATTGCTACAAAGACCCCACACTGAGTGTCGAGTGTGCTAGGAAGAGCATGAGGTGCTACTGAAACGCAACGTCGGCATTTCTTTTTTCTCACATATGCAAAGACCCCTCAGGAACCAGGGCCCCAGAATGCCCATTCATGTCACTACGATAGTAGATCCAGCCATGACTCTTATCATATAGGGAAATATCTACGCTAACTATGCATGATGTTTTATGATGCACAGGAATGTGATGTGGACAATGAAAAAATATCAAGAGCAGATTAGGAGAGCACTGGCATGAAAATAACCGGCTTAAGGAGATGAGCGCCTCTTAAGGAAGAAGAGACCACTAAGCCGAGAGAACAGATTGATGGGAGGTGACAAGCCGTGTGGATCTGAAGGACAAGGGGAGAGAATTACTGTGAAAAAAAAATGGGTGCTGTCAGAGACAATAAAGAAGACAGAGGTGACGAAGAATGACATGAATGGAGTGGGTCTCACCCCACAGATGCCCAAACCTGAGAATGGCCACTAAAATGGTGGTTGTAATTTTGCTCTTCTGCACCAGGCTGCTTTGATGTAGAAAGTTTTCATGTTTCTACCAAAGATGCAGTTAAACCTAATACGTTATTCTTAATTCCTAAACAAGCACGAGATATAAAATAAATTTGCTGCATCATGTGGACATTTCATACAGAACACATAAAGGAGATGATGGTAATACTCACTGCTAAAAACAGCATGCAGTACATCGAGAATGAGGAGTGTCCGGAGTAGAAGGACAGCCTGAAAAAGACAAACAGAGAAAGAACAAAGTTAAAGGGGTCCACACCAGCACACTGAAGTCTGGTAATTCTTGTGTTGCCTGCCCTACGATTGCCCCGAGGGTCTCTGTAGCGCCAATTTGCATTGCCACAGGTATTTTGCCATATCAGATCTTAGTGTGGGGTGGCACAGCTGTGAGAGACTGGGTTTGGCTTTTACAAGGGTGCTCTCTTCTTTTCTGAGAATCAGGGGATAACCTTTTTTTTCTTTTTTTGTTTAAGGATTATTAACCAATTTATTTAATTATTTATAAGAAGAAGATTAAGATTTGATCTCTGGCTTGTTACTATCAATCTTAAATAATTTTTAAAATTGAAGATATGTTGCTTTCATCGCAGATGCAGTCCCTTGTGGCCAGCCTGCATCAACTGCCCCTTTGGATGAGCTGGGAACCTGAAAGTTGTCAAAGGGTGAGCAAAGAGGATCAGAAGAATTTGATGGCCACCCACATCTAGAACAACGGAGAATGTAAGAGACTCTGACAGCGTAAAGTAGCATACATCAAATGTTTCCCGTATCCTGATGGTACTGTGATCACTGCAGGAGCAGATCATCCGAAGACAGAATGAATACGTAACAAGGATAAAAGTAAGAACTGACCTGTCTTTATAAACATGGATGGTCTGATCGCTTTTAAATAAGTTGGATGAACTTTAAAAGATCATGAGCAGCCACGACGAGTTCAGGTATTGTGGCCTTTGTTCATTGCAGAGAACCAGTTTAAACTTCTCATTTCAGACGCTAGTTTAATGTTGGATGGTTTTCAACTGATACGATCAGATGGAGAGGAAAAGGCAGGACGGGACTAGAAATGAGGGAATGGGCAACGGTGAAAAAGTGAGCAATTATGGTTAAAACTAAAATGTGCTACCTAGTCACTGAAACAGCTGATTGAATTCATCCAAGATCCTGCCTGGGGAGATACGTTTCATCATCCTGATTCATGTTTTCTTGTGCCGGAATGTTTAATGTTTAAGCATTAATTAAAAGGGTTAATGTTTACTTGGGTCGGAACTTACGAGTTCAACTGGAACGTCCCTACAAGTCGGATTTCCAACTTGGAGACTCAGGGCTGGTCTGTCCGACTTCAGATCATGACATTAATCCAAAATGGAGACAAACACTGTAAACTTTAGTGACAGCTGTAGTAAAATACAGTTTATTAGCATTTCTGTCTATTTGTGTCTAATTAAATCAGTCGTACACACAGTATTCTCCAACTGTGGACGTGTTGCTGCAGTGTTTAGATACACAAAATACCTCATGTGTTGTTATCAACTGCTGTTTATTCCGATGGAGCAAGCATAACAAACGTTTTCCTGGACGCATCCATTTTGCTTTTTCAAATACGTCACTGGAAAGCAATTTACTAGGGAATGACGTCATTCCCAGCTCCGACATCCGACTTCTGAGGCTCAACTCAGCAACAGAAAAGATTCACTCTGTACTAATATTCTAATGATTGAATCATTCTGACCCTAGAATGCTGTTGACTTAACCAGGGGGACACTGAAATGAATAAACTTCAGTTAGCATATTGGATTTGTGGACACAATAAACTGGAGTGGCACTATTTGAATGTCAATGCCTTTAAATGTAAAGCTGCAGTAGAACTGAGCAGATCTGACCTGCCGCTCTCCTGTCTACAAGCCTGTGATTGGCAGCAGCTGCTCTCTTATTCAAGCTCTTATGTGTGTTTTATTTTTGATTTGATATACTTTGTTAATCCCTGAGGGGAAATTGTCTTTTTGTATGACCTTTGCGGGTCAGAGTGCAGCATCACTTTAGCAATTTTCAGGTTGAGGGGTTTGCTCAAAGGCCCAACGGATTGGGATCCCTTCTGGCAATAATGAGGATTTCAACCTTCCAGATGCCAGTGCAGATCCTTAGCTGGTGGGTGGGGGGGGTTGTTGTTTGTTTGTTATATTTATTTACATATTTTATTTATGTAAATAAATAAACAGTGTGGTTTTCGTCCTGGTCGCAGAACAGTGGACCAGCTCTACACCCTTAGCAGAGTCCTGGAGGGTGCATGGGAGTTTGCCCAACCAGTCTACATGTGTTTTGTGGACTTGGAAAAGGCGTTCGACCGTGTCCCTCGGGGAATCCTGTGGGGGGTGCTCCGGGAGTATGGGGTACCGGCCCCCGATAAGGGCTGTTCGGTCCCTGTACGATCGGTGCCAGAGCTTGGTCCGCATTGCCGGCAGTAAGTCGAACCCGTTTCCAGTGAGAGTTGGACTCCGCCAGGGCTGCCCTTTGTCACCGATTCTGTTCATAACTTTTATGGACAGAATTTCTAGGCGCAGCCAGGGCGTTGAGGGGGTCCGGTTTGGTGGGCTCAGGATTGGGTCACTGCTTTTTGCAGATGATGTTGTCCTGTTTGCTTCATCAGGCCGTGATCTTCAGCTCTCTCTGGATCGGTTTGCAGCCGAGTGTGAAGCGGCTGGGATGAGAATCAGCACCTCCAAATCCGAGACCATGGTCCTCAGCCGGAAAAGGGTGGAGTGCCCTCTCAGGGTTGGTAGCCAGATCCTGCCCCAAGTGGAGGAGTTCAAGTATCTCGGGGTCTTGTTCATGAGTGAGGGAAGAATGGAGCGTGAGATCGACAGGCGGATCGGTGCGGCATCCGCAGTAATGCGGGTGCTGCATCGGTCAGTCGTGGTGAAAAAGGAGCTGAGCCGCAAGGCGAAGCTCTCAATTTACCAGTCGATCTATGTTCCTACCCTCACCTATGGTCATGAGCTATGGTAGTGACCGAAAGAACGAGATCGCGAATACAAGCGGCTGAAATGAGTTTCCTCCGCAGGGTGTCTGGGCTTTCCCTTAAAGATAGGGTGAGAAGCTCAGTCATCCGGGAGGGGCTCAGAGTAGAGCCGCTGCTCCTCCGCATCGAGAGGAGTCAGATGAGGTGGCTCGGGCATCTGATCAGGATGCCTCCTGGACGCCTCCCTGGTGAGGTGTTCCGGGCACGTCTAACCGGGAGGAGGCCCCGGGGAAGACCCAGGACACGCTGGAGGGACTATGTCTCTCGGCTGGCCTGGGAACGCCTTGGGATTCTCCCGGAAGAGCTAGAAGAAGTGGCCGGGGAGAGGGAAGTCTGGGCATCTCTGCTCGGGCTGCTGCCCCTGCGACCCGACCTCGGATAAGCGGGAGACAATGGATGGATGGATATTTTATTTAACGAGCCTCTGTAAAGTAAGCATTTCAATAAACATTGTAGTTTATGTGTGATGATTACCGTATATACTCACGTATAAGTCGGGTCTTGAAACCCGAAAAATCAATCATAAAATCAGACCCTGACTTGTACGCTCGTTCAAAAATGCAGCCCTTAATTAATTTTTTTTTTCATCTTCTTGCCTCCTCCAATCTCACATCAGTTTCTCCGGCGCATCAAGTTTTGTTGCAGCAGCGCAGTTACCAATTTCTTTCGCCACTTCAACGACTTTTAATTTAAAACCAGCTTCATATTTTCTTCTGATCGGACACTCTGTCGTAGATAAGGGATGCTCTTACGATAAAGGTGTTATGAGGGTGTGAGATACACAAAACACAGCAAACGTCACTTCAGAATAGTTTGGGTATTACCGTGTGGTCACGTAGGCACTAATAGAGACAGAGGGGTAGGTTAGAAGCACACGCTGATACAGCGCATTGCCGCACCGACATAGAGGAAAAAAGGCCGTGTGCTCAGTGGTTACTCTCTCAGGTGGGCGTTAGCATATCATAATCTCTTGGACCAATAGCGTGAGTTTCAGCATTCGACTTATACGACCGACATTATAAAACACCATCCCGACTTATTCTCAGGAGAACTTATGCACGAGTATATACAGTAATTTAATTTGGCTGCAAATCCTGCCTATGCCTATGTGGAATCCCCCCATTGTCTGTGTAGGTCTTCTCTACTGCAAGCAATGGAGTGGCACCCCCTCCGTGTGATGCTGGTGTCTGCCTTTCGTTCAATTATTCCTGAAAAGACTCTGTCTTCCCAGCACCCTGAAATTGACATAACGGGTGAAGACGATGTTCACCTCACAGATCACAGTACCTCATTATGTTTATCAAACGGTTTTCAAAGATCATATTTTCACACCAGAACAGCACATTTAGGACTTTATCCTCTAGAATGCCCGATAAAGGACAACACAGCTCATGTGCTTTCAATAAATCCACAGAGTTCTGACGCATACCCCTCACCACTGCATGCCTGCCAGCTCTCGCCTCTCCTGAGAGGCCAAAGGTTACCTGTGTCCATGTGCTTTTTGTTAGCCTGGGTATGTGCAATATAGTTTGTGAAACAAGAGATGAGAACACTGAAGGAGCCCCCCCAAACCCCCCATTATCTTATGAATCTTTTTATAGAACTGGTGGAGCCCTTATGGTAGATTTTTGTGGCTGAGCTGATGTTTTAGCATTGGGCTCTGTCTCAAAAATCTACAAACTCGGTCCATTTGGTTCCACATATCAGCACACTGACGTTTCTAGATGTACAGGCATGCTGTCCACATGAGACCTTGGAGAGCACACATGTAATCTGTACACATCCTGGGCACAGTCCTCTGACGAAATCACTAAACACTCTGGGGTATACTGCTCCAGCTGTACATTTCAGTCTAAAGGGTCTCTCATTTGGGTCTCACGATGTCTGAAGATGTGTCGCGTGGAGTCGTGAATTACAGTAGTACTGAATGAGGCAGGGACATGAATAGTTTGCAGAAAGCATTGTGATGGGTCACCATTTTCAAGGTCCAAGCCCCCCTCCACCCCAAACCCACTCCCTGCATGACAAACAGCAGCAATAGTCCAAGGGGATAACTATGACGATCGGTAAAGATTCTCCAAGTGGGACCAAAACATGGGACAAAGTTCAGCGGTGATCATCCACAGGGAAGTACACATTCCCAATGACAACTGGTGGAGATTCTCAGCCCACTTGGTGTTTTATTATACAGTAGGTCATTTTGTTTTTTGTTCTTTATTTCGCCTTATACAATTTCTTGTATTAGGAACTTGTTAGTTTTCGCATACCCCTTGGGGTCAGAGCGCAGGGTCAGCCATTGTACAGCACCACTGGAGCAATTACAGGTTAAGGGTCTTGCTCAAGGGCCCAGCAGAGTAGGATCTCTTTTTTGGCAGTGACGGGGATTCGAACCGGCAACCTTCTGGAAACGAGCACAGATCCTTAGCCTCAGAGCCACCACTCCGCCCTTGTAATAATACAGTTGTAATAAAAATACATGTTTTTGGGTAAATGATTGGTGGACTTGCCATGTGCAGTATGCTTCATGAGTCATGTGAGTTTTTTCCATGGGCACTTTTAATGTTGGTTGCTGTTGTCCATCATTTGCTACCACAGATGCCAGTTAGATCTTATAACTTACCTCTGTTTTGAATGAGAACTTGAGATTAAAAATGTTTCCTTGATCATCAGTACAAATTATATGGGATAAGCAACATATAAAAAATCTATCATTTTTAGGTGAGAGTATTCCTTTAAAAAGAAAATAGGAGAAAATTAAATACGGTTGTTGGGTAGGATGAAAATCAGCAGTTACGCTGGACCACCAAGACTGAAATTGGGAAGCACTGTTCTAAATAGTTTAGAACAGTTAACTAGTTATTTTATAAAATGTCCCATTTTGCGATTTAACTGGTTTGAAACAGGAAGCTTATTGTATGAGCATCCAGCCAAACCTAACCATTCATTCCTTTTCAAACCTGCTTTATTAAGATTTATGGCTCCAACGAGGACTTGTAGCCTACAGATTACTGCCTTGTGGTAGCCCCTCGCCTTTGCTACCCTATGCAAGATTAAAAGTACGATTTTTCAAACCATAAACAACTTTTGGGTCAGAAATATAAATAAATATATACAGGAGATGTCTGAGAAGTAGAGACTTTGATTTATATCCTACTGCAATTGTACTTGTTTTTTTTATACTAACCAAATGCACACGCTGGAGCTGATCCGTCACGGTGGCCATTTCCTTTTCGCTAATTAACGAGGTTTTGCTATCCGCTTGACAGAAAGAAATAACAAGTCGATACCTACAGGCACTAGGCTGGAGCATCTGGACAGTTTCACTTTTTAAAAATGGCCGTTACCTTTAACTCTGCTATCACGAAGGTCTTCTGGTCAAATCCTCAGATGCCAGGCCTTCAGCCACATTGTCTCTAGATGGGCGCTCATGGGGCACAACTCCAGCCCCGCAGAGTAGTCATGTACTGCAGCTCTCGACCAGCTAAATTCAAACCAGACAGCTATGGAGCTCTTCTAAATATCAGATGAAATGAATCGCATTGGCAGATGTTTCTGCTTAGTGATGCAAAACGTATTAATAGGAAAATAAAGTGCAGTTATTTATAAAGGGCTGCACACAATCATGCAGATGGGTGATAAACAAGCCAAAAGTAAATAAATGGAACAGGCAGAGGACCCCGGGAGGGGGACCTCATCCACATCAGTGTTTACCCAGGGGGCAGTTCTTTCATTTTAACAGTTCGCACGCCTTCTGGTGTGGCCAGTTTTTAATTATTGTATTCTCTTTTAACTTTTATTGACTGAAAATTCGGAGTAACAATTTCATTGCACTTGTGACATAAGGCAAATTAAGTTGAAAGTGGTGTTAACTTTATTAGGGGGACTCAAAAACAGCTGTTTTCAAATAAAAAGCTCATCTCCCTTTATTTAAACACTTAGGGGATTAAGTTCAATTCCATTTGTTATATTCTTGTTAGGAATATTTGCACTTCCAAGGTCAGCTCACTTTACAGATACAAGAAACACAGAGTGGCTTTAAGTCGGAATGCCAACTGCCCTCAGTCCAAGTTATCTTTAAGTTATGAATATTCCTAAATTTGATAAGGTGACAATGACAAACCAATAAAAATAAAGAACACTATAAATGTTTAGACGAATGTGCATACAAAAGATAAGTGTTACTTATGCACATCCAAACTGTCCTTGGCATCCCAAAATCCGCTTTTATGCAGGAATGCTAATCCAAAGGCTTTGGGCCGGAATATGAAGGCTTTGATCAAAGTCGCTCAAAGCAAAACACAGATTGGGAATGAGATATGGGGGCTGCGTGGAAAGCTGGAAAGGAATCCGCGCCGTTGATCGGACTGGGAGAAAAAAAACGTGAGAGCCTGGGGTTAGGCGAGTGCAGAAGTGGCCGTCGGCTCATTGATTATTCAGAATAAATAAAAATAAAATAAAAAGATTAATGTGTGTGAAGTGTGATAGCGAGTAGGGGTTAAGGCACAGACTGACAACAGGCCTCTGACTTTTGAATTATGGAAACATCTGTCACCCCTTCCACTGCTATTTGCACTTGGATGTTCTTTTCCATTGTGGACTACTCACAGGGCCCCAACCAACCTCCATTGTGTGATGGTTTGTACCCATTCTATTGCTTTTAAACATCTCTGCGGCCCAGGTTTTGATGCTATGTACCACCCTAACTGTCACACTTTGACACTCCCCACGTTCGGGTGTGTCATTTTGTCTACCTCAGGTATTGGGCTATTTTTTGGGGTAAATTCACTATTTTTAAGCTTTCCTTTGGCTATAAATGCTTTAAGGAAATGACAACCCTGGCCAAGGTGGCATCTTTTGACCAGTCTTCAGGCTCACATATGCTTCTTTATTGTGGAGCTGGTGGAGCAGAGAGAAGAGTTCAAAGTTTGTTCACATGCAGTGGCAGTGCTTGGTTATTTTGTGCCCTAAGCCAAGCGGATTAGTGTGACTGTTCGGTGGGTAACCCGTACGGCTCGGCCCCCTCTCCCCACATCCCCTATGATCTGCGCCTTAATGGTGGAGCCGGCCCTGTATATATTATTGAGGACAGTTTACTTCTGAATTGTACTTATTTCTGGGTGGAAGTTGTAGCAGTGCTACTTTATAAGAACTGCATCTCCCAGCAGTCCTTGCAGGGGCTGCTGGGGTCAAAGGTGGTCAAAGGAGGGCAGAGGGCAAAAGGAAAAAAAAAGTTTGTTTTGTTTGGGTGCGGTGCGTGTTGCGTTTATCTGTCGTTGCTGTTATTGGAACTTTAATTAATCTTTGTGTCCTGGACTGTATTCGTTCGTTGGGGTCTGGATTGTCTGTCTACCTGTGCACTGAGAACTGTGTTGGATTCATTGGTTTTCCGGAAGAGTGGAGCGCTCCTGAATCAACCATCTGATTTCATCCTCATCATCAGTAACTACCGGTAGGACTGTATTGTTCCTTCACCCTTTCAACATATAGATCGCTGGACTTAACTTTGTCACTTTTCATCTTCATCTGGTTTGGTTTACATGGACTTTGCTGTGTGGTGTTAGTGTTTATATGTAATATCGCCGAAGGGGTCAGGGGTGGTATTACTGTTTTCATTAATTATTTTTGGGTCATTATATTTGTAATTGTTTGCCGTTCCCAGTGTGCTTTATTGTCTCTGTTGTGAGTGTGTGTGGGTCGATCCAAGGCTGGGGACGTTCCTGGGATCTCCTCTATTAAAATAAATAAATCACCATCATCTTTGACGGTGTGAATCTTAGCGGCCCCTGACCGCTACAACGTACTCTGTGGTTGTGGGTGCTCATTTTTCATTATTGTCTTTGTCTACACTTTTTGTTTTTGTCCTTCATGAATTGTTTATCTTTTTGTTGGATTTTTCTCATCACTTTGTGCTTTGAAGTCATGTAATTATTTTTCTTATTTTTGTTAATGTCCTTGCGTTGAACTGCAGGACTTTACTGTAAAAAGGTGTTGGCACCTCTGGACTAAACCAGAACTCTTTTTGTTTTTGTGACCAGTCGTTGCACACAATTCTCCCATTACCTAGTCGTTCGGTTACGGCTCCAGTTACCCCGAGTCTGAGACTGTGCACCACACAAACCACCACAGTATGAAAAGATAAAACAATTCCAATTATCAAGAGTTTTATTCAGGGTTGCTTGTCATCTCCCTGGAAAGAGTGTTAGAAAATGAAATGAAAAATGTGGCGTAGATGAGGCTGACTCTTTGCATTAGTTTTTAATTCCAAACACATTTGGTGTCCTATTTTAGGTCTCATTTTGTAATGAACATATGCCATTTTTTTATTAAATTTATCAATTTGTGTAACGTATAAACCTTCTCCACATGTCTGCACATTTTCTGGCAGTACTTTTCCCTGCTGTTTGAAAAGAGAAGTACAATCAAACCACAAATAAAGATCATCCGTGTCAAATTAGTTCAAGAACTGCACATTGCTTCAAGGCACACTCGTATGCCAGAAGAAGCCCACCCTTGAGACCCAGCAGTGGCCTGACCGAAGGACATGGTTTAAGTAATGTATTTGAATAACAAACATCATCTCCATCAGAGCCAACAGGACAGAGCAGATCTGGTTTGTGGTAGGGCAGCGCGGTCCTTAGCGTTGTTGCTTCACAATTCGTACAACTAGCTGGTCTCCTTTTGTCCATTTTACCTTTTTTTTTTTTAATCAACTAAAGGTACAACACAAGGCCTCGAAACCGTATTAACATGGCCGTCCAGTATGTGTGAGCGCTGAATGAAGACTTGTCTGGGTTTGCTTTCTTACTGGAGAAGCTCCGGTCCACTTAACAACACCAAGTTGAGTCAGCAAACAAATGGATCATTTAAAAATGTCCTTCAGAATGTTTTGGGACAAAGACACGTTTTTTTCTTGATTCCCCCTTTGCACAACAGTTTAAAATTACAAATCAAACAATTCAGACATTGGGACTGAAGTGCAGACTTTACTTTAAGGGTATTTTGTAGAACTGGCAACACTTTTTGTACAGGGTCCCCCCCATTTCAGGGCACCATAATGTTTGGGACACAGCAATGGCAGGTCTGTTAAAGCCATCATATTTAGGACTTTGTCACACATTCCTGCATGCAGTGTCTGCTTGATTCATAGACATCACCAGGTGCTGAGGATCTTCTCTGGTGATGCTCTACCAGGTCTCTAATGCAGCCATCTTCAGCTCCTGCTTGTTTTGGGGGGCTTGTCCCCTTAAGTTTTCTCTTCGGCATGTGGACGGCCTGCTCAGTTGGATTTAAATTGGGTGACTGGCTTGGTGATTCAAGAATTTTCCATCTTTTGGCTTCGAAGAACTCCCTTAACAGTATGTTTGGGACCATTACCTTCCTTGTTGTAGGATGAAGCACCGCTTACTGAGACTGGAGTTATTTACTAGGACTTGAACAGATCAGATGTTTCTATACACCTCAGAATTTATTGTGCCACTGCCGTCAGCAGTTCCATCATCAATGAAGATAAGTGTGCCAGTATCTGTGGCAGCCATACATGCCCAAGATAAGGTGGCCTGCTTTGGATCTTGGGCAGTTCCTTCTCATCTCCACACTTGCCATCACTCTGATGGAGGTTCATCTTTGTCTCGTCTGTCCACAAGACCTTTTTCCAGAGTTCTGCAGGATCTGTGAAATCCTTTTTCATGAATTGCAATCTGGCCGTCCTGTTTTTGTGGCAAACTAGTAGTTTGCATCTTGCAGGGTGGCCTCCTCAATTCTGTTCATGAAGTCCTCTGACACATCCACATCTGCCACCTGAAGACTGTGTCTGATCTGTCGGACAGGCGTTTAGGGCTTTTACTTCACCAAGGTGAGGATTTTTCATTTATCACCAGTGGAGGTCTTCCTTGGCTCACCAGTCCCTTTGCGATTACTGAGCTCACTCACTGTGTTCTTTCTTCTTAATGATATTCCAGACAGTTGAGTTAGATAATCCTAAGGGTCTCTAACGTTTTTATTTTTGTTTATCAGCCTCATAATGGCTTCTTTGACTTTCATTGGCACAGCTCTTGTCCATCCATCCACCCATCCATTATCCACCCCCTATATCCTAAGTACAGGGTCACGGGAGTCTGCTGGAGCCAATCCCAGGCAGCACACTGTGCAAGGCAGGAAACAAACCCCAGGCAGGGCACACAAACACACACACACACACACACACACCAAGGACAATTTAGAATCGCCAATACATCTTCCCTGCATGTCTTTGGACTGTGGGAGGAAACCCACACAGACACGGGGAGAACATGCAAACTCCACGCAGGGAGGACCTGGGAAGCGAACCACAGGTCTCCTTACTACCACTGCACCACCGTGCCGCCCACAGCTCTCGTCTTCATGTCAATGACAATGACAACTACTGACTCCAAAGGGTAGAAGCAGGCTGAGGTATCTTATGAAGCACACCTGTGGAATCACAAACACCTAAGTAGCCAATTGTCCCAAACATTAAGGTGCACTGAAATGGGGGGACCATATAGATAAAGTGTTGTGACTGAAACATATGCAAATGCCCTCAGAGTAAAGTCTGCAATGTGCACTTTAATCATGGCTGAACTGCAGGATTTGTAATTTTAAACTGTGAAGCAGAGGGGTAAATCAAGGACAACTGTGTCTTTGTCCCAAACATTATGGAGGGCACTGTATGTGTTCTATCAAGTGCCTTGAATCTGTCAAAAATGCCTTAAAAAATGTGGATTGCAACCGAGGCCAAAAAAAGACAAATAAGAAAAAATGGCAGAAAATACATAAAAACTATTCTGTTCATTTTCTATCCTGTATATCCAGTTTAGAGTTGCTGGGAACGTTGGTCTCTTCCGGCAGTACTGGCTACTAACCAGACCCTAACCCTGGACTGGCAGTTATACCATTACAGGGCTCGTGCAGGCCACACTGACTCATACGGGTCCAGTTTGGAGTTGTCGGATTAATGGAAATTCCAGAATGCAAGTCTAAACAGTGCATGTCATACCGGCGACTCCGTTCTTATCACAAGATTAAGACTGAAAATTTACACTTCATTTAAAAAAAAAAAAAAGGCTTTTCAACTGTACTGCGATGGTTTGGCAGTTTGCTCACTCAGAAATTTCCCAGAAAAGCTGCGGTTTAAAAAATAAAACTGTTATCAAAGGCATGGAGCTCTCTGAAGGTTGGAAGTAAATTGCTTTTTATGAAGCACCTTTCACAAGAAGTCGATAACCTCCTAAAAGAAAAGAAGATCTGCTAAGGAGGTACTCAGTGACTTGAAATTGGTAGAGGGATTAAATACGATGAAATCTAACAAATCTCTAGGACCAGATAACCTTTATCTTCGAGCTCTTAGTGAGTACACATGCAAAATCTCTGGACACTGGATACATTCTTAAAGACTGGAGGCTAGCAAATGCTGTATTATCCCAGCACATAAAAAGGAATATCGAGCTAATCCAACTAATTTATAGGCCAGCAAGCTTAGTGTTCATCCATCCATTGTCAAACCCGCTGAATCCAAACACAGGGTCACAGGGGTCTGCTGGAGCCAATCCCAGCCAACACAGGGCACAAGGCAGGAACCAATCCTGGGCAGGGTGCCAACCCACCGCAAGACACACACAAACACACCAAGCACACACTAGGGCCAATTCAGAATCGCCAATCCACCTAACCTGCATGTCTTTGGACTGTGGGAGGAAACCGGAGCGCCCGGAGGAAACCTACGCAGACACGGGGAGAACATGCAAACTCCACACAGGGAAGCGAACCCGGGTCCCCAGGTCTCCCAACTGTGAGGCAGCAGCGCTACCCACTGCGCCACCCCGCTTAATGTTCATCACAGGCAAATTAAAAAGAATCAATTACTAAGTAAAAGCCAGAGCAGCACAGGCCTAGAACAAGAGTGTTAGCAAATACGCAACATGGGTTCTGACGAGGAAGGTTGTGATTCATTTTTACGCTGAACTTCTACAAGAAAGCAACAAAAGCATACAATCAGAGAGGTGCATTTGTTTGTATTAATCTTGATTTTCAGATAAGGTACCACGTGAAAGGTTAGTAATCAAACTAAACAAAGTGGGAATTCAGGGCCCAGACGGTAATTGGGTACAAAATTGGCTCAAACACAGCAAGCAAAGGGTTAAGGCGAAGGGAACTTTTTCAGAATTAAGTGACATTAAAAAATATGTCCCTCAGGGATCAGTGTTGGAGCCGCTGCTCTTTTTAACTCTTTCGGGGCGGATGTCGACTTTTGTCGAAATTCAGGGGTAGAGGACGTTAAACAGCCATACAAGGTGATAAAACTCGCCGTTATGTTTTAGTTCAACTCTCTTTGCTAGAAGGAAAGGTAGCTTTGTTGATTTGACCTCAATATCCTGCGCATGCATGAGTAGCGAAGAGCAAACAACCTCTAAAATGGCATCGACATCTGGTGAGAGACCAAAGCGAATGCACAAAGCAAAATACTCCATGGACGACATTTTGCACATTATCGCCAAATTGGACTCTGACTTGTCGGACTCTGATTTTGATGCAAGTGATCTGAAGATGGAGATTGAAAATTAAAGTGAGGGACCAGCTTCAGCTGATCGGTCCCCAGCTGTTCATGAAGCTGAACACGCTTGTATAGCTGATGCGCCTACGGCAATGTTCGCCTGGGAGAAGCGCCACTTACAATGACAAGAGGTACAAACCAGATTGTGTCGCACTGCCACAAGAAGACAGACCAGGCAGCTGGCCCGCCACGCATTCCTACCAGCCATCAAGCTGCCCCTACACAGCCACCAGAGACCCTGAACAGGCGTTGACTGCAGCTAAAGCAACAGACGTTTTACGTTGATTTACATGTGAAACCTTTGCTTTGTGTGCTTTTCAGAAAACGGAGTTGCTTGCAAAAAATATTCAGCCCTTAAAGAGTTAATATACATAAACAATCTGCACAAGAATATCATCAATAAGCTTATTAATCTGCAGATGATACCAAACAAGGTGGAAGGAGGATAATCCAGAATTAGCTAAATTGTTACAGAGGGATCTGGATAGCATACAAGCTGGGTAAACGGAATGGAATGTTAGTAAATGGAAAGGATTTCATATAACAAGTAAGAATGTCTGATGAGAATAATTAATGGTAGGTCAGAAACTTGAACGTTCACCTTATGGGAAGGACTCAGGAGTCACAGTGGACTCATCACTTTCCACACCCAAACAGGACATTCGGTTATAGAGCACAAGGCATGGAGTACAAGTTAAGAGCGGTTCTGCTCAAGTTATACAACGCACCAAAGAGGTCTCACCTGGAGTACTGTGCTCAGCTTTGGTCTCCAGAGAGAGTCGAGAACAGAAAGACGAGGCCGATTTCTGGACTGAGAGGGATGAGATATGAGGAGAGACTGAAGGAGTTGAATCTTTTCAGTTTAAACAAAGGGGGATTGAGAAGGGGCATGACTGAAGTGTTTAAAATGATGAAAGGAACTAGTAAAGTAGATCAAGGTTGTTACTTTAAAATAAATTCTACAACACGGACACAGGGACACGACATATTTTGCACAAATGTTATAAAGTTTACCTTCATGTAAAGAATCATTGACTGAGGGGAGTAAATTACCAAGCAGTGCAGAGGGGAGTAGGACTTTATGGGCCTTCACTACTCAACTTGAAGTTATTTTGTACAATCAGGTTGAATGGCCTGTTCTCTCCTGAATCTCTCCTTTCTGCCACCTAATCCATTTTCATGGGGTGGGTGGCCACTCTCTATTATTATGGTATTGGGTACAAAATAGGAACCACACATATAACCTGAAAGAATTGTCACTCATGCTTTATAATTCACATTTGCCCTTATTTGGTACCTAAAGTTCAATTAAGCATGTATGCACTGTCAATAACAAAATATAAAACCAGCTGAGCTCTTGCATCTACAGCATGGTTCTCAAATACTGGGCCACAGGCTGATACAGGTGGGGCATGACTTACTATTGTTTATAATGGTTATGGAGTGTGTCGATGCTCCATCGCTTACATTTGAATCTTGAAGGGGGACCACCCAATCCTTTGGTTTGTCATGAAGATCCTCACATGGGAAAAAGTGGGTTGTGACACCAGAAATGTTGAGGAACTTTGCTTTATAGAATCTTGGTCAGTCAGATCTTGCCTCAGCAGTATTGTTATGCTAATCCCTGACAGCGGACACTCATTTATATCAAGCTAATTGAGAGACACCAATTCAACTATTAGTGCACAAGAAAGGAAATTTGATTATATGACCAAGGGAGAACATGCTCACTGCACAGGAAATGAATCCAGCTATGGAGGAGCTATGAGGCAGCACCACTAAGCACCACACCAGTTGGACTTGTAACACTCCTGGTAGAATTTCTTCTGTCTGTAGATAATCTACTTAATCACACCAATCACCCTGCAGCACCAACTTTCACAACTGCTTATCTCATAAACTATCACAACATAAACATGCCACATGGACTTTTTTATATGAATTATTATTCTCTGTTACATGTCTCCATATTGTCCTGTCTGCTAGATGTCGCCTTCTTTATAAGGCCTTGGTTTGTTTAATTTCATTTTAACATGAAAAGGGACTTCTAAAAATGACAAGTTTGATTTGTGATGATAGGAAGTAGATATGATATTTAGGAAACACATTTGGTGATGTAATGCCAATATCAGCTACCCTGTTAATCTATCTGCTATACTGTATAATAAAACACTAAAGCTTGTGTGTCCAGTCCCTCTGAACAATCTGATTGGTCAGTTTAGCTTTAGTGATGCGACAAGTATGAGATGCTCAAGGAAGAGAAAACATCATGAGAGGCACGCTGAGAGACTTGCCTTCAAAGGCACTAGAAGTATAAAATCAGAGAGGATGCGAGAAAGGCGCCTTGTGAATAACATCTGGGTCAGAGAAGCAGGCTGTATGGGAACGCGCTCGAGAGAGGCAACGCCAGTTCAGAGATGTTCACACACACATGGCATGTGCAGGAGGCAGCAAATGTTTTAAAATTGTACTTTTACCAGTCATCTGACAGGTAGTGTGGCTAGTTGTATAATAAACTGATACATTTTTGAGCAAATTTTAGGTCCACTTTTGAAGGAAAAATGCAAAATGTTAAAGCAAACCCAAGCAATGTAAAAATAGTTTAGAATACCACCACATGAGTAATAAGCCCATATTTGAAAAAAGGGTCCCCATTAAGAAGGCATAAAAAGAAGACATGATTAAGATCCAGAAGTGGAAACAGATTTGAAAATGTTATGTCAATTAGAATTGGCAGTAAGAGATCAGATCTGTACTGTCCACAGCATAGTCTCATGAGGTAGTGCTGGGCGGTATACCAGTTCAAACTGAAAACCGTTTTTTATTTTTGTTATAATATGGATTTTTCTAATACTGCAACACCGGTTTAAACAGCCTAAACAACATTCGGAACGTGGTGCAGCGGGAAACTGTTTACGGGGGGACCTTTTTCACTGCTACACACACATGCAACGCAGTACATGCATTAGTGGAGGTATTGAGCGGTGAAAATGGACAGAGAACATTCTGAAACTGAAGCTGTAGAAGACGATAAAGTTGAACATGATGACACTGAAGAACTTTTGCCGAAAAAAGGAGCCATGTCTGTTGTCTGGAGATACAGTGGAACCTCGGGTCACAAATGTCTCTGAACACGTACAAATCGGGTTATGACCAAAAAGTTTGCCAAACTTTTGCATCTGTTCACGACCACACGCTTGGGTGACAAACAAGCCAGTTTCCCTTCCGGTTCATATGCGCCGGTGATTTCCGCACGTGTTCAGTCTCTCCCTGTACCTCTACAGTACATTGTTCTCGGTCAGACGTGCATCGCGCAGAGGGACTTTACCTCAAAACTGTAACCTCCTCTCCACCCAGCTTCCTGCTCACTTCCTTCATGCCAGAACTCGACTCATGCAAGGTTAGTTTGCTTGGTTGTTTATGGTTAGCTTTTATATAAATTACGGATTTTTCAAATGTTCATTTTTTTCCCTGTGCTTAAAACTCATTAAAAAAAAGTGTTTACAGAGAGCAGTTTTCTCAGTGTTCATCCATCCATCCATCCTCTTCCGCTTATCCGAGGTCGGGTCGCGGGGGCAGCAGCTTGAGCAGTGTTATTTTCTCAGTGTTATTCAATGTTTTTACATTTAGTTTACTATTACACTGTGCATTCTATGCTGTAATTAACTATTTTTGTGCTTAAAAATCTTTAAAAATATATATTTACATAAAGTTTGGATGGTCTGGAACGGATTAATTGTATTTACATACAATCCTATGGGGGAAATTACTTCGGGTCACGACCAAATCGGGTTGCGACCAGAGTTTTGGAACGAATTACTGTCATGACCCGAGGTTCCACTGTACTTTGGTTTTAAAAGGCTGGATGTGGACCAAACAACTATTTACTGCAAATGCTGTTGAGCTAAAGATGTCACCAGAGGTGGCAACACAAGCAATTTGCTGCACCAGCTTAGCCGCAAACATGCTTTGGAGTACCATGAATGTATGGAACTAAGATTGGCACCCTCCACGTCCTCAGGTAAAACTGAAAAAGCGAGAGGACACTCGAGTCAGACGTCACTTGTAGACACGTTTGCTAGAGGCACAGCTTACGAATAAAAAAGCAAGCGGTGATCAACACCATTACAATCCATTTAGCTAACGTGTCAGTGGACAGAGTTTGTTTAACATTAACAGAAAGTGTGGTTGCTTTACAAAAAATATTTACTATTTATTCCTTTTCTAAGACATGTTCAGTGCAATACAAATTTTTGACAAGCACCTCTGGATATTTTACTAAGTCTCAATGCCTCTTTGGATGGTTGAAAATA
Source organism: Erpetoichthys calabaricus (assembly GCF_900747795.2). NCBI lineage: Eukaryota > Metazoa > Chordata > Cladistia > Polypteriformes > Polypteridae > Erpetoichthys > Erpetoichthys calabaricus. Next base: position 227,427,482 of record NC_041398.2, on the reverse strand, counting down.
TGTTGTCAAAATTTTAGTTTAAGTTGTTTGCAAACTTTGTTCAATAAAAAGGTTCTATATTTTGACTGCAACTGTCATGCAATGTGATTCCATCTCTTCATTAGTGCCACCCCCTTGAAAACTAGTAACTTTATGGGGCCATGCAAACCTGTATTAATACTTGTGTGCACATTAAAATGTTTCCCTGTACAATGTACAATTCCCATGACAGTGGAATAGGTTATTCTTAGCCAGTCTACTACAGTAATTGCAGTGGAAAATGTGGTTAACATCCACTCATCCATGGGGGGGAAAAAATACAGTGGAATACTGTGAAACAGGTATAATTTTGAAAAATACCGTGATATAGAATTTTGGTCATTCTGCCCAGCACTATCATGAGGCCTGACCTGATTTTCAAACGAGAGTACAAATCTGGGGACAACTTTTTAAAGTTTGTACTTAATAGCGGAGAAATCCACTACTGCTCCCACAGGGCTACTTCTAAAAACATCAGTACCCGATTTCTCCAGTCCACACACTTTAAACCACCACCGAGATTTCTGGGAGAGCAAAACATACTGAAGAAAGAAGTTGACGCAGAGAGAAAATAAAAATGCTAAAACTGCTGTTATCAATTCAGGAGCTCAGTAGCAGAAGGTAACTGAGGGTCAATGATTAATGTGTAATGGTCATCTGGAATACGTGTGTGTGTGTCACTGTGACTTTGCACCTTTCCCCATTCCTAATTATGGTGGCATGTCTTAATTTGTAAGTCCGGCCAATGGCACATGGAGAGGGGAGCACCTGGCTTGGAGGGCCCAACAGACTGTAATGGGAGGAGCCAACGGTATGTAAATGGGTGGCGGGTAAAGGGAGACAAGGAGCGCAGAGCCAAGAAAGAAGTGGGCGCCATAAAAGGAAAAGGCAAGAGGCAAAGAGATTGACACTCTGCATGGAAAACATCAGGTGAACCCAAGTTCATTTCAGGACAAATTATTTTCCCTTTCTGGTGAAGGTATTCGGGAGAGGACCTGACGGGCCAGCACAAGGGACAGTTGATCTGTACATTTAACGGAACAGAAGGTATGGTGCAGTGCATCACTCCCCACCACAGACTGAGATAGTCATCCCTAACAGAGAATATTTAAAGCTGGGGTCGCCAACTCCAGTCCTGGAGGACCACCGTGGCTGCAGGTTTTCATTCTAACCCTTTCCTTAATGAGTGACCTGTTTTTGCTGCTAATTAACTTCTTTTGAACTAATTTTAATTGATTTGCTTTTGAAGACTCGGACCCCTTTAATTGTTTCTTATTTCTTAATTAGCAGCCAAACAATAATAAGATACAAAATGAGCCAAAACAACTGGCGTCCATCATACAATATCTGAAAATAAAGACAGATGAAGGTCTCAGGAATGTCGATCTGCTTGGGTCCCTTAAACATTTGAACAGTGTGCTCTTAGAAAAGAGAAAATCACCAATTTCGGAAATGTCTGCTAATACACCACCAGAGCAGCAACAAGCCAAGAAACTGAAGAACGGGTTTAATTAACGACAAGAATCGGCACCTCATTAAGCAGCTGGCTAGAGCTGAGGCCCTGACTTAGTTGGTCTTCTGTTGGCTCCCTCACTTCATATTTCATTTCTGTTAGGTTGCCACTTCAGGAATTAAATGAAGCAATTCAGAGGAACGATGAAGAAATTTAGAGAAGCAAATCTTAAAAAAGCAATTCAGTTATAATGAATTCACAAGAAGTTAATTAACAGCATAAACTGGCACTCAATAAATAGGATTAGAGTGAAAACCTGCAGCCATGGTGGTCCTCCAGGACCGAACTTGGCGACACCTGAGTTAAACAACTACGAATACATTATTTTTTTCTGTTTCTCAAATTTATGTATTAGTGTCGTATGTGGTTAAGGGTTTTGTGCCGTGATAATATGTATATAGGGGTTTCTGTTAAGTGTGTGTAATTTCTTCCAATAATCATTTTCTACCTTAACTCTGTAAACTAACAGCGTCAGATCCCTGGGTGGGGGGGCGGTAGTATGTATCGTGATCATGATTTAGAGAGAAAAAAAGTGAAAAAAAAACCGGTAACTTTTACAAGTCCTATAAATGTACACCGTGTGTTACAGACTCAAACCAAGTTTATGTGTGTACTGTATAATATTAACAATAAGAGCAGCTCACTACTGAAAACGGCAAATACAGGAGACAGTCAGGATCGAACCGGAGACTCTTGATTACGCCATGGAAGCTGTTGTCTTTTCCTTGAACCTTTTGTGAAAGTGTTTATTTGATCTTTGGACTTCAGGCTTCAAACATTATATAGTTTATGCCTACATTTTATCATTTACTACTAAAATATGAAAAATGTTTCTGTTGTAAAAATGTGTTTACACAGATTATTGTAGAAACGGAACACACTCTAAAACTCCAGCACTTCACTCCCAGATAATCAATCGAGGCATGAGCTGGGAGAAGTTTGTGCACACTCTAAGTCGGTGGGGGGATGGAATAGCCAGCTGCTTGCCTTAATCGGCACATTTACAGGACAAAAGACGCTGGCGGAGAGGTGCGAACGGATTTAAGGTGGGCCGGATATACGAGTTGTTTTGTAGGCTCTGGTAATTCTAGTGTTAATTAGTTGGCATTTACAGTATAAAATCTTTTTCGAGACACCTTAAATTTTTTCATTAGCCCACAATTATTCTTTGTGTGAAATGTTTGCAGGAATAATGGAGCCGCCGCAATTTTAAATTCTAGCATTGAGGCAATGGCACTTCTTCCAGACAAAAATAAAGTTCTAGTTAAAAAGCTAAAAAAAAAAATGCCATGTGGTTTCCAACGGTGCCATTTGTTTCCACTTCACTGCCAGCCTTAAAACAGAAAATTAAGCCAATCTCTAAAATAGCGAGCTGTTCTTTTTAACATGTTAACAATATAAATTCAAGGAAAAGCAAAGAGAAACAGGATTTGGATAAACGCTCCAAAAGGGAAGGAGCCAAAGCCAACTTACATCTCTAGGGAGACACTGCTGAAGATTAGGAAATGTCCAACACAAAGCAGAGACAACAGTCCCAGCAATGTGGCAGGCACCCCACTGAGTGGTCACAATCAAATTTAAGTAGTGGCACATTGAAAACCCCTAATTAAACAATTTATTTAATAAGGTCAAAAAACCAAAATGCATATCGTTTCTCAGAAAGATGTGTAAATAAATTCCAAACCACCAATAAATGTTTTTTTCTCTACAAAACAACACTGCATATGAAATATACAGACAGGCATACGGTGCAGTGCTTGGGACCCTCGACTGCAGGCATCCAGCACACCCTCAGTGAGGGACCGCCAGTGAGGCGCTGAGCCTGCCTGTGTTATTCTGGCAATGTAGTGCAGTGGTCCGAATCCTGCTCATTTATTCTTCATGTTCTCTTGTGTCCTCACACATTTCAGAGAGCTATAGGATTACGTTAGGTTAGGTTAGTTAACTGGACATTCTAAACTGGCCAGTTGTAAGTGTTTTAAGTATCGGAGAGGATGGTCTGGCACCCCAAAGGCAGGGTTGAGAAACATTCCTTACCTGGCTGGGTGGATGTAATAGAAAGACCACTGAAGTGGAGACGCAGCCTGGCAAAGCAGAGCCCACATGGTATCAGGGACAAGTGATGGAATGACTGGGGGAAATGGGGTTTTATGGACAATTCATCCCCATCACAAGAGGCGGCAGTGTTCCTCCAACTGGCTCCCAAGTCAGACACCTGCAGGGTTGCCTGAGAGTTGGGAGTAAGGAAGAACAACCTTGTTAGGGATCCTTGGGTGCCGCCAGGGGTGCTATAGTAATGTGACCTGGAAGTGCTTCTGCAGGTTAACATCTTGGCCCCAAAAGCACTCCTGGGTTAGCGATAAAAGGGAGCCAGCATGGGTTTATGAGAGAAACCAATCTTTTAGATTTTTTTGAAGAAGCAACAGAACAGTGGACAAAAACAAAACCATAATTTACCTAGACTCTCAAAAAGCGTTTCATAGAGCCGTCCCACACCAAAGATTAATTCTGAAACTAGACACTGTGGGCATCAGAGTTAACCTACAAAACTAGAACTCGAGTTGGTTATCTGGCAGAAGACAGAGTGCAGATAAGAGGAGAACGCTCAACACGGAGTGAGGTCATCAGTGGAGTCCCTTAGAGGTCTGTCACTGGACCAGTACACTTTCGGATTTATTTTAATCACATTGATTCCGGTATGGTTAGTTACTTTGTGAAATTTTCAAATGACACTAAAAATGGTGGGGTGGCAGACACTGAGGAGGCAGCAAAAAGAATTCAAAAAGACCTCGACAAGTTTCAGAACTGGGCAGTTTAATGTAGAAAAATGCAAAGTGCTATACTTGGGCAAGATTAACATCAATAAATACAAGATGGGGGGCACTGGCATACAGGAAGACACCTCTGAAAAGGATTTATGATAACGCAACATTTTTATCGACTAAACAATATACAGAAGCAATTACAAAGGCTAAAAAAATTATTAGGTTAGATCATAAAATGTGTTGAATTTAAGTTAAGGTACGTTACACTCAAACTAGTGAGAGCACATCTGGAGTATTGTGTGCAGTTTGTGGCACCACAGTATCGGAAAGACTTAGCAGCACTTGAAGTTGTCCAGAGGACAGCAACCAGGAGCATCCCAAGACTTGAGAAGACATGTCGTACTCTGACAGACTCAGGGAAATAAACCTGGTTAGTCTCAAGCAGAGGAGAATGTGTATGGACCTACTCCGGGTATTTAAAATGCTCAAAGGCATTGATGAAGGAGATCCAGCAACATTCTTGCAGCTTAAGGGTGAATCACATAGTCAAGGACATCAGTGGAAATTAAGGGGAAGTGCATTTAAAACTGAAGCCAGAAAGCACATCTTTACGGAAAGAGTTGTGGGACTCTGGAACAAAGTACTGAGACAGGGAGTTGAAGCAGAAACCTTGACAACCTTTATGAAGAATGTGCGTGGAGATACTGGAGCAGCTTAGCAATTAGCTGAACAACCAAGCTCGATGGCCAGAATGCCCTCCTCTCATTTGTCAATTTTTTTTCTGTTCTTTTGAGCCCTCTCACTGAGCCACAGTTGGGAGGCAGTGAGACGACGGTCAAGGAGGAGGATCAGGGTGGGAAGGAGGCAGAAGATATTGGTGTTATTTTTGAGCAGTGCTTGCTGGATTAAGGCCTGAAAAGGTACAGTACTCTTGTTAATAAATCACTGTTTAATTGAACTTGGAACTGTCTGTGGTCGAATTGTGTCTGATGTCGGGACACTCAAGTCGTGATGGACTCGATTCCCTTCTAGGTATAGTTTCTAAATTTCACCGAATATTGAAAGTATCAGCCTCAACCATCCACAACTAAAGAAAAGTGGATTAATAAGTTCAGAGAAATAGATTGCTAGAACCTGGTATGAGCCCCGGCCTACTGTGATGACCTAGGATACGATACTATACTGTATATATCCAGCCATCCCTCCATCCATTTTCTAAACTTGCTTATCCAGAGCAGTGCCATAGTTGAAATAAATAGTTTTTGAGTCTTTTACAACAAAATGTATTTCTGCCAATCAGAACTGTGATCTAATCTATTATCTTAGGCCAAATATTTGCTAAAGAGAGATTTGCTAACTGGGAATATTGACTTTCTGATGTTTATGCTTCCACCAAAGTTATTCTGTACCAGATATCAATCATTCAGCAAAGTCAGGAACAACCCTGCCTGCCCCTCGGAGCACTTGAATCAGTCAGCGTCTGGCAGGACAGCTTACTCGCTGACACACCTCTTGCATATTAATAATGCAAATCCTTTCCCAATCCCTTCTTCTTCTCTCACTCGACTTTTATGTCTTCGTCCTGCCCATGTTTTTTCACCCCGTTTCTCCCCCCTTTTTTACACTCAAATCATCACTGTCCACAGACTTTAAACACTTTGAAGATACCAGGGTCACTGCTGGGGTCACATGCAGCCTATGTTATCTACGAGCACACTAAGATAAGGCATCATCGAGTGACCTCCTCATGCTACCAGTAACCCTTCAGTTTGGAAGAAGTAGTCTTTGGACAAGGACTTCTGAGTTGAGTAGCAAAGTTTTTGAAATGTCTCCACTGATAGGGAATCTGAATGCACGTGGACTGAAAGGGACCAAAATCTTAAGAAATGGTTTTGTCATGGGCACGTCACATTAGATGATTCTTCCAGAATTTGTCAGTTGTATCCTTTATTTACATAATCTTACGGTGTCGGAGGTAGTCAGCGATGCACTCATGAAGACAGCAGCGTAATCACTCCAATCAGTCAACAACTCGCTCCGATAGAATCAAACAGATTTGATTTCATCTTTAGTCAGTTGTGGTGGGCTTTGTATGTGTGAGAGCCACCAACTAGTGAACGCTCAATGGGAAGAACAACTCATGAAATGCAGCGATGAGGAATAAGGAATGCAGGAGTTTTGGACCTCAAAACAGAAAAGATGCTTTTCTGTCTGATGTCTCATACATGCCATTACAGAATGGTGGGGGGGATAGTAAAAAAAAAAAAAAAAAGCAGAGACTGTGGCTAAAGTCGCTTTACCTCTAAGCTTGCGTACAACACTGGCTCCATCAGACAGCATGTTATTGGCTGTCACATAAAGGGGTAGGCAGACGTGTCCTGGAAAAGTGGGCACTCAGTCTCTAAATGCGACATGTCCAGCAATTTGCAGTTGTGCAGTTGATATGATCTGCCGACGAGATCAGCAAATGCAGTCATCACGTATGACATTAGTATTTATGTAATGTGAGGTCAGCTTAAGACTCGCTGTATAAACTTCGACAAATCTTTCTCTTATTGTGGACAAAATTTACCATTAAACCCATATGAAAAGAAAAGTTGGCTTAGTTACGCAGATTTTTGTTAATTTTTTTATACTACAGGCCCCTCGTTGTTTCATCCGATTCTTTTCAAACTGATTATAGTATCATGAAATCAATAGAACTGATTATCTCATAGATTCCTGTACATCTTCCAATAGAAACAGTGAGACACCATGTTCAATAAAGTCATGGAAGTACAGTTATATAAAGTCATATGAAATTAGTACAAGCAGACACAATATGTCAAATGCAATGACCTGGATAAGGATCAGAACACACTGTATATTGAATTAATGCAGGAATAAAGCTAATTCTAGTGATCTGTCAATTTTATATTACCACTGTCCATGAAATATTTACAGTTAAAAGAACTATACTCTGTAACACGTGCGTTTAAAATAAATCTGCCACAGCATTATTTGACTTTGTGCATGATGTTGGATTCCATTAGCTGACAAGATGTCAAACCCACCCCTTTCGCAAAAGCCAGAAAATATATGGTGGCCTGTGATTATTTGGGAGGACAGGAGTTTTGCCAAGGTAAGCACTAAAAGTGATAATTACAGTCCAGCACAGAGTACATCTTATTCACAAGAGAGGGGCGGAAAAAAACATCAGTATTTAGATCACATGGCAGTCATGTGCACCCCAAATGCTTCGGGAAAGAAAGACAGCAAGCTGTACGCTTTCCATCAGACCTATGCCTATAATATGAACATTAAGGACCACAGAGTAAATAGGCTGACAGGCTAAAACACACTCGCAAGGCCCCATGGTGGCTATTCATTTTTCTTAATGTTTGCTTATAGCCAAAAAACTGGCAGCTCTGGCACAGATGTTTAACCAGTCGGATTTCGCAATTTAATTCATCTAGGTTTAAAATAAAATAAAAAGTCTATCGACAAATCAGAGTAAGAGAAATGCTTAAACCCCTGCTGTGACCAGTGAGCGGGCAAAGAGATTTAGAAATGGGGGACAAAGGCAACAGAAAAATGGAAGCCTCAGAGGACCTCAGGTCTGACTTTTCTGTGAAGCTGTCAAAAAGAGGCCATGGGGCTACATTACAAATCCTCTCTGCCTAGTGAGTACAACAGAAATACAACTTTGACCTAAAATATTAAATTAATATTAATTAATCTTTAATTGAAATAAAACTTACAGGCTTCATTTTTGTTTGAGATGAGAAAATACAGAAGTACCATAACGTTTGTCTGCATATCAGCCACGTGTCTTTATTTCTCTTTAGCTCATTTTTCCTACCATTGCAAATTCACCTTAAACGATAAGTTTGGTATTTTTCAAGTTGAAGTTATTTTATCACAAATATGGTGAATATACATCTGACATGTACAATTGTTTCGTAAAGTTAAGAGTTTTCTGTAAATTTCAAACAATATTTTGCCCTCACTGGTGCTTTAATGGGGCACCACCTGAAATAATAACCTAAAAACTTACCAATGAAGTGGCAAATGGTTTGATATAAGAAAACGTACAGTGCCTTCTGTGCTTCTAGCAGATGTTTGTTATAACAAAAAGGATCTCATATTCCTTGTACTATTTTTCTCGTGGTAAGGATAAATTTTCTATTCACTTGTGTGAATAAATACAAAAGTAAATAAAAAAAAAAAACCAAAAGAACAACCACTTTGATTTGGTTATTTGAGGGAAAACAACAACTCGGGGGGTAGGAGGGTAGATAGATAGATAGATAGATAGATAGATAGATAGATAGATAGATAGATAGATAGATAGATAGATAGATAGATAGATATGGACGACACTATATGATAGATAGATAGATAGATAGATAGATAGATAGATAGATAGATAGATAGATAGATAGATAGATAGATATGGACGACACTATATGATAGATAGATAGATAGATAGATAGATAGATAGATAGATAGATAGATAGATAGATAGATAGATAGATAGATAGATATGGACGACACTATATGATAGATAGATAGATAGATAGATAGATAGATAGATAGATAGATAGATAGATAGATAGATAGATAGATAGATAGATAGATAGATAGATAGATAGATAGATATGGACGACACTATATGATAGATAGATAGATAGATAGATAGATAGATAGATAGATAGATAGATAGATAGATAGATAGATAGATATGGACGACACTATATGATAGATAGATAGATAGATAGATAGATAGATAGATAGATAGATAGATAGATAGATAGATAGATAGATAGATAGATAGATAGATAGATATGGACGACACTATATGATAGATAGATAGATAGATAGATAGATAGATAGATAGATAGATAGATAGATAGATAGATAGATAGATAGATATGGACGACACTATATGATAGATAGATAGATAGATAGATAGATAGATAGATAGATAGATAGATAGATAGATAGATAGATAGATAGATAGATAGATAGATAGATAGATATGGACGACACTATATGATAGATAGATAGATAGATAGATAGATAGATAGATAGATAGATAGATAGATAGATAGATAGATAGATAGATATGGACGACACTATATGATAGATAGATAGATAGATAGATAGATAGATAGATAGATAGATAGATAGATAGATAGATAGATAGATAGATAGATAGATACTTTATTAATCCCAAGGGGAGATTCACAAAGAGGTGACAGTGGAAAACAACAAGTCCTGAGGTAGCTGTCATGATCAGGGCTGAATGTTTTCTATAGTAAACGCCATTTTTTGTGTAACTGTCATTAGGGCTGCATTCTGCAATTCTAGTGGAGTGGTTTCCAGGGGGGTGGCATGGTGGCGCAGTGAGTAGCGCTGCTGCCTCGCAGTTAGGAGACCTGGGTTCGCTTCCCGGGTCCTCCCTGAGTGGAGTTTTCATGTTCTCCCCGTGTCTGCGTGGGTTTTCTCCCACAGTCCAAAGACATGCAGGTTAGGTGGATTGGCGATCCTAAATTGTTCCTGGTGTGTGCTTGGTGTGTGTGTGTGTGTGTGTGCGTGTGCCCTGCGGTGGGCTGGCGCCCTGCCCGGGGTTTGTTTCCTTGCACCCTGTGTTGGATGGGATTGGCTCCAGCAGACCCCCGTGACCCTGTGGTTAGGATATAGCGGGTTGGACAATGGACGGATGGATGGTTTCCAGGGTTTTGACCTTGAGTTCAATGGCAAGACAGGACAAAAGGTCAGTGGTTGCACCAAGCTGTACCTGATCTGTGGATAAATCTTTTCAACTATAATAGAAATTCTCTATTTGTTACTGATTTTCATGTCTTGCCTGGTTTCCAACTTACGCTTCTTTCCTGTCATCTGGGTTTCAGTCATTTCGTGTATATTTTATTTGTTTCAGTTCAACTCAAAAAAAATGAATATCTGTTTCCTCCCAAGCCAGGACATTAGTGCTCATAGCTGGTCCTCTTTTAAAATGGCTGAATCTTACAATATTGGTGTGTTTTAACATGTGTGTAATTGCGTTACCTTTGTAAGCTTTTATTTTCTGATGATGCCACATGCCCCATTAGCCTCCACTGTTAAGCACAGGTAAACAAAATATATTTTTTTAAATGTATGGAAAACTCTATATGCATTTACCACGCAAAATTGTGTGCTAGAGTTTAAATTCCGTTAGAACGTTTTAATAAATGTTTGTGTAGTCCTGGCCAATTTTCTATAGAACTAATGTTAAAAAAAACTCATCACAATAAATTCATTACAATCAGGTCATTTTTATGGAGAAAGCAGTAAAGCCTGTGTATCTCTTCTGGCCATGACCCAAAAATCATGATTGAGGAGCTCTAGTGGACAGCCAGTTGGATTGGACACTTGTGTCACTTGATTTACTAGACATTCGTCACACTCTTACTGCAGAGCTGTGTTCAAGAAGGGCGACTGCAGACTGGAGACATTGTAGGCGGGGCTAGGGGCGGGATAACTGTCAATCAAATCTGATCAGCTGTACTTATTGGAGGTTTGCCCCAGCTGGACTTTGTCCCTTTTTTCAGGTTCCTCGATGTTTGGTTTGACTTTCTGTCTCACAGTAGTGCTGACTGCTCAGCTTTCTTTGTGTTTATGCTATTTAAACGTGTTTCATTAATTTGCAGAGATTTTACCCTGTGAACATCTGCACACCATAATCTTTCAAAAAACAAAAATAATGTACAATTTTGCAACCAATGATTATTTTCGAATGTGACCTCAAACCTTTTATGTAAAAATTTTCCAGGTTTAAAAAAGGTGTCAGAGAGAGCCACTCTGTCCATTATGCAACCTAGGTGGCCTTCAACAGAGGGGCGCCATTTCTGTAATTCAAGCAGCACTTGCTCCAGGACGTATGCGCTATGGACACAAATGGCCACCCTTTTGGTAACTAAAGGGGTGTGTACTCCAGACACCAATGGGAACTGCCAACCCCACTCCCCGGACCTGGAAGTAACAATACTAATAACAGCCTCTCACCGTATGCAATACGGACACCGAGGGATGCCGTAAGGCTCACTGATCGGGCTGCATATGAGCTTCTAACGGCAACTATTCGCCAGAAAAAGTTGGAATTTCTCATTGATGCTGACAAGAAGAAAAAAAGATGTTGCCATCAAATTCAGCATGCCCCAGTCAGCTTTGTCAGCTGTCATGCCCTGAAAGCCCACACAATGTTACAATTTCATTATAACAAAATCCCCATTACAGTAAATTGCTTTTTTAAGTTCCATGTACTTCGCTCTAACAGAATTTGACATGTATACCATTTTTGAGTAGAAATAAGTTAGACCTGAAAAATATCAAACTTCCTTTAAATCCATGGGTGGCTTGTTAATCTGCTATTAGTTCTGTGGTTGAAAATTACTTAGGGTACCTAGAGCAGGACTTTTTTGTAAGAAATGTCAGCATGTCAAGGAGTTTCTGTCAGACATTTCCCCAAAACTGCATGTAATAATTTACTGCCTTTTTGCTCTTACATTTTCAAAATGAAAGCTGTTTATTCTTGTATTGTTAATTCATGCTCGTAGTGCCACATAATGTACAATCACAAATATAACAACATAACATTCTTAAACTCACTTAATCCAATTCAAGGTCACGGAGAGCAAAAAACCCAGAGCTTATCACAGCACAAAGTAGGAACCGACGCTGGAAATTTGTCTGAAATTTGTAGATAGGGTTAAGGGTGGGACCTCCATCAAGGGTTTACAATATGAAAATATCATTTTGCTGCAAGACACTCATTTACGATAATAAAAATAATGTGGAAAAAACATTGATTCGGGGTAGCCAGTTAAATCTACAAGTGTTATTTTCAGTATCCAGGTATTTTAAAAATAGCAGTGTACTATAATAAATTTGCATATTCTTTAAACTGCTGTGTGTAAGCCAGCTTCACATTTAAAGTGCAAGCAATACTCTGCTGTATTGTCCTGCTGTGACATCTCAGATCAGATCATTTCAGACAAAAAGCTAACAATATGGCAACGAATGCTATTCAATGCCCATGAAACAAGACTGGTAGCACATTACCTTTTGCATCTAATATGTGCAAACAACTAAATTTGTTGCTACAAGGCACCATAACAGAACTTGTGCATTTCCCCTGTGTTTTGTAAATGTAGACATGTTGTTAGATCAGTAGGCTGGCAAATCTAAATTGACCTGTTGTGGACATGTGCATGACTGTGACCTTTGACAAACTGTCATCCTATTCAGGATTATTTCCTACTTTGCATTTTTTTCTCCGAGAAAAGACTACAGCACTATAAGAAAGGATGTGCATTGAATGGACAAATATAAAACTGGAGCCTTTCACACACCACTTTTAAACAAAATGAGTACAAAATTAAAGTGGCAGTGCAAACGTTATGACTGCATGAGCTTTGTCGAAGTTCTTTGGTTTGCTTCATGTCACAAAACAACATGCAACTTAAGGCTATATCACATTACCCGACTTTTTCAGTGATTTAGAGTTGCTGCCTTCATTTACATAATTTTAGCTAGTCGATGGGAGTTCGTGGCACACGGTCGTGATGTGGGTCATGTAATGTGACATGCCCAGTGACTAACTAGTCTATGTGTTGTGGGGTACAAAATCTGTACATTTTGTTCTGTATTTTCATTATATTTTGCTCAAGACAACAACAGATGAACTGAATTCAGGACACATCAAGGCATATCTTCTTCCCAGTTGTACCTCACGTTTAAAACAGTTGTTCAAGCAAAAGAGGAAGACATGGCAATGCCTCAGGCTATCAATTACACTCACGTTTAAAACAGTTGTTCAAGCAAAAGAGGAAGACATGGCAATGCCTCAGGCTATCAATTACTTTATAACCTGAGAAAGGATGGACATCTGGGACAACAAGTAGCTAAATTGGTTTATAGCCTGGGAAAGGAAGACATGCCAGTAGGTATTAAGCAACATCAAAAAAGTTTTATTGTTTGAGAAAACGGTCAGTGAATTCATTCAATTCAGTTGACAGCCAGCCAATCAGAATATCTAACAATCACTTCTTGCAAAACCCCCCGGGAGAATTTTATAATAAATATGCCTCGTCTGAAGAGCAACATAGGAGGGAGGAAGAAGAAGGGGCAAAGAAATTAGGAGAAGGAAAGAGGGCATCGGCAACGTTTCCATCTGATCGTCAGAAATGCATCTCAAGAACAAGTACAAGTGTTAGATCATAAGCCGCCTAGGACTTTTCGTAAGCTTTTTCTAAAGACTACATATATCCAGACTTTACTATCAGTCCTATTCTCTATTATTCTTTGTTCTACTGGTATTATTATTCCTGTAATAAATACCGTGCTGCTTTTAACTGTCTATGCTTTGTCTTAATGTTTAGAGTGACTGAAATAATAAGGTAGCATCCTTTCTTTGAGCACCTGGTGCAGCCGGAGATTTGCCATTACCTCTGTGCTGCAAGGTTTATTAAGGGCTGAGGGTGAGAGCTCCACCCAAAAGTAGGGAACAGTACGTAAAGTAAGGCATTCTTGGCTGATAAATGGTCTATAGTCCAAGGATGCTGAGCCTTTGTATGTTTGAAATATTTTCTTGGAGACCAAAAGTAATATTTAGGTGTGAGATATCTTTAAAACATTGTATGTTGTTCATGCCGATAATAAGTAAGTCTCTTGAAGTGCTGAGAGAGTGACAGGCTGTGTTATTCCTAAGGCACTTGTGTGGTTTAAAGTGCTAGAGGTTAACCAGCTGTGTGTGTGTCATTCACAGGGCCCTGTTGAGTTTCTGTGTGTATGTGTATTGCTATGTATGTATGCGTGTGTTAATGTGTTAAAGGTGCAACAGTAGACAAACCTGGTAACAAATCTGATGAGTACACTTAAACCTAGGTAAAGAGTAAGTAGAGGGAAATATCACGATAATACACCATGCCTTGCTCTGACAAACTCAAACAGGTTTAATTTTGTCTTTAGTTATAGGGGTGACTTCGGTGTGCACGACAGCTGTCAAACAATAAGGCAGGTGTTTTGGACCTCACAAACAACGGTGAAACCCATCTGTCTGATGTTTCATGTACCACAATAGAATGAAAAAAATGAAAATAAAAAAGGGCAGGTTTGTGGCTGAACTTGGTGTACCTGTTAACCCTTCATATAGCATCGGCTCTATCTGGTAGCATGCTATTGACTGTCAGAAAAAGGGGTAAGAACGACTACGCTGGAAGGGCAGCACGCAATCAGTAAATTAGACATGCCCAGCGATTTTCAGTCTTTTAAATTGATGACATCAGCAACTGCAAATCTGACAAGCCCCACAACTATAAGTCACATAATGTGACATCGGCTTAAGTGTGAATGAATGTGGCTAATGACTCTAAAGTGGCTCTCTGTGAAGGAGTGTGGCTTGTAATGGATTAGCGCCTTGTGCGGAGTCACTTCATAAATTGTGCTTGATGCAGCTGCCCAAGTCCTGCCCACGTGAACCTAAAGTGGAATAAGCAGGTTAGGATAACAAATGACTGAATGATACTTACAGTAAACAAAGTTAGATGTGTAGTAACCAATGTAAAAATTTGTAACGGTGACAAAGATGATTCTGTAGGGAGATTCAGATGTTATCTGCGCATAAACAGAATCAAACTTACAGTATTCACCCTGCAACACTCAGAGGTAAAACTAAAAGCTGAAAGTGGTTCTAAACATCATTGAATTAAGCTATAAAGCATCTGCTATCATAAACCCAAGATTTGGTAAAGCAGAGGAGTTGAGGTGTGTTCATGTAGTGTAACTGGTTCTCTTATCCTCAATGCCACGTTGGCCTTAAAGACAAGCCTTACTTTTGACACCCACATCCAAAGAATACATAAAACCACTGTCTGTGTGATTTCTAGATATTTTAGAATTTGAGGTCAGATGCCATTTCAGCAGGTGTGCACTGACCATAAAGTGATTAATCGAACATTAAGTATGGCTAATACCTGAGTAGGGACACACTAGGCAGTGAGAGTGCATAATCGGTTCCTTTCAAAACAGATTAACAGCCTGGTAGCAACCAGAAATGTGACATTACATTTAGGTACTATTTGATCAGATGAATCACAATTCTACTTTTTGTACTGAAAATTGATGCAGTGAGGGATGCCAGCACAAAATAAGCTAAAAAAGAAAACACTAGCTGTTCAGTAGTACTCCAAGCAGGAGGACCTTGGATAAAGTGTTCAGAAGTTCAGGCATCTGATCATGTATGACATGGTGGTTAAATGCTGAAGTTGTGGGTCCAAATCCCACTACTGACACTGTGTGACCATGAACAAGTCATTTCAACTGCCTGTACTCCAACTAGACAAAAAAAAGAGAAGAAGAAGAAAATGAAATATAATCAATTGCATCGCACCCTGCCCGGGATTGGTTCCTGCCTTGTGCCCTGTGTTGGCTGGGACTGGCGCCAGCAGACCCCCGTGACCCTGTGTTCGGATTCAGCGGGTTGGATAATGGATGGATGGATGGATCAATTGCATCTCAAATGTTGCAAGTCACCTTGAATGAAGATTTCAGCCAAATCCTTCATTAGAATGAAATCAGAAGGCACCCGAAACATCAAGGAAGCCTAACAGTGGCACAGATTTTAACATTTAAGTGTTTCTTAGTTTTGTAAGATGTTAATGGGGAGCCCACCAAACACTCAACTGCTCACCTCTTCCATTTGTCATCTTTATTGTTAGGTTTGGCTGTTTGATGCAGTACAGTCATACAGTAAATTGTTCAAAAAGTAACTAAAAACGCACTAAATATTCAAACATGCTGGTTTTGGTGTTGGGGAAATGAAAAGAAAAAAATAATTTTGTTACTTTGATCTGTACAGCCATCCGATTCCATCTTAGGTCATGCTGGCTGGAGTCCATGCCAGCAATATGAGGCAAAAAGCACTGGACTGGGCCGCCAGTCTATCACACGAGTATATTCTTAATTTTGCTCATTTTTAAATATTATGATTAAGTGTGGTCTTTAGAGAACACCAACTAACTTGATGTCATTTTGTTTTCTCTACCAGACAATTGAGCCATTACATGGCAAAAGAGGTGCTACATACTGAATGTGTGTGCCCACTGAATTTTATTTTCTAACCATACACAGCTTGAATTGTGACCACAAAAGAATAGCCAAAAACCAAAAATTGTATGCTTTCAAAATTCTGTGTACCACAAAATCTCAGCCAAAAAATTCTGGTGCCCCTTTAAATAAACAGGAACTAAAGGGTGTATTGCTTAAAATAATGTCAGGAAATGAATGTTCGTGAATGCAAACACGTCAATCCAACGTTTTCACTCTCCAAATGGTGCTTGTTTATGCTTAAGAGAGGACAGAGACAGAAAAAATATCAAGTAAATATATAATTAACTTCACTAACAGTACATTACAAAACTGGAAATAAAACACTTGCACAATTACAGTACACTCCTGTAGAATGCAACTAATATGACAAGTTTCAGGAGAGCCAACATAACATATTTTTGCCTTCAACTATAAATATTTGTATTATACTGTTGCAGTTTTTCAAAAAATAAAAATCCCTCCCAGATGTGACTTTTGTTTCAGATTTGTAAACAGCTGCAACGCCGCCAAGTGCTTCATATGGCGTAAGAGAGAAAGAAAAAAGCGGAGCCAAGTTTAAAATCTGGCTTGATCTCCATCATTTGGTCTGATTTTCCAGATATTTTAAAATTATAGTTTAATATTAAAATAACTTACTAAGATAATAATCATTTGAGAAATTATTTAACTACATGAAAGCCAGCAATTGGTATTTTTAATATCAATATCATATATTTAAATTGCTCAAGAAGTTACTTAAAATGCAAGGATTAAGGTAAAGCAAGTCAAAGAGTGCTGCTTACCCAGTGTCTGTTTCAAGTTTTACTGATTTTCCTCCATTTGTCATCTCCTTTTATCCCTTGATCTCCAACTCTCTACTATATTGGGACTCAACACTCATGACGACCGAAAGAAGCCTTTGTTAAGGTCTTGTTACGCAAGAGTAAATGAGTAATGGGTGCATTTTTGCAGTTCCTAAACTAAAATGCTACCAGAGACTGACAACAAATTGTCACACAGGCACACTGAGCATTCCACGAACCCGTAGAATATTCACGTTATACTTTAAAGGCCGAGGAAGGTTCAAGAAGGCAGGCAGAGACTTCTGGGGCATTGGAAAAATAGAGCCTTGCTGAAGATTAGTGGGGATCACAGAGAGAGAAACGGAGACAGACATGTCATCATCTGGAAGACAACTGGGGACACTGGAAGAGTGAACACAACTTAAGTAACAGCACAAGGATAGACATGGCTAGTTTCTGTTCCTGTTATTTTACGAGGTGTTTCCCTTGGCCATCAGAGCGGACAGGTGATTCTTCTGGAAGTACGGCTGTGAATCATTTATTGCTGAATAAATGTGTCCATTTTGGGCTTACCTCTCATTGTCTTTCCATTTCAGTGCTTGTTACAGTAATGCAAAGTGGGCTGGTTCAGCACATGATTCTAGTACTTCATGAGAGTGGCATAAACGTTTTCTTTAATTATAATCATGTCCTTTGATTGCTATTCTTCTTCTTGTTATTATTATTATTATTGGGGTGCAGTGTTAGCATTAGTATCAGAAAACTACAAAGTGTCATCTTGATTTCCAAGTAAATTATAAAATGCCTTCATGAGTATCATTTTGCAGCTTGAGGTGCTGTAAAAATCATGAAGTCGTTCATTTTCAAGGGTGAACTCCTACGCTTAGCTGGAAGAGGGTGCAAGGAGGTCATTTCATAACCACTTCTCATGTCCCACTCTGCGGCAGGCCAAACTCTTCTCCTAGTCAGTAACTCTGAGATGGAGGTTACACACTGGTGTGCAAAAGTCAAAGACAGTTCTGCTGCTGCATTCAGACCTGCATTACTTTCATCATAATTGATGTTACACAATACTTTTTACAAAAGTATTTATTAATAATCCCTAAGTAGTATCAAAAGAAATTAAATAATATGAAGTAAGAGCTCAAAAGATTAAAAAAAAAAAACTGAAAGAAAGCCAACTGAAAACCTCTGGGGTTCAAGGATGCCAAAAGGCAAGTATGGCAGCAACCATGACTTGAATGACCAGAGTTCAGCGGTTGGCTCAGCAACAGATGATTTTCAAAATGATCTGCAGCTGTATGGAAGAGCATCTTGTACATGTGACAGGAACCTACTACAGTTCAGTGAAACGTCAACAAGCTCTTCAGCTTTAATCTTTCTAGTTGACCATGAAGGTAAGTTTTGCTGACATAAGGCAGAAATTAAGAACTTCCAGCAAGGATGGAAAAAAATTCTGTGGGAGTACTAAACATGCAGTCATTAGTGATCACCAGGACTGCTGAAGACAAAACAGTGGGCTGCAGCTTTAACTCGACAGATATAACCAAGGACCAAATTTAGTAATCCAAGATGAAGCTGGCCTTGACGGGCTCGGATCCTGTCTTTTCATGATTCAGATTAAAGGCCTGGACTAAATGCCACAAACAGGATGCAATGTATATGAATGAATTCATTCACACCCTTCCATTTACTTACTCCAACGATTTGATTTTATCTTGCAGCATGTAGCAACGGAGTAATATCAATATAATTTGTAATTCATTTACATGCTTCTTCTCTGTGTAGCTGGCATGATTTTTTTTTTCCATTACAGACTTTAAGGATGATTGATGACTCTAAACTGCTCTGATGGTGTGTAAATGCAAATACGTGAGTCCTGTTCCTTGCCAGATGCTGCACTCTCGCTCCCCATGCCAAACTTAGTAAAAACGTTTCAGAAAATGGATATACTGTATGGATTACATGCAGTTCAGCATTCCATCAATTTGCCAGTTTGTACAGAATGTTAATAGCAGCCTATGAGGTCTCAGCAGCCAATTGTCCCATCCATCCATCCATTCTCCTTGCTTATTTCAGTTCAGTGTAACATGCAGCCAGAGTCTAGCCTGGCAGCTAAAACCAACAATCAATAATGTATGGTCCACTATGCCAGTGGTTTTCAAACTCCCAGCTTATGCTTGTCAACTGCTGCAGACCTGGCAAGGTTTATGTTCCTATAAATCCAATTTTAAATATTATCTTTAAATTGTCTCAGATTCTTTTAAAATAAACAGAACTCAAAATATTCTTCTTCAATTGTTGTATAAAACTAGTTCTGTTATCAGTGTAGTCATTGATTAGAGTCAGGAATCACAAACCAAGGCCAATGGACTCTTGTAAAAGAATGAGTCTTGGGCCCATCCACACTACTATGTTTTCATTTAAAAACACAGACATTAGTCTCTACTTTAGCATTTATTCACACTACACCAGTAATTTCAACCCCTGACAATGGCAGCTTTTGAAAACACTCTCCAGAGCTTTATACTCCTGAAAATGCAGCCTCATCTTTATGGTGCAGACGGGTAAAAAAAGGTTTGAAAACACAGACTCTAATCACACTCCGATTAGTTTCTGCATATTACATGGCCTCTCCCTGACTGGATCCTGCTCATTGAAACCGTTCATTCCCTGACTAGTCACCCTTCTATATTCCAATATACTGGACACAGAGGAGTTGCTTTCCAAGATGTTTGCTTTGTTTCTTACATATAAATTACACTTTGTACAGTGTGAAAGCTGCATACACACGCAAAAGGCAAGTAACTTACAGTTGTGTGATACATTTTTGTGGCCAGGGTTACTGACCCTTCAAGGTTCACCAGTTTTCAGTGAGATGTATATTCTGCCAAGTGTAGGTGAACAACTGCATCATATGCGTTTCTGCTTGGCAGACATAGATTTAAAAAATAGTTTTGTGAAAATGATAATGTGGATGGAGATCTGCTGGAGAACGCTGTTTTTAAATAAATACACTGAAGTGTAGCCTTAATAGACGAGTGCTGCCTCTCTCAACCCCTCAGTGCAGCATCTCTCTTTCTCTCTCAGGTCTGGTTTGTCAATGTTACAATATTTTTAGCTTTCAGAGACTGTCTGATGTATGATCATTTTTAGAAAAGATTTCAAAATTATCAGATATATACACGAAAGAACAAAGGCGAATGTTAATAATCTATTATATAAAAAAATCTTGGGACAAGGAGAGATGAGACGTGACTTTCTCAGAGAGACACTTTCACGTCCTGCGAGACAAAGTAGAACGTCGTAAAGAATTCAAAAATGATGGCGCAATACACATGCAGAGCAGGTTAGATATAATGGAAGTACGAAAATTCAAAAGTCTCCAAAAAATTATAGTAAAGATCGCATTAGCACAAACAAACAGAAATTATTACTCGGTGAGATAACAGAACAGTGAAAAGAGATTGAATATATTGTTCGGATTTAAACTTTAAGTCAGAGACTTGTAGATTGTCTAATTCGAGTTGCCATCAGGGAAAAATAGTGTTTCTTCCCAATGAAGAGGCCTATCCGCGAGAATTAAAAGTTTTGTTGTTTGGTGAAAGTAAAATCCACATACGCTGTCACACTTGGGTCACAGAGTTGCACAGATACACAGGAGATTTTAGAGACAGAAACGTTATAGACACTTCAACCAGACATAAGTCTCTTTCAGGAGTGAATCGAGCTCTGTGCAATTAAAAGAATAGAAAATCTTCCTCTTCATAGGGGCGCGCCTCGGGAGCGAGACCTCCAACAGGAGCAGAGGATGTCTGGGGAAGAAGAGAGACAAAAGGACAGCTGCTGTACAGGCGTTTGAAGCGCCGCACGAGATGCAGATCACGCAGCACGGCAGCAGCAGCAGCTGATCGAGCAAAAAGGAGGTAAAAAAAAAAAAAAAAAACCCCTGTATTTGTTTCCCATGGTATCACCATTTAAGAGGGGGTTTCGGAGGAGCGACCACATCTCCTTGGGGTGCGTGCAGCCCCCATCTTCACAACGCGAGCGGAAGAGACGTGAAGTGGCTGGCACGTAGCGCATGCCAGGAAGGTTAAGGGGGGGATGGGGGTTGGTAAGTGAAGCGAGCAGGGGGGTGACGCGCACTAGTTATTAATAATAAACAAAGCATATCTTAACATTTTGCTGTTCACTTGTATTGATCAAAAATGCTTAGTAACTTTCCTCATTCTGTCAAAGATAAATACGACAGGCTGATCACGGAAGCTGAAATACGCAGCCATGAAGCAGACTTAGCCTTCTCTTTGGCTTTTTCCCTACCTTGTCTGTGGTGAGTATTGGTGTCGCTATTGGGCACAATACAACCTTTTTTCTTTCTGCTCTGTTGGCTGTTTAAAAGGGGTATTTCAAACTTGTTAAGAAATCAATGTATCACTCTTTTCTTTATTTCTGATCATTACCTGTTTATTGCACCTTTTCTTGTTGATCCTTGTCTTTATCCTCACCAAGCACTACTGGATTGTGACTGTTCATATAATAGGCACCTTACAACTCTGTTTGATAACTACCTTGTACTTCATCTTTGTTTTGGGCTTCTTGAGCACCATTCCGATCATGAACTACTAACGGGCTCTGAGTCACACCAGTGTCTCATGACACACACATGTCAATACGCCATGGCAGTTAATCATTTGCTTTGATTATTTGGTCTACTTCTGTCCTAATATCATGCAGTAAGCGAGACCCAACATCATGGTCTGCTTTGCAGGTTTGTGTTTATATTTGTTAGATGGTACAGCATTTTGAGGGGTGTAAAAAAGTTTGTGAACTTTAGCAATATACTTTCAAAAGACAAAAATGCACATTAGTGCTTTTTCTTTTTTTAATACAAAGCCTATACACTAATATTGTGGTGGCAGCCTTTGTGTATTGGAAGAATAAGCAGAAGCAACACAAACAAGGTTCAAACAGTAGGCTGTTAGTATCATTATCCATTAAAAGATGATTTCTTTACAGAAAAGAAACACTCCATGTTTGGAATGAAGGAAGCTCTATAAGCTGTTAAGGAGTATACACAAATACGCAAAAAAAAATCCAAGTAATCATCATTGGAGGAATTCCAATTTCTTCTATGTTTCTGAATAAAAAAAAATGTTAACTGGTTCCAGTATATCCTAGAGACAGGCAACTCTCCACAATACCTTCAGCTGATGCAGTGTGCTAAATTCTGACCCCGCCAATGACTAGAGAACACTTGCTGTATTGTATAGACGGACACATGGTTATGTTTGGGGGTCTATTAGTTTAAATATGTGCATGTGCTTACTCATTACTACCTTAATGTCTACTTTGAGAATATGCTGTAACAGAAACTTATTAAAATGTTCCACACCCAGCTCCTGGCTGCACTAAGATAAACATTCACTCTTTCTGTATCTTTATTTCTGTTCCTATGAGCTGTCCACAGCTGCCACACACTGTCTATAAGGCTGGTAGGCAATTAGGATAATAGAGTGGTTCAGAATTCAAACGCAAATACCAAATACAGTATGTAATATCTTGGAGTATTTAAGGTTTTACTGGCTCTGAAAGTGCTGAAAATAGTGGAGATTTGTCAGGTATGCAAAGCCACATTGTTGGACCCATCTAAATCAAATTTTTGCACAGTTTCCTTGTTTGTACAGGAAAATACCACAGGCTATTCTTTGGTCCAGAATTCAGTTGGTGTCCCTACTCCTGGCAGTGTCAGGTATCCCCGCTAGTTCACAATAACAAACAAGGGTGAATGTTTAAAAGAAGAATATTCAGTTCTCTATGTGCGTTTTGCTGATGACATTGTGTTGTGCAGCACCAGAAAAGAGAAAGTGGAAAGGAAGTTGGAAGAATGGAGAAGGGATTTGGAAGACAGAGGATTGAAGGTACAGTATATCGAATAAAGACAAAATATATGAGTTTTAATGGTGGTTCAGATGTTAACCTGGAGGGAGAGATTACTGAAAAGAGTGGATCTATTTAAATATCTAGGATCAGTGGTAGCCCAAGATTAAGAATTAGATTTAGAGATAAAACACAGAGTGCATTGTGGACGGAACACCTGGAAGAAGGTATCAGGAGTATTGTGTGGTCGAAGAGTTAAGGCGAAGGTTAAAAGGTAAGGTTTTTAAGACAGTGGTAAGACCATCAATGATGTACGGAGCTGAGAAATGGTCAGTAAAGGGAGCACAGGTCAATAAGTTAAGATGTAGCAAAAATAAGAATTTTGAGATGGATATGTGGAGTTACATAATAAATGAGACAAAGAGAGATACAACAAACCTGGGAGAGATATCTAAGAAAGTACAGTAAAGTAGGTTGAAATGGTATGGACATGTGATAGCGAATATGTTGGCAAAAAAGTGATGAGAATGTAAGCAAGGAGGAGGAAAAAGTGGAGGAGTCCAAAGCAGAGGTGGATGGATAAAGAAAAAGAAGATTTGAAGGAAAAGGGCTTGACTTGCAAGGAGATGCAAGATTGTGCTATTTGGAGAAAGGTTGATCAAGCACATCAATCCCATATAGAAGTGGGAAAAGAAGAAGAGGAAGAAGAAGAAGGACATTTGAAAAGTTATGATGAGAACTGGCCAATCAGCTCAACAAAGCCTTTCAGTTTATAAAGGGATAATCAGAAAATGTGTTGCAAGCAGCTATGATATAATGAATGAGAGCAAGATCCAATCTCGGAAGGGCTACAAACAAATCAGCACACAATTAGAACCTGCATTTTTAAAGTCTGTTTTTGCCCATCCACATTTGCAACACCAAGCTGCCATTTTATGAAGTATACAGCTCTGGGCAGCGTTTTCAACAGTCTCAGTTTTCATGTGTTAAAAATGCCAGGGTGGAGTGGACGAAATTTGAAAATGGAGACTGTAAGAGCCAAGCTTAGAAAGTTAAAGCTAGTTAAGTTAAGTTAAATTCATATTAGTGTTAGCTTAGTCATAGTCATAGACAATGGTAAGGCCTTCTACCCCCTGTAAATTCATAAGAGATAGAACTTTACTGCCATAACTAAGATACATGGCGTTAACGGAGTCAGTTGTTGTTCAGAAGAGGTCCCAGTACTCAAGGACTTGACCCATTTTCAACTTAGAAATGGGATAGGCATACAGTTTTCTGACTGTTTTGAAATGGTTGAGAAATGTTTAGAACTAATTTTGTAACGATTAGAAATGTAACAAGATTTAAGCTTTGAACAGAACTTCTCTTAAACAAGAACTTTTTTAATTTTTTGCTATTTTCTTTTTTTGTGTGAACTGTTTTACTTTGAATTTTAACTAAAACTTTTAAAAACAAAGATATTTTGTCTGTGGAATCATTTCAACATGTCAGAATCCAACTCTTAATGTTAGAGCTGCTGAACTTTGATAATTTTGGGAAAATGCGTCTCCAGAGACATGTCTACATTTTTACAGGAAAATGTAGTGCAGAAGTAGCTTTAAGCTATGTATACGGGTGTGTGGCAACACGTGCCCTACATAAGTTTGCCCCGTGATGATGTGATAGGCTCCAGCCCTGCCAACACTGAACTGGGATAAGCAAGCTTCTTAATGGTTGGATGATTGGATAGATAAGCCTTGCAGTGGCACTTCTGAGACAATAAAAGAAGAATGACGGTGTGCTTTTGTCTTTACTTTATTTGCATTTTTTTCATTTATCTCTCTAAAGATTTGTCCATAATTCAAACTAGTATTTTAGTGGTAAATAATATGATATTAAATTTTAATTCACATTAAGCAAAGACAAGGAGGAAAGTCATTCTCAGGCTGACTAAGCATATTATAAGCAACTCTGAGTGGTAGGTCTGGGATGGCCTCTAGTTACCTAAGCAACACAGACGTAGCTGGATTTTAGGTGATGGGATACCTGTAATTTAATCACCTGCTTTGTTCATTGACTTGCAAGCTGCAATGAAAACAGCACTCGACAACAATGGTAACTAATCTCCTCAGGGCGATTGGAGCCACCGGTAATGATTAGAAAATCCGTGTCTGGCCGACAAAGCGTAGATGCTATATATTTTGGACACCTATGATCTAGCCTGCAGCATTTATTTAAAATGACGTCAGGCATGCAATTTGCTTATGTAGGATTTTGCAAGGCACCAAGAAACCTGCACAGCAAAGGTTTTTAATGAATGCACACATCCATCTATTTTCCAGGTCTTGTCTCAGCAGTATCAAAAGCAAGGCAGGAACCAACTCTGAATGATATGCCAGTTTATCACAAGGCATGCTCACTCTCACAATGGGTCAATATACAGTAAACAATTAAAATGTTACAATTCATGCAGACCTGGAGAGAATGTGAAAGTCCTCAAAGACGGTGACTGAACCAGGAACTGATCTTGGATTTCTTGGAAATGTGAGGCAACCATGATAAATATTAAACCACTGTGTCACTCCCTCTTATCAGTTGTAGCAACTCAAAATGTATTGCTTACATTAAAAGTGAATGTAAACTAATAAGACTGAAGAGAATGTCAACCTAATGACATCAGTGCTTAATAGAGGATCAAAAGGGTCACACGCATTACCTTTAATAGTATACAGTGTGGGGTTCTGCACCAACCAACATTTCATAACATGGGTCATTGGATTTGACCAGATATGTTTCTTCACACATTTGAAAGCCCTAGACATGAAAGAGCAAGACAGTTTTGGGATGGATCAAGTGTTTAACAATTTATCAGTTTCCACAGATGACATCACAAACCAAATTACAAAACAAAAATACACGCAGCATTGAAGACTGTGAAGACTCAATTCCGGAAATAGTTTTTCAAGCCAGAAATTTCTCTTGGCAGCATAAATGGAAAAAAAAAAGTATGACAATATATCACTGCA
The DNA here is from genome assembly GCF_900747795.2 of Erpetoichthys calabaricus. Taxonomy (NCBI): domain Eukaryota; kingdom Metazoa; phylum Chordata; class Cladistia; order Polypteriformes; family Polypteridae; genus Erpetoichthys; species Erpetoichthys calabaricus. The sequence continues at coordinate 227,401,390 of NC_041398.2, read as the reverse complement.
TCAGATCACCGCCCCACCTCTCTTATCTCAAAAAGTGAAGACTAATGTTTAATGGTTTATAGCTGGCTTCTCTTTATCAGGGGTGAAGTTATTGGTGTCACTCCTTGGATAAATTCACCTTTGAGCTATGGCCCCATAAATAACTATGATCATTAACGATCTGCTCAGAGGCAATAATGCTCTAAGAATCTCCATATATATTTTTAAAACTTTCACTTTCTTAATACAAAAGATTGCGCAAAAAAAAAAAAAAAGTAACCACTGTCCTTGAATGGTATAAGCCAACTGAGATGAAGGGTTAAAATGAAAATTAATTTCACTGTAAATCTGAGTATTACAGTATACTAGGTCCATTAAACACTATTTGAATCATTCAGCTTTGAGCCATCACTTTAATAAAATAATTATAATCATTACTGAGCCACTCTAAGTTAAACATGTCCTAGAAATCCCAATTACATATTCTGGAACTTTCATGTTTTTTAAAATAAAAAGAATGACTTGGATGAAGAGTTAATATGAAGAAACAATTAATGTAATTGGCAAGCTCCTATTACAGTTGTCACACACTGGCGTCTGTGGCTCAACCTCAGGGCTCATCTGAAGCAGGTACTAACACCCCGGGTCAAGAGGGTACGCTTGCACTAACCTTCTCCTCTATTCTTCCCTCCACCATACCGAGAAGATGACCAGTGAGGACAACTGACTCCTCCACTTCTCTGTTTCCTACCTAAAAAGCCTGACGCTGCCGGAGGGTGTTAGTCAGTTGTGAACAGAGGTTGCTATCACTGAAGAGAGAAACAAATCTCATTATCTTATCCAGGCAGCCTTCCTTTTCTTTTTGTTGTTTGCAGCGGTGTGCACAGCAGCCTTTTTCGTTACATTTTCTGTGACAGAGTTAAATGGGGATGACAAGAGTTGGCACCCTAACATTTATCTGTGGGACCTGCATTACCTGATTAGTCCACAGAGTACAAAAAGGCATTAATACTGTTTGATTACAAATCCAAATGTTATTACAGAAATCAAGTTTGATCATCATGAGTTAACTCAGAAGGCCTCATTTTAACACTCAAGTGATTTTTCTACATGTACCACCACTCAGTTTATTACGTTTATTAGGTTTCTGGATGCACAGTGGTTTTCCAGATGCACTACTATTAAACATTTTCTTTTTGCACACATTCATTTGTCAGGAATGGATGATATAGACAACTCTCCTCTGGCAGTACACTCTTAAAAATAATGGTTCTCTTTACTGGGATGTATGGTTCCTCATAGAGCCATTTCTAGACAAAGCACCATTTCATTCTTGGACGGGTTCTAGGAATATGAAGTTGGTTCTTTGTCTTTTGAAAACCTTCCTAATATGTAGAAAAAATTTGAAATCTTTGATGTATAGTAGGCTACCTAGCAGGACACTAACAAATTAAGAAAACTTGGGACAAAGCCTGTGGTATTGTATACAGTGTGAGTCCTTTTAAACTCATGACCCATTGGTATTTCACAAATCTGTTACCGTCTCTTCGTGGTTATTTACTGTATAGAGCCTGTTACATATCTAAATAAATAAAGGTTCTTTCTGGAACCTTCATGTGGATGGGTCTTTTTGGAACCAAATATGGTTCCTCTATGGTATCACTCTAAAGAACCACTCTGGAACATTTATCTTTAATAGTTTAGGTTCTTAATATTGTCATTACAGTGATCCCTCGCTATATCGCGCTTCGCCTTTCACGGCTTCACTCCATCGCGGATTTTATATGTAAGCATATTTAAATATATATTACGGATTTTTTGCTGGTTCGCGGATTTCTGCGGACAATGGGTCTTTTAATTTCTGGTACATGCTTCCTCAGTTGGTTTGCCCAGTTGATTTCATACAAGGGACGCTATTGGCAGATGGCTGAGAAGCTACCCAACTTACTTTTCTCCCTCTCTCTCTTGCGCTGACTTTTCTCTGATCCTGACGTAGGGGGATTGAGCAGGGGGGCTGTTTGCACACCTAGACGATACAGACGCTCGTCTAAAAATGCTGAAAGATTATCTTCACGTTGCTATCTTTTGTGCAGCTGCTTCCTGAAACGACACGCTGCACGGTGCTTCGCATACTTAAAAGCTCGAAGGGCACGTATTGATTTTTGACTGAAAAACAAACTCTGTCTCTCTATCTCTCTCTCTCCCTGCTCCTGGCGGAGGGGGTGTGAGCTGCCGCCTTCAACAGCTTTGTGCCGCGGTGCTTCGCATACTTAAAAGCCAAACAGCCCTATTGATTTGTTTGCTTGCCTCTCTCTTTCTGACAGACTCTGCTCCTGACGCGCACTCCTTTGAAGAGGAAAATATGTTTGCATTCTTTTAATTGTGAGACAGAACTGTCATCTCTGTCTTGTTATGCAGCACAGTTTAAACTTTTGAAAAAGAGACAAATGTTTGTTTGCAGTGTTTGAATAACGTTCCTGTCTCTCTACAACCTCCTGTGTTTCTGCGCAAATCTGTGACCCAAGCACGACAATATAAAAATAACCATATAAACATATGGTTTCTACTTCGCGGATTTTCTTATTTCGCGGGTGGCTCTGGAACGCAACCCCTGCGATGGAGGAGGGATTACTGTACATCATTTTTCTTCTATTTATATTCATATTCTACGTCATAAGGTTTTCTTAGGCACAGAGCACAATTTGTCTCAGAACAACAACCTCCTAAAGAGCCACCAAAACCTATAAGATTGACAAGTACATGGTGATGAGAATGAAGAAGGGAGAGACAGGCCATTATGTACGCACTGATGTGTCTGGCACTATATTTGGGAAAGAACCTCAGTCCGTACGTCTCACATCCAGCAGTCGTCAAGCTCATAGGCTGGACAGTACAGGAGAGTAGAGAGGCAAAAGCAAAGCTGGAAATGAAGAAGATCATTTATTCTACCAAACAAAATCATTTGTCACTTTTGTCTACAGCACCCACATCAACAACTTTTGGCCATGAGGCACCACAAGACTATTGTGCTGAACATGAAACTGAATGTCATCAACTATGCGGAGGGTGGATATGAAAAAAACTGTAAAAGACATGAATGATATTAAACAGAAAATGAAGATGAAGGTCAAACATATAGGTAAATATTATAAGGAACATTGGAATAAATAAAAAGTAAAACTGAGTAAAAGGAATATAATTGTACCCGGCTTCATAATGTTCACTGTAACAGGCCAATGGGTGACTGCCTTAAAGTAATGTAAAACACTTCAGAATAAATTAATGGATCCTGACAATAGAAAAAAATGGTAGAATTCTTAAAATTCCAGCTGGGCCTGAATGTGGAAATCCTACTAAATTCATGTCATAGTTTTTCCAAAGGCCATTGTTAAAAGGCATATATCATTCATACCCGAGGTCATGGTTTTGGGGAGCTATAGCATATAACAGAAGAGCATTGTTTAAATAGATTTGAAGACACCACAAACTCTCAAAAGCATGTCAACAGAATGATCACCACCCCTGTCATTACCTCATCAAAAATAAACTGCTGCCATCAGAGTTGGTCACCTTCAGTCATAATGGGCAAATTTACTGTTAACCTATTAACTTAATTAGCAAAACCTTGGGATACTGGTGAGAAATTTTAGTACAAGGAAAATCCACATAAACACAATTAGAGCTCAGGGTCACTTGACTAGGATTTGAACTCGGTTCCCTAGTGATGGGAGCTGCTCCACCATGCCATCCTTCAATAATTTCGTAATACAAAATGTAGATTGCATTGTGTAAGGTATAAATAACATGGCTGGCTGTCAAGACAGCACTGTACTTACTGCTGTCACATCGCAGATCCTGTACACTGGACTTGAATCACACCCCCAGTCATTTTCTGCATAGAGATTGAATGATCTCCCCTATGTGTAGGTGTGCTCAAGCGTGTGCCCCACAATGCACTATAGTCCTGCACAGGATTTCTTTCCTGCCTTGAATCCAGTGCTGCAAGGGCTCAGGCACCCACAATCCTGAATTTGGGTTTGAGAATAAATTAAAGTATGTATGTATGTATGTGCGGCACAGTGGCGCAGTGGTAGCGCTGCTGCCTCACAGTTAGGAGACCCGGGTTCACTTCCCGGGTCCTCCCTGCGTGGAGTTTGCATGTTCTCCCCGTGTCTGGGTGGGTTTCCTCCCACAGTCCAAAGACATGCAGGTTAGGTGGATTGATGACTCTAAATTGGCCCTAGTGTGTGCTTGGTGTGTGGGTGTGTTTGTGTGTGTCCTGCGGTGGGTTGGCACCCTGCCCGGGATTGGTTCCTGCCTTGTGCCCTGTGTTGGCTGGGATTGGCTCCAGCAGACCCCCGTGACCCTGTGTTCGGATTCAGCGGGTTGGAAAATGGATAGATGGATGTATGTATGTAGCATTTAAATAGAATTCTTTTAAACACAAAAGCATCAGGGAATTTAAGAGATTAGCAGAAAAAAACAAAACAAAGAACATCTTGGTTTTATGGATTACTTTTATGTGATGCTGGTAAATCTGTTTAAGTATATTCAATCCCTTCTGTTCTCCTATTTCTACTACTTATATGCAGCCAGCATGTCATAATACTACATTACAATATGTAAATTAAAGTTGCTTTGTGTTAACTGACTACACATTCTTTTTTAGCTTCTATATACAGTATAGTATTTTCTTACACAAATAGTGTTTAAGTAGACTGAAATTATTTTTCTTACCCTGTTTAGGATTTGACTTTGGCCTTCTCTGCAGGCTTATGCACATTATTTATTATTTTATATTAACTTTTGAATGAATGATGATTTACATGTATTTTCATTAATTTTCCACATTGTTTAAGCTCGAGATGCTTTTTCAATTATTTCAGTGCTGGTTTGATTACAATATGTTTGTAAAATTTAACCACTTCATGAATGTTATGAATATTTTTTTCTCTCATAAAAATCAGGTTACAGAGTAAACACAGCCAATCTGATTTGACCACTTGTAATAAATAAGCAAATGATCTAAATATATCATATTATAAATGTGTCTGGTGCTGGCATATTAACAATATATAAGTAGAATGTAGCAATACGGCCTACTAATTCATGTGTAAAAGAAAAAAGATAATTGAGAGAATATCCATCCATCCATCCATCTTCCAACCCGCTGAATCCAAACACAGGGTCACGGGGTCTGCTGGAGCCAATTGAGAGAACATGCAAACCGATATTTTTATTATGTCATATGTAACCACAAGGGGGTGCAGGAGAGACCCAAACACATACCCAGTAATACACCACAGGTTAATTGGATAAAAGGTGTTTATTCCACAATGCACCTTTACAGACCTCTTTTCAGCAATGAGCTACAATTATACAATAAATGAACAATAAACTGACAATTCTTACTTTTGTTGAGTGTTGCCCACTGCCTCCCGACTCTGACTCCCAAGACATGAGGTGTCAGACTATTTTATGCTGGACCCGGGACTGCTTCCAGTGTCACATCATGTCCTGCATGAAATACTTTTGGGGCATAGAAAAAGTAGGGAGATCATCTCGATTCCCCAGGGACCCCAACAAGGCTGTGCTTCTGGACTCCATCTCCCAAGCACCCCTGAAGGTGTCCAAACTGGGTTCCCATATGAGGACTACTGCTACCTGGCATATGGGGGATGGAACAGTTTCTGAATCTCAGCTTCCACTAGTCCATCCATTACTTCCTGCCATCTGGACACTAACTTATTTCTCCGATCCACGGGCCAATTTGCTTTTGTCATTGTGCTGGCCTCTCATCCAGGTAATGTATTTTTCCTCGTCTCATCTGAGATGTCCATTCTCCTCCTACACATAATATGGATTAATAAAGTATCTATCTATCTATCTATCTATCTATCTATCTATCTATCTATCTATCTATCACGGTTACTTTAGGTGTCACCTGGGTCTACTGTTTTAATCTGGTATGGATTCAATGAGAAGTCAAGAAAATGACACCTTTGGAAAATCAGACATTTGCTGGGATGGCTTCTGTGTGAAAACTACTGCATACTGCGTCTACTCTATCTTCTACAATTAAAAAAATATGTTTATGCATAAAAGTAATCCCGACTGAATACAAAAAAAAAAATGCAAGAAAGGAACATCTATTTTTTTATCCAATTTCATTTGGTACATGACATGTAAATATAGCACTCTTTTTGGTTTTGAGAAGACTCACATGTTTTTTTACAGATTTTAAATCACAAGATCCACCACCAGACTGATGAGAGATTTGTGAAAGTACATTAGAATTTGTGCAATTACATAAAACAGTCACCTGGGACATAAGATAAAGCAGACACATCCTTCATCCGAGTAAAAAAAAGTTTCAGCTTATGCGAATGAGTCATATCCTTCCAGTAAACCTTCAGCTAATGTGTGCAGAAAAATGTAACAATCGACTGTTACGACAGGCTACATGAGTAAATGTGGTATCTGTCAAATCTCAAAGATACAGTAACGCATAGGAAGAACAAGTAATGCCAAGTAACTTTTTTTAATCTTGGCACGTGGGATGAAAAAGGAACAGACTTAATGCAAATGCTTCAACCTAAATAGCTATGCTATTTCATTATGAGTCATAAACCAACGAGTGAGTATTCACTAAAAGAGAAACACATTTTTGCTCTTCATCACAGCTTAAATATTTTTTATATTGCTCAATATAAGTTGTGGTCCATCCTTTTTATTATTTACTTTACCACACACAGATCTGATTGCAAAAGTCTAAGTGCAAGTTTAAGCATGCAGTACTTACTACTTGGAGAAACTTGCCATGGTATTACCCACTAAACTGCCGTCTAGTCACATCCTGTCAGTTAACATTCCAAAAATATTTGTCAAAATGTATTATTGTGGAGGCTGTGATCTGTCAGCACTTCACAGACTATCATAGAATTATAAAACAACAGTGTAGACTACAATTTATAAAACTAGGGGGTTCTGCCCCCTGCTCGCTTCACTCGCCCACCCCCAGGTTTGGTTTACCGGATATACAATTTAAAAAGATGGTTATTTTCATGGGAATTGTTACATATACATTATTTTCAATTTTACTTTAAAACTTTTGCAAAAACAATACTTGTCCTTTATTTCCGGCCCCAGGCGTGGTTAAATCTTTCTCGCAGGACGTATAACGATGCCCGTGTTGTGAAGGGGGGGTGGGTGGCTGAACGCACGCTAAGGAGATGCCGTCGGATCATCTGCTGTCTTTCTGATGCTGCTGCTGGTGAGCTGCGTGTTCTTTTTGTCGCGCTGCACACCGCTCATTTAAAAGCCTGTACAGCAGCTGTCCTTTTGCCACTTCGCTTCTCTGCCGCTCAAGTTGTGAAGGGGGAGGGGGGCTGAATGCACACTAAGGAGTTGCAGTCGGATTATCTGATGGCTTGTTGCTGCTGGCGAGCTGCATTTTCTGCTTGTCGCGCTGTCGATCATTTCAAAGCCTGTACAGCAGCTGTCCTTTTACAACTTCGCGTCTCTGCCACTAACGTTGTGTTGGGTTTGAACGCACACTAAGGAGAAGTGGTTTTAAGAGCTGGGAGCACATGATGTCTGATTGCCAAAAGCATTCCAACAACTGCTTGGTTAGATGTCCATGAACTTGTTTTAAATGTCTCACTGCCTTGTCTCGCGTGACGTTAAAGTGTCTCTTATGGGATGTCAAATTGTCTTCCGAGAAGATCACGTCATGTCTCCCTAGTCTCCCTCCCATTTTCATGTAATGTTGTCAGCTGACTTGAAACTGTCCCTGAAACAAATGTGCCAGTGTGTGATTGTCCTCTGCAAAGAACTGGCATCACATGCAGAGTTTGTTCCTGCCTTTTCTCAAGTGTTACCAGGAAAAGCTCAAGCTTATTACAAACCCTGTGATACAATATCAGTGTGTGAGGAGACGTCTGTGGCGCAGTGCAGTTTTTAAAAAAATAATCGCATCCTGTGAAGTTCAGGCTCCAATCAGGTAGCATGCCTCACTCCGGGGTTGATTGGGGTGCTTGACTGATCACACATACTGGAATAGTCAGGTGCCTTGTTCATACCTCAGAGTAGGCAAAGCACCGTACCTGCACCCAATTACGGATGATAATAAAGGAGCCTATACGACAGAGAAGGACAGAAAAACAACCACAAGAAAGAAATACAACAGAAAGACACGGAGGTTAAAGGAAGGGCAGAAACGGGAGAGAACTGGTGTGAGACAGGGGGAAAGTAAACCCAAGGAGAGGAACATGTGGTTGACGCTTAAGGGGGCTGAAGGTTGCTCCTGCTGATCAGCCTGCGAGAAGGAGCGACCAAGACCACTCCAGGAGGACTGTTGGGGGAGTTGAAGGGATTAAAGCTTGGGGCGGTACCCCGTATACGCACACAGACTGGCAAGAAGGACCTGAGTGGGATCAAAGGGTTGCCTGTGCCTGCCGGCCGACATGACCTTGTGCTGCGAAATCCGAAAAGAATAAGCCGGGGAGCCATCAGATTTTAGAAAGTAGAACCGTGGCTCATGGTTTTAAAAAGAATATGTTCACCCTTGTGTTTTAACCTAATTTTATAGATATATTTATTTGGACTTTTAACCTCCATGGTTTGCACTGTCTTTATAGATTATTTATGGGAAAACATGAACAGTTTTTTTTTGGTTTTAATTAAAAGAACTGGCACTTTTTGCACCAGCACCTTGCTGAATGTCTGTGTTCTCTCTCATATGCCTTAGTTACCTCAGTACATGACTATTGACGGTTACGGGTTGATGCAACACGGGAGTGTGGAGCGAACACGGACTGCCACACACAGGTCTAAAACAGAGGTACTTAGTTGGAAGCAAATCCGTCTTGCATCATCTGAATGGGAAACCAGTTTATCACAAATGATGCACACACGTTCACATACGCCTTTGAAACTGAAAGAATCTAGAAAATGGTGAAGCAAATCTGTAACTCGAGTGAACCCCACTGTACTTTACATCAATTTAGCTTTTTTGGAACTGTTGAAAAATGTTAATAAGTTGTTTTGTGCGATGTAAACTATAGCTCTACAGAGTTCAACCTAAATGTATACTTATGTATTGTGATTCATTGTTATTCAAAAGATTGACAGAAAACAAACGCATTTTATAGAAATTTGTTTTACCTCTGTAACAAGTTTTGGAACCCATTCAGCAGATAATGCTCTGCTCAGCTTTGGAAATGCCAGAAAACAGTCACTTGACTGCAACACTGAAAGTACTAAAGCTGGTTTACCAAAAGTTCTTTTCTGTGGTGGCCATGAGTAAGACAATTACCTCTTAATTACAAGTCTGCAGTCCCATAATAAAATAAAAAACTATGAACTAATATAGAATTATTATCTTATTGCCTGTATATACTTCCCTGCACTCATTATCCCTCGTGTAACTGTGGCACAAGAATTTCACTATTCTCTCACAGTGTAATGTGACAATAAAGATCTGATCTAATCTAACCTAAATATTTAGCCACAAAGAGATGCCATAAGATTAAATTTACCACAAATCAACATTAGTTTGAATTTTTGAAACAATATTGATATAACTGATAAAATTCAGCACCCAAGAGTTTTCCAGAAAACTCTTTCAAGAAAAATAAAATATATACTTACTGTTTGTTGGCCCACCAAGAAGCAAGTAAGTGGGAAATTCATGTGACAAAAGAACACGCGAAGGCCATTTTATTATTGGAAGAAAGCCATTTCATTTACATGTAATATTAAACGGAATCAAATTTAAGACATGCAGTCAAGTCTGAAAAGATACTTCAAATTTCTGTGCAAAGTACCGGAATTCAACCAACTACCATTATCGCACTGAATTTAAAAAGAAAAAGTCAGAAGACATTTACCAATATTCATTTTTGTGTCTTTCACCTTGATCTACAGTTGATGGAAAAATATATAACTGCAAAAGCTGGATTCCACTTGAGGGCTGAACATTGGTAAGTGCTGCTGCTTCACAGTTAGAGAATCCTGGGTTCAAATCCCACCCTGGGGGCCGAGTACATTTAGTTTGTATATATTTTAGATGTCTCTAGGAGTTTGCTCTGGTATTCTGGTTTCCTCTCCTATCCCAAAGATGTGCAAGCTTTGTTGCCTGGTTACTCTAAATGGAGCTGGGTAAATGAGTTTTGCGTTGTAGGTGAGGGTGTCCTGAACAGAGAAGACTTGCATTCTGCTCCCACCATTCTTTATGTTTGTATGGTACTTATTACACTAGATTAGAGGGCTGCCAGGTCACTGTCCCTTTAGAGTTTGAACATTCTTCCAGTGTCCATGGGAGTTTCTCTCTGGTTACTCCGATTTCCTCCTAAAGAAATGCAGGTTTAGTCTAGTTGTGTGAGTAGATGTGAACTGATGTAGACTAAGCTCAGGACGAATACTTGTCTTGTACCCTGTAAGTGGCTATAGGCAGTCACTGCAACCCTTAACTGGATTAAGCAGATTTGACAGCGAGCAGATAGGAGTTGGATCCTGCCTTGCTCCCACTGTTCCCTGGATAGGCTCCAGGTAGAGGAAGTATGCAAAATAGATGTAGAGATGGAAAAACAACATGTGCTTCATCAACAGCTGGCTATAAATACAGAGTGCAACCATGCCATAAACTGGACTGAATGTGGAGTTTATTGCTGAATGAATATGTGCTGCTATGTTTAAGCTACAGTTGGATAGTGCAAGTGCAGAAGTGGGTGGACTGGCGTTCCAACTGTTTTTGAGGAAAATTTTCTACCCAGCCAGGAAGCCGTAATAGAATGAGTACAAGAACAGAGGTACAACTCAGCTAGGAAGACCTTACATTTCTATCCCATTTGGGAGGAACAAATAATGAATGGGCAAGTCATCCCTCAGAATGCGAGAATACAGTGTTCCTGTAACCAGGTCCCGGTTTGGACACTGTCAGGGTTGCCTGGGATTTGTAGTATGGAAGGGCAACCCTGTCGGGGACCTTGGGTGGTGTCAGGTGGCACTTTCATGCTCTGTTGCCCTGTTATGGGCAATATTTGTGTGACCTGGAAGTGTTTCGGTCATGCAATGCTGTGGCACCGGATGTGCCCCCGGGTCCATGATAAATGGAGGTGTCTCTCTTTACTCGTTCGGAGTCGGGAATCCACGAAATACGGTATTGGACTGTGCTTGTGATTCTGCGTTAAAAGAAGAACCTGTGGAAGGTATTTAGTAAAATAAAATACATTTCATTTGTACCCTCAACTGTGTTTGTGCACGTGTATCTGAAGGTCTTTAGGTCACAACAGAAAACATAAAAAAAAATTATAAGGTTGTCATAAACATAGGGATGATTTTTATTTTGGGCTTACCAATGTGTTCTTATTACCATGTAATGTACCAACATACTATAACTGACCTCTGTAAGCATGCTTTGATTCTCTGGAGAAGGTCATCTCCAAATTACTCCTTAGGGTATAAATGTACATTTTAAAAGTAATTAACTTTTTTTTGGCTATCCTAATGATGATTTCAGTTATTTTTCACAAGGCCAAAGCTATTGTCAATATTAGAAAAGATATTACCCTAAGTTCTTGTCAATAAGCCGCGGCTTATCTAAGGAAAAAAGTTGTGAAAATGAAAAAATAGAATATCGGCTTATACATAAGTCCGGCTTATACATCCATCGCGGGGGTTGCGTTCCAGAGCCACCCGCGAAATAAGAATATCCGCGAAGTAGAAACCATATGTTTATATGGTTATTTTTATATTGTCATGCTTGGGTCACAGATTTGCGCAGAAACACAGGAGGTTGTAGAGAGACAGGAACGTTATTCAAACACTGCAAACAAACATTTGTCTCTTTTTCAAAAGTTTAAACTGTGCTCCATGACAAGACAGAGATGACAGTTCCGTCTCACAATTAAAAGAATGCAAACATATCTTCCTCTTCAAAGCAGTGAAGCAAACAAATCAATATGTCTGTTTGGCTTTTAAGTATGCGAAGCACCGCGGCACAAAGCTGTTGAAGGCGGCAGCTCACACCCCCTCCGTTAGGAGCAGACAAAGAGAGAGAGAGGGAGAGTTTGTTTTTCAGTCAAAAATCAATACGTGCCCTTCGAGCTTTTAAGTATGCGAAGCACTGTGCAGCATGTCTTTTCAGGAATCAGCTTTACAAAAGATAGCAACGTGAAGATAATCTTTCAGCATTTTTAGACGAGCGTCCGTATCGTCTAGGTGTGCAAACAGCCCCCCTGCTCAATCCACATACGTCAGGATCACAGATAGTCAGCGCAAGAGAGAGAGAACAGTAAGCCGGGTAGCTTCTCAGCCATCAGCCAATAGCGTCCCTTGTATGAAATCAACTGGGCAAACCAACTGAGGAAGCATGTACCAGAAATTAAAAGACCAATTGTCCGCAGAAATCCGCGATATATATTTAAATATGCTTACATATAAAATCACAATTTAAATGACCGCTACGCGCTCGTGTTGACTCGGCGACGCCCAGAGCAGAAAGAATGCGCTCCGGCCGCTCCAACCGCGCCATGCGGGGAGTGAGAGAGACGGCAATATCTCACACTCTCTCCCCCCTTAAAGAAATTAAATGGGCGCGAGTGAGACCACTGACCTCCCTCCCTTCTATTAGTTATAGGTTATAGTACGTTCGGCTTATCCATGAGTCCGGCTTATCTATGATACGATTTTATTTTAAAAATTCGTATGATTTTTGGTCTCCGGCTAATACATGAGTCCGGCTTATAGACAAGAACTTAGGGTACATGCAACTTCTGCCACTTCCAAACCAACATGTGTGGCAAATGTTTTCTGTAAAGATATTTTCCTGCTATGGACATAGCATACTGCAATCTGCCAAGTGACTGCTGGAAATCTGGTTTTATATAACAAATTAAAAACTCTGCAGTTGGAGAAAAGCAATGGAAATGGACTCATTTGACCAAGTTACAATGAGGCATAAATGACTGATTTAGTATCTCGTCAATTAAAAGTAAAAGTAGTGTCAACATTATTATTATTTATTTAGCAGACACCTTTATCCTTTATGGGGCAGAGTGGTGGCTCTGAGGCTAAGGATCTGCGCTGGTATCCCGAAGGTTGCCAGTTCGAATCCCCGTCAGTGCCAAAAGAGATCCTACTCTGCTGGGCCCTTGAGCAAGGCCCTTAACCTGTAATTGCTCCAGGGGGCGCTGTACAATGGCTGACCCTGCACTCTGACCCCAAGGGGTATGCGAAAAAAAACTAACAAACACTGTTGTAAGTCGCTCTGGATAAGAGCGTCTGCTAAACGATGTAAATGTAAATGTAAATGTATCCAAGGTAACTTACAAAGCAAGTTAAAATACATGCAAAAATGAAGATGCAAGCACCAAAACAACAGAGAGCGAGATGAAAAGAGAGCACGAGGGAGTGTATAGTCTAGTTGTAGGTATGATTATGCATATATTATTATAGTTTATATTATTATTATAGATCATAGTTTTTGACCTGCATATATAATATTAGTAGATAACGGTTACAATGATCATATTTCACAAATCTTTCTTGAAATGCAGAGCATTACACCAATATGTGTTTGTGTACACACAGAGGGTATTGTGGGCTTCAAATAGCAGTTCTTTTGTTAACTTTGAACAAAATGCTACCTTTCTTGCTTGAAGCAATATGTTAAAAGAATCAGGAAGGACATCAGTCACTACTGTAATGATTTTCTATGGTGCAATGTATGCTTAAATTATAATGTTCTCAATATATGACTTAGTTTTTACTAACACTGTCATTACTAACATTATTAATAGCGAACTCAGATGCCAGAGATTTCAAAAGAGTAAAACTTTATTTTTAATAAGTCTACATGTATTGTTACGTGTACTAAAGCATTTGTTTATCTAAACACATTCTTGCTTATCATGGTGCCAGAGAGGAGAAGCATACGGCATGTTGGGCAGACATGTAAGTAAGAATTTCACTATATTCCACATGCACTCCATACACTCGTAGTTAGTTCCTGTCTTCTGTTCAGTGGTGCCAGGATAGACTTCATCTCCCCATTACCTTGATTTGTAATATTCTGGTTTAAATATATGCCCTGTGCTTTGAACCACAATAAATACAAATTATTGTTAATATTTCAATAATCCAATTGTCCATCAATCATTCATAATATGGAACCGATGCAGGAAGCACTTCAAGGTAAAGAAGCTTTTATCTGTTGCTCCTCTACATCAGGGGTCCCCAACCCCCGGTCCGCGGCCCACTACCGGTCCGCAGCCGTCTGACAGCCGGGCCGCGAGAGAACTGCCGGCAACGGCGACTCACTCAGACTTTTCAGAACACTTGGTGGGCGGGGCTTTGCAGCAGCGCAGAGAGAGGAGAGAGACCGAGGTGAGAGAGTATTACAACAAAGTATTTTTATGGTCCCGACAGTTTCCCCATATGACATGAGTCTGTAGAAATCGCGTTACTACGAAGTACATTCAGCAGATGCTTTCATTACAACGAAATTACCTTGAAATGCTTGAACGAATCATCCACAGAGCAGTTAGATCTGTGGTCACAGCTCAGTTTTGCACGTTTGCACAACGATCCCCAAACAGAAACATTGTAAAAAAATCTCTTTCTTCGAACTTTCCTCGTACCGTTTTTTTTTTTTTTTTTTTGCTGTTTCTGTTGTCTGTGGTTTTCATTGATTCCTTTAGCTTATTGCTTGTCAACATTTGAAAAACATCCATTGGAATTTAACTCATTGTCACCCTCCTATAGAAACGGCAGACACGAAAAAAAAGATTGCAGTATTAATGTTTGTGATGTGCAATCTGTTGGATTGGCAAATGCAAAGCATATGTCTTTGTTATATGCAAAAAAAGAAGAAAAATCTCAGATTGCAAACGTATGCGAACTGCTTAATAACTTTAATAATAATAGAAATGTTATGTAAATTGTGTATAAAACTGCCCCCCCCCCCCAACCAACCCCCCCCCAACCGGTCCATGGAAAAATGTGCATCTAATAAAGTGGTCCTTGCTGTCAAAAAGGTTGGGGACCACTGCTCTACATGATAATCACCTTTTCTATCCTCTCAAACCTACACAGTGTTTAATGTTTGGAAAGCATCCCAGATAACATCTTTGCATCTTATGAGCAGTTACACTTCAAATTGAACTTCCCATCAACATTAGTTTTTTCCACACTTTCAAATCAGAAACTTTGCTAAAAGTAAGCTGCCCAACTTTCCACGCCTCCCACCCATTTCTGTTCCATAACAAAAATTGATCAGTCTTGAAGTCTCAGACAGCATCTCATTAATATATAACATAGTCAAGTCCCTTCATTTCAAAGATTCCAGGGTACAATGGGGAAAAAATCTGTCACTTAACATCTCTTAAAATGAATGGAAGGCAGCCATGAATACGAACACTCTAGCTCCATATGTACAAAGCACTCAGTCATTCAAGTTAAGATATTTTATTGATCACATGTATCCCAAATGTATACAGGCCAAGATTCAGCCTGTGAATGTTGCAAACTAGCTACAGCCTCACTGGGCACACATGTTTTGGAAGTGCACCAAATTAACATCATTCTGGACAAAAATCTTTGACTGCTTATACCACACTACTAGCATGTAGCTTTATCTTGCTCAGCTGAAGAATCCCAGCCAACCTGTTATAAGTCAGTGAGTAACTGATGATCCACACTCTTTGAAACACTACAAGGTCACATTCTCGCTTAGAGGATCTGTTCAAAACATTTTTAAATTTAGCAAGATTTAATTAATAAAACTTTAGAATAAGCCTTTATATTGGGGAAAAGGACATTGTCATTTCTTTGTTGTTTTAAAAGATTTGCTCTTGGTGTTGTCTCCCATCTTTTTCTTGGGTAGAAGTTGAACTCTAGTTTGATAAGTTCAACTTGATTGTATGTAATACTATCTTTTTTACTGTATAAGTTATGCTTAATCGAATGGAATGTTATTTTCTTCAAATAAAATTATTTACAAAAATTGGATGAATAAATAAAACTTATTCTTAAACATCTGGGGGATGCAGCTATTATATAATTTAAACCTGTGATAAATTAGCAATAAAGTAATCCAGTATTAAGCAATTTTCACACATTGCCCAAAAATCTCTTTCTGATAATCCTTAAGACTAATACAGTAATCCCTCGCTATATCGCGCTTCGCCTTTCACGGCTTCACTCCATCGTAGATTTTATATGTAAGCATATTTAAATATATATCGCGGATTTTTCGCTGCTTCGCGGGTTTCTGCGGACAATGGGTCTTTTAATTTCTGGTACATGCTTCCTCAGTTGGTTTGCCCAGTTGATTTCATACAAGGAACGCTATTGGCAGATGGCTGAGAAGCTACCCAACTTACTTTTCTCTTTCTCTTGCGCTGACTATCTATGATCCTGACGTAGGGGGTGTGAGCAGGGGGGCTGTTCCCACACCTAGACGATACGGACGCTCGTCTAAAAATGCTGAAAGATTATCTTCACGTTGCTATCTTTTGTGCAGCTGCTTCCTGAAACGACATGCTGCACGGTGCTTCGCATACTTAAAAGCTCGAAGGGCACGTATTAATTTTTGATTGAAAAACAAACTCTGTCTGTCTCTCTCTCTCTCTCTCTCTGCTCCTGACGGAGGGGGTGTGAGCTGCCGCCTTCAACAGCTTTGTGCCGGCGCTTCGCATACTTAAAAGCCAAACAGCCCTATTGATTTGTTTGCTTTTCTCTTTATCTCTCTGACAGCCTGTGCTCCTGACACGCACTCCTTTGAAGAGGAAGATATGTTTGTATTCTTTTAATTGTGAGACTGAACTGTCATCTCTGTCTTGTCATGGAGCACAGTTTAAACTTTTGAAAAAGAGACAAATGTTTGTTTGCAGTGTTTGAATAACATTCCTGTCTCTCTACAACCTCCTGTGTTTCTGCGCAAATCTGTGACCTAAGCATGACAATATAAAAATAACCATATAAACATATGGTTTCTACTTCGCAGATTTTCTTATTTCGCGGGTGGCTCTGGAACGCAACCCCCGCGATGGAGGAGGGATTACTGTATAACATTCTCAAATGTATATATTCTGAAAGGCAAAAATAAAATTAAAATGTCCATAGTCTGTTTTCTTCCCTGAGAAATAATAATAGAATATTACAGTAATACCCTTTTGCACATTTTCATATAGAATTACCAAGTAAAAACTCTTATTTATGATGTGATTAATATGAACATGAACACTATAAGAAGAAATTGCAAAAGGACTCTTATATGGACTAGTTGTGAAATTAGAGATGTCTACTATACAATTTAAATCTTCAGTATGCTGCAGCTCGTATCAAGATCTGTAAGTTTTGAAGGATAGTTAGGCTGATACACTAGGAGCACTGAATTCTGGGGTAATGTCACCAGTTAATGTGATAAGGTCTTTTCTGCACATTGCTATCAAGTCAATGTTTCTACCCAATGTACTTGTTAATTTTATCTATCTATCTATCGACTGGCTACTAATGATTGTGTCCTGTGAGTCTGTATTCTTGTTTTTTATGTTTCTACTGCTGTATGCATTTAAATTTCCCCTTTGGGATTAATAAAGATTTATCTAATTGAATCTATCCAATCCAATTGGATAACAGATGTGACAGAAATGTTAAAAGCACATGTTTAAAGTTCAAGTTTTTTATGATGAAATGACACAACAATGTAAGAAATATTATAAGAAAGGAGATTGTTAAACCTAAGCAATACATACCGGGCTTCATTAACAGCTGTCTTGTCTCCTGCGCATGTAAAATTCTCAATGTAGCCATAGCTGCAGTTGATGGTTGACCAGTCTGGTTGGCAAAGAGCTAAGAAATGAGGTCGTAGCCGTCCAATAGAGTACTTTGCAATATCAGTCAATGACTGGCTTATGACAGCTCCAAACAGGAACGTCCCAATGGCCTTATATAGGCAGGCCACATAGGTGTTTCTAAAACAGGAATTTGAATTCAAGCGTTTACTGTATACTGACAAGCATTCTCCCACGATCATCTGTGAAAACAGATACACAAGTTAGTTTGATTAAACAAAGCGTGATAAATACATCAATGTTAAATTAATTGAGCAGGTAACTTTAATGAAAATAAGCTCATTGCACAGAGTGTAATAGAGATACCGGGTCATTCAATTAAAGAGTGGTGCTTTTGAAATGATTCCCATCCTTCAAGTCACAGTGGCTTTGTGATTTATTTCAAGGACATCTCACACACAGTACATTAAGTTGCCCCAATAACAAATCATCATAAAAGGCAGGAAAATCTGATAAAATCTGAGTGGTACTTCACAATGTAGTTTAAGAAATAAAAGGAAAATCAAATGTATTGCATTTACCCCCTTATTTCTGAGCTTGACCACATGAAAAAATATATCTTCCAATCCCAACGTAATGAATCAACTTCAGAAAACAGTAAACATGTACAATGAAAATGAGGCCATGCTGCAAACAAACTAATATTTCTTTGGTTTTAAGCCATCAGATAAAAAAAGCATTAAAGCATAATGGTAATCGCAGCTTATTTCTGTAAATGCCACTCTTGTTTCTGGTAGCCTGACCAACTTGATCAGCAGATTTGCAGTTTGTTTTTGTCTAAAGATCAGGTGGTGCAAAATAATGCTAGTTCATTTTTTTCTTTAAATATGAGCCAAGTCAGTGTAACTTGAGGCAGCACTCCAACTCCATGAAGATTTGTCAGACGTAACATAAAAGGTCACTTCCCCATCAAAAAGCATATTCCTAGGAAGCTGCTTACTAAACTGATTTTACATGGAATCCAAATCCATACTAAGATTCAGGTTTACTGTACTTGCTTCTTCTTCTTCCAAAATAAATATATTGTGAAGAAGAAGGAAGTAGTCAAAAGAAATTCTTAAAAGAAGAAAGTCTGCCATGTTTCTTAATGCATCAGAGGTCGCATTTCTGCCAGGTATATAACAATGTTATTTTTAAAATTAGACAAAAGACTAAATTTAGGGAAAAAAACAAATCACTACATTTATGAAAGATGATTATTCTGATTTATGTAGAAGATTATAGCCTTTGCGTTCTGCAATTTAAGAGTATACAGTATAGAAAAGTCAAAATTGAAATAAAGTAATGTCTTTTACGTGTTGTGCAAGCTCCAAAGATATCTCAAATATCTTCTCTAAAAAACAAAAAATGATCTTTTGCACAATTTATCACCACCACCGACAAGAAAAGAATTTCAGTTTCCCACTGATTGCATACCTCTTATCGCACCACCAACTCAGTCCAGTGTCATTTCTATCTTGGTTTAAAAGAACCAGTACAGAAGCACGTTGATAGTAGGACTTAATCCAACATTACGCATTCTAGGTCATGTCCACAATAATTCATAGAGACACTTTCACATATGGAAACCGAGGACACGGACACTGGGTGAGGTGGAACTGTGAAAGTAGTAATAAAATGGTGTTTTCCTTTTCCCCACATCTTCCCTTTCTTGTTATTTTCTTTAGGAGGCCATGAAGATCCAGCAATTTTGAAGATTAGATATTCTGGAAATTTATTGGCACCTTAATTCTGTGGCATTCTAATATGCAGAAACAGAAAAAAAAATGCTTCTCACTTTTATTAGTTTTAACTACAACTTAAAAACACAGTAAAAAAGAATGTACTGTAAATCCTCAGATTTTAAAGGAAAAAAACAGCTTGGATAAAATTATTGGTGCTCTTCATAAAAATTAAATTGATTCAATGGGAAGCAGTAATTGTCTTTTCCTGTATATATCATCTCTTTGATTACACTGTTGGTAACTTTCACAAGCATTAACATCTGAAGTCACGTAACAGCCCAAAAAAAACAAGATTGCAGATATTGTCAGAGATTGGTTAAGTGCTGCTGAAAAAAATGCCACAGACGATTTCCAACGATCTAAAGGGTTATATGGTCAAAAGCCAGGGAAGGTCCCATAGTTGACAAAAAGACACAATAGAGTCAGACTGAATTTTGTAATAGCATAGTTGCTCAAGCCTCAGTCTTTCTGGGAAAATGGAAAATGTTAGGCAAAACAAAATAAGAACCACTTGGAAGTACAGATCTGAGGGGGAATATTCAGACTTCAAGAGGAAGCAATTACACCCTCTGCCAAATACGCCAGAGGTTTCATAATGCTATGGGGTTGCTTTTCTGCTTCTGATACCAGAGCCCTTGAAAGTATGCGTGGTAACATGGAAACTGATGATAATTATGTTGGAGCACAAAATTAAACTTTATTAAGTATCTTGATTTCCTTCAGTGGGACAATATAAAGAAATCACATTGCATCCAGGAATGGCTCAAGGTGAGACAATGGACAGTTCTGGAGAAGCCAGTAAAGATTCTTTATTTGGAAGCAGTTTTAAACCAATGGTAAGATTTAAAAAACTGCAATGAGACAAAAGCATGCTTCTAATGCTGAACAACTAGAACATTATGCAGTTGAAAAATGGTGCAGATTTCAGTGGAAAAGTGCAGCAGGTTAACAGATGCTTCTAGGAAGAGTGTATTCTTTCTAACATCTCTGCAATGAAGAACTAGCTCTTGGATGCCAGTAACTATGTACATGTTTTAGTTTTGTCTACACATTGTAGTGAACAGCCAGGAAGGATTGGTAGCCTGGCTTGGATGGACCATGTTGCCTTGCCTGGCCAGAAGTCCAGTGTAATGGGAACTTGGGACATGCTCTGTCTCAGCCAGGAGGTGGACATGCTATGCCAACATGGATAGACTGGCATTCCAGTTGGCTTCAGCAGGAGAACCTTGCTCAGTTAAGAGGTCAGAGTGGTGGATGGACATGAGAAAGTAGCTTACCAAGATTGCATGCAGGTGGCAGCATTCCTGGGCGGACATACCCAGATCCACACATCCAAAGCACACTGGGAATTGTAGTCCCATTCGGCAGCTTTGGTGGGTTCCATGGGTGCAGCCAGGAATGGCTAACCTTACTTTGTGGGGCTTCTGTCGGACCCAGAAGTGCTATCTCCATGCAGAATACTGATGTCTGAAGCACTCCGGGCTCCTGCAAAGAAAGGAGCAGCAGCCTCACATTCATTCACGGAGTTTTTAGAGTTGGGTAGTAGGGCACAAGGCTTGCTTGGAGGAGTGTGGAGGGACGTTACTGAATTCGTGATCAAGATCATTGGTGCTTATGAAGAACCATCTGAAAAGGGCATTCCTGTGTAATAATATACACTTTATTTGAACTATTGACTGTGTTTGTGCTCTGGAGCGCCCTACTGGTGACAACTTTGAAAACAAAGGTTTATTTACCCCATTTTGTAAATTAAACTAATAAAACTTAGGAGCATCATTTTTTCCTGTTTCTGTTTGTTTTGAAGATATTCAAATTTCAAGGATGCCAATAAATTTCACAATACCTAGAACTGGCTGTAAAACCCGATAAAATGTATGCATTATCTCTGGAACAACATTGCTTCAGGTTGATCAGTGTAGCCAAGCAATTAACCGTTAGTGTTCTGAATATGTGGTTGTGTTTTTGATTTAATGTGTAAAATAACAAAACTTATTTATACTATGGAGATCTGTCAATTTCTGCTTTGTTGTAGCAATAACAAAAAAGAATCTGATTTCAACAATGCAACAAAGAACAAAGGCTGCTTAGATGAAATCACAGTCACATAGTCAGTGATTTTCAATTTTTTTTTCCATTGCCTGCACCAAGTTTCTTCAAAACAAAAGTTGAAATACTGCTGAAGAAACAACAGCTACATAGCCACATTAGTTTCTGTGTGACAAACTCATTTGGTCCAAGCAAAAAACCAACGTAGTGAGCTGTTGATTCTTTCCACACCTTGAACGTACAATTGTAACTTATTTTGACACTGGTCAAGTTGTTCTAGGCAAGTGCGACCTCTGTGCATTATCTTTGCCTGGCCATTTAGCCAACTGTGTAACAGGTTTCTAGTACAAACAACTAGGTCTTTTAAGATGTTAAAGGCAGGATACCAGAGTTAGTGAAAGACAAGCACAGCATTCCTATTATTGGAGGAAAACTGTTGGAAAGGCGGCAACACATTAGAAGCACCAACACCAAAAGTGACAACCAGGCAAAAAGGTGTGGAATAAAACAATGTTCACTTACAACAATAAGAGCGAAAGGAATCATTATTCCACCTAACAACTGATAGGATATGGTGTCTTCTTTCAAGGGATACTGGATTGAATCATCATTACAGAAAAATCCTCGTTTGAATGGATTATGGCGCGGTGTGAGTATTGCAAAGGGCAGTCCAGCTAGCAAAAGCAATAAGAAAAATAAAGAGGGATTAGACAGGACCCTTACAAAACATAAAAAGAGCTTCATCCTTACAAAACATAAAAAAGAAAAGAGAAGAAAAAAAAAGGGCTTGATGGGTTTCCAATAATGCAGACAGGTAGATCTGATTTAGTTTGGTTTTCTACCTCCAATACCAAAGGTTTATTAATAATAACAATAAAAAAAACAAAAAACAAGATCCATTCAGATGAGCCATCAAGGAAGCACACTGACCCAGTATGTTCCTTGGTAAAAGCCAGGCAATGCTTCGCGGTCCACTCGTGTGATGAACCTAAATGCCAGTTCAGGAAACACAAGAAGCTCTTGGTTCTTTTCAAAAGATTTGCTCGTAGTTTGATCAGTTAGCTGTATGATTGTTTGTTAACAGGATACTCATTCATGTACACTTTATTTATAAATAACTGCAGGTACACAAACACACAAGATATTTTAATAACAAAGTAAAAGTGCACTCTGTTTCAAAGTGTGTAATTACAGTTTATGATAGCGCTGTGGCAAAGTGGTTAGCACTGCTGCATATGCACAACTCTGAGCCCTGGACGCGGTCTGCATAGTGTTTACATGTTCTCTCAATGTCTGTATGGATTTTCCCTCTGGTGTTCTAGTTTATTTTTCCATACCCCAAACATGTGTGTTAGGGCTGTCTGGTGACTATAAATTCCCCCTTTAATGAGGAGGTGTCAGAATGTGTATGAGTGTGCACAGCCCCTCATTTAGGGATGGTGCATTCCTTGCACCCAATGTTGCTATGGCCCTATGATTCTGAACTGGATTATATGGGTGCCTGTATAAAATATCCATCTATCTATTATTGAAGAGAGGGTTCATTGATCGGCCAGTCCTCCAACTGTTGTGACAGCATATCCATGATTTATTGTGAGTTGGAAAGAAAAAGGATAATTTTCTCCATCTGATCATTGCTAAATTAGTCTGGAGCCTAATCTGGTAGCACAAGGAGCATGGGTAGAAAGAACTCTGAAAACGATGCCACGAACTAGCCTAATGTGGCAACACCAATGCAGACAACAGCCCGAATTAGAAACCAGGAGCTGTAGGACAGCAGCACTAACCATTACACCACTGTACTGCTATCCAGACAGAGCTCTACAAACGGAAGAAATAGCTAGCAATCAAAAAAAAAAAAAAGATTATTTCTTATGTAAAATGACAGAATTACAGCACCAGAATAAATAATAAGATATCTTGTCACAAAGCTAACAAACAAAACAAATAAAAAGCTTCATTAGGGGATAAAGGTACAAGCCCAGGGCACAGAGGAAACAATCCTATTAAATGCCATCCAGTATAAGAGTGTGAGGACTCACAACCAGTGTGAGGATGTCTGTACTTTGTAAGGAGTGCTGCCCTCATCCAGATCTGCAGAGGTTTAGTACCAAGTACTGTTTTGATTTTGCTGGAGTTTAAATTGTGCACCTTTGGTTTAACCCTTAACTACTCGTGCTGGTGTATTTTGCACACCAATTTCAGTTATTTTTTTCCCCAAAGTCCTTTTAATTGAACCTACCAGCAGCATCCGCCATCTATCCTCAGCTTGATTCACTATAAGTACAGGGTCACAATGGTTTCTCTCCAGTGTGCCTCCAGCCAGTTTTATGAGTGGATGTACAATTGCAAGTTCTATATGGGGCATTCGGTACACTGCATGGGTACTTATGCATGTATGACAACGATGAAGTGTTCTTCCTGCAATGACTTTTCTGTTCAACAACTGATGTGAAAAGTGATACGTGTGCAAATCTTGCAGTGGATGAAAGTATGACTGGTGACGAATGAGCACTGGAGAACTGGATCAGGCTGATTTTCAGACAGTCCTAGACTGTGTCATACTATTCAGTAATATTGTATTAAAGTGCATTAAAAACATGTACAATTTAAAATAATTTCAATATTTTATATTACAACCTCAAAGCGAGCATATAAATAGGCATTTTAACACTGGTGCATAAAGTACACCGCACAAGTACTTATGAGAAATGATGCAAATAGTTAAGGGTCCAGGGTCCCAATGTTTTCTAATTCCATGGATTTTGAGGGTATAATCAACTAGGAGACTCCAGACGAGGATATTTTCAGGACAAGCTCTGACCTCTGAAGAAATTAAGACTCTGCGATTAAAAGAAATCTGAAGCTGGGGCCACAGAAGGTATAATTAATATTTTTTATACAACAGTTTTCTAATTTTAGCATTCAAGGGCACTAATTTGGTATTTCTTTTAAATAAACGTCCAAGTCACATCATCACACCTCTTAAAACAAGTATTATTTTTTTCTGAAATTAGGCAGCCAGAGCTTTATAGAAAACTCAAATAATAGTTTTAAATGCTCAGCTGAGGCTGACTTGACTTTGACTGTTATCATATAGTAATTAAAATTTTCGGAATCAATAACCTGAACTAAGAGTCGCAAAAATAAAACAAAAAAAGTCAGTGAAATGTAAACATGCACTCAAACATACGCCCATTTTATTCGTATATGTACCGTTGGCAGCAGCCTGTCTTGAAGGTTAACATTTCCATCAGAGTATTTTCCACCAGCACTTGCTAATTTTCACATGAAAGGACTTAAACTGCTGCCATTTGAAGTTTGTGGAAATGCAATGTTCAGGCCAAACATTTTCTACATTAAGGTAGCATTATCTGAAGCCTAGTACTATCCACACTTTGCTCATTTAAAATTGTTTTATTTCAGATGTGTTCCTTTTTCATCTCTATGGATTTTAAAATAAAAAGCTACAGTCTGATTTTTGGCTTTTGTTTTTACTGCTGATAAAATTACAATTTATAATGGAAATAAAAAAATCTTAATACAACATAATACAGGAATAGATCAGAGTGACAAACATTTGGTCATAAGAGTGTTTTTTATTTTACGCATATCTTAAAAGAAAACATTATTTCCAACCATCAACTTTCCTATGTCTTAGATCAATTTTATTATCATCTGAGAACAAGCTGGAACAGGAAAAGTTGTCCAAGAAAAAGTATTAATTTATTATATCCCCAAGATACAGAGACTATTCAGGTCCTATAGTCTCGGTGTTAACACTGACTCTGATAGGGACACCATGTCAAATTTGGACAAAATAAAGTTTGTTTGATCAATGTATCTATTTATTAGTCCACACCCCATGTACAGTACATATTCTTCATCCCCCAGGCATACTGCTAATCCACATGACTCACATGTTTAGGATGTAAATTAACTAACTACAGAAAACTTACATAGAATGGGGACAGCAAACAAATAAATCTACAACAACAGTTTATTTCTTGTACAGCCCAAATCACACAAGGAATGCCCCAGGCCTGGACACTAAAAAAGACAAGAAAAAACCTTGTAGGGAAAAAGTTGAAGAAATCTTGGGAAAGGCAATTCAGAGAAAGACCCTCTTCCACGTAGGGATTAAGAAAACAGATGGATGGGATTGGGTACTTTATACCTGAATATATTTTTAACTTCAAGCTCAAAGAAAATAAGCTGATAACACCTTCTCAAAGTTTAAACAAATGGGGCTGCTTTGTAAATTGCACAATAAAAAGACAATGCTGGTTCAGTAACCTGTGCCTCAGGTCTCATGCCCTTTCTATTCAACCAATCCATTCTATCTATACGTCTCTTCATTTTCCATGTACATTGTTTCATTTTGTGAATCTTCGTATTCAAATTCAAGAGAGCTACAGCCTATCTTACTCACATGTTTGTTCTGTACCGTACCCTACTGACATGCACCCAAACCGCACTTTAATGTTCTAGGCCTGGGCACGCTTTTTTCATCACCATGTAACTCTGTGTAAAGCAAAAACAAGATCCGAATACTGAGTGACAGCATGCAAGTCAAAATGATTTTCTTATTTTGTGTATTTATTTTTTTTGGGAATCGTCTAGGGCAGAATAACACTCTACCCCCTTACAGATTTATTTAGTGTGCAGCACAGTGTTTTGCTTTTAATCATGCTACACGTACGAGAAGATTCTTGTGGATACAATTGATGTTAAGAAAGGAAATTGCTTCTTTTCTTGCCGACATGTTCATCTGTAAGTTCAGAATAAAAACTTGTTTTTAGCTCAAATGTAATTAAATGAAATGAGGTTGCATCATTGATATCATGTCTGTGTTCTGTACATTGGCACATTTAGCGACCACACTATTCCTGAATCCTACTGAACCGTGTCTGGGCCCACTTCTTCCAAGCAGGCCAGGGTACGGTACAATTGGCCTGGCAGAGTGCAATCACACTAGTCAAACGAACTAGACTTTGGGTGGGTTACATGCAGACAAACGTGCTCGGGCACAGAACAAATTGGCAGTGTGAGTACACCAGGTAGGAAGCAATTCTGGACAAAAAGTGCTAGGCATAATCATTCACCCAATGCCAGTTTATAAGTTTATAGGGTCTTTATTATAATATGTAGAGAATACAGCAAACTTCTTGCATGTGTTAGTCAAGGTTCAGTATGCTGCCAGTTTCCAATGCAATGACTAGAGGATAAAACTACCTTACCTCAAACTGGTCTCTCCCTTACCTGAAACAACTACCTTCACTTGAAACGAACGTTTCCTTCTAGTGTTTGAACGCGGTTACTAACGGATCTCGGACTACATCACCCTCTAAATTAGAGTCCTAAATCAACCTACCCTGCATATGGAATGTGAGGCAATAATGCTAACCACTACATTTTAATTTTTTTTTATTAATTTGTATTCTATGAAGTACATCTAAATGTAAAACCAGAAGATTTCTGCAACCTGCTAGAGTTAATTCGCTTCGTCTGAATATGGTATATAACAAGAAATTATTCAGTTCTACTAAATGTAGCAGGAGGCAGGCATCACAAGAGCTGAACACAGCATGTGCATTTTTATTTATTATTTAATGGCCACAAGGTTAAATTGATGGGTACAGAGGATTTCAGTATATGAGACAGTAATTTCAATTGATGTCATATGGACAACACCAAAGGAGCTCAAACATGGAAGGAAGAAGACAAAGGATCTTTTTCAAGCAGATTAGCAGTTTCCTCCGTCAAACATTTGGTGACCCTGGCCAGTACACTGTTCTGCTTTTATGGTTTTATACATCTTAGCAAATTTGTCTACTGCAATAAATGTCTAGAATTTTAAAATCAACTACTACTCTATGCTACACAGAAATGCTAAACATTAGGTACCCTCTTCAGATGAACAGGAAGAACAATATACTATCCCAAACATATACAATTTAAAACAAAGACTGTGGATCAGGCAAAAAAGTATTTGGAAGCTTAACCAAGACTAGATCAAGATGCAGACTTTTGTTTTGTTTCTGGGTTCAGGAAATGGATATTCTGACACAGAGGTCTTTTCCGTCATCACCTTGGATGTGAGTGATGGTGTGAAACGCTTGGCAAGCCAGCATTAAAGGTTTATTAACCTTTCAGTCTGTCAACCGCCTTCTCTTACTCTGTTTAGAAATTTCACTTCATGAAAACAAAGAAAGGAAATACGTTCTTGTACACTAAGGCTGAACTTTAGGAAGTCTTTTCCAGGACAAGGTTCAAGCCAGATCCTGAGAAAGTTTAAACAAAACAGAAAACTCCTAAGGTGACCTGGCATGCCAAGTGTCCACTAAAATGTTGAACTATGTGAATAAATAATTCCAAAAGCTTAAAGGGGATCGACCAAGACCTCAAAAATGGAACAGCCATTACACCCCCACAATGTCCTCCAACAGTCCAGCACTAGGCATCCAAGTGAATCAGGATTTAGACCACCCAGACATCTGTATTACTTCATCACTAAATCACATTTGATTGTCTCCAATGCTACTTTTGGTTTCAGATTACAGCTGCTCTATTCAAGTTATTTTCTTTTATTTTTTTTCTTTCACAACTAGCCTCAGATAAAGCTAATTTTATGCAATATGATGTATTAAGAAACTAAGGCATTTGGTTTTACTTTAAGGAAAGCTGTGTGTCTCCTTGTGGTTCAGTGAAAACAGGGAGCAGACTCTCAGGCTGGCTATGGATCAAATGCATTGGGTAAACATTTTCTTCTGCCCGTGGCTCATTTTTAATGTATGCAAGGTGAGCAAGGTTTACCTTAACTCTGGATCTTTATTTTCTAAATGTTATGACTAGAAGCAGGGGTGACACAATAGCGCAATGAACAGCACTGCTGTCACACTTTTCCAGAGTTTATGGCTCAAATCCCAGCCCAAGTAGCATATATGGCAAGTTTCCACATTCTGCTACTGTTCATGTGATTTTCACCAGGTACTCTTACAGTACTACAAACACACACAGACAGGTAGGTTACACTGACTAGTGACATTAAAGATTCCCTCTATGACTGAGTGTGGCGTGTGATTAATTCCGCTTACACTGTAGGGTTATATCTAGATCCTGAAGGGATATTATAAAATAATCAATTTCAGAAAACAAACAAAAATGTGACTCCAAGCACTTAATAGTATCATCTCCAGACAGAAGAGCAGCTTCAGCGACAGACTGCTGTCACTGTCCTGCTCCACTGACAGATTGAGGAGATCGTTGGTCCCCCAAACTATGCGACTCTTTAATTCCACCCGGGGGGGTAAACGTTAACATTTAACATTATACATAGTTATTGTCTGTTTTTCACCTGCATTATTATCATTCTTTAATTTAATATTATTTATTGTATCAGTATGCTGCTGCTGAAGAATGTGAATTTCCCATTGGGATTAATAAAGTATCTATCTATCTATCTATCTATCTATCTATCTATCTATCTATCTATCTATCTATCTATCTATCTATCTATCTATCTATCTATCTCAAAAGAGAAAAGCATCTTTTCAAAATGTTCAAATTTATTATTGAAATGATAGTTCTAGGACAGAGGTATCAAAAACAGACACAGATATGATTCCATGTGTGTATCTACTATGGCTGTAAATACACAAACTTTACATACATAATAATAAGAATTAATAATTCTTTACATTTATTTACTGCTTTTCTCACTACTCAAACCGCTTTAGTGAGTGGGGAGCCACTTCAACCACCACTAATGGGCAGCATCCACCTGGATGATTTGATGGCAGATATTTTTGCGCCAGTACACTTACCACACATTAGCTATTAGGTTATGAAATGGTGAGAGAGACAGGGAATGATAAGGAGGCCAGAATAACTAGGCCATGGAGAGCAATTTAGTCTGGACATTGGGGTACTCCCTACTCTTTACAAAGGATGCCCAGGGATCTTTCATGACCACAGAGAGTCAGGACTTTGGTTTTACGTCTCATGCGCCATGTATACAACATACTGCCCCATAACTGCACTGAGGTATTGACATCCACATTCAGACCTCAGGGTAAGCGCCCCCTGCTGGCCTCACCAACACCTCTTCTAGTAGTAACCCAAGCTTTTCCTAGATGGTTTCCTATCCAAGTACTGGCAAGGCGCCAACAAGCATAGCTTCAGTTGGATGACCTCTTCTAAAGTGCATGTGGCACAGCTGCATATACGCACAGATATACAGACTAAAAGGAAACAAAAACGCACACATCAGATTTATTTTGGAGGCAGCTGTATGGTTAAATTTAGTTGTAAAAAACACTGATTGCCTAGTAAGAAAACAAACCAAACAAATAACCAACAGAACGGAAACATGCATTTAACATGACATAACCATCAGAAATCTGAAGTGGACACAGGGAAGGGGTGCCAGTCAACTGTAAGCCTGAAATATGCATTGACCTAAATGGGGCAAACTTACAATTTCCAATGAACCTAACAAACACATCTCTGTGGATGTGGGAGGAACAGAGGAGTACTCACAGAAAAAAAAAAAAACATGTAGAAATAGATAAAATAAAATGTGAAAAATTAACACAGAAAACAACCAGGTGTCCATTTCAATCCCAATGTATTGGATCTATGAGGTGGCAGTGTTAACCACTGCACTACCATTCAAGCTAAAAAATGCCCTATGTTTTATTTTTATTGCATGTTATGCATGGGTGTCGGAGGAGAACCTTCAGGGCTCATCGGACGTATTATGTACCACCCTGGCATGAAAGGGGGGCTCTGTCGGGAACTGTGTTGTCTCTCTTTCTTTTCACAGCTCTGAGAAGACGCCCTGTGAAAGCAATTGACTCTATCCATTCTGGCCAAGAGCCCCATAAAAACACAGGCTTCCTGAAAGATGGTGTCACTTGTTGGACTGAGCTGACTGCAGGACAGAGCTTCATCCTAGTAAAGAGACTCACAGAGAAAACTGCTCTAACTTCCCAACAGAGGATATTTTTTGCTTTTTAGACAGAGTTATCAATATTGGAATTAAACAGGATGACCTTACTGGCGCCCCAACAATTCTTTTTTTTTTTTGACTGTGTTATTCCCCCGCTTGACAACATGTGTCAATATATTTCAAAAGACTGTGTAATGTTAAATAGACAAATAAAAATTACACAAAAAAAAAAAATAATCTGGGATTGTGAGTTGGTTTGTCATGTGGTGAGTGCGGCAATGCGTTGTATCAGTATGTGCTTCTAATCTCTCCTCTTCCTTTAGTTTATATTTGGTTGTGGCACCTTTGGAAAAATCTCTAGTTGTCAGGCTTATACGAAACTTTGCGTGTGGGTGGGTTGTTTTTAGCCATTCTTGCTCTACAAACAAAACTGCTAAAATTTCATTGGTCAATAAGAATTCTCAATTTCCTTTTCATATTCTCAAAGCGTCTTAAGACTGGAGTACTTGAGAACACCGAGTTTTTTTTTTTGCTGTAATAAATCCATTA
Organism: Erpetoichthys calabaricus; assembly: GCF_900747795.2. Classification (NCBI taxonomy): domain Eukaryota; kingdom Metazoa; phylum Chordata; class Cladistia; order Polypteriformes; family Polypteridae; genus Erpetoichthys; species Erpetoichthys calabaricus. Next base: position 227,370,281 of record NC_041398.2, on the reverse strand, counting down.
TGGCTTTGCAGAAATCTTTTGGTTCATCATTCTGCTGAAAGATTCCCTTGGGAACTAGAGTGGGTCATCCTGCGAGATTTTATTAGGTTCATTCTCACAAGTCTTTTAAGCCCTGACACTGAGAAGCAAACCCACAATCTAAAGCTGCCACCTCCATATGTTATTTTAGCTGCCAGGTTGCTGTAGGGTGTCATGCTAGTGTGGCTACTAAAAAGCTCTGTTTTGATCTCATCCAATCAAAATTGACCCCGCAAGCCACAGTATGTTTACACCAGCAGGACCATCAGACACTCTTTCTCATTTGTTTTGATCTATTTAACACAGTATCGCATCGATACTGAGATTCTCATCTGAATGTGGCTCTCAATTCCAATATGATTGTTAAGCTTGCTTAGAGGATGTGTAGAACATATTCCTCTGTCAAGATGACAACCACCAATTTCTTTCTGCAACAGAAACCATATTTAAGAATGTTGTAGGCCTCAGGTTCACATGACAGGAAACAAACCAAACAAAATCAAAATAAATTTGATTTTAGGCCAATGTACCCTAATCAGGAAGTCAAAGCTCACTAGCATCCCAGATGTTTAGTCTGGGTGATGGAATTGGTTCGTTTAAAAGCAGTTAACCATACAAGAAGTTATGGTATTTGCTTTATTATCCGTACCTCATTTCTGATTCAGCAGCCATCCAGTACACAGATCCAAGTTTAATCATTCTGTGCTCTGTTGACAAATCAAGGCCTCATTACAGCCCTCCTGCAAAAAGGACTTCCCACAGTCTGATGACAGAGTTACAAAACACTTTTATACTGTACTTGGGACTTTTCTTGAGCCTATGGTTCATGCTGATTTGATCTCATCTAAACATTTTCTTCTCCTTTTAGTTTCAGAATGAGGAACCTTGGCAAATCCCACATATGAAGTGGCACAGACATCCTGTTATTTCTTCCCAGACAGCAGTTCACCACGTTACCCCACTTGTCTGCCTTCAGTATTGTTGACATAACCATATTAAACACATGTCTGCAGACATTCATATTTCTCAGGCAATAATGAATGCTTGAAGAAGCCTAATAATTTTGTCTGAAATTGTGATAACTGGCCACAGGAGAAGGTGGCAGAGTTCACATCTTGCAACATGTCACATGTTTAACTTTCCAGATCTTTCAAGTAATGTGAATGACATGACAAAATGTTACCAGTAGTGACCATGAAGAACAGCAATGAAAAAGACTTAAGCTTTACTTCTTCACAAAATTGGCAGTGTACAGGGTATTAGTAAGCTCACCTAACAATAGCAGGGAGGACTATAAATGTCCCCGTTTTCACTTATTCATCTGGATTAATACAATTTTAGCTTATATTTTTGTTACCTATTGGGGAACTGATGTTGAAAAGTATTTCAAGTTGTTAAGGAACTAATGATTTGTCCTAGTATTATTTTAGTGACTTAACACCCCTAGCTTTATCCAACCCAGTTGCGAATTTCAAAGACAGACTACGTGTTTAATAATAGTTACAGAGTTAAACACAACTATTTCATAAATATTTTACCTATTTATGAATTCTGATTTTGTTCAGAATGTAAGCCATGTGTGGTAACTCAAAATGGATTTTTGAAGCTGCAATAATTTTTTCCACATCTTAGATGCAATTACGATTCCCAGACTATGACCAGTATATTAGCACTCAGATCAAACCTTTAAAGCCAATTTTTTTTTCCATGTCATTCTTTGGGCAACATAATGAAATAACATAAACTGCCAGTTTTATCTGACCCAGTTAGTTTTTTTGCCATATCAGCTTTGTACGCAGCATAATAATTCAGGAATCAAACTGAAATAGATGTGAATTATGATACTCAGAATGCAATTCGTGTGTGGATACTCAGATTGGATTTTTGAAACTCTTTTTGTAATGTTGCTGATTAGCAAACTATAGGAGCTATTGAGAAGTGGCATGCTATAATTTTACTTTACACATAAGTACTTAATGAGAAGTCAAGCAAAATTACACATCTTATTAGCCTACTAGTTAGCCATTGTGAATGTAGTGAGAAGTCAACCTTTATTGGCTAACACGGTACAACATCAACATCCTAGTACTACAGACATAAAAACTTATGAAATCTGACCTTCAAGAGGGGATAATTCAGTCCATTAAACTTGCTAGCTAGCAGCCACTAAAACAATTTTTTTTAAACGCTAAGATTTGAGCTTCAAATTTATGATTCAGTAGTTTGTTTACCTACACTCAAGGACATCATTCACTATGTACACCAAAAGTACACCAATACAAGAAGGATTTAGGAGTCGTAGTGGGCTTGTCAGTATCAAATGCCAGACAGTGTTCAGAAGCTATTGAGAAGGCTAACAGAATGCTAGGTTATATAGCACCCTAATGTGTACAGTACAAGTCCAAGAAGGTTCTGCTCAAGCTTTATAATGCACTGGTGAGGCCTCATCTGAGCAGTTTTGGTCTCCAGGCTACAAAAAGGACATAGGCCTGTTCTTGTCTAGATTGTTCTAAAGTAACTGAAAATGTTCTACTCAATAGCAATGAACGTCTACAATTTTTGAAGACCTGGATATCTTCTCCAAATAGCCTTTTCTGAGGATACCTAAAGAGGTTCACCTGAATTTGTCTTTCAGAGGAGGACATACCATTTAATTCTGGGTTACATTTTAGCTGCTCTTCTTTATACAGTGTAAAGACCAGAATTACACATTGTACCATGCTATAGATGTGTTCTTCTAAGAGCAAGATAAAATCTGTGCATGTACCTTCATATTCTGCACTTTTTTCCATTTTAATTTCTTCTCCACATTGGCTGAATGATAAAAATGGCAAGTGGCATAAGGCAATCGAAACTAGATAGAAGAAAGTTATAGAAATTGAACCATATTTGAAGGAATAACAGCTAGCATGGCTAAGAAGGACTGTAAGTAATCCAAAAGTCAAAACTAAAAGGGCAAACCATGCACTCTCTCAACTTCATGTTATCTCCTTGATTAGTTTTATTATTTTTCATATGCCAGTTGTTTCAGAGCACTAGACATGAAAACTGGGGGACTCACTATATGTGACATGCAGATATATGTGTAAACTGTCAAACATAACCTAATCAGTTGATTAGTTGAACTGGCCTAAACACAGCTGGAGTCACTGGAGCTATTCATGTCTTCCAGCGTGTCTCTGTCTCAGTAGAATTGTCTTTGAATTGCAGTTTTCTTCAACTTTTTCCATTTATCACTCTAGGGAAAAAAATGTTTGGAAAAATTGTTCTAAGCAAGGGCCCATCACCCTCTGTCCTAATTTCTCTAATAAACACACAATGCTGTATTCGTGTATGCCTCTTTGTTTGAGTGTGTGTGGGATGGTGTGTGATTTGTATTCTTTCTAAATGAAAACATCAGCTAGATAAAGTCAGTGAAGTGCATGTGATGCTGGGCCTCCAAAATGGTCCATGTAAGCTTTCTTGTCATTACACCAGACAGCACAACTACTACACAAACTCTTCAAAATAATCTTCTCCCTAATTAGGCATGCCACACTTTATTGGTGTATCCATTTAGAATCCACATTCTGAAGAGGCTACATAAAGCAGTCCATTCTTTAACAATCCTTTACGGTTGCCTTTTCCACTGGAAAATATGATGTATGCATTAAATGTAATTTTTTTTTATCATATATGCTGTACTGTCTTGGATAGGTCACTATCACAACTAATAATGTTTTAACTTTTCTTTTATAGCAATAAACATATCTTTGCTTTTGCAAAAAAAAAAAAAAAAAAACACCAATTATCATCCCATTTCAACATATATATCTCTAGATAGATAGATAGATAGATAGATAGATAGATAGATAGATAGATAGATAGATAGATAGATAGATAGATAGATAGATAGATAGATATGGATGACACTATATGATAGATAGATAGATAGATAGATAGATAGATAGATAGATAGATAGATAGATAGATAGATAGATAGATAGATAGATAGATAGATAGATAGATAGATAGATAGATAGATAGATATGGACGACACTATATGATAGATAGATAGATAGATAGATAGATAGATAGATAGATAGATAGATAGATAGATAGATATGGACGACACTATATGATAGATAGATAGATAGATAGATAGATAGATAGATAGATAGATAGATAGATAGATAGATAGATAGATAGATAGATAGATAGATAGATAGATAGATAGATAGATAGATAGATAATTCTAGCTGCTCTGGGTTGTCTGCATAGGATATGGGACACAGAAATTCAGAATCGCACATGTTCAAATCCTGCTAGGCCCACTTACCCTTACCAGTCAACCTAGCAGTATTAGAATGGAAATCCACTCAAGCCCTGAAAGAACAAGCTGTCTTAACACAGAAGGCAGACTTGCTGGAAACAGTCCAAGTCCTATGAACCAGAAACCAGTAATGAATCCTACAGGACAACATATTTAACTTCAGGCCTAAATGAGAGTCTAGTTTAATCACAGAATTTCATTAGTTAGATGCATGCCATCTATAATAGTCCCAACATAATTCTGTAAATGAAAAGTGTATCATGCAGTGTAAGCATTCTCTCAATTCAGTTAGGTAATTTAATGTTTATGCAACTATTTTTCAGCCAGGGGCTAAGAAAACAGCACTCAGGAGATCCTAATGATTTAAAGTCAACTATAAATATTATAACAGTAAGGCACAGCATCTATCATCATAAACTACAAAAAAGTAAGCTGTTTACAGTTGTACTATTTTAACATGGAACATATGGCCAAGAACAAAATGATGGCTATCTGATGCTGGCCCATGCTTTTAAAACTCATCCTATTCGACAGCTGGTAATGTTCTCATTTCGTCCATTAGCAGTTATTGACTGAACTCAGTTCTTATGACAACTGCATTCTTACTCTGCACTATTAGAGTCAGATGTTGTGCTTGACTGATTTTTAAAAATCAGCAAGCAAACAAGAGTGATTAAGTAAATATCTAAATTAGCTCTTTTCTAACACAAGTCATAAGGATGACAAATGAAATTTTCTAATGAGCTGACTAATGAAGATAGACTTGTATTTGTTTTTTTTCCTTGACCATTCAAGCAATATGCTTTCCTTAATTAACAAAATGGGAAGTGCATTTTTTTCCATTAAAATTACAAAAGAGTCTTTGATCATGGTAAATATGACAACATAATGAAAATTCTGAAAAAGGATTACAATGATTATAATGATGATGATGATAATGATGACTAATTTAGCCTACCAGTCTCTGAAATATTCATTCACTTAACAATAATAATAATTCTTTACATTTATATAGCGCTTTCTCACTACTCACAGTGTTCTCCACGCAGGAAGGACCCAGAGCATTTCATCCTTTTAGTTTCCAAATCCAATATGTGATTTAGGGGAGATGACAAATATTCCAGACAGCACAAGAACGAGGGCAGGAACAAACACTGGATGAGGCACTAGCCCATCACTTGGACACATTCACACACACTTCCACAGAACAACAAAGTGTCATACTCTTTCCTAACACGAAGATGTGTCAGGACAAAATGTATGCAGTTTGCATATTCTTTTCACGTCCATATGGGTTTCCTTGCATGTTTGATAGAATGCATGTGAGACCAACATCTTACTGGCCTAGTATGAGTGAATATGTCCTGTGACAAACTGGTGTCCACTAACAGGTAAACTTTTGTTTTATATTCGATGCTGTGGGCAATGACATTCTCCCTTTTCAGATCTAGGTGCTGGATAAAGCAAGTTTAGGGAATATATAGATGGTATGGAGGCCAGCCATTTAAAGGCACAAGAAACAGGGTAAAGATCATCCTGTTTCAACCAAGAGACAGGCAGAAGATGCCAGTGCAGCATTGGGCATACTGGCATCCTGGCAGTGTTGGACTGAGGAAACATACCCTGCCAGGAAGCCGTAGTGGAACGACAGGGGGAGACAATCTGGCCGGACTACATGCTCCCCAGAGATGCCAGGTGGTCGCCTCCCTGGACGTCACTACCTGTGCGGACACCTACAAGGAACACTGGGTATTGTAGTCCCATAGGTCACCCTTGTTGGTTTCTGTGGGTACCGCTAGGGGGTGTTCCAGGGATTCATCTTCCCTACTTTACGGGACTTCCGATTGCCCCTTAAGTACTTCTGTAAGGCTATATCCTAGCACCACAAGTACTCCCGGGTCCAACATAAAAGAAGCAGCTCAACCTCAACCAGGCTAGCTGGAATTGTGTGGAAGAAGGACAAAGCTCGCATGGAGAAGTCGAAAGGGAGAGGAAAAGAGAAGGAATAGAACTGCATAGTGATTGTGTTTATTAAAGAAGCCCTTTCTGTAAGCTACTTGAAAAAATCAACCTTTTTATTATATTGGGACTTGTGGCATGTTGGTTGTGTCTGAGGTTTGGGTTGCTGCAACGCCTGCTTTTGGTCACAATTGACTATTTTAACGTAGTTATAGTAAGTTTCTTGATCAAAGACACAATGGTATTGCCTTAGCCTAGGGAATGAACCTGTGACACTGAGGTGACTGCTAGAGGTCCACTGCCTGTTAATGTTCATAAATGATCTCCAATAAGATGATCCAATCAAAAAAAAACAAAACTCAATAATCAGCTACTATAAACCTGTGACCTGAATGAATCCTTAACTACAATGAACAACAAGAACTGTCATGAAAAGTGGATGGCTAACTGACTTTAAATGTTTATAGAATTGACAGGTTTTTTTCATTGTCTTTCAACCGGCACCTGGAAGATTAGATATTGTGTATATTGACTTTCTGATAGATAAACAGCATTCAAATGACATCAGTGGATGAATAGGAATCTGTTTACACTTGTATTTTGGGTGCTGGTCCACAGATCAAAATCAGCCCAAATATGCGAGTTCACACAGGATCCATCTAATATCTAAGCTATAATAAAAATCAAGCTCCTCTGGTAGCAACGCCACCCTAAACGATCTATTGGTGCCATACTTCAGAAATATAAAAAGAAGCAAAACACAAGGCAATGACTTCCTTCTATTTTAGAGTATGAACCAAATTACTCAAAAGCATTGTTGTTCAAAACATGGCCCATTTTCTGTGCACAAGACTTTGTATTGTATTTCAGTGAGTAGCTAGGTAATACTTTTGATTTCTATTTAATTTATTGAATAATTAAAGCTAAAAGTGTCTCTGAATAACTGTAGCAAAGACAACTGTAGGTAGTTCTTTAAATCAGTGTCATCATTTGAAATCAAAATTTGCTTTCACATCACAAATGTTATAAAAGTTAAGGTATGTTCATTGACTCAAATGGACATAAACATCATTCAACAATATGCACCCCTGAACAATGATTTGATAAGGACTGGAAACTGAACAGGTATGACTCGGTATTGTGACCCAGTGACTACATAATTAAACTAAAAATCTATCTGTGTGGAATACTCTGCCTAGAGTTAGTTCCTGCCTTGTATCTGATGCTGCTAACATAGACTCTTGAATCCTTCGGACTAAATGAAGATTGCAGTCTCGGTCAATGTAAGGTTAAACGCGGACAAGTAATTTTTACATTTTAAAATATTTATCTTTGTTTTCCTTAAATCGAGCCTCAATGGTTCCGACAAAGAAAACAGGTTGGTAATTTAAATGTGTTTAATGATTAGGCAAATGCAACAATTTTCCATTACACAGAACACTACAGGCCCTGGATTGTCCAAGTCAGTAAATTGACTCTTTGATCATAAACAGGTCACAATTGCCTGATGAATACATCAAAGTTGTTTTGTTTATGCCCTATTCTTTTTAAATGCTTTGCAAGACACAAATCCAACAGAAGTAAATTATCTACAGACATGATTGATTAATTATTTTTATCTGACCTGGATTGTCAGGCTGAGGTGCAGCTCAGTAGTGGGATGTGCATGTAGACTTTAGAAAGTTCAGTTTTGCCTACACAAATTAAATAGGAAAAAAACATGACAGAGAGCAAACAGGCTGGGACTCCAACCTGCACTATTAGAGCTATGGTTTAGCAGCCCTAACTACTGCACACTCAAATCAGCGTTTCATGTGTAACTGCATGGCAGGATAAAACACATTAAGTGCCGACAATACATTAAGGATAAAACGGCCAAATGTACAAAGTATTCATAAAAGTAAATTTGCCTCAGTGTGACTAAGCAAACATGAAATCAGCAAATAAGTCAGTGTGCAAACATCAGCTTTGTGTGTACAACTAAGATTCAATCATGATAGGATCGAAAATATGTAACTATTCATTTAATGGTTTTTGCCTTACCTGCAAAATGAACATAAAATAAACCTTGTCACTATAGTTTATTTTTTGAACTGATATGACCGTACCATTTAACTACATGTTAACATTATTTTTTCAGATTTTAAGATTTAAAACAGACTCATGGTACTTCAGTTCATTTTAGAGGGGCTCAGTGCTTCAAAGTCACCAATTTGTCATGCAAGAATAATTTCTGCATCAATTAATTAGAATCTTTTTTTTTTTTAAAAGCTGCCTTGTAGACACTTTCATAAGTGAAAATGGAGATGGAAGTCCAGAATAAACAATGAATCTTTACTTTATTTGATCATCTTTCTATAATGGACACTCTCTTAAAGGCCATGACACATTAGACAACTTTTCCAACGATTTTCAGTCTTCATTTACATAATCTCAGTGACAAGCCCGGCCACTCAGTCCCAGTAATCTGCAACTCACTTGGACAAAATTAAACAGAGAAAGAAAAAAAAAAAAAAAATCACACAGGAAAAAAAGGGCCAAGATTGTGACTGAATTCACCGAGGCTATCAACCCCTCATACAGCACCAGCTCCATCAGGCAGCGCACTATTGCCTGTCATAAAAAGGAAGAAGGCCCTTGTTGCTGCCTACAGAAAGGGACGTGGTTAAATGTTTAACTCTGGCTCTAATCCACAGACACTATGTGTCCATTATTTGAGTCAGATAACCCTCCCACAATCCTAATCTGAGCCATAGTGTAACCAGGCATATTAGACCCAGATTACCTCCCCATAATCCTAAAGTTAACCATACTGTAACCAGGCGTATTGCAGCCAGCAATTGTCAATAGGGCTGTGACACTTATGAATTATGGGCAGGGGTGACATGGATCATGAGGGGAGTTAAATGTTTAACTTGACCCAAGTTTAACCACGCCCCATTACACATTTTGAGGCAAGGGGTCCTTGCTAAAAGTAGACAGCAACACTCTGCTGAAAGTTTGGCATGCAGTTGGTAAATTAGACATGGCCATTCATTTTCAGTCATTTAAAATGATTGTCATGGGCCCAGCGTCCAGCGGTGAGATCAGCTACAGCAGTCAACAAGTCTGACATACTCTACAATCAGTGATGCCTTACTCATTGTTTATGAAACTAGATACATGATAATTATAGTATTATATTATATATATATATATATATATATATATATATATATATATATATATATATATATATATATATATATGAGTGATGAATGACAGGCATGGGCTGGTGTCCTGACTGGGAAGGTGTACAACTGTCACCTGGCTGGAAAGCTGTCTTACTGAATGGTCGACAAGAAAGGCAGGCCATTCCCTGCTGTTTCCAGGAGGTTTGCAGGAGGTGCCAACCTCAGAATGAAGAAGCTTGGGAGGCTGCCTGTTCAGGCTATTTACTCTTCTGACATACTAGATAGTAGCAGTCCTGGGGTACGGTACCCACACAGATACCCACAGGGTAATGTGGAAATTGTAGTCCTGTGGGTGCCTATGGTGGGAGTTGCAGGGATCTCTGGTCATTACTTTGGGGAGCTTCTGTGCGAACCCTAAGTGCCTACAACAGGCAATACCCTGGGCACCAGAAATACTCATGGGTCTTCCATAAAAGGAGCCGCTCTGCCTCTGCCTAAGTTGGAGTCGGGTGGAAGAAGACGAAGCTTGTCTGGGAGTACTGGAGGAAGAGAAAAAAAGTAGGTATTGTTGAAATACCTACTATATAATATAGGCCACTATATTATATGTCTGCGGTGGGTTGGCACCCTGCCCAGGATTGTTTCCTGCCTTGTGCCCTGTGTTGGCTGGGATTGGCTCCAGCAGACCCCCGTGACCCTGTGTTCGGATTCAGCGGGTTGGAAAATGGATGGATGGATGGATATTATATGTACACTGTATAATTATGATGCCATGATAAGCTCCAGTCGTATGCAACTCTAAATGGGATTAAGAATCTAGTATTACTATACTAGATATATGTACACAATCATTATATATAAAGTGGAATTCAAAAATCTTTTCAATTCATCCATCCATCCATCCATTTTCCAACCCGCTGAATCCGAACACAGGGACACGGGGGTCTGCTGGAGCCAATCCCAGCCAACACAGGGCACAAGGCAGGAACCAATCCTGGGCAGGGTGCCAACCCACCGCAGGACACACACACAAACACACCCACACACCAAGCACACACTAGGGCCAATTTAGAATCACCAATCCACCTAACCAGCATGTCTTTGGACTGTGGGAGGAAACCGGAGCGCCCGGAGGAAACCCACGCAGACACGGGGAGAACATGCAAACTCCACGCAGGGAGGATCCGGGAAGCGAACCCAGGTCCCCAGATCTCCCAACTGCGAGGCGGCAGCGCTACCCACTGCGCCACCGTGCCGCCCATCTTTTCAATTCACCTTTATTGAAATGGTAGCCTTTGCTGATGTAAGGTTACAATTGACACACGTTACACTAGATTTGTTTTCACATTTAAAAATCTTGTAACCTGGAATATTTAAGTAAAATGATACTTTTAGGAAAAATAATCAAAAAAGAAAACTTAAGGTTCTGACAGTTGTGCACAACCTTTATAATTGTGGTTGCAATGGTATTTAGATTTTAAGTAATCACATTCCAAATAAGGGTGCAAAGCCTTTCGGTTATTTATAGCTCTGTCCATCCAACCATCCATTTTCAAACCCTTATACAGCAATTTAGAGTCTCAGATGCCTGCAGCACTGGGCACAAGGCACAAATCAACTCTGGATCGGGTGACAGTACATCACTGGGCACACTCAAACCAGGAAAATTTAGAAATAACTAATAGTCAATTTATTGCAAAAAATGTATTATTCATTATTATTCATTATTTCATTGTTCTATTTTTTCCCCATTTAAACTTCAGAACCATCAACATTTATTTTTACTGTGTAATTATATCTAATCTAGATTAGGGAAGCTATTTAAGACAAACAGAACTGTGATCCACTTGAGAACAAGATGCCTGTGACTGCTGGTGTTAAGACAACTTCTCCATTATTCCACTGATGCTCCTATTTGTGGTCTATATACAATATTTTATATTAAATCTAGTGAGTTATTCACAAAAATCGCTTTATACAAAAAGACACATTACTATATGCTCGGCCTTGCCTACAAAACACCAGCTATTAAGAGTGATGAAGAGTGACTGCATTTGGTTTTGTATGATAGTCAATACTTAAAAGTAATAACATAACATTAAATAAGCAAAAGAAGCTGCATTTCTTATTGAAATTAACACTTGAGACTACAACAGAAAGGCAAGCCTCCAAAGCCACACCTTGAAACCAAAGTGTTAGCAAACACCGTGGTGTATTACAGAAGTGTAAAAGTCTACATGTGGGATTGGCCACCCGACCTCCTTGTTTCTGCAAAAATGCAGGCCTGCCCAAGTGCTTAAATACAGCACTTAATGAACAATGTAAGCTTAGCTCTCGGGACTAAATGGCCCTACCCCAGTCTTTAATATTTATTGTAGGTTTAAGAGTCACAAAAGTGTTAATAGGAAAATATGCCCTGCTGGCATTAACAAGTATTTGCATAGATTAAACCTCAGCCCTAGAGAGTATTATGCTGCTCTGCTAAAGTTAGTGATTTCCTTTAGTGGTTAATTGTTTTGCATTTGGTGGTGTGCATAGCTCTCTGAAATCGCCTTCTGAGAACCTGACTATAGCCATACATCCATTTTTCAGAATCTACTTAATTAAATTATAGACAACAGGGACTCAGAGAGAAAATTGACAAGAACTGAAGGCAAGTGTAGATCCAGCCCTGATTCTCGCAAGACACAGTCACACACATCACAACTCACTCAAACTGGAACGAGTCACTAACAAATCTGACAGGAACATCTCTGCAATATGAGAAAGAAAAATGAAAAAAGTACCCCAAGGAAAATCCCATAGACATACAAAAGGTATAAAAATACAATTGTTTTTTTTTTTTTTAGACAAACTGCCATGGGATGTTACACAGTTTACCCTTTGGAAATGTGATTCTTTGTGTTGCTGACAGCCATTTCCTGCCAGTTCCTGGCTTTCCAGCAATGAGAGCAAAGGTACGGGAATGAGCAACACTGATGTGTGCTAGCACCCGACCTTGTTTATACAAGTTGTAAAATGCTGAACATATCTGCATTTTCATCATTTTAATGCAATCAGCCACTCATTTGGCGCTCTTTCCTTTTGTTGGATATTGTTTCAATTATCTTGCTGAGAACAAGCCAGGGTGACAAATGGCAGAAATGCGCAAGGGAGATGTTCTAGCTTTTCCTTTCCAAAATTCAGACAAACCAAGACTTTTTTTTCCAGAGGAAAAAAAAAAATATTTGAAAAACAAAACTGGTGCCAGGTTTCAATAAGGAAAAAGCACATCATCATAAAATGAAGGCTATGGTAAACTAAAAGAGACTTAGTGGGCTTACAAAAAGCTTTAAGCTTACATTGGTAAATTATGTACATATTAATATAAATATATATGCTTATATTTACATTTATTTACTTAGCATAAACTTTTATCCAAAAAAAGGGTACACATACAGTATATCCTCATGTATGTATATAAATACATGTTTCTGTGAAAAAAGCATGTGCTCCCAATTATCCACATTATTGCATCCTTTTCAAAGAATATTTCCTCAGATCTTTCTGTGCTGTTATATTATAATCAAGAAAAACAGAAAATTTTATTTGTGAAAAGTATTAATACATTTTCAATGAACTCAACTAAATAAATTAAAAATTTCATAATGGTCATCCATCCATCCATCCATTTTCCAACCCGCTGAGTCCAAACACAGGGTCACGGGGGTCTGCTGGAGCCAATCCCAGCCAACACAGGGCACAAGGCAGGAAACAATCCAGGGCAGGGTGCCAACCCACCGCAGTCATAATGGTCATAGTTATGAATATTCTGATAAGGAACATTTGAAAAAAGGATAATTAAGGCACATTTGAAATCACCATTTTTACACATCAGTTAATAATTATCATCAATATTATCATCATCTCTGATTTAATAGCCATTTTTCATGTGTACCCAGGTAGCTCTCCTGAATGTTTTTATTCAACTCTCCATGATCCCAGGATTCCTTTGGGATGAGACACTTTGTTTTCATGTCATCCAACACCACCTCTAACCACATCTTTTGTCCTCATCTCCTCCACCTCCATCTTGGTGCACTTCTTCACTCAATCTGCTTTTCACTCCATATGGCCAACCCACATTAGCCTGTTTCTCCTCACCACAACACTGATAACCTCCACATGAAGTCTTTCTCATAACTCAGAATTCATCTTCCTCTCACTTGGTGGCACTCCACACGTCTACTTGATTGTTCTCATCTCTGGTCTTTCCAGTTTTGCTTCATGGTCCACTTCTATCTGTCATCTTTCACTCCAATTGAGCGTATTATGGTACTTCTTACACAGCTTTTATAAACTTTATGCTTCAATGCCTGAGAGACTCTTAAAATCAGAGTGGGCAGCAGCTCTCCAAACTTCTTCCATGCCCTTCTCACCTTAGCTATCACTGTTGCACTCGCACCTCCATATGCGCCCAACATTATCACATAAGTAGAAGAACTTCCCAACTTTGTCCCAAACAACTCCATTACCAATGTCTATATTTACACTTACTATATCAGCATTTTGCACCCCTCTCAAACAAATTCCACAAGTAAAGACAATCCTTCACATCTTTTTTTTTTTTATGTAGCCACCTCTGGCAAATCATGCACTAGATTGAATTTCTCTCAACACCTTCATAACATATCCATACAGTCACCTTCTCCCTGCCTTGTGCCCCTTCACTTCCAAATATCACCTTGGTCTTTCCTGCATTTAGCTTGAGGCCTTCCACTTCCAAACTAGCTTTCCATTTCAATACCTTCTCCTTTAGTCCACTTTTTGCTCTCAATAAGAGATGACTGGCGTACAAGAGCTCCCACAGAAATCCTTTATGTACTTCTCCACTCACCTCACCCATCACTATTGTGAAAATCAAGGGACTCAGCATGGATCCCTGGTGCACCCTTCACTTCAAAACTTTCACTATCGCCATCTTCTGTCCTTCCCACTGTTTGTGCTTCCTGATACGGTAACATCACCAAAGACACCGACCATTCCTCCACATCTAACTTTCTCAATGCCCAGCTCACATGGCACTCTGTCAAACACCTTCTACTGATTTACAAATATATAATGCAGACTCTTTCCCTTCACCGGATATGTTTTTCCTGAATTTGCCTGAAAACAAAGACAGCATTTGCTGTTTTACCCCACACCCCCTGACACTTGAAACCAAGCTGCATTTTGCTAATTTTCACTTGATCCCCAATTCTCTTCTCTAGTACTCTCCCAAAGACCTTCATTACCTGCTTTAAAAAGCCTGATTGCCGATATGCCCCATACTTTAATAGATCACCCCCTTCTTTGTATTCTGGAATGAGCACATTTCTTTTCTAATCCTTCATTCACACAAAATAGTGTTGCACAGGTCTCTCAACAATTCAACTCCAGAACCATTGCTTCCTTCAACTTTTACAACACCACCACACCAGTTGGGCCTGCTGCTTTTATCCCTCTTCATCTTTTTCAGTGCTTTTGAAACCTCCTCTTTTTCTTCTATCATCTCACAATGAACATCATTATCCCCTTCCTTCTCCTCATTCAGCAAATTCTCAATATACCATTTCTTAGATTCTTAATCCTATTACTATCAATCACAATGCTCCCCTCTGCATTTTTAAGTAAATTCACAATCTACTATATCCTGTCTATCATCATCTTATTCACAATCCACACATTTCTCTTCCCTTCCTTATTCTGCAGGTCATTTGTAAACCTGCATCTACAACTTTATTGTACCCTATTAACTGCTTTTCTAGCATTTCATTTTGCCGCCTTGTAGATCACCCTGTTGACTTCTGCCTCATTTTTCCCTTTATTGCCATCTGTATCTCAGCATTCCACCACCAAGTTTCCTTATGTCTTGACAGTTCTTTCATCCAATCACAGACATCTACAGTCTCCCACCCAAACATTCTTAATTGCTTCCTACTTGCCATTCTCATTAGGTGACTCTCAAACCTCATTTGGTCTTGCTACCAGTTTTTCAACAAAGTTATTCCTCACATTCTCCTTCTTTGACTTTTAGACTTTCACACTTGGGAAAAACTTCTCATTTTTTAATGCCTGACTAAATGATTTCCTGCAAGCCAGCAATGTTGTTGTGAATAATCTTCTCTAAGGATCACATTTTACACCACATCACAATCAACTTTCCTATACAGAAAAACAGTCTATCATGCTCCTTATTCATATGTCACCAACTTCATTTTCCTCTTCTTAAACAATGTTCAGTTCTATCAGATTGCCAAATTCCACAGTTTTTCACTCTCAAAATTCTTAATACTGAAGCTAACACGCCAACAGACTGGACTCCCTTGTAACCATCAGCATAGCCTTCAAAAATGCTCATTCAAGTCTCCATCTATTACAATCATCTTCCCCTTAAACACCTCAGATATCACCTTCATCAAATTGTCTCAAAACTGAATTTCTCTTCATTTTAATCCCATTAAAGTCTACTCAGAGAAAAAGAAAGAAGGTCCACTTCATCATGTGGTAGTGACTATCACAATCATCTTAAATTTCTCAGTAGCTCAACATAACCATTTAAGTGAATGCTTTACAGGATAGTGGTTGTAGACATTGCTATTAAAATATGCAAACTGTTGCAGTATGAGTTGGCACATAAATTTTAATGTAGATCAGATTTAGTTTGGCATGTTCCCACAGACATTTTTTTTTATCTGTGTTGTGGGAATACTTAATCTTTATAAAAACCTTTAAAAACAAAAACTGTGTTCTATTAGTCCATATAAAGTCAAAGGAGTACAACGATTTGAGCATATTCAAGAATACAATTTATGAGAGGAATTTGAGAAAAAAAAATCCAATGCTGAACTGCTTTTTGTAGTTTTATTGTAAGTATTCATTTGAGTAAACCTGAAGTGGGATTTGCATTGTAGTAAAACTACACATGCAGTACATCTATATATTCTGACTAGTCCAAAGTTTTTGCTTAATAATGACATTATGCATCCTTGATTCAGCTATTAATTCCTAATATTGCAAGATATGCCCAATGCACCTGGTATCCTTTGATACATGGAAGTCTAATCATCAGACGTCCGTGATATGTGTAGGATTTTGTTGGAGTGCACTATATTCTTTTTTGTAAACTCTGTATTTGTACAATATTGAGATTATGGATACATCAAGAACACTAAATCCTATCTACATAAACAACAGTGCTATGGTGGTACAAATAATCTCAGTCGATGCTTTTAAACAAAGGAAAAATGTCCTTGCTCACCATTATCCATTCTTTGGTGCTTATTTTTATACCATTCATTCATCACTGATCATGCTTAATCCAGTCCAGTGTTTACTAGCAGATAAAATCTAATGCATAATTTATAATGTCTTCAGCTTTATTTTTAGGATCTTTAAAAATGTTAAAAAGAAAAGTATGGATGAAGGCAAAGTAATTAAGCATATATAAGCTAATAGATGCCTTTCTGTGTCCATTTAATTTTTTGCATCAATGATATTTTATGCACTTACACCAACAATAAAACCAGACAAATCTATTTAGAGTTACTCTTCGTATGCACAAACACTAGGCACGTTTGTTCCGTATTGTGCCCAAGCATAACTGTCCCCACTCCCTTCTCCCGCACTGGCCTGGTGTCAATCTAATAATAATTAATAAGAAATCAGGACGTGACTAGCCAAGTTATAGTTCATTCAAAGTTTTGGTTAAATTATTTTGCTAAAAATTGACTAATGAAATATTATTTCATTTTGCTTATCAAAAAATACACGTTTTGATGTCTAGGGTTTCACAGGTTAACATGTCATACTCAACACCACTTCCACACCAACCATAAACAAATAATTTCTCTGACAAGTTACAGCTCCCAGAATGCACCCTAATCACGCCTTACTTGTGATTTCTTGTTTTTACCCAAAGTGCTTTATAGCCTGAAAACCATGAGGACTGATTGAGATCATTTATGTTAGGTAGAATGCCCAGTGGGGGCTTGGTGGTCTCGTAGCCTCGGAACCCCTGCAGATTTTGTTTTTTTCTCCAGCCCTCTGGAATTTTTTTTTGTGTTTTTTCTGTTCTCCTGGCCATCAGACCTTACTTTATTATTTGTTACTTAGTATTGCCTAATGTTATTTTTATATATTTTTTTCTGTCTTCATCGTGTAAAGCACTTTGAGCTACATCACTTGTATGAAAACGTGCTACAGAAATAAATGTTGTTATATACTGTCATTGATGTTGCAGTTTTAAATCACAAACAATGATAGCTAGATTTTGTTTCTCTTGTTTATTAATCTAGGATATGGAAGAAAAAAAAAACATACTTTTGCAGGTCCACAGGAGTTGCATTTTTAACTGTAGTTTTCAAAGCTATTTTGTCAGAAGCCATCATGAATTCCATAGTTAATTCACCTATCCATCCATTTTCAAACCAGTTTAATCTAATTCATTGTTGGGTGGGGTCAGCGACCATCCAAACAGCACTGAGCAGGAACGCAACTTGATGTAGAAGCACAGCTGAATTACCACACATACTTATCTCTTACTGATACTGTGAAATGTAAATTGTATAAGCTATTATATGTATTATTTACTTTACTGAGGGGAAAGGCATGTGTAAGAATTTGTTATCCTTGTGACATATAGCAAATAAAAAAACTAATGTAAAAAGAAACACTGGAAGGTAATGAACCAATCTACAAGGGTGGTACTGCTAAACTTTAAACTAATTCATCTGAATATTTAGTAAGTTTCACTTTATTTTTGATGACCATACCATATATATTAAAATATACACATACTGTACACTAACACGCACACACATATTATATATATATATATATACAGATTATCATTATTATTACAAAATAATTAATTACATTTACCTAGCACTTTTCTAACATACTCAAAGCAGTTTACATAGACAATGGGGAGCCACTTCAAAAACAGTTCTACTTGGAGGCAGCCATTCTGCATCATGACATTCACCATACATTAGCTATTAGGTGGTGAAGTGGTAAGAGACATAGTTAGCCAATTAGAGACCAGGCATGATTATGGGGCCATGGCTGGCAATTTAGCCATGACATCAAGAAACACCCTACTCTTTTTGAAAGATGCAAAGGTATCTTTTACGACAACAGACACTCAGGGCCTCGATTTTATGTCTCATCCAAAGGATGGAACCAACTTTTACTGCACTGTGCTGGGGCACCGAGCTCCTTACAGACCAAGGGTAAACAGTCAACTCACCTACACCTCGTTCAGCAGCAACCCAAGCTTTTACTAGATTGTCTCTCATCTACATACTGGCTGGGCCCAAAAACACTTTGCTTTAGGTGGATTACTTAATCTGAAAAGCAGGTGTATATACTTTATTATTATTTATTCAATTTTACATTTGAAGCAGTTAAAGTGAACTACTCAGGGTAATAAAGAGAGTCAGTGGAGATGACTCAACCCCTTGGGCAGCACACAGAATAAAACTAGTGAGACAGAAGAGCAAAAGCAAAAACCTATGGGAGCCAAGGGCTCTCTGGGAACAGCAACTCAGCCTTCCAAAATCTACTTTTTTCCAACTGATTTTCTTAAGAATTTATGTAAGAGATCATATCTGCGAGTCTGTACTTATGGTATAAAAAATTAGGAAACATTAATTGGACGCACTCTCCCTTATTCAACTCTAGTAAACAAATACCTTGCTTAAAAATAGGAAGTTGGAATCGCAAGAGGAAATGTCATGGTACCGCTGGGAAAATTTTAAATCATTACTCATGCTTAAGAATAAGGTAACAGTAAACTATGAGGTCTTTGTTGTTTTCCCCAAAATACTAGGGTACAGTGACTTAAAATTAGAGTAAAATGCTGTTATTCCATGCATATTTATCAATTCACTACCTGTATGGGGAATTTTAAATTACCTGAAGTGGTCGGTGTAAATAATTCCAAGCACCCTTACATTTTCAGACCCGGTTTGAGATATTCAGTTCTATTTCTAATCCTACTGCTTCTTGTTTCATAGCACAGTTAATATTTTATGTGCAGTGGATAATCAGCTACAGTTCTCTCTCTTCACCTTTACAACAACAGACTTTATTATTATATAGCCCCTGCTTCCAAAGCACTTAAGAGGGATACTTCGATTAGTTTATATTTTTATGCTTGAAGCTTGGCAGGTTAAGGTACTGTACTTGCTTGGGGTCACACTGTGAGTCAACACTAGGATGTAAACAATCCACCGTAGCCACTAGGCCATGATGATGTGAACATTTTACAAGCAGAGATTATCACACTTAGTTCAGTGAAACAACAGTTCTTAAAGCTGCCTTTTCCCAGATCAAACAAAGCCAATACATTCTTTTAATGCTTTACACAGTTGCAAAGATATCGACCATTACATATACCAGACTTCCGTTTTTGTTCCAAAACTTTTCATTAGATTTTGTCCAGCTTCCAAAACTTCTAACAGCTTGTATTCTCTGGGTTTCTGGTTTGCTTTGCAGCAGATAGCATCAACAGCAAAAACATTGTACAGATTATCACAAGGAAACCACCACACAACCAAACTGCAGGGAACCCAAATGCTGGAATTACACAGAGTTTTTTTGCCACCAAAGCACTCTTACTCCTCTCTTCATGCAAGGATATTTTTTTTCAGTGGATTAAAAATTAAAGGAATCCCACAAAGCCAAATGTAATTGACCAGCTGGGAAGCTTTTTTCTGCCAAACTCTCCTTTCTTTCTACTTGAAAAACCAATACTAGTCAGTTCCTTACATTTACTTCCCATGTTGTAGAAAGAAGGGAAATTCCTAGGCAGTTGTGATTACCCTTATTCCTCTCTCCACAACATTTAGGACACTTTTTTTAAGTATAAGCCATTATCTATGAAGTCTATTGTTAAAGGTTTCTCTACTCTTTGATGCTGTCAAGCAAGGTAGGCTCTGGCTCCCTGTAACCCAGTTATGGAAAAAGTGGTCTCAACTGAATTAATGGATTGACATACATATCTTGATTAATTTAGAACTTAATGTAGTACAGATTTAAGATTAAAGGATCTAATAATATATATGTTGATCTGTACATTATCATTCATACATCAGGGCTGCAAGTAGTAGGGGCCTAACCAGGCAAAATCATGTGTAAAGCAGGAATCACTACTGGACGCAGGTTATTGCAAGTCAATGTCTCTCACAGTGATAGTAAGAAACCAACCCATGATGATACTGAATTTCAATCAGAGATGAACAAGAAGTGTAATTTATTATTAAAACACGATAAAGTTCACTCACCATTAAGATGTAACTTTTGTTACAAAGTATGGAACACTAAAGATGTAACAGTTACAGCTGCTTTTGTTAATTAAAGGCTGTGTATACTATATACCATCTGTAATGACTCAACATCCTCAGTGACACCACAGTCCCACTAATCATAAAGACAGAGCTGAGTAAAAGACTCCACTTTAAGATGGCAAAGGAGGAAACAAAAACTATGAAGCTAGTGTGAATGCTAAAATAGTTAAAGTAATTTTGATTTTTTTTTTCTACTTGCCAATTCAAATCCCAGACCAATCAATGTCAGTGTGTAGTTTACACATTCTTTTGTTGTTAATGTTGGTTTTCTCCCATTTTCTAATAATAGGCAGGCAAGATTGGTAATTCTAAACTGGTCTGGTGTAAGAGAGTGTGGGAGTGTGAATGACTGTGCCATGAGGTGGACTGGAATCATGCCCAGGTCAGTCCCTAGTTTAGACCTGATGCTGCTTCCAGTCACTTTGAATTGGAATAAACATGTTCAAAAAATTGATGGACAGTGTGCTACTCTACAAAATCATTGATGAAGATTATAACATTTGAGGGGATAGACCATGCATCCTGCCAAGAAGAAAATGTTACAAAAACACACCATGCAGCTTCATAAAACCTGACAACAGCAATTGTTGTCTTCTTACTAAACTAAACTGATTACCGCCATATATTAATGTGTTTGAAAATTAAACTCACCATATAACAAGTGTGGTCCAAAGCAAAAACTGATGGGAAGGCCTAAAATCAATGGAGCTTGCTAAATCTAAAAGCTGACTGTAGGAATACAGATTAAGCCAATGTCACATTACACGACTTTTAGTGGTGGGGCATGGCAAATTTGTTGACTGTGGATGCTGATTTCATCACTACACCATGTTAAATTAAACAACTGAAAATTGCTGACCATGTCAGATTTACCAATTAGCACCGATCTTCCAACACAGCCCTCTGCTCACCACTTTACGTGATAGCCAATAATAGCGTGCTTCTTGATAAGAGTTGGGGCTGTACGAAGGGTTATCTGTTATGATGAGTTAAGCCACAATCTTTGACCATTTTTTTTTCCTTTTTGTCATGGTACGTAAAACATGAGACTTCAGACAGATGAGCTTCTCTTCAGTTTGTAAGGTCCAGAACACACATATTCCTTATTCCTCGTTATATGCATTGTATTTCTGCTTGGCTTTTCATTGGTTGTTAGCTGTCATGCATACAGAGCCCACCACTAGACTAAAGACAAAAATCAATTGTTTCATTTTGTCAGAATGAGTCATAGACTAGCTGGATTGAGTCACTATGTACTGTATGTCATATTACATGACTGGTGCATGGGAGGGCACAGTCAGCTGCTTCCAACTAAGATTATGTAAATGAAGGCTAAAACTGAAGATCGCTGGAAAATTAATTGTTAATAATTCTTTCCATTTATATAGCACTTTTCCCACTCCTCAAAGCGCTTTACATAGTGAGTAGGGCGCCACCACTGATGTGCAGCATCCATCTGGAAGAAGCATCGGCAGCCATTTTGCACCAGTATGCCCACCACGCATTAGAGGTTAGCTGGTGAAGCGGTGAGAGATAGTTAGCCACTTAGAGACAGGGGATGATTAGGGGGCCAGAAAGATTATATTGTGGTGAGAAATTTAGCCAGGACATCGATATACAGTGATCCCTCGCTATATCGCGTTTCGCGGCTTCACTCCATTGCGGATTTTATATGTAAGCATATTTAAATATATATCGCAGATTTTTTGCTGGTTCGCGGATTTCTGCGGACAATGGGTCTTTTAATTTCTGGTACATGCTTCCTCAGTTGGTTTGCCCAGTTGATTTCATACAAGGGACGCTATTGGCAGATGGCTGAGAAGCTAGATTGCTTACTTTTCTCTCTCTCTTGCGCTGACTATCTATGATCCTGACGTATGGGGATTGAGCAGGGGGGCTGTTCGCACACCTAGACAATATGGACGCTCGTCTAAAAATGCTGAAAGATTATCTTCACGTTGCTATCTTTTGTGCAGCTGCTTCCTGAAACGACATGCTGCACAGTGCTTCACATACTTAAAAGCTCGAAGGGCACGTATTGATTTTTGACTGAAAAACAAACTCTGTCTCTCTCTCTCTCTCTCTCCCTGCTCCTGACGGAGGGGGTGTGAGCTGCCGCCTTCAACAGCTTTGTGCCGCGGTGCTTCGCATACTTAAAAGCCAAACAGCCCTATTGATTTGTTTGCTAGAGATTGTTTCCTCTATCTATGTGACATTCTGTGCTCCTGACACGCACTCCTTTGAAGAGGAAGATATGTTTGCATTCTTTTAATTGTGAGACAGAACTGTCATCTCTTGTCATGGAGCACAGTTTAAACTTTTGAAAAAGAGACAAATGTTTGTTTGCAGTGTTTGAATAATGTTCCTGTCTCTCTACAACCTCCTGTGTTTCTGCGCAAATCTGTGACCCAAGCATGACAATATAAAAATAACCATATAAACATATGGTTTCTACTTAGCGGATTTTCTTATTTCGCGGGTGGCTCTGGAACGCAACCCCCGCGATGGAGGAGGGATTACTGTATACTCTGCTCTTTATGAAGGTTGCCAAGGGATCTTTTTTGACCAGATAGACCTCGGCTTTACATCTCATTTGAAGGACAGTGCCATTTTTACAACACAGTGTCCCCGTCACTGCAGTGAGGCATTGGGATCCACATTCTGACCACAAGGTAAGTGCTCCCTCCTAGCCTTGCCAACGCCTCTTCCAGCAGCAATCCACGCTTTCTCCTGGTAGGTCTCCTGTCCAAGTACTGGCTGGGCCGAAACATGCTTAGCGTCGGGTGGATTACCTGTTCTGAAAAGTCGTGTAATGTGACATGGCCTTTACTAGGACAAAAGGCACCTCGGTGAATTATTAGCATTGCCATTTAATAATGATAAAATAAAATGCAATACATTAATAGTGTTAGAAGGAATGACATAAAAGCCATTCATCCATCTTCTAGCCTACTTATCCAGTTCAGTGTCGCGAGGTAGAATCGCCAATTAATCTAACCCTAATTTTATTGTTAGTGCACTGAGAACCTACTTCCCCCACTTTCAGATACGGCTGAGCTTCACAGTGTTTGAAACCAGGGCAATAAACAAGGGGCACAGCATACAGTTCAAAATTACCAATGTACTGTAGGGTAAATGGTGAATATGTTAATGGTTACATAAATCAAGATTCATATACTGTATGCAGTATATTAAAAAGGAGGAAGTGACTCATATACACCTAGATAATGATGTTTTTTGTTTGCTCTAAAGTTTGATTTCTTCAACTTAAAAAAATATATATATAATTTTCAGCATTGTATTTATAAAAATGAATGTACCAGGATTCTTACTGTAGTGATACTTTCCCAAATACGGGCTCTTTGCCAGTTAAACTCTTGAGCCGAGTCCCTAGCCAATAACCTCCCAGAGACCACGCTGCTACTTGGACACGTGTGCCTCGCAGGTCATAATTTAGAGGAAAGGGATTGGGGGTGGGGGATGTGTCACATATTTTGTTTTAATTGCCTCCACGCTCTTCCCAAATGGCCTGGTTTTCATTTAGCCACAGCTAGGAAATCTAAAGCCAGCTTCAAACTGCACAGAATCTTACCTTTGTGAACTTTAGCATATTTGTCAAAGATGATCTTTTTGAAACCATTAAAGGAAAAACTGAGATGCAGTTTTGTAAAGGCACATAAAGCAGGATTTGCAAATCAACTCTGAAAGAGCCACCGCTGAGAAATTCAAAAGAATGCCTCTGTAGTGCTATTGTAAGCACTGGATTTCAGGATATTCCTTACATAGCACTTTTCTTATAAAGAAAGCTGTAGGTGCTTACACAGATTAAAAAATATAAAACCATGCAACATTTACATACACATAAGCACACACCTTTTTCGTCGGCATTAATAAAACTAACAAAAAGGACCTCTACGGTTTGCATCAACTAGAAAATATAAAAAATCAATTTAGGAAATAGTAACCAAATGTAGTTATGTCAGAGAAATAAACTTAACAGAAGGTACTGGCTGGTGAGAAACAAAGAAAATTAAAATAAAAAAATACAACACATTAGTGCAGGTTTCTTTGTGATTCGGAGGTTATCATTGATGCCTTCTAGATCCTGGGTCTGAATCCCAGCATATTTACTACATGAGTGGAAAAATCTTTTGTTTAATTTATTTTCACTAAACCTTATAGTAAAGGGAATTTAATTTTTTTAATACTAACAAAGTTGCAAAACTAAGCAGTCACAACTGAGTACATCGTACAGCAACATATTAGACACAAATTACACAACGGAAATAAAAAAAGCAATACATATCAATAAAAGCACAATTACATCAAATTAAAAATAACCAGATTAATTAAATAATATAATAACTGAGCTACACAACTGTCATTAACACTGAATCAGTAGAGCAAACCGACTGCTAGCAATGGTGCTTTTACAATGGAGTTTTTAATGACCTTTAGGCAGTGGCAGAGAAACTGTTCTGAACTTATGAGGGGCAAGCATGTTAATTGTGCCCCCGTCTCAGACCATTCCAACGCAGCCATGTTAACATATAGGGGTAGCTGATTGTGGAGGAAGGTTTCCGGTGTTGACGGTAATCTGTTGAGGAAGATCCTTTAGGGAGTTGGTCGGGTAGTCGCTCATTTCTGATCAGAAACAGATGATGCCCCTGAAGAGCTGGCTGTTGATCAGTCATAGAGGATGGTTTCTCAGAGGTGTATGATCAGTTGTGGAAGGTGATTTTACTCAGATAATCTATTGCGGGTGATGGTTCCTAATCAGTTGCAGTGAATGGATTACAGGTTTCTTTAGGATTGTATGAGCAATTGTGAAAGATGCTTCCTTGAGGTGGAAGATTCCCCAGAGGTTTGGGGTTAAGGGCTAACTTGATTGGTTGTAGATGGGGTAAATGGCCAATACGTGACTGAATGATTCCCAGGGGTTGAGTATGCAGGGTTTGGGGGCTAATCATTTAGGTGGGGAAAGGGCAAACATATCCCCGCCCCATGCAACTGCTTATGGGTAAAAACTGTGTGGAAGCCAGCTTGTACAGCACTGAATGCTATGCTATTACTTGCCAGATGATGGGAAGAGAAATTAGTTTTTTCCTAGGGTGGTCCCAAGATGTTGGAAAAGTATTCTTCTGGCATTTCTTGTCATAAATGCCTTACGTGGAAATGTTTACAAATTTTCCACATGATGCATGTTTCTGCACTGGACATATTTACAGTACGTATGTTAGTTTAATTAAAAGTTGCAAAATGAAACTGTTTGCAGTTAATACATAATTATGCCTTTCAACATTATTTTCTGAATCACATTCTGAGTTTATCAGGATAGCTAGCTCCTCAAAAACACACAATCTGAAAGCACACAATCTGAACCAAAATAAATGAATTTTCCCCTCACCTTTAAAGTTGGACTGGCCCTGTATTACTAGTAACACTAACAGGAAGAGCTCACTAACTTGATTAGGTAGAATACTTCAGGACTGAACACTTTGCAATCCCCTTTGCAGGCACTTCAATGGATGCATTTTCTCCACAAATGTGGGTCCAATTTTTACTTCTGCCTGCTGAATTCAAATGCTAGCTAAAAGAAGTCAGGTATTTCATTGGCAGATGCACCACAAGATCTCTGCCAATATCCACCAGGTTATTTCTGGGCATAATGCTATTAAATCCATACTTTCTGCAGTATTGTTCACTATGTACTATTATAAACTGCCTCACAAAGCAAATAAGATCAAATCTGGAAATGTAATGATGATCAAAATTAGAATTCCTTATAGACACTTGTATCATTATATCAAATCTCCCTTTACCACATTCAGCATGTCAAATGAAGGAAACATCCTGGTAGGTTTTTCCTCAAAACAACGTCTAGTTGTAAATTGGGAACGGTTTTCCCTTATAATTTGAGGTTGAGGCATGTCAAGCCTTATACAGAAGCATGAACCAAAAAAAGAACATCAACAAACAAGAGGACCTGGCCCAGTGGTCAGCATTTACATACCACTTTCATTGTGGCTTTCATTCCTGTGGTCCATTGTGGAGCTATAAGAAATATGACGTCTCTATTGCTGTGCATGTCTTGAGGGGCCTGCAGTAGCACAGCCGTTGGTTCTACGGTATTGTCTTGTGGCTATCCTGATGTGTTACGGTTACTGAGCTAGTCATATCAATCATCCAGTAAAAATACAACAGCAATAAAATACACAATTTAACTAGAAATTTGAACAAGGACCAGGCAGCTTAAAAAAAAAGAGGGAACAAGACAGATCATAATCCTCAGCCTCTGGGGGAAAGCCAATGCTGAATTACAGCAAGGGAGGCTCTGTCCAGCAGCTGGACCTCCAAAAAGAGGCAATACAGATTCCATCCTGCTTGTGGGACATTGACAAAATTTATTATCCTTGCACAGATGTTGGAAGGGTTATGGCAGTTTTCCAATCCTATCCAGATGTGTTTTGTAGACTATGAAAAAGTTTATGTCCATGTTCTCTGTTGAATCTTGAGCAATGTGCTACAAGAGATAGGGGTTCCAGAGAAAATGCTGCATGCACTTCTGTCGTTATATTTGTTTACTGAGACGTGGGTTTACTGTACATATTTCATGTTAAACTGAGATTTTTTCAATGTGGCATAAATTTCTGCTAAGAGTGCCACTTATCTCCCATTCATGATTTTCATAGGCAGGATATGAAGGGGCATGTATACATTTTTTTAAACTAAACTTAATTAAAAAAAAATTATGACGATGTTAAGACATTTATTTAAACTGTCTTCATGCAATTTAAAATTTTCCTCAGATCATCCAACAAGCTTAATATCGCCTAAACTGTGGAAATTATTGGACACCCTACTTTATTCACAATGCTTTGCAACGAGTAAACTATTCCAGGAACTCCAACACTCTTTTTAGACTAATACGTTTTCACCATATAATTCTTAATATTTTTCTGTGAGACAGTTTGGCATCAAAATGTTATATTAATACTATTACACTAACACATCTGAAAAGAGGAACTTCAGTTCAAGTGTACAATGTATACTGAGTGCAGGTTCCTTGCAGGTTGTATTAGAAATGCCATCTTCCATCTGCTCTCTTTTCATTTGGTAAGCAGCTTAGGTCAATGAATGACATCAAGAGTACCAGGTCATAATCGCAATGACCTATAAACTATCAGATGCATGAACTTATCCTCTAAACTTAAACAGCTGCCTACACTGATTTGATTAATGTATTAGAGTGTGTTTTTGTTAAACTAGTTGTTTGGGTATTATTGGGAATGATGGTTACGGTTGTCCCAAGATTGAATGTTTCAGTTCATGTTTTCTTTGTATGAGCGTCACCCAATCCATTCTAAAGAATTGACTTTAGAATGGAAATAAAGGTTAGTAGTATAATTATGCACTTTTTATAGTGCTTTATTAGGCCATTCCTATATATTTTATGGCATTATTTCCATAGCACTACATAGCATAAAATTGAATATACTTCCTTCCAGAATAAAACGTGTTTTTCCTCTTCCAGGGTGTTTTTATCAATAATTTCCTTATTATGGCATTCCCTTAATCTTTGAATGTAGTGTGCCAAAAAGTCTATTGGCTTTATTCCCATTTCTTTTTATGACAGGACTAAAGTCATGCATGCACTCCAACTGAGGAATTGGACAAGAAGAACTGGCCTCTTGCAAGACACCCACAGGCCCAGAAAATGAGGCACACAACAGATAAACTACATTTCTGGCCTTCCTATAAAATAATAGCTCTGCTGCTACCTTGTAATATTTGAGTGCATATGTATGTAATCATTGTACGATGTTGTTTGTTATAGGTGATGAAAAGAAAAGATAAGGGTACTTCCCATTTTTTGTCTCAATTCATCACATGTTGCTAGTGCTTCAACTCATATGTGTGTCAAGCCAAGAAAAACTTAAGGGCAAAAGTATTCAAGAAAAGATATAAAATGTTAAGGAGATCCATCTGATCACTGCATTTCAAAATGCGACTGAAACAAAAGGAAATGTGGGAAAGGGTTTTGAAAGGTAGAGGTGCACACTGTAAATATTTACAACCAAAAAAAAATGAGACCAATGAAGCAATTCCATTTCCCCTTAATTAAAGCTCAACAGCAAACAACATCCTCATTTTCAGAATTAATTCCAGTTTTTAAAAACATTCTGAATAAAATGCTATAATTTCATGATGCACATTTCAAAACAGCACTTTGCTCATACTGATGCAGCCATTTTCAATAGAGTCAGCAGACCCTTATAAACACAGCACAACATTGCCAGACTTGATTTATCCAATTCATGGTCATGGGGGTGGGGGGGTAGTCCTTAAAACCGAACCTAGTCCAGCAACACTTGACATAAGGCTGTATAGAGTCCTGAACAGGGTGCTAGACTAGTCCATCTCAGGGCCTATTCGGGCCTATTCATACACAACCATTCTTCCATTTACAATGGTCCAATTTGGAATTGCCACCTAAACAAAGCTGCACATTCTTTGAGATGTGGGAGGAAAACCAATGCACCTGGAGGAAAACCCACACAGACTTAAGGGAGGATGTGTAAAAACCATGTGGATAAAGGCCAAGCTCAGGATTCACTTTGGATCAGTGCGGCAGCATTAACCATTGTGTCTCCATACCACCCCAACCATTCATATGACAAAGGAAAACATATCAAAAATCTGCATTCTTTTTTCTCATACAGTAATGACTTAAACTTTAAATGACCAGCTTTTTATAAATCTTGTATCACTTTTGGGTTAAAATGCAACCTACACACATTAACTATGATCCAAGCTGCTGCAGCTTCCAAGTATACTTACCAAAATATCTGTTCATTTATCTGATAAATGAAATTTACAGATGATGAGCACATTCTAGAGAATTTAACTTTTTTTGCTGGCTTTAAAATCCAAGTTGTAAAAACATTAAACTGTGGCTTCTGTTCAAGTTAACTGTTAATAAAATGGAAGATCAATTTCCCCTCATATGTCCCCAATATACACTTCCTATGCTTGAAAAACATGTGAAGTACCACTCAGATGATCTGATTACCACAACACTGTGAAATTGAACTTTGAGTTCTTCTCAACACTGTTAGAGATCTATTCACACTTTCTTGATAAAACAACATGCAAAAGAAGAACTGTTTAAAAAAAAAGTAGCAGGAGTTTGAAGGAATAGGTTAAAGGGCTAAGCAAGGTCAAAAAGCAGGACATTTTACAAAAATAAAGAAAACCCTGTAACCTCTCCACCCATCATCCACCAAAGTAAACATTGCTTCCCCTATTATCACAAAAGGAGGCAGACTACTGGCTCTCACCTTTCATCCCTCTGGCCACCCATGACTGCGTGAATTCACAGTTCGTGCCTATTTGTAACATTTGATTTGGCCAAAGAATAACTAAGGGAGACAATGAATAGATATCGTCTGACCTGAAAGATAACGCCAGGTTGGAATTTTGACAACTGTTCGGCATTTTCTTCAGCCTTATTTTTCCATATTACAAAGAAACAAAGTGCAAATTCACACAAGCCACATCAAATCTCAGATGTGCCTTTTATGGCTTAGAGTACAGACCTGAGCTATGTGGGGAAAACACTGTAGAAATCAATTTCTCTATTAAATTCTCTATTACTCATCTTAACATGCTATTTTAAATGTGAAGTTAGCAAGAATTTGTGAGGATCATAGAGAAAAATATGATTAACTATGATCATTAATCCAGTTAGTGTATGACTTTAGGTGACCACAAATAATGTGTGTACTAAAGAGTTAACACTTGACAAAATGAAAAATCAGTAGGTGCTTTTCTAGTTTTGTGTTTCCTTATAGTACACTTTCATAATGTGTCAAGGAAATCTGTGAAACATAGGCTCAATGGGAATATTTTGATTGGATGATTCACTGCTGAAATAAAGATTAGATTGTATACATCTCCTTGACATGGGTGTTAACAAGACAGAGGCATATATCAAATAATGCTACAAGAACAGACGGGTGAATATGCTATTTACACAGAATTTTTATATTAAGTGAAAAGAAATCATATCTCCAGCAACACTCTCTTTTAAACAAGATGGAATTATTTCCACTATTGAGTCATGCCATACTTTATTCAGTAGCAGGTTTTCCACAGTGTTTTAGGTTCTGTATTATTTTTTAACAATTGGACAAAAAGTGCATTGGAACAGTCCAACATCATCCCTATCTTTAAATAAGGCATTGGTTGAAACAATTTAATATCATCATCCTTATTATTACACACATATTTTTAGATGTAAAATAGAAATTTGTGGTATTTTAAGTATTTTTTTTTCTCATGCTAAATATTTGTTTTTATCCTGCTGTATTTAAAATTCCTTCACTTTCAGCACTGAATCTTGCTAAGATGACATTTAGGGTCAGCTTCGTGCTTTACAAAGCAAAAACATGAACATTTGGGCAGCTTTCAGTTTCAGTGGTTAACGATTTTTCAATAACCGTGACAGTTACAGGAATGTTATTACAGGGACAAGAACTGCTTCCTCTTTCAATGTGTCTTGAAATGTATATTGACCTCTGAAAACACAACACTTCAGTGCAAAAACAACAGAGATACATCTTGATGTTCTTAACGAGCCATGGTATTAAATAGAGGTAATGAAAATAAAACAAATACTGAATTCATTTTATGTATAAATAAAGTGATGAGGAGCATAATTTATGTAACATCCATCCATCCATTATTCAACCCGCTATATCCTAACTACAGGGTCACGGGGGGTCTGCTGGAGCCAATCCCAGCCAACACAGGGCGTAAGGCAGGAAAACCCCAGGCAGGGCACCAGCCCACCGCAGCTTTATGTAACATTAAATTTTGTAGTATGTACTGAAGTGGTTTTACCTTGCATCATGCTAAATAGTCTACCTTGGTTTTGAGAAGCAACAATATACCAAGAAAGCTTTTACTTAATTTTAGGTCTCGCACTGTGTTATAAAATGTAAAGCTCGATGTGTATATATGAACAGGATAAAGCTAAGGGAGAACAAATAGAGAATCCTCAAGTCTTAAGCGGCTCACATTGACTTGTCTTACTGTTTGGAACACATGCCCCATCTGGCCACTGAATCTTAAAGAGGGATCCTTCTTCAGAAGAGTTCTTTAATTCCATCTGAGATAAACACACAGATCTTTTGATCTCTTTTTGATGAAGTTTCCCCTTTTTTATATAGAGAGAAGGAATATAAACACTTTATCCTTTCCATTCCAGGGAAAGGTAGGGGTGGCCATTTGGGAATCATTACAGCATTTCACCAATAGTGGGAGGGTTCATTTCAGGAAAGGCATCTGGCCGTAACAATCATGCTGAAACCTCTATTAGAGAAGTCTAGTCAAAAAAAAAATAGTGGCCCTATATAAAAATGGGAATAGCTATGAAGGAATAAGAAGATAGGATACATATGCTTGAAATGAATGCATTAAAAAGTATTCAGTGAAAAGATGTTTCTTTTCTTTCTTCTGTGTCCCATCACAGGCTTTCAAGTCACAACTGTTCACACATCTATATAATAAAACACTAAGATCTGTGTATCCAGTCCCTGAGAGCAATCTGATTGGTCAGCTTGGCTTCAGTGTGTTTGGTCATTTTGGCTTTGGTGACACAACGAAAGAGAAAGTGCAAGTGTGAGACACATGAGGAGGAGTAATGGCACATGAAGCATGGTAAGAGAGTTGCTGCCTAAAGACAGCAAGTATAAAACCAGATAGGCGGTGAGAAAGCTGCCTCGAAAATAATGACAGAATCTGAGAAGCAGGCTTTAAGGAAACATGCTCAAGAGAGGAAGGGTCGGTGAAGAGACATTCACAGACACGCACAAATACAGAGGAAAGATGATAACGGTACACATAGGGCAAGAGATTTTTTTTACATTTTTCTATTTGTGGCTAGTATATAAAAAATAGTTGTAGAAACTTTGCATTTTGTTTACAGTTTCATATTTGTTTGTTCATTATCATCAACAGTTGGTCAGCATCTAAATGAAAATAAAGATGTGTGCAGCCTGTAAGAAAGTGCAACCTCTGGCAAATGAGGGCCATTCAGCTTGCAGCAAAATAACTTCTTTAGAAAGCAAAGATCAATGCAACTGGTAACGTCTCCAGTTTATAAATGTAGCGTCAGTTTGATGTAATTAGCAGTTATGAAGAATGAAGTGCTACTGCAGTCTAGGACTAATTTTTGCCATTATTTTCTAAGAAAATAATATTACCAATGTCCTGTGCTTTTTGTTTTTATTTATACACTTGAATACAAAGAGAACCTGAACCACACTTACAAAATACAGTATGGCACTGCTTGATAGTGGAAAATGTTTATTTATACCATATATCAGTAACAGATATGGGTGTTATATTTTAGAAAAAAAACAAGAGTTGCAGCTGGTAAACCAAAGGAAAAAATATAAACCTCTGACTTAAATAATCAATACTGAGATTATTTCAGTTTACCAGACACTTGAAAAAGTAGAAAGTTAAATTTTCTACGATTTTATTGTGCAATCCATAATTAACTCTGTCAAGATATAGATTATCTAAAGTGAGAAGTACAGATTGAACATAAAAAAAGATTCTGCAAAAAAACTAACTAAATAAATAAAATCAATTCAGCTCCCTCAGTTATATGCATAAAAGAAAAGCCACAGCATGATGTAATTACATTTTCTGAGAAATTTCCAAACAACACATTTGTATTATTTCCAAAAGCTGTGTTCATCGTGACACTTTTTTTTTATTCTAGAGGTGCAATAAATCGTGGGTGTCTTATGTGGTGCCATTTATTGAACAGGAAATATCAGAACAAAACAATTAAGTATACACATCAGAGAATCTCTGGAGGGGGTTTGCTCATAATTCTTGACTTCCTGTAAACTGACTAATTCACTAACTCATTTTACCCCACTGACCGCTTCAATGCCATTGCATAACTATTAAAAGTGACCTCATCTGAAAGTTAATAAAAGAGAAAAAAAAAAAAATCATATACCACCCGTTGAATATAAAGAGCTATTTCCTCAAGCCTGCAGCTTGTAAATTAGGTTTTTTTTATTTATAGAGACCCTGCCGCAAAGAGAAAGCAGGAAAAAAAAAAAGGAAAAAGCAGCCTAAAGAGAGAAATAAAAAGGATTCTTGGAAAAAAAAATGAAAAGCGTGAACAATCCCTAATTGCAGACCTTCTTAAAATGGTTGTATACTGTATCTGGTGTACAGAAGCAAGTGCATGCAGGACAACAGAGGTCTGTATTCTTTGGATATTGGCATAATTCATGCTTTTTGTGATTAGGAGAAAGGAGCCAATGGATAATTTGGTAATAAAAATGATTTTAAGGAGTGATTAATAAGGCAATACAAAAAAATTCATAATTTTAATGACATCACTCTAAACACCAGATCCAATTGATTCATTATATTGAAATGAACAGGGATTGAAAAGTTATGTTGAGCTGTTCTTGTCAAAACTGTTTTTATATTTTATTCACATCACCTCCCTAGCTCCTTTTTCCAAAATGCTGTGTACAGACCTCATGCTTGTCCCCTGTTGCCTACTAAACAGTATTACTTACAGAACAAATGGGGAGTGTAAAGCCCACTGAATAAAGAACAGTGGAAGTAATGGTACTTTGGTGGTACGGGTACTTGATGCTGTCATCGTTACAGAAAAAGCCTCTTTGATACGGTTTTATTTTGGCCAGGTTAAGAACTGCAAGTGGCAAACCAGCTGTGAAAGGAAAGGGTAAATAAATAAAAACACAACCATTAACTTTGAATGTACACTAGACCATAAATAGCATATAAAATACTACACATCACAAGACATGGCAAAAGCTGAAAAACAAAATGTTATTTTCTTTTTCAAATGCACACATATACAGTTTACTAACAAACCTTCTTACATGACACAACATTTACGCAGATGTGAGTAATTCAATTCATATCAGCTTCCAACTGGGGCCTAGAGGAAATGAAAAATTTAGATTTCAGGGCCATGTCAGCCTGGCTCTCCAAGTCAGTAGAGTGAAAATTAAAATGAACAATGTGCTATACGGCATATTAGAGCTTTCAATGCACTGTACAGCATATTGTCCGTGGTGTTGCTCTTAAAAACTTTCTTAATTATTAATTATACACACGGGCCTGTCTCAAAGGCATGAAAATAAAACAGTGTTTCTCTGATTCTGACACTGGAGTCCCACTGTATCTGCAGGTATAATACACAGTATATGTCTGGAGACAGCCATTAGTGAATCTGGCTTAAATGCAGGGTGGGAACAATTAGAAGGTTCACTGATGTGACATTTCTAAACCAATCCAGTGCTGCATGAAGGCAGAGCTCAAAGTAAGGGCGGTGATTTAAACATCAAAGAGCCATAGTGCTCTTGTTAACTTTGTCCAACTGACCGCAAATTTGTGGTTACAGTGGATAAACCTTCCATGGCTGAAGAGTCTCCTAAAAATAAACCCGGTTAAAAATAAATGAGTGTCATGTGTTAAAAATAAACAATCTGTTGTACGGGGAAAAACCATTCTGTGAAACAAGGTTATACATTGTCATACAAAGACGTCACTGTGCTAGTGGTAAAGGTGAACGATGCATTGCTGCTGGCTGGATGTGGTTTCTGTAGCTCATCATTACGATACAGTAAGAGCCAATTTCCGGTTCAAAGAATTGCCATCTTATGTTAGTGAAAAATTAATTGTAAAATACGTATTTGAACTAAACGGTGTTGTCACATCCAGTGATCCAGTTGATAATGAGGAGTTCACAGAAGATACAGATTTCTGTACAGTACACCCAAAATGTTCCTGATGACACTGACATGACTGCAGTAGAACCACATATGAGGATGCACAGCATCTACCTTCTGACTGCATGTCTAAAATAACTACTAATGTACTGTATGTTAAAATGGCTATACCAGCATATAGTTGCAGCATTCTAAGACGCAATACCTATGCAATATTCTCTAAACACTACAATATTTGCTGTTGTTATGCCAAGTAGTGATGCAATAGTCAAAATGACAGTAAGATATTTAAGTAAAACATCAAGCTTCAGTTACTGAGTTCCTGAGTGGATAACAGCAATTTTATTTTTATTTTTTCTCAGCGTCAGGTCATTTGCTCTCTCTCAGTCCTTTAATGATCATGTTACATATCTGTCTAATAGAGGGGTTAAAATGGGACATTGCACCCTGGAACATTTTAAGTGCATGGACTGTAGGAAACGGAGGATGAGTTTCTAGGAAGAAACCCTGTGGGTGAAGCCTTTTCAGTGGTGAATTTCACTTCTATGCACTACAAATGTTTTAACAAGTTCTCCCCAAACTAGGACTGTGCAATGTATTAAAAGTCGCATTGTCATTTCAAAACATTGCCGATGTTCATTACCATCACCTGTGCGTTGGTCGGGTACTGGAGTGGAAATTGTACACTACAAATTTGCTGCTCTACTTATGTACTGTGGAAAATTCGGGATGCATTATATAAAAAAAAAGAAAATCATACTTCATTCTGTTTGATAGCGGCTTGGATATAGCACATATTTTTCCTTTTCTTATCATGCATGCAAATGACATGCTGCAAAAAAAGCATAACGTTGCTCGCAAGTTGCATTACCCTAGGGATCAGTGACTTAAGAGTATGAGCTGGCATTTCACAATGCAAATGGCCAATTTCAATGCCAGCTAAAGGGAACTCTCGAAAAGGAGAAAAATGCCAATGTGGGATAAGCACTCCAACTTATGTGACAACAGCGAGCAGTCATTTTAAGGATAGTGAGTGACCTAAAAAAGTAATGTAAAGAGCAAGAAACCATGGACATTTGAAGCCTGTGAGCACCACTGCAGCGCTATAAATATAACTGCACTCTTTCTATTCAAACTCTGTGAGAGATGCACTGATTGGACTACCTCTTCTCAGCCACAGGGTACTCCTGCTGCTTGATGAGTAGTATAGTTCCTTTGTTAGTAAACACTTTAAAATATACTGAACACCATTCTTTCTGTCTCACTAGCATGAATTTAACTGGTTGCTTAACGGCAGTGTTTTGTTATTATTTTTACAAAAGGAAACAAATTCAATTTCACTGAAATTGCTGGCTCATTTATAATGGTATATTAAAAGTAACCCACGTCTGGGTGGTCCCCCAGGTTCTGCAGCCTATGTACCAAGCCCTGTTACATATGCCTACAAACAAAATTTAATGACTCATCAAGCAAGAGAAACGTCAACTTGAAGTCAGCATTACTTGCCGTGCTGTGCCGCGGACTAGCCATTTACAGTGTCCAATCAGACCAGGAGTCCGTGTAAGGGTTGGCCAATCCCCTGTCTCTATATTAGTGTTCATCTACTCTGCTCCTCCATCCACTCTAACAAACAAAAAACGGGCCATGATGCATAGCACAGGAATGTAACCCGACTCCTGCTGCAAATAAGACTGCTTAACAGTTTTCTTGGGAGGCATGCAAGATTAAAAAAAAAAATGTGATAGCTACAGTTTGGCGCTTTGAGGAAATTTCTGCAAATGTATGAAGTCAATCGTCAATTTTTGTTCACATTGATGACGTGATCAGCCAATTGGCGATGAACGATATCATAGACCATTGCTTCAGCCCTACCCCAGACATGTATTCCCACCTTGAGAATGACATATGGATGGCAAGAACAGTATCTGCTGGTTTTTAATCTGACCAATCTCCTAATACCAAATACTATATGAAATTATAAAAATAAATTAGATCTGATTGCAGTCTCAATGCAATCAAGTGGAAAGGTAGCTGTTTCCAGTTTAGAAGAAAAAAGGGGGTTGGGGGTGACGACATATTTTCATACACAACTACCATCAGTCACATGGTTCCCAACATGCTGTGCAGATTTGGGTTAGGCTTCTGTTACAAGAATTTTTCAGAAGATTTAGTGGCATATGAGGTGACAGACTCATTGTGAAGTTTTGTGATATAGGAGGGTTATTAAAAAAACAAATGTATCATTCCTATTAAAAATAAGGTTATTTAGTGTCCAAGAGCTCATTTGCACAGAAAATGAGGAGACAGAATTAATAAATGCTGTCTACTCCTGCGTTCTTGAGTGAAAATAGTCTCATAAATTTGCAGGTATGTTTTAGCCTAACAGTACAACTTTGCATGCTTTAACTAATACAGAGAACCATTAAAACAACACTTGGGATTTTAAAATATTAGATTTCCTTTAAAAACACAACAAACTCAGTTAGGTTTGTTAGAAAATGAGTAGAAAATATTGAGACTTAATGTGATACCTTTGCAGGTCTTCATGCAGTGGTATATTAGAGCACTGACCTGCCTACCCACACGTCCTCTTTTTCTGACATAGAGATGCTTTTTTTAGTGTGGTTTTATACTGTTTGCAGTTGGGGCACTACAGCTGAGCAAACAGTCTGATAGGTCTAACTGGGGTTGTGTGTATAGCTTAGTGGATCTTGAAAGTGGAATCCTCA
Source organism: Erpetoichthys calabaricus (assembly GCF_900747795.2). Classification (NCBI taxonomy): domain Eukaryota; kingdom Metazoa; phylum Chordata; class Cladistia; order Polypteriformes; family Polypteridae; genus Erpetoichthys; species Erpetoichthys calabaricus. The sequence continues at coordinate 227,331,920 of NC_041398.2, read as the reverse complement.
TCAAATCTACTTTCAATTCTCTCCTGAGTCCTCCTGCTTCTCTTAAAAAATACCCTGATGGCTTAAGTTCTTATTCACTTAGTACTCTGACACTAACCAGAAACAGTTCAGGATGCCTCAGATGTTGTTGATTACTTCCACAAAAATAACAATGTTCATCAGAAATGCCTAAAATATTTGTTATTTAAGTCAAGTGAAACTGCAGCATTGCAGTCGTAGATGATTCTGATACAAAAATCACCATTATATTTGACATATTTTCTGATACATTAAGTCATGAAATACCTGCCATCATTATTTATAACTACTCTCTTCTTTATTTTACCTATTGATTTATTTTATCATTTATCATAGCACTTCTTATGCTTTTTCCTACTGCTGACCCCGTTCCCTTTTGTGTGATTGTGGTTTTTCATGCCCGATGCTCTCTATATTGCCACTTTCGAATGGAAACACAACTCAGGAGAGGGGTGTGTAGTGCAAGGAGATTAAACTGTGAACTGAAAGCATTCCAGTCCATCAATTTCATGCAAAGCATTTGAGATATCCACACCCTCCTATTAATATGTACTGTAATCCCGTGTGACATTTTAATTCATGTGAAGATGAGAAGAAGCAATTTAAAATTTATAAGCGACATCAGTTGAAAGTCAACTGTTCTGTAATCAGGAACTGTAAAGAATGAACCACAGTTCTTTATCACACACAACTAAAATGTCTCTTGTGAATTCAATAAGACCCTACTTACAAAATAACAACACACAATCACTGTCCCTGATGTTTACCCTACTGGTTTTTATCTAATTTCATTTTCAAATTACCAAACTATCAGATCTAGAGGTTGCTTATTTTATATTGCACTTTCAACTTATTAACATCTTTTCTATCTAAGATTTCTTCCTTTGTTGTCGCTTCTCACCTGACTGGAATGACAGGGTGCACTGGCACACCCTCAGAGATCACACTCATATTATTAACTTTATGCTGCTGAGGCAATATCCACTATGATTATTAAATACTAAACTTAACCAGCACTAAAAGCGCCATTATGTTGAAAACTTTCTGAAGATGAGCTTTCCCAAATTTAGTGTCTTAGGTTTAGGCTACAGCCACGCACTCTACAAGTACTCCTCCCATTTCATCTATACCAGTCAGATATACTGTCTCGCTTCCCAGTATCACAACTATAAGCACACATGTAATGCATGCTTTATTCAGTAATAAAATTCTATGTCACTGCTACAGCCAAAGCAATATAAAGTTGTTATCATTTCTCTAAATACAGTAAAACAAACATGCGCCACTGCAGACCCAAGCCCTGCTGTTCAGGAAGCATGGGCGTAACCAGACTTTAGCAAGCTTTCAAATCCAGTTTTGAAAAGGAAATGGTCCTAATCGGATCATTGTGCTCCAGCGGAAAAAGAATTGTTAAATCTGCACCTAGTAAATTGTTCAGATGTGATGCACATTTCAGATAAGCTAGGAAAATAGGCACTACCAGACTTTCAGATAAATTTATACACAATCATGTATCAAAGTTATTCCTTTTTTTATTAAATTGTTTTATTTTTACTATTTTATTTTAGCTTTAGTTTAATTAATATTCTGAGGGCAAAGTTTTGTTTTTTTTGTAACTTCAAACAACTTAAATACTCAGTTCTGTGATATTAAAAGTGCAGTGGTATGATACCATAACTTCCATAGTTGTTTCTGTGTCTCTCATTATCCATATACTTAATGACAAACCAATAGAGCATGCAGTAAAAATCCAAGCAAAGAGGTGATCAGATGTAAAGGCATGCAGCAAAATTAAATCATTGTGGTAACAGTAGTACTCAGGCATCCACTCTTTTTCTGACATACCTGTACAAATCAGTGTTTAACAGAGTGAGGACTCATCTTAGACTGAGAGTCAAGTCCATTCAAGGCTGCATACTCAGTCAAAATAAGTTCAATTCATAGCCAGGAGGAGACCTACAATGCTCATTGGCATACTACATTGTAGATTTGCATTTTCGTTAGCCAAAATTATGTGTAAATAATAACAGCGGCTATAATTGAACTAGCCAGCTGATTTACACTTCACAAATAACATTAGTATGGGTTGGGTGATACTGAAGCTTCCATGAATTGCACCACCAATTGTGCCATTATTGGTAGAGATTACACATTCTCATTCAAAATCATCAACTCCCTTTTTAATGTTCATTGCATAAACATTTGACAGTTTACAGCATATTCAGACAGCCATACTAAATACTAGGCCTATATTAATTATCTATTATTCCTCAGATTGATAATTTCAGCTGGCATCCTGTTTAAATATTGAATCATCTTCAAAACTCAGCTACTGACCCATAAAGTTGTTATCTTCGGTGCCTCAGTCTACTTAACTATGCTGCTCACAACATATAAGCCTGTTAGACAATGGAGTCATCTGTTCTAAAACACAGTTAAACATTTTTTGGACATATGGACCCAGCTCTCTTCCTACATGTTTGAATGGCATTCTCTTTATCAATGTTCAAATCCAGACTAAAAACCAATTTGTTTTCTTTAACTTTTCATTGGCAACCATTCATTTCTAAGCATCAGCTGTCATTTCTATTGAGAATGATAAACAGTTGTGAACTTGTTGTGCTCTGGACTAAGCTGGAGTTCTAAACACATACTGTTCTAACCAAAAAACTATCAGGTTAATTCAGTGTCTCCTGAAAAAAGATGGATTTATGAGCAAGTATGAAAGAAAGGAAATAATTAACTAAGTGCATACAATTACAAGGTTGATTCCAAGTCTACAGGGGAAGAGTTATGAGGAAAGATTAAAAGAGCTGAGCTTTTTCAGTTTAAGCAAAAGAAGATTACGAGGAGACATGATTTAAGTGTTTCAAATTATAAAGGGAATTAGTCCAGTGGATCCAGACTGTTACTTTAAAATGAGTTCAACAAGATCACAGGGACACAGTTGGAAACTAATAGGTAAATTTTACACAAATGTTAGCAAGTTTGTCTTCACAAAAAGAACAATAGACACTTGGAATAAGCTACCAAGTGGTGTGTTAGTCAGTGGGACTTCAGGGACTTTCAAAACTAGACTTGATGTCATTTTAGTGGAGAGAACTGGCAAGCTTCTTTTGGTTTGAATGGCCTGTTCTTGTCTAGACTGTTCCAATGTTCTAATATCTCTCAAAAACATAAATAGCTTCAAAAATAAAACCCAGAAAAAAAGATGTAGACACATATTAAAACAAAGTGCATAAATACAGTATGTTCCATGGATTTTTTATGTAAGTCAGTTGAAACTTCACTGTCAAGTTACAACATCAGCACTGTGCATGACAAGTGATGCAATCAGAAAATTGATGCACTTTCTGTCTGCTTTGATGGTATAAAAAATAATATGAAAAATTAAGAGACATTCACAGTGTGATCCTACGGATACTTCTATTATGATGTTTATGATGGTTTAGAAAGGTACAGCCAGGCAGGCTGCGCAATTAGAAATTCTGCGTTCTATAAAGAGTCGTTCAACAATTAAAGGACAGTTATTGTTGGGTTTCATTAATGTTAATCATTTCAAACTACTTTGTTTCCTGTGTGTTTAAACAAATGTGTATTTATGTGTACTAATTCTGTTTTTAGTAATTTGCTAAATTTATACTTTCTTTTTAGCATTCTACCTGAGAATTTGCTCTAAACAAAAATAATCTGAATTTAACTGAAAGCAATTAAAGAACAAAAGCGGAGTGTTTGCCAGATTTTATTTTACATAGAAAGTGCATAATCATCACACAGTGTTTAAGAAAAGTGCAAAACATTATGGTGTCACACTTTAGCCATGGAAGTATGTGCATATGTCAGTAATCTAATATTTTCCCAAATCTGCAATGGAAAAATTATGCAGCATAAGTTAGATACTTCTTAATATTGCATGAATTGTATCACTCAAAAACATTTGTGCAAGTTGTGTTTTGGTTATCACAGTAATTTGCACGAAGTAGGACGGCGGAGTACATATCAGAAATAGAATTCAAGTATAAATCTTAATAGCCCTGTTGGTTACACGGTTGATTGAATATTTCTCAATTTCATGTGGAGCCTCTTGCAGTGATGATGATTTTGCAGAGTGATTCAGCTAGAGGGTGACACACAGACAACAAGCTAAGGTACGTGACTGAAGACCACGAGATGGACACAAGGGATGACTCGCTGCTTTGATACTAAGCTTTGCTCATTTTAGCAGAAGGTATGAATACATTTTTCATCAGTATTTCTGATGCACCTTTATGTGAAATGTCAATGAAAATGTGGAGAAGAACATTTTGAAAGTTGTGGTGTTTACTTTGCACATTTTTTAAGACTCTCCCACTTTCTCTTTGAACAGACTCAATGAAGAAATGCCCATCAAATATTCATGGCCACGACCAAATTGTTGAAGGGGATTCCTAAACTGCCTCTGCCATTCCTTGGCCATGCAACTAAATACATGCAAGGAATGTCACTTGGCAAAATCCCCATTACCAGTAAAATTACAGTTACACCAAGGACTGAAAAACACACTAGAATGAAGGCTTTATTTTACTTTAAATAAAATGTGCCAGAGCAACATTCATTGAAATGCTGATCATAACTACAATATGTCAGATATGCTTTTCTGACTCGGCTTAGCAGCCCTGTAAAAGTTTGTATTTACAATTGCCTCCATTAGGATTCTGAATTACACATATTGTTAAAATGAGATGATCCTTAAATAAAAAACATGTACACTCGGCCCTAACAGCAGGTGCAGAAGATGTCAGCCATGCAAGCAGCCAAGCAAACAAGCATGCAGGGCACCACAGTAATTCGGTAACATAACCAAAATATATGCTTTAAAATGACTTTATACTGCAAATCAAGAATTTTTTTTAAATTAATATTTTAACACCATCCATGTTCAGAATGTACAGAATTAGAAACTGTCCTGGCAACAGTCCTGCTCACGCTGGCTAGCTGTTCCCTTAAGGCACGTTGTTTGTACTTTGCCACACTCCAAATCCTGCAGCGCTAACATCTCCTGGTTACATGAATCATACAGAATAGTTGGTTTCAGGTGAGCCACTAGGAAAAAAATGTAGTTAGAAAATCAACAACGAAGCAAATGTTAACATGAAATAGCTGTAAATGTGGCTATAATCCAGGAGAATGTCCAAAGCAAGCAGATGACCAAAATACGGATAGGGAGGGAAAATAAAATTAAAGGCTCACAATCCTAAAACACAACAAGAACAAGGGAAGAAACACAAAACAATAAATATTTAAAATATATTTTACAAAGGCAAGGAGGCAAAATGCTAGAGCACAGCCCAATGGTTGCGCCCACTCTTTAGTTCCCCACCCCTCTAAATGCGTGGAAGCTACACAATTAGTGCAAACAAGCAGCAAAACCAGAAAGGTGAGTACAGTGGTAAGCTGAAAATGATGGTAAAGTCCAGGATCAAAACTGATAGCAGCATCCAATGAAGAGGATAACAATATTAGATATTAGTAAATAATATTAGTGAACAATATTAAATGTTTTACAGGAATAAACAAAAAATATTTTTTAATAATAAAACATGACACTTTGTACTTTGGCAAGCTTTACTAATTAAAGTCATCTTTACAAGTATCTATCATTTTTGCCACATATGCTAACTTTGTGTCACCGAGAAATATTGCTATGAAAGTGGTGACCATGAAAATCATTTCAATAAACATGAACCTTAATTAAAAAGTGTAATTCAGTCTTTAGAAGCAAGTCATGTACTCATTAACAAAATCACTTATTTAATTCAGTTATAAACCTGGGGCAGGACACCAATCCATTGCAGAGCACACTTCTACATGTACTCTGAATAACACATGCTGACTCGTTCATAAAGCCATACTGACTTAAGCAGCATATGACAAAGACATATGGTTGAATATTATTGCATTTAATGCGTAGCTGTCAAATATTAATTTCTAATGACGACTTGGAACAAATTTTGCAATTATCTGGAACATTATTCATGGTCCAAAACATTCCTTTACACATACTTCATAAAAAGCTGATACTGTTTTGTTGCAACAGCTGTGCATCTAAGTGAAAGTCACTAGCAATGGATTAACAAGCAAGCATGAGAGCGAAATAAGTCTTGCATATTTCGATGTTATAACATTATAACACAGTTCTAGACTATGTGGTTTTTAAACAAAATGGACATCACGGCTATGTTCACATTACAAGCATCATTGCTCAGTTCTGATTTTTTGCTCAGATTGGCTTTGCCTATCTTGACGGTTAACCTCCATAAGTACAAGTGACCCTATCTAACTGTAATGTGAACATATCTATCCTCCGAAATGGCACGCATGCACACATTGAAATGCTTGTACATGAGTCATCTGAGACGCCAAACAACAAAAAAAAGTCATACCAGAGAGACGACTCATGATATTAAAACCAACAAAATGGACACTCTAGTAGCTAGCGTATGCATCAAATTTCACTCTAGAAAAAGGCCAACCGTTTGTCAGCTCTACATGATTACGTTGAGAAGGTATCCAAAAATGTCAGATGGCTAGCTTTTGCTGTTTTCACAACTATTGCTGGCACTGCTGAAACAAGAGATGTGTAGGTATGAGAAAGGAGCCAGCAATGGTGAGACCATGATTGTCATAGCTGTAGCTCTCCTCCATTGATGTTTTGCCACACTGTCTGTGTTGGCGGATGATGGCAATGCTCAACCCATGCATATAGGCCAAAAAAAACAAAAAAAAAACACATGAATTCCAATCTCACCATTCTCATTCATTGGATATGTATCTGATCTAGAACCATATATAAAAGTGACTCAAATCTGATTTGAAAAAAATCGGAGTTCTCTGTCCACATTTGCCTGAAAACATCAGATTTGTGTCACATTAAGGCAAAAAAAAAATTGAGCCACTTCAACCTAGTAAAATGAATGTAGCCTAATTTACTTAATATCAAAAGAATCAAGTATCAAGAATGCAAACCTGCATGAAATGCTAGCTCATCACATGCCTGTTTCTCTTCCAAGTTTTTCTCACTCATCTATGTCCACACCAAAATGGCAAGAGGCATAACATCCTAAAAACAAATTGTTTTTTTAAATATATGCATAATCTGTTTACTTATTTTTGGAGTTTTCAATCAGCAATTAAAGATGTATATTTACAGTATACTCATTCGACCTGTTATTCACACTTAGCATCCCTACAAACAAATTAAGTAATTTCACGATCATCTCTAATCCTATCCTTGGTGGGTTCCTTCCTTACGTCCAGTGTTACTAGAGCAGACAGGCCACACAACAGTACCGTGGATTAAGCAGGATTTGGAAATCAATGGATACTATTTCTTTTGTTGATGTTACGAACACAATCCCACAAAGATGAATGTATAGTCTTTTTTCAAATTGGGGCTCTTGAGAACTTGAATGCATGATCTTAATAAGAGCTCAGATTTATGGAAGTTGTTAAATTATGTGTTTTTTTCCCAGCCTTGGCTAATATTTGCACCAGTTGCACTTCCTGGTTTAAACCATTGTTGAGGCATTTAGAAAACAACCTCATATCCCCAGGCTCTTCTCATGCAGCATTGTCCCACTTCCTCAATTCAAGGTTTACCTTCTATGCTATGCATTTTACTCAACTTGTCATTGTTTCTCTCAAAATGTCCTTTGCAGCTGCTCAGTGCATCACTCTGCCTCAATGTACAATTGAAACATTAAAAATCTGCTCATTTTGGAAACACCCATGTACTGTATGTGTTTCACTGTGTTTGCTTGTGCAGGACTACCTACATGAGCATGTGAAGTTAAGGATATTATTTAAACCTTATTGAAACCATGTTCACCTTATAATGAGGGGTCTTTGAAAAATGATCTACTGAAATCAAGGCCTGGAAATGTTACAATTTCTCACGAGAGAAATAAACTGATAATTCATAGCATCACTTTAGCAAGTAATGTATCACTTCCTTTTGTAGTGAATGTAACTTCAGTCAGTCAGTCATTTTCTAACCAGCTGTAACCCAGACAGGGTCGCAAGGTCTGCTGGAGCCTATCCCAGCTAACACAGGGCGCAAGGCAGGGAACAAACCCTCGACAGGGTACCAGTCCTTTGCAGGGCATAAAACACACATACATACCTGCAAAACAAGCACACACTAGGGCCAATTTAAGGCTATTAGTTCACTTAACATGCAGGTCTTTGGACTATGCGAGGAAACCCACACACAAATGGGGAGAACATGCAAACACGATGTAGGGAGGACCCAGGACACAAACCCTGGTCTCCTTACTGCGAAGCAGCAGAATTACCACTGCACAACCATGCCACCCCTTGGCCTAACCAATTTTCAAACATGAAAATTAAAATGGAACATAAATTATACTGGGTTTAGATTCCAAACCTGAAAAGTATTAGAAGGACCACACCAAGTAAACTCATATAACAGGAATAATTTAAAGGGCAATGTGGCTTCATGGGGGAAGGCAATAGTTTCTAATTATGAAGTCAAAATATACGGCATAACAGAATATTTGAAAGGCATATTCTAGAAATAAAGATGTAGTAGGTTGACTGACAGACTCTGAGTGCATTTAGAGGTCATCGAGGAAAGGATAACATATACATGTTACATCATATGGTGGTGAACTCGAATATGTGCCCTCATTTAATGTTTTAGGAGGACAATGTGTCATGTGAGGTAAAACTGCGAATTGCAGAATCTACCTAACAAAACTATTCAGTAAAAAAAAAAAATAAATCTGAAAGCAACTGGAGTATATATTTACATTATAAGAAGTACAGAAAAAAGTACATTCTCTCAAAATCTCAAAGATATAACTTATAAAGAAAAAAAAAACAGAGTGAACTCAAAAGTACAAAAAAACTGTCTGAAGAAAATTGTTATGAAGAGTTATGAAGTAATGAAAAACATAACAGCACATAAACTTGGCCAAAAATGAAAATATCTGCAGAATTTACCAGACTACACTGGCTTTTAACAAAACTGATAAATCTGTATCCAAGGTTGTGCTATGGAGTCATGGGCACCTGTCGTGAACAGCATTTAAAACAGAGAACTGCATTCAAGTCAAATGTCTTTTTTCTTTCTTTTTATATGAAAAACAAGTGCAGCAAAAATAAAACTGTATGCAGCTAACCAAAAAATATTCCCATAGGAATGAAAATTCAAAAAAAGGATCTCCTTAACATTTTTTACTTTCTATTCAGCAACAATGAGATCAGAAATAAATAAGTTGGAGATGTTTTCTTTTGTCTCATGCTCGTCAGATATTTCTCCTGAGAAAAAAAATATCCTGTTATTCTCACGCGTGTCTCCTCTTGAGTTTCAGCAGAGACCTCATCAAAGTCACACAAGGGGCTCTGATTTTCCAAGTTGTGTCTTAACATTCTTTTTTTTGCAATTTGAAAGTATTTGCCATGTTTACTCAGTAATATATGGTGAAGTGTATGGACACTGTTTGTGGCAATAAAACACTTTACTGTGATTACAAAACTGTAGTCCTTACTTCCAAATAATACCATTAGTTGCTCCAGTTAGATCATACTCGTTCTAGAAGAAAAGGCAGGCAGTGAGGCCTAATGGTTAAGAGTTTGGACTTCCAACCCTGAGGTTCTGTGTTTAAATCCTGCTACTGACACTGTGTGACAACAAGAAAGTCACTCTGTCTGCCTGTGCTGCTCCAAATGAAAAAAGAAACAAAAAAACAAAAGAAATGGAAATGATTGTATCTCATATGTTGTAGGTCACCTTGGATAAAGGCATACTTCCAATTAACAAGTACAAAAATATGAAGTCTAGAAAGAGATCTCAGAAAATATAATATGATTTTCAACCGAATTCTCAATTTTGACTCCTTTGACCTCAGCTGTATCTTACGTCTCCTTTCTGTCTAAAGCAATTTCTCCCCAGGAATTTTAGGAGAAACATCTGTGAAAGTACTGATTCTTAAATGAAACACAAACGAGAATCTCTTAAGCATTCTGAACATGTTTAAATACTGTGCTACTTCTTGAGAATCTGTTCTCATGTAAAAGGCTCAAAGAATGAATTAAATTTGACCATTTTGAAAGTTTCAACAGTTAAATCAAGAATCTCACGAAGAATATGAATAACAGTTCTAGCCTCAGGAGGTTTAGAAATTATATTTATTAGCAAGCGCCTGATAACTGGACCAGATCAAAACACCTACACTTGAAAAGCATTGCGGACTCATGAACAAACTAAAGAGTAAGGGTCAGATGTGATGCTAACTGTGAGACAGGAAGAAGCAAAGTAAAATACTGAGATAATAAAAGATACTTGTATTGCCCAAGATAAACATAAGACCCTGCAAATTTTGCACTCCTGCTGCTTGGCTACTGTATACTGTATTTACAGTTCTACTCGTAAAGTGCATTGTAAAACTGCAAAGAAGGCTGGTGCTGTCACTCTTAGAAGTGAAGCCTAGTCTCTCACAAAAGTAAATAGTATGAATGTGCTTTAGCCGTCCTTAGATGCCAATGAATACTCCTGTAAAAGTAAACAGCCTCAGCCTTAACAGCTGTCTTTTCTTTCAGCTGGGTGTAGGCCAAGAAGCGACTTTTCTGCATGTCAGCCTGTAGATTCAGAGCTCACTTACATTGTTAAAAATATGTAGGCATTGGTTGGGCCTACTAACACAGAATAGTAACTCTGCTTCTCTCTCAGCTACTGTCTGAACTGCGACCCGATCTCTCTTTCTCTCTTTCTGGGGGTCCATTATCACAAAATGAAAAACCCCTTTCCTTTAAAAGGAGCTAAAAAATGTCAATTATTTCCTTTGTTCTCAGGGAAAACCAGCTACACAGCAACAGTAATCACTAAGAACTGACAACAGAATTTTGACAGGTTTAAAGAAAAACTATTTCTGAACACACACATATACATATATATATATATATATATATGTGTATAATATATATATATATATATATATATATATATATATATATATATATATAGTTGCATATGTATATATAGTTTATGAGCACATGCTACACAAAAGGAAACAAGGGTGTTTCATACTATGAAAGGATTGCTTTTATAATGAAATAGAATCACCTTCCTGTATATATCACCTACCCTGCAATCAGACCATTTCAAATGAACATATCGCATACATTTTGTGGTCAAATTTCTCTGAAAAACAGCAGCTAACTGAACCTTCAGTGCTACTATTTTTGCCTTTTAGTGCAACATCTTTACAATTATGCTACATTTTTAACATACATTATTTTAAGAACATGCTGTCATTATCCAATAATATCACATTTTACGTTGCAGCCCACAGAATAAAAATGAAGACTTTGATTCCTAACACTCATCTTTATACAAAAAGTAACGCAAACTCCTACATCCTCTCAGTTTTACTGTGCACATACGAGGGTTGTCTGGGTTCCGCGCGGAATCACTCGAAATAAGTAGCCAAGGATTTTTTTTTTTATATTTTTCTCATGTACTTCGATCCTTTTTAAACTTTTTCCAAGTATTCACCGCCAACATCAATGCACTTTTGGGCTCTTCTGACCCACTCCGCAAAACACTCGCGAAAGGCTGTCTTTGGGAGGTTGTCCAGCTGTTCTTTGACAGCTGCAATCAGTTCCTCTCGAGTTTCGAAGTTGTGGCCTCGCAGGGGTTCTGTCACCTTCAGGAAAAGCCAAAAGTCACATGGTGCAAGATTAGGCGAGTAGGGTGGCGGGTTCAAAACGTTGACACCACTGTCTTCAATGAAATGCTTTGTCGCATTAGCCGTGTGGGCTGGCGCATTGTCATGATGCAAAAAGTGCCTTCGCAAGTTCTTGGACCGGCCTCTAGCCATCGCAGAAAAAACATCAGGCAGGCACTGAGTGGTGTACCACTCAGAGGTCACAGTTTTCCTCTCCATCAGAGGAATTGACGCGACAATGCCATCGATGTTGAAAAAGATGACAAACATGGTGCATTCCACCGAACGGATTAAACCATCAGAAAAGTCGTAAAAAATCATCACTCGAAAGTCACGCACACACGGAGTCGGGAGCTTCGTCGCTAGCACCGGCTGCGCACTCTCAGTTCATTTGCTTCTCATGTTCATTCTGAAGGAAGAGAGGGAGCAAAACATCTGAACAAAAACATGCAACCACTTGAATAATCCCTCTACACAGCAGAACAGGTTTCGACAGGTTGACACTCGACAAACGATAAAATTCCGCGCGGAACCCAGACAACCCTCGTAGGATTTGTGGATAGTGTCACAATCATAAACATTTAGTCACAATGCAATGATTTTAGTTATCCATTTATTACCCCATCCTTTCAGATACCAAGATGGTTTAGGGACCAATGCAGTTATCATGCTCATGAGCATTGTTGGACAGAGGCACGAATACACATGTTGTTAATGTTCCATGTATACCTGAGTGTGTGTCATTACAGCAGTTAAGCTCACTATAAAAAGGAGGCACAGACATGGATAAGAGGCCAGCCTTTTTGATCAGAATGGGACAGCTAGGAATCATTTACTTGAAGTTATGTTTTTCTCTTGCAAACCTTGACTTCGTTTAGTTAATATTTTTTGGTTATCCTGCTTTGTCTTTTATTACACTTTGTTTCACAATTAATTTCTTTTTCTTTTATCATTCTAAGATTTATTATTTGCTCCTTAGGAAATTAAATTATTCGAGTTAGATACTCACATCTGTCTTTCTAAGGACAGCTGATGTAGTAAACCTCTGACGTTTTCTCAATAGTCATTTTAAAGGATGGTAATAGGGTCCATTAGAGCTTTTTACAAAACATTTCCTTTTCTTGTCACTTTTTCTCCTTAAAATCTTAGTGACACAGTGATGTGTCTTGATTAATACCTTCTGGCCGAGTTCCATTGTGTGTGTATGTGAGCACGTATTAATGTGTGTGTGTAACAGAATGTCCTATATCTGGCAACATTTACAAAATAATAATACTACTTGACATAATGAAAGCCAAATCCACCATACCTCATCAACAACCTGCACACAATGGGTCCACAAGTATGAACTTTATGTGTTATACATACAGTATCCCAGTGGTAGTAGTACCAAAATGTGTGTGTGAAATTTATATTTTTGAACAATTGCTTCAATACAAGGTAACTCTATTTTTTTATTTAGTTGTGTAATATTTTAATTAATGTATAAAATGCCATTCCTATAGTATGCAAGAAAATGTACAACTATTAACAGTACGAGACCAGATTTGGGCTGTCTGTAACTTTATAAGGAAGCTTACTGTATGTGAACAGATCCATCCTTCGTCTAACCCCCAATAATCCAGAGAGGCTTCCACTGCTATAAGCCTGAGACAGAGAGACAATTTAGCAACTCCTTTATCACCAAATGCATCAACAGTCTGTGCTACAGAACCAAAATGATGAAGTAACAATGTCCAACTTGTTTTTCAATAAATGTGCTATGTATTTTGGACTACACTGCACACTACCAAAAATTGTTTGTACATTGTTGCAGTCCATAGTATTGAAGCGCCTAATTTTTCTTTTGTCAAATACCTCATAATGGTTGGATTGGCTCATACATAGGATTCTTTTTTTTTTTTCTTTCTAACTAGTCCCATTAAGTTCCTTTGAGGGCTTTCGATTCACTTTACAGCAGAAAACATTACAATTTTGTTAGCGGCATGTTACAGTTTCTTGAGAATGTTATAGAGCTAAAACAGCTGGGCAAAAAAATACCAAACAAGAAACTTAAGCCTGTTATGACATGACGTTGTGCTGATTAGTTTTTGAGCCAAATTGTGCAAAGAGAAAGAGGCACTCTGGAGGGATCTTCAAATAATGTAAATCTGCAATTAATTATGAATTCTCATCAATTGCTATGGCAATGATCTATTTTATGATCAGAAAGATCAGCACCAGAGCGGTAAATAATTACTGAAATTTTATAGAATAGTTCAAGTAACTCAGTTCCAAGGCCGCACTGATGCTCACATCCAAATTATTAAATTGAAGATATGCTACTGTCATCACAGACCTGAGCGGTCAGCCTGTATCAACTGCTTTTTGGATGAGCTAGGAACTTCAAAGTTATCACAGCATGAATGAAGAGGTTTAGAAGAATCTGATGGCTACCTAGGTCTAGAACATCGGAGAATGCAGGAAACTGTGGACACATACAGAGGGAATATTAAATGTTCCCCTACTCATTTAGTAGCTCTGCAATTGCCACCAATTGTTGCACCTGTCACAGAGGCAGCTCGTCCAAAGATGGACGTAATACGGAGCCAAGGATAGAAGTACGGTGGAAAGGACTCAGCACTGGCTTGTCCCCATGAATGTGGAATATTAGATCACTTTTAAATAAGTTAAATGAACTTTAACATGTTATGGCGAGTCATGGACTATTACTGTGTAATATGTTTATTGCAGAGAACAAGCTTAAACATATTTGAGATGGTACTGTATTTATTGCAGGACAGTTTTAATCTTATATGATCAGACAGAGTGGTAAAAGCAGGAGAGGACCTGGAGACCTATGAAGAACAGAGCACATTACAATTCAAGTGTGATCCAGACTTTGAAAAACTGACTGAATTTGCCTGTGTTACGGCCTAGGAGCAGTTGCATCATTATGCCGAGTTTATTTTAAACTCAGAAACAGTATGATGAGTAATTCTGAACCAATGTTTAACGGCATGTTCCTTTTTTAGACACAAAAAGCTGGACCTGCTTTATTGAAATGTTAACACCTTCAAATGAAAATCTGGACAGGTCTGACCATCTTACTGCCACTTATAGCCCTGTTACTGATTGCAGCAGTTCTCCAGTATCCAAGCCAGAAGTTCTTATGTGTGTTTAGGGTTGTGTGTTGTTGTTTGTTTTAATATTTGTCTTTCTCGAGAAATTCTAATTCTAATAAAGTATATCTATCTATCTAAATATTTGTGTTTGCTATATCATTCTAGCGGAAACTAAGCCATAAATTTAGAATATTATACTTTAGCACATAAAAGCATTATAATGGTGCTTGGTGGCCTGTCTGATTTCTATTTTAGATGCATCTACAATACACTAAATTAATAATATAAAGCAGATCATTCTTCACATAAATATTAGAACCATCCATCCATTTATCCATCCATTTTGTGCTCTACCTGGGGAATCCAGAGTCTCAAGTGCTTGACAGTAAATAGAAAGAAACATTCTTTAAAAGCCCATTTTTTTAAAAAGTATCTGGGTGGGATATTGAGATAATTTAGGTATTAGCTAGCCATGATGGACAGAATTAGCTAATCACGTTTGTCAAACATCTTCTGCTTCTTGCATTTCTAAAAGACTAAGCATAAATGTCAGATGACAAGTTTTCAAATGCTTTTTCTAGTACCAGTTTAAAACAAATAAAAAAATTTTAAAAAGTATTTTCCATTTATAAATTGAGTTATTTATTCAGGTTGTTTGACGAGACTGAGATAACTCACTGTTTTCTCCAGACTGCCATACACCTCCCTGTAGAGGACTACGCAACATGGGGCTTTTTGAAAATATTTTTTCTCTCAGCTGTTCAAAACATTAACCAAGGAATGTGCTGCTTTAAGAGAGTCTTTCCATGCTGAATGAGCCTGATTGGTTATGCAGAGACTCAGCCACATGAAAACCTAAAAAAACAAACAATAGTAGTGCATTTGCTTCACTGCACGGGATTATTGTTGATTCTAAAAATCTATAAGAAGCTTCCAAAGTGCTCATCTTCAGAGTATCTAATTTGTTTGTAAAAACTATCAGCCTAAGACATCATGAGGCTACTATGAGTAAAGCCTGAAAATTCATAAAAGTCAACCACCTGCTTTCCTTTCCTGAATGATTCTTAAAAACCAGAAGGTACTCCAAACATTCACCTCGACCCCAAGATAACATCGCTCATTAAATTATTATTATTAATCCTCTTCATTCCGAAAAGTACATAAGGCGTTGATGATATGCCTCCATCTGGTGCTGTCTTGAGCTATGTGTTCTGCTTCAACCCATGTTAGTTCAATCTCCTTCAGCTCATTTATGACAGTTCATCACCAGGTTGTTTTAGGCCAGTCTTGTTTCCGCTTCCCAGGTGGTGTCCATCTCAGAGCAACCTTAGGTATACAGTTCTGGTCCATTCTGAGAACATGACCAAGCCACCTTAAGCGTCTGCACTTGATCTCCAGCACCACACTCTGGCTCTTACTCTTCTTGTAAAGGTCTTCATTAGAGATCTTCTGGCCAGAAGATATGACAGATCTTCCTGAGACATCCATTGTGAAAGGCGTTGATCTTATTCAAGTCCCCCTTTACAATACTCCAAGATTCAGACTTATACCAAAGAACAGGTTTGACATTGCTGATATATATAAAGTAAAGTTTCACAGGCTGTACTGTTTGGACTTTCAAGTTACGGCACTTTAATACTGAAGTCTAATCCTGTACCACATACAATCCATGCCCCCCTCTGTATATTACTGAACAAAAAGATATCACTACTCTGGAGAACTGCAGATAAACCTGAAGGGAATAAAGACCACCAGAAAAGCAAATGGACTAGCAGATTCTAGAGTTTACCAGTAGTAGAAATTAAGAAAAAAAGTCACAATGCAGCCCCTACAGATCTGGAATGGGTATAGAAACAGAGAATCATAGCATGTGAAGTTAATTAACATTTTTATTAAAGGGTGTACTAAGCAGCTGAATGGGGTGTTTGTATGCATTGAGGAAATTACAAACTAAAAAAAAAAAAAAATTCAGAACTAGCAAAATATAGCATAGTGGTTTCCAAGGGTACTTACAGATATAACTCTCCTGCATGCAATGCTGGATTTTTAAATCGTATTATGCTTTTGAATTATTAATGTAATACTTTCCAAACAACATTTCCTTTTGTCTTATTATTCAATGGAAATAGTTGTAAGGTGGGAAAAAATAACAACCCACAAAATGCATTTGGGGTTAAAAACTGACAGCCTGGTAGAAGGAAAAAATTTTGTGTCACAAGGCTAAACATTAATAAAGTAAATTAATAAGAACATTCACATTATTGACACTTATCACAAACATGAGTTTAGCTAATGAAAAAATGTGTGTCTCTTCAGATTTGAGAGAAAAGGTTATTCACTTCTACAGCTTTACCAGCCTTAGCACTTAGATTCAAAAATACATGAGAAGAGGGGAAAAAAGCAGTCAAAATAAATTCAGTTTTGGACCAAAATATAAGTGATGCTCAATCTACAATAAAGGCTGGCAAAAAATATGTCAGATATAACCAATATGGCAGTTTTATTTTTTAAGGAAATCTTTCACTCTCCAAAAGGAGAAAGCTACTGTAATCACCATTTCTCAAGGAGAATGTTAACATGATCTCCACCTGTAGTCCCAAAGGCATGAGATCAGACTTGAATGCATTTGAAGCTATGTGGGAACATACAAACTGGGTGCTCTCTAACAGCATATCCTTGCCAAATGAGGAAAGAATACTGTAGATGAAGCTGAAACTCATATTTATTTTGGAAGATGCTGGAAATGAGATTATCCCAAAATGTTTTTGTCAGTTCCCTCAATATTGCCTGGTTTTAAAAATATTTTTAACCAAGTAAATCAATTGAGAATTGTTCTTGTTTACAATCCCTTCATCCATTAATTTTCTATAACTGCTTTATTCTGGATCGAGGTTGCTTAAGGATATCCAACCAGCAAAAAAGCACAAGGCACAAACCACCTCTTTAAAGGAAGACACGCTAAAGTACACACATTTTTGGAGTTGTGAATCAACTTAATGGCATGTGTTTTGAATGTAGGACAAAGCCAAATTCCCAGGAGGAAAAGTACACTTGAAATCCAACTAAAATTGAAAGACAACAACTCTATTGGCAATAATGTGATCCAGGATACCAGTACTGCAGTGATTCTCAACCAATGGGCTGCCACTGGTGGGTCACATATTCCTATTCTTTATAATGGTAGTCAGTCGCTGAGGGTCACAAAGGCACTTACATGTGAAAAAGTGGATTGCGACATCAAGAAAGTTGAGAAATATTGCTTCAAAGCACAAGCAAGTATGCAACTTGCGCAAGGTCACAAAATGAGCGAGTTTCTAGAGAAAATTAAGTTTATTGACTGTTCAATTAACAAAAATATTCAGTTTGGAAAGATATGTAAAAATGGGTGTGCACTTGGGCATTATATAAAAGAAGACAAATGGGAAAAAAATTCAAAAGCATATCAGCAAGAATGAATGAGAAGGTCTACAGGACGGTAGTGAGACCAGCTATGTTATATGGGTTGGAGACGGTGGCACTGACCAGAAAGCAGGAGACAGAGCTGGAGATGGCAGAGTTATAGATGCTAAGATTTGCATTGGGTGTGACGAGGATGGATAGGATTAGAAATGAGGACATTAGAGGGTCAGCTCAGGTTGGACGGTTGGGCGAGATTGCGTTGGTTTGGACATGTGCAGAGGAAAGATGCTGAGTAAGTTGGGAGAAGGGTGCTAAAGATAGAGCTGCCAAGTAAGAGGAAAAGAGGAAGGCCTAAGAGGAGCTTTATGGATGTGGTGAGAGAGGACATGCTGGTGATGGGTGTAACAGAGCAAGATGAAAAGGACAGAAAGATATGGAAAAAGATACGCTGTGGCAACACCTAACAGGAGCACCCGAAAGAAGAAGAAGAATTTCTGCACTGAAAGAAACTCTGAACATTTCTTCTATAGCCATTTTATGACAATGGTAAGTTGTCTTCTAGTTTAGCAAAGGCTTTATAGTAAAAAAGCCTGACAGCTGCTTACTTTCAAATCAATGATTATAAAGTATGGATTGCAAGTCATTATCCATGTATTTTTTCTGAAGACACAGAATATGCTTGTGTAGAAGGCACACAGCAAAGCCTTACCCTAAAACAGCTTGAGAGTTTTTTTCCCACTCCTTTCTGCATCACACTCCAGTCCAGTTGAAGGTGGTAATACACCTTAAGTTGGTTTGTCAACCACCATTAAACAAAAGAAGAAGTTACTTTGACCAGTCTGATCATGCGATGAAAGAATGCTCCCTTTTCAAGCATTAGGTAAAGAGTAATAAATGACGCAGATTGACAACATGTTGTCCTGCATGATTACTAATTAAAGGTTATCAGACTTGTCTTCATAGAGGATACTTTTCTTTCTTTAATTAATTTACGTTTGATTTCAACCGCACTTTCCAATAGTAGTAAGCAAGGTGATCAGTCAGTCAGTCATTTTCAACCTGCTTAGTGCTAAACAGGGTCCCGGGGGTCTGCTGGACCCAAACTCTGGACAGGGCGGCAGGCAAGTTAATCAGCTTAACTTTAATTTTTAATGGTTCTTCCTCTAAACTTTAATATTTAATGATAGGGTTTTGGTAAATAGAGGTCATACTGAAAACAATGTAAACCATCAGCTGAAAAATGAAGCTGGTTAATGATCTAAGACCTGCTTCATCTGTGAAAAGCTGCAGGACAATATGAGGTCTGTCTGTAGAACTACTTGATAATCTCCATAAAGGCAGCCCCAGTCTGACAACTAATTCCAATTTGGCTTCCTTTATACCAACAGGTATACAGTATTTTACATAATTATACCATCTAAAGCACATACAAGTTAAAGAAATTCTGATATGGTTTTGCAAAACCTGTAATATATACAGTATTTAATTGTTTAACTGAAGCTGATATAGTGAAGACTGCACCTTATCAGTTCCGAATGAGTCGACTCCAAGTGTTACAAAGCATTTCTTTAACCTTGTACTGAACCTCAAATTAAAACTTAAAATAGTTAAGTCTCATTTCCATATAAGGCAGAGGTTCATGTTTTTTGGCAGTGGTAACTGAAATGCAAGCTAATTAAAAAGTTCTTAACATGGTATATGAGGATAAGTGGTGGTGGAGGGCAGGCTGAAAAATGTCAAAAGGAGTAACATTTGGCAGTGGACTCAAACTAAGGCACAAATTTAGCCATAATTAACCTTACATTTCACAGATTTACAAAAGCTAACAGGAGTGTTTAATGATTCAGATGTCAGCCTGAAAATTAATCTTTGCATCTAATTGTGTGTATTTGACCTTGCAGGTTATAATACCTTATATTGCTTTAATGTTTTATCCCAGATCTGAATTCTAAATCCAAGCAGTTTCAATCATTTAGGGTCAGAACTTTTCTTAACAAAAACCTCCAGGTCACCTTGCTTTCCATTACTGCATGCAGAGTGATAATATTTGTAATAGCCGCTTCTCATAACCTACTCAGCAACCAGTTGTCCAACAAAAACAGGCAGAGCTGGATTGCTGGCCCTATTAACTCTTAACTACTTTACTAAAAGGACTAACTTTGGTCCTTTCTCTGCTGAAAGTTCATGATCTACTGCACCTTGTTTGGTTTAATAGACACTTAAGAGTAAATGAGTTACTATATGAGGCTTTTAGTTGGATAATGAGAGCAATGATAAAACTTTTTCCAAACATTCCTGTTTTGTGTAAAATCACAAGGGCATCTGAGACTATTCTGGCTTTCGTGAGTGAGAAGCAGGTCATTAAAGGGAGGCACCTTATTGCAAAAGGGCTGCTCAAATGCACTCCTTCAGCCAGTTTGCATCCGACTAAAATATGGTATATTGTGCCCCTTAAATAAAACATTACACTAGTTCTGTAGTTATTATCAGTCCATTACTGTTTATTTTTACATTACTTCCTGGTCATTGTACATAGCTATCTCAAAAAGTGGTTAAAGTAGCTAGCCTAATGATTTGTGAAAAATCCTGAAAACTCGGTGCATGATTTGTATCTTTACTTTTCAGTACTTTTTGCTACCAGGATTATTGTTTTAGCCCAAGCTAAAAAGATGATAAGGAACTGGACATGGACTTGTTTTACTTTTTGGCTCTGAATGTACTTATTGACTGCAGTTATGCAGCATAAAATAAGGCGGTTATGCCACTTCATGGTGCAATAATGTTGTGGCAAATGAGCAAATAAGGGCCTGCACGTGCCAGCCTGAAGCCTGGTACAACAGTCAAGGACCAGTGACCAGAACAATGCTTATGTAAGGCAGAATAATAGGACACAAGCTAGGCATGTACGGTACACATTATCTACAACAGCTGCTTTAAGTTTTTCACCGAGTGTATACAGTAATGTGAGACTGATGATAGTAAAATAATACAAAGCAACGGACAATGATTATCAGGTAAACACACATCAGGTGTAGTATGAGCAGCTGTCAGGCATGTGACCGGAGGATAAAACTGTCCCGGAGTACCAATAATTTTCTACCATTACCAAGACAGAGTAGAGAGTAGAAAAAAAAAATTAAAGACTGTTCAGGATGACTGAGGACCTGGTTTGCTTTTCTTAGCTAAATTTAATTTTTTAAAATGTTAAAACAGCTTTTCACGGATATTAAATGCCTTCATAAATATCCATCTATACATTCGTTTTCCAAACCTGCTTATCCTGAGTAGGGTCACAGGCAAGTTGGAGCCTATTCCAGAAGGTCACAGGAAAGCTGGAGCCTATCCCAGCAAGCATCAAGGCAAGGCGGGAACAATTCCTGGGCATGGCACCTTACACTATGTACGTTCACAGCTATATATCATATTATATTAAAAGAACTGTGATCAGAATCTTTTTATCTGTCACACAGTAAATTGATGCCAGGGTCTATCCTCATAACATCTAATCAGATCATAAACTGTGAAGTTTGAACTGAATGCCATTCCAACCATGGATATGCTCACACACACATATGCTCAGTTTCTTTCAAACCAGGCCAATACAGAATTGCCAATCAGCCTAACACTCACTGCTTTGGAATGCTGGAGAAACATGAAGAAAACCAGAAAAACAGAAAGAATAAGTAAAATGTAGAGTGCACGTTTTCTGCCTTGCAGCTCTTACAGAAATCTGGAATGAACTGTTCTCAGTGTGTAGTTTTCCCTGTGTTTATACACATTGTTTCTGGACGTCTAATTTCTTTGCACAGTTTAAACACCCCTTACCAGCTTGACTTCTATTATGTGTGCATATCCGTGTTACCAGGTCCACAGTTTTTCTGCCCAAATGGGCTATTTTTGATTGGTGCCCGTGAAGAAAAATGTGCTTTGCAGGTTTTTTTTTTTTTTGGAGCAAATTAAAAAAAAAATTAAAAATAACACAGTATTTTGTGTTATTTTTCAAACCTCCTCCTCCGTCTTATTAGCTTTTTTTTCCTCCATCGTGGACACCCTGCTGTTCAATGGTACATTCCTCATTCTATTACTCTCAAGATGGTATGTAACTAATCTATTGCTGTCAATGCCGCCCCACCCACTTTGTCTACACCAGCTATTGGGTTAGTTTTTTATGCCACTACACAATTTTAAGCTGTCCTTGGCCTTTAAATTTGATAAACTCCTTTTAACCCAAGTGCATATCCCTATGAGTGTGTGAATCTGTGATGAACTAGTTTCCCATCCAAAGTGGACTGCTGTGTTGTATTCAGTTCTGGTGAGTAAAGGTCTAGCACCTTATGAACCCTAACACTGTAAACAGGTCTTCAGCAGTTTAAGGATAATAAAGTGCAACATGCAGTACGTGAGGTGGATTTGTCTCTTACGAGGACTGATTTGAAAGGTGCACATGGAAGGATTTTGAGAGTGGAAAACCATTTACATATTTTCCTTTTCTGCTTTCATCCTTGAAGAAAACAAGGTTCCTGAAGACAACACCTCACCACCAGACCTCGTCTCCTAAAATGTTATTCTCCACTCCTGCTTATCATAAAAATTCAATACACAAACAACTCAGTACTGAGCCAGCTGAGGAAATCAGATATTTGTACCTCTAGGCTCTCCTTAAAGCAGCCAACAAATATTCAATGAGGTAGTCAGTGGTGCTCCAACCCTTCTCAGGTGTATTGTGTGCTTTATTGCAACAGTTTAGACATCCATTTATAAAACTCATTTAGTGTAAGTATCCCTGGCAGTGCAAATGTGAGTGTGTGTAAGTATGTGAGTGAGTCGGCCATTGCAAGGCAGATGGGCAAATTTACACTGTCTACCAATATCATGTTTCCTTTGAAAATGGTTCTACAATTGCCTCAAAATACACATTTTATACAAACTGCATCATGTACCAACAATTAAATTTCAACATGAACTATCCCAGCAGCAACAGGTTCAAACCTGGGCAAATAATATCATATATATTGGATAAAGAACAATTGGAAAATAAAATCAGTGATCGGATCCATTGATAATCGTTCCCCAGGACTGGTATGATTAAGAGGCTTTCAGGCTTCATCATACTTTAGAGACATGCTATTGAGAGATTTGTGCTCCAGGTATACATTCTTATCAAATTTTTTTTAAATACTAGGGGGCTTTGTTCCCTGCTCACTTCACTCGCCAACCCCCCCTAGCCTGCGATACGCACCAGCCACTTCGTGTATCTGTCGCTCGCGTATGTGGATTTCACTTTCACCAAACAACAAATCTTTTAATTCTTGCGGAAACGCCTCTTCACTGGGAAGAAACACTACTCTTCCCTGATGGCAGCACGAACTAGACGATCTACAAGTCTCAGACTTAAAGTTTAAATCCGAACAATATATTCGATCTCTTTTCACTGTTCCGTTATTTCACCGAGTAATAATTTCCATTTGTTTGTGCTAATGTGATCTTTTACTATAATTTTTTGAGACTTTCAAATTTTAGTACTTTCCATATCCCTTCCCTGCTCTGCATGTGTACTGCGCCAACGTTTCTGAATTCTTTACGACGTTCTACATTGACATCTACTCTTTCTTTTTTATTTCTGTCACCGGGCGTGGTTAAATCTCTTGGCACAAAGTCTCATCTCGCAGGACGTGAAAGTATCTCTCTGAAAAGGCCACGTCTCGTCCCAGGCTAAAAAGTCTTGTCTCTTCCCAGGATTTTTTTATTATAATAGAGAGATTTAAATGACTAAACAATTTCTGTGATAATTTAAAAGGTATTCTGGTTTCCTCCCAACTTCCAAAGATGTGTGGGTTGGGTTACTGGTGATTCTGTCTTATTATGAGTATATGTCCGTGGAATGCGATTTACTTGGAGCACTATAAGATTGCTTTCTGTCCTACACCTGGAATTCCAGCTCCCTTAAGATCCTCTTTTGAAATAAGCAGTTTCAGAAATAAAAAAGTACAATGTGGCTGTGTGGCACAACACCATAACTTCCATATTTTTCCATGATTTTAAGCTGCTGCATATGTAGCATGCAAGCACTCCCCATTTTGTAGTAGGTCTCTTCTAAAGACTCTGTTTTAGTCCTCAATACAATGAAAGCAAGATTTCTTTCCTCATGTTACCATAAGCTAATCACCAACTGTTCAGCTTCACACACATTTTTGCACTTTTATATTCTTCAGTTGCACACCTCACCACTGCAGTGACAAACCCACAACATCTAAAGAACAGGATATGCGTGCGCCACATTCTTTGAAACTCTGAATTGATGAGAACCAGGCTCCTGTCCCACCGCATAGTCTGACAGGTGTACGGCAAATGATGTGTTACCTCATTGTGATTCCTTTTACACAAAAGCCACGTTGAAAGCAGTATTGCAAGATTAAATAATATGCAGCTTTCGTGTGCCATTTTTAATAGATAGACAGCTTCATTCTTAAAAGAATGGCTGTCAACAGGTTAGGCGGGTTTGGTGGGTGCTGACATTTGTTTTGATTAAGCATTCTACCAAGATTATGGTTGTGAAAAGTGAGAGGTGGAACCAGCTGGCGCAACAAATTCTTTTTTAAATAGCTGTAACACACCCAGGCAAAAGGTTACTAAAGGGAGGCCACCAAGACACACCTCATTCAGAGCAACAAGCAGAAATCTTGCAGTTTAACTATGACTTTTTTCCCCCTTCATTAAGGATTGTAAGCCTACTATTTCAGAGCTGAAAGCACACCAAAACGAAAAGGAACATTCGTCCACAAGCATCCAGACGAAATGCAGACAACCCAGAGAAACCAAGTGAAGAACGCAATGTTTATAAAAATACAAATCACAGTGCACTTTGCTTTTGGCTGTGAAATTAAACACACCTACATTCAAACAAAGCAAAAGAAGCTTTGTGAATAATGGTGACTAAAATGGCTTAGAAACAGATAGCCTAAGTGTTATGTTTCCACCTTGGGAGTAGTCTAATGAAAAAAAAAAAAAAAGCTAAAAGGTCCACTTCAAAGCTGCTAATTTAACTTTAAGTTTTGTCGTAGTGTTTAAAGCTTTTTTGTTTTTATAAACATCACAACCGATTTTTCATAAACAACTAAAGAAAGTGCCTCCTATAAAGCCTCCAACGGCAGGGGAGGAAATACTGGCAAGCAGTTTCTGTCACTCTTAGCTTTTCGTCAAGCCTAAATGTTTCCCATGGGCTTTACAGGGGTTCACATCATTCCTTCCATAGGACTGCAGAACTGTAGTTCCTCAAAACAGCACAGGCACAAATGGTTTGGTGCTCAGTGAAGTTAGCTATTTTTTCCAAGACTAATTTATTTTGCACCCTGTCAAAACAGAATGAACTTTTCATTTGATGTTAATGTTATAAATCTCTGTCCATCAGTCTATTTACTAATCCCAGTCAACCAAATTTTAGGACTATGAGGAGCCAAAGCCTACCATGGAAAGACTGGGGACAAAGCTGGACAGGATGCTTTACATTCAAATCTATAAAGTAAACACAGCTTGATACAAATTGATTAAATGAGCCCCTATTACCCATAAGCATGTGTTAGCTTTTGTGTTTGTTTGAAAATAAAAAAAATCATTTAATCTTTAAAACGTAAAGTACTTTCATAATAGGCACAAATACAAAATCCATGCATCAGTTTTCTAAGCCCACTTATTCAAATACTAATGTGCAGTGAGATGATGAGTTAGACCTCTTATAGCATTACAAGACATTGAAAGATTAATTCACGCTTTTGTTTTTTAAGTCCGCTAGATTACTGTAATGTGCTTCTAACAGAACCAGCTAAGAAAGACATCAATTGGTTATAGTTAGTGCAGAATACAGCAGCAAGAATCTTAACTAGAAAAAGAAAATCTGAGCACATCTCACCAGATTCAGCATTGTTACATTAGTTACCCATATACTTTAGAATTAACTTTAAAATAGTACTAATAGTGTGGAAAGCCTTCATATATTTTGTAATGCCTGTACCCCTACACTCCAAATTGTAACCTTAGACCTTCTAATGGTGGTCTGCTTATAATTCCAAGAGCCAAACTTAAAGGAAGTGGTGAGGCAGACTTTTGCTGTTATGCACCTAAAATCTGGAATACTTTACCAATACAGATATGCTAGGCTAATACTGTGGAATATTTTAGAACACTTAACTTTTTTAATTTGCCATTTTCATAGCTACATTTTAGTTGTATTCTTAATAGACTACAGAAGTATCAAATTATCATACTGTTCAGTGGTCTCCACTCTTTACTAAATTTCTACTTTTCTGGGTTTTTTTTTCAGTTTTTCTGTGGACCACCACTTGATCAAGGCTCTGTGATGCTGGAATGAAGGTGGATGCCCAAGCACTCAACGAGACTCACAGCACGGAATTCTCTCAGATGAAGCATGGAAACAATAAGGAATGATTTAAGAACGTTTATGTTAGGTAGAATGCCCAGTGGGGCTGGGTGGACTTTAGGCCTTGAAACCCCTGCAGATTGTTTTTTTTTTCCCTCCAGTTTAACTGGAGTTCTTTTAGTTTTTTCTATCCTCCCAGCCATCCGACCTATTCACCAGAGTCAACTTTAGAGACTTATATCATGATTAGCAGGTCCCCCCTGCTCGCTTTGCTTGCCAAGCCCCAGGCCTGCGCTACATGCCAGCCACTTTGTGTCTCTGTGAAGAGAGGGGCTAAACACACCCCAAGGAGACGCAGTCACTCCTCCAAAACCTGCTCTTAAATGGTGATACAATGGGAAACAAATGCATTTTTTTTAACCTCCTCTTTGCTCAATCAGCTGCTGGCTTGCTGCTGCTGCTGTGCTACGTGATCTGCATCTCACACTGCACTTCAAACATTTAAAAGCCTGTACAGCAGCTGTCCTACTCTTTGTCTTTTATTTTCGGCCCCGGGCGTGGTTAAATCTTTTGGCACAAAGTCTCATCTCACAGGATGCAAGTTCTTGATATTTTTTAGTTTATAATTTCAAAACGAAATAAGAATCAAAACAACATCACATTAAAGTTTGATAAATTCTGAAAAAAATGATACCAAACATATATATGTAGGTTTTAAAATACGCCTGATTTAAAGCGTGAGAAAAAACGTGACATAAAAACATCACATAAAATCTTTGCACAAAATCGTTGCACTTTTAGGCTTAGGATTTTATATTATATATATATATATATATATATATATATATATATATATATATATATATATAGTAGATATTGTATATAAGGATGCTACCTTCTACTAATTATATATCTGTTTTATAAGATCGTATAGATTTATCTATTTTTTTCTTTGTTACTTATTTATTAATATTCATACCTAAGCTTATTTGGTTTTTTTTCTTGTAACTTTCTCTTTGGCATGTTCTAAAGCACTTCGAGCTACATTGTTTGTATGAAAATTTGTTATAAAAAAAAATGTTGTTGTTGATACCTGTTCCAGTAGATTTAGATATAAGGCAAGAACCAACTGTCATCAGAACACCAACCGTTGCATGGCATACTCACATATAAACCCATGTCGACTGATATTGAGACAACTCAGGATCGCCTATCACACACGGATTAGGATTGTTAGAGGAAACAGGAATTCTCTGAGAGGACCTACACAGACACAGGTTGAACAAACCTGCAAATTCCACATAGTCAGTGGTCAGTCCATGACTGAACTCAGGGCCCTGAAGATGTAATGCAACACCAGAAATGCCCTGCAGATGTAATGTAACACAAGTAACCATTATGCACCTCAAGGAATTACAGACACAAAATTTAAAGACGTTATGGGAAGCAAATGCAACTTCCTGATACAGCCGCATTGAGCTCCTAATATAAATTACTGGCAAGCATGTCAGTACATCAGTTAAATTGAAGATCAATTTTAAATTTAGTGTAAATGTGCAGAGTATAAAGAAACTATTACTTGTATGCCAGGCAACATGCAGCACATCACCTGTCAAGCCACATAGTGATAACTAGAGCCACTGAAGGGTAGCTTATTACTGAAGTACAAAAGACATGAATACAATTTGTTATAAGCAATTAAAACAGCTCATTTACGATTGCTCCGACATCAAAATCTATAGGAAAATGCAGATTACAATAGCTCACAAGTTTGGATTCTACCGTTTGCTCAAATTGTGACTATGATCAAATGCTTGTGCCATCAGTATGAATGGGCTCTGCCCACTGTTGTGTTTGGCATGAGAGATCTTGAACTACAGTTCGATTCTGCTCACATGTGAAGTGAGATATCCTGCCAATGTCCCAGTTTCTGCAGCATGTGAACTAATTAAAAACCATATAATGAAATGCACAGCATTAAAAACAGTGGAAAAGTGCCTAATTAATATCCGTCCATTACTTTCCAAGCCTGCTTAATTTGGTTTTAGAGATCCAGGTGGCCATGTCTTACTTAATTTGACTATCAGTTACAGAATGCGCCCAAACACCATTGCACCAATGCAACTTAGAAACAAATTTGGCAGCATGACAGTAAACTGGCAAAGGTTTACAAAAAATTGAAGAACAAATCATCATCCCCTCTGAACTGCATTTTCAGAAACCAATGCATTATATACAGTCATATGAAAAAGTTTGGGAACCCCTCTCTGCCGGCATAATAATTTACTCTACTCTCAACAAAAAAGATAACAGTGGTATGTCTTTCATTGCCTAGGAACCTCTGAGTACAGGGTGTTTTCCAAACAAAGATTTTTAGTGAAGCAGTGTTTAGTTGTATGATATTAAATCAAATGTGAAAAACTGGCTGTGCACATATGTGGGTCCCCTTGTAATTTTGCTGATTTGAATGCCTGTCACTGCTCAATGCTGATTACTTGCAACACCAAATTGGTTGGATTAGCTCATTACGCCTTGAACTTCATAGACAGGTGTGTCCAATCATGAGATATAAAAGGTATTTAAGGTGGTCAATTGCAAGTTGTGCTTCCTTCCCTTTGACTCTCCTCTTGAAGAGTGACAGCATGGGATCCTCAAAGCAACTCTCAAAAGATCTGAAAACAAAGATTGTTCAGTCTCATGGTTTAGGGGAAGGCTACAAAAAACTCAGAGGTTTAAACTGTCAGTTTCAACTGTAAGGAATGGAATCAGGAAATGGAAGGCCACATGCACAGTTGCTGTTAAACACAGCAGGTCTGGCAGGCCAAGAAAAATACAGGAGCGGCATATGCGCAGTATTGTGAGAATGATTACAAACAACCC
Source organism: Erpetoichthys calabaricus (assembly GCF_900747795.2). NCBI lineage: Eukaryota > Metazoa > Chordata > Cladistia > Polypteriformes > Polypteridae > Erpetoichthys > Erpetoichthys calabaricus. Next base: position 227,302,416 of record NC_041398.2, on the reverse strand, counting down.
ACAGATCACCTCCAAAGACCTGCAAGAACATCTTGCTGCAGATGGTGTATCTGTACATTGTTGTACAATTCGGCGCAATTTGCACAAAGAACATCTGTATGGCAGGGTGATGAGAAAGAAGCCCATTCTGCACTCACTCCACAAACAGAGTCGCTTGTTCTATGCAAATGCTCATTTGGACAAGCCAGATTCATTTTGGAACAAAGTGCTTTGGATTGATGAGACAAAAATTGAGTTATTTGGTCATAACAAAAAGTGCTTTGCATAGCAGAAGAAGTACACTGCATTCCAAGAAAAGCACCTGCTACCTACTGTCAAATTTGGTGGAGGTTCCATCATGCTGTGGGGCTGTGTGGCTAGTTCAGGGACTGGGGCCCTTGTTAAAGTCAAGGGTCAGATGAATTCAACCCAATATCAACAAATTATTCAGGATAATGTTCACGCATCAGTCCCAAAGCTGAAGTTACGCAGGGGTTGGATATTCCAACAAGACAATGACCCAAAACACAGTTTAAAATCTACAAAGGCATTCATGCAGAGGAAAAAGTACAATGTTCTGGAATGGCCGTCACAGTCCTCTGACTTGAATATCATCGAAAATCTATGGGATGATTTGAAGCAGGCTGTCCATGCTCGGCAGCCATCAAATTGAACTGAACTAGAGAGATATTGTATGGAAGAATGGTCAAAAATACCTCCATCCACAATCCAGACACTCAAAGGCTATAGGAGGCGTCTAGAGGCTGTTATATTTGCAAAAGGAGGCTCAACTAAGTATGGATGTAATATCTCTGTTGGGGTGCCCAAATTTATGCACCTGTCTAATTTTGTTATGATGCATATTGCATTTTTTCTGTTAATCCAATAAACTTAATATCACTGCTGAAATACTACTGTTTCCATAAGGCATGTCATATATTAAAAGGAAGTTGCTACTTTGAAAGCTCAGCCAATGATAAACAAAAATCCAAAGAATTAAGAGGGGTTCCCAAACTTTTTCATATGACTGTATGCATATGACAAGAGCATATTTAAACTTTTTTTCAAAATGAAAAATAAAAATCACCAGAAACTACATGCAGTTGCTGACAACCGCAGCCTTATCTGAACAAATAAAGCAGAAAACAATTCAAAGACCATCTATTATTTGTTATTCTTTTTGTGCTATGGGAATTTTCAGTGCTAAAGTGATATAGCCCCAAATGAAAACAGGCAATTATCATCATAGCTTTTTTAAGTGACCCTCAGTTATTATTAAATTATTAGAATGCTTTAGCAATATGGTTCAAATTAACATTTTCCAAAACTGCAAACTGCCTGATTATACAGAGGGGAGCCTTAGGGTATTGTCGTAACAAAGAAAAAATAAACAGTAGCCATCAAGTAAAATATATGGCAGTCTATACCATGCTTTTCATCACTAATTAATCAAAGAACAGAAGTAACTGTCATAAACTAAAACCATCGTTACAGTTTTTCCACCCTTATTGTCTACAAGTAATGGGATGGCAAATAAATAAATAAATAACTCCCTGTATTCTATATTTAACATAATATTTATCCTAAGGACAGGTTCAACCTTAGCAGAGAGTATCCAGGGAAAAGCCATCTGGTTTGCGGACTTAAAATGAAAATTGATTGCAGCAACTTGGAAACTGATACAAAAAAAGAATTAACTGCATGTAGTCCAGAATTATGTCATATATTCTGAAGACTATACCAGATCACAGAAAGGTTACACTTCAGATTTGACTTCAGAGGCAAGAATTAGGCCAATGTGGTATAAAATGAACATTTAAATTCAAACTTTACACTTTTGTTTCTGGTCACAAATGTAAGAACCATGAATCTTTGCCTGAATGAGATGTTAACTCCACTGCACAGCACATTGAGACCGTGCCAGTTTAAGCATACAAACAGACCTGACAGAATATGAGGAAACCAGATTTGGAAAAGGAGAACATTTGTAAGAACCAATTCATCAACAGAAATTCTTGTCTTTAAATCTAAACCAAGTGAAATTCTATGAGCTATGTTCATGATACATGTCAGCGGCTGAACATAAGAAAATATTTAAAAACCAACAAATATGAAATCTAATTAGAAATAAAAAGCATCACGGGTTCAAAGCTCATATTTCCAAAAGACAGACAACTGAAAATTGCAGAGTATTACAAAAAAACATGGTGTTACCCAGGAGACAAAAGTACTCATACAATACAGAGATGACCTCTGAGCTTCTAGGGCAGGAATCGTACACTGCAGGATTAAAAGACCTCACAGGCAGACACAGTGTCAAAGGCCAAAATTCATCACTTAGCCTCTTAAGCTCGTCCACAAAATAAAACAAAAAATGGAATAAAAACAAACAAACAAAAAAAATGATTTGCATCTACTGCAATTTGAAAACTATAGGAAGTGACTTGCCCACCTTTCTACTGGATCTAAAACAAAGACCACTGGAAGCAGTTTTGGATGCCTTTAGGAATAAAAAAAAACAAATGACAGCAGCAGAGAACCATTTGATAAAAAAAAATAAGTACGTGTTTATGATAGTGATGCCATCATATGAAAATATGTGTTTACTCAGCTTACAAAATACATAATATCTTGTGTTTCTGCAACAAGCTGCAACCCCTAATGACATGACCTTAACAGAGAAACAGTCTGAGCTTTGGGACTTTTAAGGTACACCAAAGAAAAAAGGTACTCTGTAAGAATTAAATAGGACAAAATCCTAACCTACACTTGCAGATCCATCATTTATTAGCCGACAGTGTAGTGTAATTACTATTTAAAGTAAAAGCTTTCACTTGATCTTTCTCAGTGAAATGGGTGCCCTTTTCTGATATCCATTTGACTTAGGGAGTAAATCTGTAACAGGAATAATAAGGCTAGACTCAATACTTCACTTCAAAACATTTTGTGTTTTATTTTTAATGTGAGTAAACCATTCATCCCAAATCATATCCATACTACATAATAAGATACTCAGCTACTATACTTCTCGATTCAGTTTCTATCATAGTCAGTTCTTGTTTATAAGATTACATTAGCCATCTTAGGTACTTCCCATATTACCAAAACTACCACCACACAAAATTTACATCCTTAGTCACGTTTCTTTGTCTAAGTTTACAACTTATCTTATCATTGCTCAAAGTGATTGCATTACAATTTGACATAAGCAAAAATAAATCATAAGAGAAAAATGCTGCATTATTTTGGGTTAAAAATAAGCATCTTACCTGCAAAGCTTATTTTTATAATTTACTATTTATCACTTAATTCCCAGCTTAACTATCTGCTTTAGGTTTTAATCATCTTCCCTTCAAACCTATGCAATGTATCTCCTTCTGCAAAACTATGAAAAGTGTGAACTAGTTCACAATGCTGCTGCTGCTAGAGCAGTGACTCTAACAAACACTGTGATCATATAACTGTCTTATCTACACTGACTTAAACTCTCCGACAGGCTTAATATATTGTATAAAGTTATAATCTCAAACATTGTGGATTACTATGTTTGAATACACAATTTCCTCCCATCAATATCAAAAATACTCAACTTTCAGCAGATCTATCCATGGGATTCCATCTGTCTTAATTACTACAGTTGTTCTTGCATTTACTGCTTTACATGGTCTCGCCTTAACATCCCATTGACAGATTTGTCTGTATACTATCTCACACTCTTGATAATCTAAACTCGGCAAGAAGGATATGGGGACACGGTTGGAAACTAGTCATGGGCCGACTTTGCACAAATGTTAGAAAGCTTTTCTTCTTGCAAAGGACAAAAGACACATGGAATAAATGATCAAGTAGTGACAGAGGGCAGGTCTTTAAGGATCTCAGATCTTGGCTTAATGTTATTTTAGTGAATAAGATGGACAAGCTTTTTGGGCCGAACTGCATGTTCTCATCAAAATTTTTCTAATCTTAACTTCTGCTCAGTCAGTTGTTTTTTAGCATTGTATTTTATTGTATTGCAATTTTGGTTTAGAAATTAAGTAAAAAAGTGAGTGGGAGGATTGTAAAGTACCTGATGTGTAATTTGCTCAACAAAAACATTCAACTGATTGTTTTGGATAAACACATCAGGTATTGTCATAATCAGGGAATGAAAAAATACAAATCAAGGACTCTGAATGCAGATAACTAGCAGGTTTACATCATTTATTTAGTTATTATATGAAATATTTATTTTACATACCACCATAAGAGGTCAAAAATCATTTATGCACTACCATAAGAGGCCAAGAAATCCTTATAATTTTGTATATGAAATTTATACTTTTTAAATATCACAATCTTTTACAGAGATGGTACCAATATGATAATTATTTACTATAATTTATTTACTTATTACTATAATTCTTGAAACTTGCAAGTTTAAACTGGTAAAATAGTGTATGAAAATGTTATTTTTCTAGAAGAATCCAAATCAAAAGACACCTTATTGGATACGTGAAGCCTGGAATATGAGCCAGCAAAGACAAAAAAAAAACCCACGTGAAAGTGACACGTAGCCAATCTAGAAAGTGAACAGCTCTCTGAATTATGTATCTGGAAAAAGGACAACACAAAAAAAAAAAATCTCATTTCTGGAAGGTTTCCAATACCTAAGAATTATGATGAAAAAAAACTCATCGGGGAGTTCCCTATTGTAGGAACCAAAGAGATAAAAAAACAAAAACCTCACACACCCCCTGTGGCAAAGCTGAAGGGTGCCTGTTACTAATGTGTAGTATAATGTCAGTTGCAATGCTTTGTTTGAACTGATGAAAGAAATAAAAAAGGCAGACAGCTTTTGTCTTTTAGACTAACCGGCACTAAATCACAAAACGAGACGAACATAAGCAAGCCCCTCTGATTTCCATTGACATTCAACTGAGTGGTGGATTTTGTGGTTTTCATTTTCTTGTCACAAAAAGTCTCTCTATGTAAAGTGTGTAGCCACAGAAATGCTCAGAGCTCCCATTAATGCCGAGAAATTATCAGTTTCCAGCAGGTCCCCTGGGAAAACAAAAATAACACACTGACCTAAAAACACTAGGCCTGTGTTTCACTTTAACTTTTGCCTATATGGTAAAGTGAGATGAATTCAAAACATAACATTCTCCCTCCTCCTCCAGGGAAAACATTAGCACACAAATGTCCTCATTACTGTTTAAAATAGGACTGTTCCTGACCTACTGATGTGACATAAAATTTTAATGTGAATCAAACATTAGTTTTCAGAGTATTACAGTTAATACACCTTATATTCCAAGAACTAATTAAAATATAGAGTACATGTGACTGCTCAAGTTTTGCAAATGCGACGGTATCCTCCATAACTTTTGGGGAAAAAACACATTTTTTTCCTTGATCTCAAGGAACCGTTTAAAAATGCAAATCTAACAATTCAGACATGCTTAAAGTAAAGTACACACTGCAGACTTTAACTTATAGGGATTTGCATACATTTTGATATTACGAAAAAATTACAACACTTTTTATACACGGTCCCCCAATTTCAGGGTACCATAATGTTTGGGACAATTGGCTTCATTAGTGCACCCTTTTGTAGTCTGTAGTTGCCATTGTTCAACATGAGGACAAGAGCTGTACCAATGAAAGTCAAAGAAGCCATTATGAGGTTGAAAAACAAGAATAAAACCATTAGAGACATCTGTAAAACCTTAGGATTACCTAAATCAACTGTCCGGAATATCATTAAGAAGAAAAAAACGCACCGGTGAGCTCAGTAATCAGGGGCTGTTAGGCCAAGGAAGACCTCCACTGCTAATGACAGAAGAATCCTCACTATGGTGAAGAAAAAGCCCCAAACTCCTGTCCGAAAGATCAGAAAAAGTCTTCAGGACACAGATGTGTGTGTATGTGTGTGTGTGTGTGTGTGTAAGTGATGACTATCTGCAGAAGAAATACAGAGGCCACACTGCAAGATGCAAACCACTAGTTTGCCAAAAAAACCAAAAAAAAAAACAAAGGATGGCGAGATTACAGTTTGTGAAAAGGGACTAAAAAGAGCCTGCAGAATTCTGGAAAAAAGTCGTACAGACAGAGGAGACAAAGATGAACCTGAATCAGGGTGATGGCAACAGCAAAATGTGGAGATGAAAAGAAACTGCCCAAAATAGAAAGCATACCACCTCATCTGTTGAAATTGGTGGTTGGGGGTGTTATGGCTTGGGCATGTATGGCCTCCATGGGTCCTGGCAAACTTCTCTTCACTGATGATGGAACAGCTGATGGCAGTGGTACAATAAACATCTTATCTGTTCAAGATCCAGTAAATGCCTCCAAACTACAACATAATGATCCCAATTGTGCTGCTAAGGCAAAACAGGAGTTTGTCAGAGTTAAAAAGAAAATGTAAAATTCCTAAATGGCTAAATAAGTCACCTGACTGAAATCCAATTGAGTAGGCTTTCTATATACCGAAGAGAAAATGTAAGGGGGCAAGCCCCCCGAAACAAGCAGGTGCTGAAGATGGCTGCTTTGGACGCTTGGCACACCATCAGCCCCTGGTCATGTCTATGAATCGCAGACTTCAAGTAGTCATTGAATGCAAGGGATATGCGACAAAGTACTAAATACGACGGTTTTTAATAGACCTGCCATTGCTATTGTATGTCCCACACATTATGCTGCGTTGAAATAGGAGGACAATATCTAAAAAGTGTTGTCTTTGCTACATGGTGTGGCCAAAATATAAAAAAATGTGTCTTAGTCCCAAACATTATGGAGGTCACTATATATGTAAATAAATTATTGATGCTAAATATCAGTTTAATCCCAGAGTAGGTGTTAACTCTGGGTTAGGTGCAAGTCTGACGTTTAACAAAAACTGCACCTGCAATGCCCAGTTTGCAACAAAGAACAAATGAACCCAAACAACTTGTGATTCCAAACTGGCCTGTGTAAAGTGTGGGTCTGTGAATGACTGACCCCTGAGATGGACTGTTTGCTACTTTGCACCCAGCTGTGCCAAGATAGAATGTGACCCCTGGTGCCCCTGATTTGGGTCAATTTGATTTGAGAACAGTGAAACAAATATTTCACAAGAGTTGTAACATTTCAATGGGAACCTTAAAACATTGATTGTTGAGAAAAACAAATATGCTTCTCTTGACACAACCATATGAAAATTAGCCTAAAAACCCGTGACATCTCAGAGAGAAAAAGAGTATTATTTCTATCTTTTCACATTTTTATGACTAATAATTAAAAAAATTACACTGTGAACACAAAAAGAAAAAAAAAAAACCACCTTTGAAAATATGCCAAGCAATGTGTCGTTCCAGATACTTAACTCAACCACTTCAAATAATCTTGGCACACTGGGAGAGGCTCACTTAAATTACACAAAAGGTCATTTAAATGACCATGTTTGTGACTCACTTGGCCTGTTGTGAATACAGCGTCACATTCCAGCTTTCAGGAAGTACAGTAGTAATGCTAAAGGTTGGTTTAATTGCTCAGGAAAAAAGGGATATAGCTTTAATATTGTGTTATATAATTGGGTCATAATGTCCCGCACTGTTTCCTTATTTCATTCAAAAATCTTTAAGCGGTTGAATATTCAAACTTTGCTACTTAAGCATAACAGCACAGTAGACAATGTTCACTACTTTGATCCGACTTCATAGGTTTTGCCTACTCCCTTAGATGTAGTCTGATGTTTTGGTTCTTCACTTATCAAATGACAACATTCTTGCTCTTACAAATATCATCATGACATTGACCTTTGCGCGGAACTTGCAGTTAAAGCAGTCCATTACTTGTTATCTAGGAAAGCATGGCAAAAAACATGGAATAGTAAGCTTTATACAACAAGCAGCAGACATCTTTATCTGGGAACGTCACAACATGGAAACACATTATTCCCCTATAATGGCTGACACAAAGCAAGTAAAATTACAAATCAATTGCAGTATTCAAAGAAACCAAAAGTAAAAAATTAAAAACGAAATACTACGAGGGAATGAACTGAAGTAAAATACAGAAAAAAATAACAATGAGTATCTAATTGTTTACAGGTCAAACGAGTGTTTCTTATAAATGACAGGCCAGCTATAATGCTTGTCTCTCATTTTAGACAGACAGACAGGTAGATATGAAAGGCACTATATGACACACAGACAGACTGAAAACTTAAATTTGTCCCCAAGGGTTTAATCAAAATGCCCACAAAATCTCTCTTCAAATATGCAAATGTCTTGACAAACCTGGCCACATTAAGATGTCCCTCAAAAGTTTTGTCTTTTTAATTAATGGACAACCTTTAAGAAGACCCATGATAAACTTATTTTCTTTTCATGCCATGGATTTATATATTCATTGAGTGACACTGTGACTCGAGTTTTTTTTTACTGCTGCTTCATATCGTCAGCGACAGGGTATAGACCTCAATCTGGTCATTTCCTCTCTGTAGTTTGCAGGTTGTCCCCTATTTCTGCATGTTGCGAAGTAAAGCTTAACGTGGTAGTAACAGCACCAAATCCTGGCCAAGAAGCACAGCCACAGTCACACAATCATAAAAGGAGCAATTGAGACACCAGTAGGCCTGACAGTACGGATTTCACTTGTGGAATGAAGCCAGAGGAGACATATGCCTACACAGGAAGAATATACAAACTACAAAACAAGTCTCTCAGCTTAAAAATCACAAATGGGGTCCAGTCACTTTTAAATGTCAACTTTACTTGCTGAGCCACAGTGCAGACCTTTAATCTTTAAAACATGTAAATATAACAACACGTATAATGACGCCACACCTTACACTTATGTCAAGGGTGTCTTGGTGACTCTTGTGTCTACAACAAGGAATTGCTTGGGAACTTTAGTACTAGCAAAGTTATAAATGGTCAGTTTGGAATGAAATAAAAATATACTCAAACATCTTCCATCACAAAGTGCCAGCAATCGTACATATTTGTGACAGCTTAATAATTTCACAATTCCAGCTTTTAATATTTAATATATAAACACTTGAAATATTACCGTACATTAAGATCCCGTCTGTTCTAAATAAGCATGTGCCACTTAAACACACTGGATCTGAGCCGGTAAATATATCCAAGCCAAAAAAGATTATTTTTATTATTAGAGAGACAGTTTAGCATCAGAATAGTAATGAACTACATACATATATTAAAGAAAAAGTTTAACCGAGATATTATTTATTGAATGTTGTTTAACCATCATTTCAGTTTTGTTTAGTCACCCATGTTTAAACCTGGTCTTATTGTTTAGACTACAGTGTATATTTAATTTTGCTCACATTTTACTCAAGTCATTTACATTAGAGTTAAAACAAACATGACTAAGAACTAATGAGTTATGTCACCAAAGTACCTTTTCTTTAACTTAAAATCTAGTTATCACTTTACACATTTAATTTTATTTTATTTTTTTTTTTTTCAAACAAAGGTTTTCATTTAATCTGAAATGATAGGGTAACATTACGGCAGACATGAAAGCACAGAGTCAGAACTGTTGCCTCAAAACTTCAGCGACCTTCATTTAGTTCTGTCCTATTCGTTGTCAGCGTGTTTATCTGTTTCCTGCTACATTCCAAAGATGCACATGTCACTTTAGCTGGTAACTCTGCATTAAAGGGTGAGCATATGTGTGTTCTGTCGTGGAATGGTCTACCATGGAATGGTGTCCCATCTTGGATCCATTTTCTCCCTAAGTGTACAAAGATGCTGAAATGTGGTTCTTCTTTTTACAACCTTACAATAGAAAAAACTGAATTCAAAAAATGAATGGATAGAAAATAACACCATGCAGTCGTTATTTAGTGTTAAACGATTGTTAGACAAAACCACAGATTTGTGCCATGAATTGTGGCACTGCTATTGAGTCCTTGAGCAAGTGTGAAATATTCTGCTTAGCTACATAACTAAATATTAAGTGACTAGAGATAAAGTAATTTGGTTCAAAAAGTTTAATCAGATAAAGGAAATGTTTACAATTGGTTTACATCTTATTTGACTGTTAGAACTGAGGATGTTGCCCTTGGCAGCGCAAAATCTCACACCCATAATGTTACCTGTGGTGTTCCACAGGGTTCTGTGTTGGGCCCCATCCTTGTCATCATTTACATGCTCCCCCTTGGAAGTGTCATTAGCAGACATGGTCTATCTTTCCATTGCTATGCAGATGACACTCAGCTTTATCTTAGGACTACCCCCACCTCCTCCACTGCTCCTCTGTCAACATCTACACTGACTATTTGTTTGGAGGAAATAGAGGCATGGATGAGGCTTAATTTCCTTCAGCTGAACAGATCTAAAACAGAAGCCATTTTAGTTGGCACACCACACCATCTTCGTTCTTCTACCATCACCAGTATCACTTTCTCTGGTCAAAACATTCCTCTTTCTACATTTGTTACCAATTTGGGTGTTAAAATGGACTCTCAACTCACTTTTGACACCCACATTAAACATCTCTGTAGGTCATCTTTTTACCATCTCAGGAACATTGCTAAACTTCATCCAACCCTTATCCTGGCAGATGCAGAGAGGCTTGTCCATGCCTTTGTCTCGTCCAGGCTGGATTACTGTAATGCATTCCTATTGGGATTCCTGGCAAGAGTATCCAGAGACTCCTGTACATTCAGAACAGTGCTTCCAGGATCCTGATGAGGGTGCGAAAACATAGCCACATCACTCCTATCTTGAAAACCCTTCACTGGCTCCCTGTACCAGGTAGAATAGAGTACAAGGTTTCCCTCCTTACCCATCAGTGCATCTATGGATCTGCTCCCCTGTATTTACAAGAACTCCTTATCCCTCACACCTCCTTACGCATCCTCTGTTCTGTGCATACTAACACTCTTCAAGTTCCCAGAACTAAGCTTAGCAGTATGGGTGATAGGGCCTTTTCCTTGGTGGCGCAGAGGCTGTGGAATTCTCTGACTACCTGAGAGCCCCACAGTCGACTGATGTTTTTAAATGAAACCTAAAAACCTATCTTTTTAGAAAGACATTTTGTTAAATTATTTTTATAGATTATTTTGTTTATTTACTCTTATTTTGTAGCACTTTGAGATTGTTAAATATAAAGCGCAATATAAATAAAATTTATTATTATTATTATTAAAGGCACATGTAAGTTTTCAAATGTCAGTCTCTAAGGATTTTCATCTACCACAAAGCTAAATGAACGTGCTTAAGAATAAGGTAAATCTCAGAGATCATAAAGCGCAAAACAATATTTGTAATATCAAATTAAAAATATTTAACATAAAAAGGTATAATTCTACCATATCTTATATATAAACATCTACACGTGGAAGTGTGTGTGTGTGTGTGTGTCTGTCCGGCCCGGAAGTGAGAGGTGGAGTCGGGGTAAGGGCTCCACCTCCGAGGATACACAAGCGAGGCCAGCATGTCGGCAAAGCAAAACCTCTAGAGAAAGAGAAACTCGCTTAATGGCTAATACAGGAGCGAGGCGAGCACATCGGCAAAACGGTATCCCTTTAACTTCTCCTCCCGCCAGCGGCAAGCACGCCGGCAAAAGGAAACCTCCAAAGAAAGACAGTCACTTAGCCGCTAATGCACAAGCAATGCGAGCACGTCGGCAACACACAACCTCCTAGGAGAGAGATGCCCAGAGTAGTTCCTTTCAATTACCTGACATCTCTACATTTCAATTTTTGTTTTCTGACGATTTCAATAGTTTCTAGGACCCCGTGCTTTTTACAGCACAGGCTTACACAGCTAGTAAAGAATAAATAACATCTTTTATTGGAAGGGATTTGACAGAACTCATATGAATGTTAGATTAACACATGTGGAAAGAACACCATAGCTGTCCTATGAGCACTAAGAAAAATTGCCTCTGACTAGAGATGATTTTCCTGAAAGCATTACACATTGGAAATGCTTAGCAAAAGCATAATCTCACTGTCATGTCATCTATTTTAGGATGTGGAAGCTGAAGCCTCGACAGCACTTGTGGCAAGGCAGAGAACAGCCCTAGTCAGGGAACTTGTCCATGGCCTAACTGGCACATCTTTAGGGTAGGTTGGAGGAAACACACCTGGAGGAAAACCTGAGAAGACACAGGGCGTTCATCCAAAAACCACATGGTGAGTGGGTGCAGGATTCATCCAAAAACCACATGGTGAGTGCGTGCAGGATTTGAACCCACTGCACTGTTTACTGCGTCATCATGCCACCCGGCTTAACAAAACAGAATCTTACATGAAAACTAACTATGATCTGACAATAATATTGATATAAATACTTCTGTTATTTGTTGTTGTGTCACACAACCGATTGCCCACTCCAATATAGCACCTCCACATGTCCTCTTCATATGTGTGCTTTCAAGCTAAGTTGTTCACGCAGCCATCACTTGTAATCTGTTTGACTAGCACAAAGTTTCACAGAAAATGCAAGATCTCATTGGAGATTTGTCATATAGAGTGGACATAGGGAGTCCTTCAATGCATGATGGTGTAGTGGATATGGCTCTGAACTTTGGACTTCAGATCCTGAGGCTCGGGGTTTAAATCCTGCGTCTGACACTGTGTGACCATGAGTACATCACTTCACCTGCCTGTGCTCCAAATGGAAAAACAAAAGAAATCTAGCCAATTGTATCTCAAATGGTGTACGTGGCCTTGGTTAATGGTGTCAGCCATCATCAACAATGATGAAACCATTGGCTCTATAACTTTACAGGGCTACTAAACATACAATATAAACATTCCCTACAGCCTAGGTAATCTTTTTAAATTCCTGACCCATATAGTCAAAGTAAAATTTGTCTACATTCATTGCTTTGGGTATTTTCCATGAAGACCTTTAAACTAGACTGCTTGTGGGGCATTAATACATGCCAAAGAAAGACAAATGCTATTAAATAAAAGTTAGGCCAAGAGTGAATCTAACAATGTGGCTATTAACATGTCTATTCTTTAAACACAAAACCATCAAAAACGAAATACCAGTGTTGTCTAGAGATTATGAGTAATAGACTCTGGCCTTAAAAAGACAAAAAGAAGGAAGTTGTGAACTGGTTTGAAAGAAAGAAAGAAAGAAAGAAAGAAAGAAAGAAAGAAAGAAAGAAAGAAAGAAAGAAAGAAAATCTGTACCACCTCAGATTAAGTTATTAAGATACACATTTAGAGATTAATGTACCAACATTTGCTAAAGGCCACAAAAAAAAGTAAAGAAAATTCATGCAAACAGACTATGTAATGAAATACTGAACTGATGGCAAAGATAAAAAAGAAGATTCATGAACCACAAAATTCTAGTTAAAAAGACAGAACAAGAAAAACCTGAAATTATGTGAATGGAAAACAAATTCTTCCTAGTTCAGCTTGTCTAAAGCTCAAAATGAAGCAACAACATTTGTACAAACAATTTTTTCCAGCTAACCAATCCATCTTCGCAATGTAAAGTACCTGTATGATTTTCTGTCATTGTAAAATATTTTGTTCTTATTGTTTAAGGAATAAGGTATGCTGTACAATGTCCAAACAATAGAAGATTTTACTTCTGCCATGTGTCACAGTACAAATATGAAAATATCAAAAACTCTGTTATACATATTGAGTACCTCTTACAAAAGTCCAAATACTCTTACATCAGAATAATGACTTCATTTAACCAAGTAAGCACATGGTAGCATCACAAACAACAAAGCAGGTTAAACAGCAAAGACACTAAATACTAGCAGCCCCACAGGCCTCACAAATGCAACCTCTAGGTCTCTGTCTACCTGGTGGTGTGATTTGCCCTCCTGTACACCTCAAATTTTGTGTATGAAGCACCATATAATTTCTTTCTTTTCCTCTCTCTATCCTGTCCTCTGTGCACACTTCCTGCCTGTGAAGTGGAGCCTCTACCTGGACCTCACCACTGGAAGATCAATGGGATATTGGTACTGGCAGAGTGTGCCTTTTAAATCCCTTTTAGAAGTTACTTTTACGGCAGCCCATGGAATCACTCATGAGGTCAGGAACTACATGTACATCCTAGGGTCATCCATCCAGACCTCTCACCCAGGTATCCCAGAACATTTTCCTCAAGCCCACTTTTTTCTTATTAAAGTCTCAGGCATCCTTAGTATATACCAGCCAGAGAATTGCAATCCTTGATTACACCTGTTCACTCATATACTGACACTTCTAGTGGCTCTCAAGTTGTCAGGGCCATTTTACCTAATAGAACATTATAAAGCAGTGACAAGAACAGGACTTTTAGCCCAACAAGTTTGTCCATCCTCTTCACCTTGATCTGTGGATCTCACCTTTTCCATTAGAGCATCATAAAAGGCCACAGTTAGCACAAGGTCTAGGCCTCAGCTCTTCTTGCATCACCGGTCACCATCATGCAAAATTTAAAGCACGCTCAAATGACCCCAGCAGTCATGCAAAGATGAAAAATGGGCCTTGTCAAATGCCACTCCTATGCTCATTTAGCCTTTACAGATTCCTTTAGGGTAAGCAACCTAAGAAATGAATATTTTCTGAAACAGATTTATATATTATTTTAAAACAATGTTTGGTAATGTGATTTGTTTACACGCTTGAATGACTGAGCTCAACTGTACCAATGTAAGACTGCACATTAATGCCAAATGCAACGTAAAAGAAATAATGCAATGAAATGATAATTTTTGTCTTCACTGAGCACAAGTTATTAGCAAAAAAACTGATATTTTATTATAGTCATTTCAATAAAGCGGGTTGGCTAATGGATGGATATATTTTAATAGTATAAATCTCAACGACACCCTGGTCCTTATTTCTGAAACTTAATATTGTTTCAAATGCAAGCACAAATTAGCACACTCAACATTAATGAGCATGATTATTGTTTAGTTCTGACTAAGAACATCGTAAAATTTTATGAAAACAACAGCAGTAATTAGTTGCTAAATAACTGTTTAAATTTTATCTGTTACCACACCAATCTGTCTTCCTGCGAAAAATGGCAGAGATTAAAAACTTTTTGATACAATTTAATGAAGTTAAAAACACCCACTCGTAACATTTGTATGTGATTATGTGTGTGTATATGTATTATATACAGCACACATGCACATACTGTACAAATACACACAGTATATTATAAATAGAGAAAGTGGGTTTAGAAAATGGAATTAAAGAATTGATAAACAGGCCATTCAACCTGTTGGACAAAGCCTGCTGCTATAGTATTATTAATAACATTTTAAATGGGCATAGGGGTCAGAGATTACATTTAAAGCAGTCAACTAGGCTACAATCAAAAATAATGAAAATGAATTCCATGCTTCAACAATATGGGCACAATTATTAGTAAGTTGATTTCAATAAAATTATAAATGAAACTGTTTTAATAGTTCAACGCTGTCACACTTGCACATTTTATTACTTACTCAGTGTCAGGCAGTAAGATGGTGGTTGAGTTTAGCCTTGCAGACTTGAATAGCTAAGCCATCCATTCATCTCCTAAACCCACTTTATCCTTAACAGGGCCGAGGGTAGTTTTTAAGCAATCAAACTAAACTGGATAAAGTCATGAATGACAAGTACTTCCACATAGCATAAATACTGTATTACAAATTTCTAGACTTACGGTAGTGTAGAACCTATTTCTGCATTTGTTTCTAAAATTTCTTTGTGCTTGTTTTTCTTTATTATTCTTTTTACCATTCATTTGTTTAATTTACACATGACCTTTTTGTACCGATTAATTGTTACCCATGAGCCTGGTCACTGACATGTCATTACAAGTGATGTCAGTAGGACACCAATATTTAAGGTGATTTTGTCCTGCATTTTCAAACTATCTAGATAAACAACACACCAATTTTGCTGTGCTAAACTTCTTGAAAGTTGATTTGGTATCAGAACATACGTTTTTTGACAACTTCACTAATTAGTGTATGGGCTTTGGTTTTTTTGCTTCGCTCTGGTCTTAACTTTAGCCCGTTTAAGACTTTGTTTCACTCCTATCTTGACATCCTTTTCCTACAAATGCCTGTCACATCATCACTATCATAACAATTGCATTATCAAACCCACTTAATTCATTATACAGTTACAGAGAGCTGCAGCTCATCCCAGCAGCACAGAGTGCACTGAACAGAGTTCCAGTCTAGTCACAAACAAACACACACACACACACACACACACACACAGTCCCATGGGGCCAACAGCCAATTAATTATCTTTAGAGATGTAGCAGAAAACCATACATTGACAAAAGGAGAATTTGCAAACTCAATAAGGGTAATGATTTAGAACAGAATTCCAAACTCTGGAAGCTTGATCCATGATTCAGCAGTGTTACCAACTGCACCACAACCCCACAGCAAATAGATGCTGTAATTAATTTCTGCAAATATATTGTGTCAGGTTCAGATATTAATTGGCACAGAAGCAATCACTCATGTATACAGGTTTTATCGCTGTAACGTACATTTAGATGTGATTTATTTCAACTGAACCCGAAAGACAAAAGGGTGTGGAATGGGACTGCGGGTATTATATACAAAAATGATGTCGCTGATATTTAAAGACTATACTTATGGAAGGCATGAGGTGGGGTAGCAGAGTAAAGGAAGACAAATGTTTTACAGATCATGTTCCATGTTTAGTGATAGCAAACAATAACAGGTGAGCTCAAAAATAAAGCAAAGAAAACACATGACTAACCCCCCGTGGGACACCCCACAGTGCATAGCCATTGTGGGCCCTAGATTAAAGATACCTCTTTGATGAGTGTTCCCTGGGCTCCAGCAATTAGAGCCTAATCATAAACACTGCTTGATGATGGTCCCATAAGTGGTCTAATATGTGCCACTGCCCTCTTCTCTAGAAATACTGCTTTTTTTCTAATTAGGAGCATGTAGTGCTGAGCTCTCAATCCTAATGACCTACATACTTCTTGCATGTGGAAATTTATAAAGAGCATTAATGACAGAAGGCTGCCTCCACAATCCCTTGTGGCATGCCTTGGATTCTAGGTGGAATTGTACCTTGTCTCTATTACAGCTAGGAAAGGATCAAATGACCAAGGACAATACTAATGTAAAATAAGGAGAGTGATATTAACATGCGGGTTGAAGATTAGCCAAGATTTATCAACTACTGTTTACTGTTGTAAACTGCAATGGCGCACTGGCACCAATTGCAATGATTTCTACATACTGTACACGGACAACCATCTACTTTAATTCTTTGTACTCTAACAAGAGAACTAATATTGCAAACGAGATATCCATGATACACGAGCAATTTCCATTGCTAATGTTAATAATAATAATAATAATTCATTACATTTATATAGCGCTTTTCTCAGTACTCAAAGCGCTATCAACACAGGGAGGAACCGGGAAGCGAACCCACAATCTTCCACAGTCTCCTTACTGCAAAGCAGCAGCACTACCACTGCGCCAATGTTAAACCTCATGCTGGGTGGGCTAAAATGCCTTTTTTACCCTCCTCTAACAGCAGATTGTGAGCAATTAGTAGGTGGAAAATTAGTAGGGAAAACCACTTTGGCTGGTGAAAAAGCAACATTTAATTAAGGGACTGGAAACACAACACAGTTTATAACTTCATTTCAACTTGTCAGTTATTTTTTCAGCAAAAAAGAAAAAAAAAAGAAGAAGAAAGGTAATAAAAAAATAATAAAAAAAAAAAAACTCGGGCCTCAGAAGCATAATTCAACTGCCGTGCCAATGTAATTGTCGACAGAGTGAGAAAATAAAAGAAAGTGATAACACCAAACTAAGATATCCAGAAGAAATCTTTAGATTTGAAGTCAAACATTTGTACTTATCCATATTTTTTGAATGTGTTAATAATCAAAAAATTTATATATTTGCCATACGCACATAAGGTTAAAGTAAAAGTAAGATCCTAACAGCCAATCTTACTCGTGTTTTTGCTCTTAATTTATACCAAATGATCACCATTTTTACAATGAAAGGCATGTGGGCCATATTCACACTTGGGCAGCAGGCTTCACCACCAAGTATAGTTGGTATTTAGTACCTTTACGATTAGTATTTAGTGCATTATTCTGGGAAAAGATGCAATTTACTTTAATTTTCAGAACCCACCTTAAAGGGTACATTTTAATGAACAGAATCTCTTCAAATATACTCCTTGTATATTTGCTTACTAATGAACCTTCTATTAATAAATTCAAGCATTTTTCATTTGCTCTCTGTAGAAACTGAGTATACATGAAACACAAGATTCACTATATTTACTGTGTGGATGACATATACGCTCACAGGCCACTTTATTAGGTACACCTCTTCAAGTGCTTGTTAATGCAAATATATAATCAGCCAATCACATGGCAATAACTCAATGCATTTAAGCATATAGACATTGTCAAGATGACCTGATGATGGGCTGGTCTGAGTGATTCAGAAACTTCTGGAATTTTTATGCACAACCATCTCTAGGGTTTACAGAGAATGGTCAGAAAAAGTGAATATCTAGTGAGCGGCAGTTCTGTGGTCGAAAATGCCTTGTTGATGCCAGAGGTCAGAGGAGAATGGCCAGACTGGTTCGACCAGACAGAAAGGCAACAGTACCTTAAATAAGCATTCGTTACAACCGAGGTATGCAGAAGAACATCTCTGAACGCAAAACATGTTGGATCTTGAAGCAGATGGGCAACAGCAGCAGGTGACCACACCAAGTGCCACTTCTGTCAGGTAAGAACAGGCAACTGAGGCTACAATGTGCATGGACTCGCCAAAATTGGACAACAGAACATCGGAAAATCTTTGCCTGATCCAAGGAGTCATGATTTCTGCTGTGACATTTGGACGGTAGGATCAGAATTTGGTGTCAACAACATGAAAGCATTGACCCATCCTGACTTGTATCAGTGGTTCAAGATGGTGGTGGTGGTAGTGGCGTAATGGTGTGGGGGATGTTTTCTTGGCACATTTTGGGCTCCTTAGTACCAACTGAGCATCATTTAAATGCCACAGCCTATCCGAGTATTGTTGCTAACCATGTTTTCCCGTTATGACCACAGTGTGTACCCATCATTCGGAGGTCTACTTCCATCAGGATAATGCACCATGTCACAGAGCTGAAATCATCTTAAACTTGTTTTTTGAACATGACAATGAGTTCACTGGACTCAAAAGGTCTCTACAGTGGCCAGCTCTCAATCCAACAGAGCGCCTTTGGGATGTGGTGGAATGGGAGATTCGCTTCATGGATGTGCAGATGACAAATCTGCAGCAAATGCGTGATGCTAGGATGTCAATATTGACCAAAATCCTTGAGGAATGTTTCTAGCACCTTGTTGATTTATGTCACGAAGAATTATAGCAGTTCTGAGGGCAACAGGGAGTCCAACCCGGCAATAATGTGTCCGGTTAGAGTATTTGAGAACATAAGAAACAAAATGAATCTGACCACTGCTGAAGTCAGATACATGGCTTTTATAAAGGAGATGTTCAACAGAGCTCTCAAGTATGAAGAGCATGTGGTGGAAGTGATACACGGCTTTCCTGTAATACTTAAGAGTTTGTGCAGCAGTAACCATGTGATATAGAAGCAGAATTTAAATGTGCTACATTTTACTGTTTGGCTCTCTCAAATACTACAATATTCATATACTAACAAATGAATTAAAACAGGCATTTGCTCTTGTGTACTAATACATGCCCTAAGTATTTGCCATATAAACAGAAGAAAGCCAGTTTCCCAACCCAGGCTAGAGGCAAATTCACGAAAATGAACACCACAGTCCCGTGAAGAAAGAATGGCGAATTGAGTCATAGTTGGTGAGTTAGCAAAAGAACAACGTAGCCTGCAGCAAACTTGATAACAATGTTTTTGGAAAGCAAGACATGAGCGGTTTATAATTGAATTGTTAATTAAGGTGTTCTGAAAGCTTTTAAAATTATATTTAATCATTGCTTAAAATAATGAATTTTACCTTCAAGGGTTTGATTTGGCCATGTGCAAATGCTAGACTCATCCTGAAAACAACAAAACGATATGAAACTGGCCTAAGTGTGAGAAAGCACATCACAATGGGTCTTAAAATGGTACACCTAAATATTTTAAATAAATTGCAAAAAGTTATGGATTCTGTAAGCTTTCTATAGCTAAGCTACAGTATGACATGTGTGAAAAGGCTTTGGTGCAATGAAGCATTCAATGCAATGGAGGCACTTGAGAGGAAATCAGGTTAAAAAAACACCCATTTCTTTGGTGCCCCAGAGTGAGTTTTTACAGCACCTAACAAAAACTGCACTATGAAGATGAGAGGAATTCAGTCAAATAGTGGAAAAAATATTACTGAAATAGCTAACAAAGAAAAGGGAACAAAGATTTTCCAAGGTATCCAGTTGAGTGCGCTGTGAATGATGCGGATGTAATATACTATTGTGGAGTAACATCCTGGTAAGAAGACAAAAAAATGAGTTCAAGAAGATACCTGAAAACAGATTATGACAAATGACTAAGTGTTTTATCTGAAAGCTTTTGCTAAAAAAAAAAAAAAAAAAAAAAAAAAAGCTCACACTAAAATTTGAAAAATGTTTGATAAACAGTAAATGGAAAACCCGAAGACTAAACGGAAGACATGGCCTGACAGGCAACACAGTCCAGTCACTGTCTGTGTGGAACATGTGGATTTTTTTCTGGATAAGCCTCTTTTCCTTCCACATCCAAAAGCTTAGTAATGCTACATTAGCCCAATTCCACTAGGTGCAGATTTCTCCCGGGGCAGTCCAGAGTTAGTTCCTGTCTTACATCCTGTGTGGCCATAATGGGCCCCGGATCATCCCCAATCCTAAAAACTGGATTAAGCATTTAGAAATTGGAAGGAAGGATAAATGGTGGAATACAGACTTTTTTTTTCATTTCAATATAACAGAAGCTATCGCTGGTTGATGTCTATCATTGTAAGCTACTCTTAAGTTTGGTACATTTTCAACAACTAGTCATGACTTTGAAAGAAGATTATTAAAATGTTAATTTGATCCATTTAAGTGCAAGAGAACTTTGGAAGACAATAATAAAAGTGCAAAAATTGTAAAATCCTGGATTTCATGCCACTATGCAAAAGTAAAATGATCAATGCACAATTACCATAAATCATACAGTAAACAGAAATACATGAACTAGGTAACAAAGAACTGTGTGCATATTCCACGACATTTCATACAGTTCTGAACTGCATGCTCTTTAGTTTTAGCCAAATATGCTCTGACCTCTACTGCAGTGAAACTCTTTCCCCAAGTCTGAGGAAACACCTCTATTAACATTCTCATCATCAGACAACATTAACACCATATGCTATAAAATCAAAGGGAACATCAAAAAACTCACTAAACAATTAAGCATTAATAACTAAACTGCAAACTAAATAAACTTGTAACCACAGCATGGACATTAGTAAAATTAAGTAAGTCCATAACAAAAAGGAATATAAATAAGGATACCCTCATCTTAACCATTTGGCAACCTCCTTGGAAAGAAAAAAAAAATTCTGATGGGCACAATTGCTTGTCTTTGATGAACCTGCGGGGAAAATAAATACAACTTTGCCACCCATGTGCTAGACAGCTGAAGATTATCTTACAAGAACAGAAATAAAGCAGCCCTCTTAAATGAGCGTCATAGCTATCCTGCTGTTGCTGTTAACAAGTACAGTATAAGGACACCATACTCCTTACTATGTATTTGTGCACTGTGTTAAATGCAAAACCATGAAAATTCACACAGCAGAAGGCAAGCAGGTAAAAATCCTCACATTCTCTGGATGTATTCTTGGGTGCATACTATTTAGTCTTGACATCTTTACTGATGTCAAACTCAAAATTTAATGAGTTGATAAGTTGTTTCCTCCTACACAAATCATATTCCTGTTAACTAAACTGGTCAACGGATGAAAGACTAGTTATAGCTCACTCTAAAGGGAGGAAAAAAAAAAAGAAACATTTGCTTTAACTCAAGCCAGGCTTTATAATTAGTCTTTTTAAAAGAGCCCTATACCCTGAAGAGTATTCAGTGTCCCTGGAAATGTACCAAGTAGTAATATGATAAGGGGTACTTATCAGGGTTTCAAATTCGTCATTCAAAACTCTTGTGAGAAACATATTTCAATAAACAAATTGTGAGCTCTGGTGCTAAGAAAAGGCACAAACACCAATGATTGTTTACTGCCAAATACCTTTACAAGATGTCAAACAGTGGAATCCTGATACTGTTGACTTTTCTAAATTACAACTCAACCTTTAAAATGCCTAAACAGACAGCTTTTAAAAACAGCCTCTAAGGTTTACAATATATTCATTTAAATAGTATGTAATGTGTCTGATTTCTTCAGGACAGTGCTGTAAACACATATATGCATACATACATAGATATATTTCCCACAATCATGTAAATATAAGTACATATACATATAAATACATGACATAGAGAAGTACAGATATACTAGATCAATTCCATAAGTAAAAGAAGATTAATATGTCAAATATATGGCATAAGAAGACCGCTGTAGATCCATTTAACAAGCAGAATGTCATAGTTTACAACATTTTTTCACAATATACATTGCTTGCATGGCCTCTTAGCCCTTCATTTAAGTATATTTTACCTGTAAAATGAAAAGGAATCCTTTACACCATATCAGGTTTGTCCTAAAACATGTTTAGTTATTATTATTATTAATAATAATCATGCAACAAATACAACTGAAAAGGCTATATTAAGACTTTACCTGTAAACTCAATAATGTGTAAATCACAACTAAAATGAAAAAAATGACTAAAGCTGTAAATATAAATAAAACAAGATAACATATATAAAGGAAATATAATTTATATTCTGATAAGACATGTTTTAAAGATTTTTATTTTACACACACTTACTTATACACAAATACATTTGGTTTTCTCAGAAATAAAACGTTATACAGGCATTACAAAGAAATCACACACTTGGGCTGCCAAAGCAACATGCAAAGCAACCTTTTACAACACAGGGTGCCCCCCTAAACTGTTGCTAACATATGCAAACTAAAAGAGGTTCATAGTGAACTAATTTGTAAGTAAGAAAAGCTTTAACATTGCATGAAGACAAACATAAAAATTAATGAACACAAATAAATACTATAAAGAACTTCTGGTAAATAATAGGATATGCATGCAACTCTACAAGGGGCACACTGTGTTGAAGTTTGCAACATACAACTTTTCCAAGCACTTGCCAGGCACTGTCTGTGCAGATGATTAAAAAGATTTAAAAAAAAAAAAAAAGAAAAGCAGATGCATAAATAACTTATTCTGGAGTTTATGAAATTTTGATTTATGATTTCACCAAACTTGTCGATCCATGCCTTGTGTTTGTCTGTATGAACTTTTCCTGTGGTTTTTTTTTTGAACATCTTTCTATCTTAAATCCATCTGCAGACATTTTATTCGTTGTGCCACTGAGGCAATGCAGGAACAGTTTATTTATCCTTAGATGTGGTGAAAAAGCAGAGTTCCTGTGACACTTTTTGGAGATGCAAAGGAAAAAACTGAATATGAACCTAGCTGCCTGCCACCATGGTAGAAAGAGGCTACTCCAGCAATTTAATACATCTCGATATCATTCTTTTGTGGAAACTGTCCTAAGGGAAACTCTCCAGCACACTAAAATGAAAATTCTTTTTATTCTTTTCTCAGTAAAAAAGGACACTTTAAATGAAATTACTCAGTACTATTTACATTCAGCAGCATAATTAAGACCAAATGAATATAATACTCTGAGGGTTCATTTCCAACTGTAGAATACTAATGCCAAGTCAAATTATAACTAAACTGAAAAAGATGTTCTCAATATTAACTATGCTTATGTACATCATAGATATGAATTGTCTCTTTCCTTTCTGCTCATGCCAAATGCCCTTGTCAGCTATGAAGTGCAATTCTCAAGCAGTGACATTAAAAGGTATTCATTACTGATGCCCGATTTTTGTCTGGGAAACATAATATTAAGCGTGGCTGCCGATTACGATATGTTATTATATGTGAGGTGAATGACAACCCAAAAATGAGTTCAGTTAAAAGACTGAAAGTGCAATCATCGCCACAATCAACTGATAAGAGAAACGACACCAATATGTTTGCCTTTCGCCTACCAACCAAGGAAATTCTCTCACATGTTTAGTTACTCGTCGCGTGTAGCTAGAATTACTGAATTTGTAAGGAGTTGGTTTGTCAGAAAAAAAATGAATTATTCACTTGTACCATCTTAAAGAAAACTGCGTGCAGGCTAGTTTAACCATCTGAGAAGAAATATCTTAAGTATTTTCGGTTCAAATTTGTCTTTGGATCTTACCCACTATAATAAAATAAAACTCCTTTTTTTAATTTTCAAGTCAAACTACACTCCCTGCTTGATCATATTGACCTGCGACAATAGAGACCTACATAACGTATAAAACATCAACGGGGTAAGGAATTATTTTCTCAATATATGAAAAATGTTTAGTGTCAGATTAAATCAATAGCTGCTTAAACACGCACACAAAGGTATGATGTTAAACTAGATATGACACGTTTAAACGCATAAAAGGTTAAGATGTCAAACTTAATACAGCACTTTTAAGTGTTACTGCACGTTAAAACAAGTAATGCGCCTGCGATTCCAAATGGGACTCTGCGTGAGGAAAAAATGTCAATAAATGTAGAATACTGAAAGTTAGCATTATCATCAAGTCAAGGCAAATTACATTCATCGTTAATACAATTAAAATATGACATGAAAATCTCGACAGAGTAATAAACCGGCAAAAATCTGGCATATCCACATCTTGTTTCTTGCCTGTCCTGCAGTGTTTACGGTACCTGTACTTTGAACAGAATGTACCCCAGCAGAGACGCGCATGCCCAAACAGTCACCCTGACCTGCATGACATCACTATAACTGTTGTAATTAATGTAATATCCCCGCCCCACACACTTCTACTTCTAAGAAATTCTCACAGGTCTGCAAAGAATCAAAACGATTCGCCTCTCGGCTTGATACGTACCCAGGACTACGCAGATTATATCAAGCAAAACAAAGGGGACTCCTGTTCGGTCAAACATGTTTGCCCTTTTCTTTTTCTTCCTTATTCCTTTTAACAGTGCTATCTGTGATGAATCGCAGCTGTTCGCTACCACTTGAAGCCTTCTTGTGGAGTCTCCCCAGACAGTTTCAGCCGACTCCACGCGCTCTCCTTTCTTATTAAATCAACTAATACACAAAGCTGGGGGAGGTGCTCTACAGGCTCGTCAAGTTGTGGGTAATCGGTGTAACAAAAATCCTTCCAGTCAGACAGGCTACACCGGTCAAAGAAGAAGACAGGCAGTCCACTTCAGAAGAGTCTCAGCCTCCAAAGCGTTGTCCTCTGTCTCATCTACTGGTTTGTTGCGATCTTGCTGGCGAAGCAAACCCCAGCCCCTGTCTCAGCTTTCTGAGCAGGGAACCGAGAGATGTCATGATGATAATATTCGCTGGGATAGGACGGACGAGCCTATCGCATCAGTGCCAGGACAATACGAAAGCTCTCTCGCCACGTCCAACTCGTCACGCCTTCGAGAGGCCGGCTTTAGGCAGCCTGTCTGCCCGCCGCATTGCGAGGCGCGAGCGAAGCCACGCCCACGACTTTGCATCCTTCTCGAGGGCGCGGGCGTTAATTGCGCGCTCCCGCTCGCACTTTAACAAGGCGAAGGCTTCTCGTAGTGATGTATGGAGCAAGAGTCGCACAGCGTGTGGATATGTAAGGAAACACACCTTTTTCTACACGTCTTATGGTGTAAAGGGGTTTATATTTTATTATATTCTGTACTGAAATGACTGAAAATGTGATTCAGGTCCCATGTTATTGCAAGTAAAATTGTTGCTGTGGAGGACTTTTTTGCTTGTTATATGCAAGTGTCTGTTTATCTGGAGTCTGTTTTCTTTTTGCTTTATAAAAGTGCCAGTATTCGTCCTGCGTTAGTGTTAGGTTTTTAATCAACTGGGAGCTTTTTGCACCTTTATCTGCAAAATCTCTGATGAACCAACACAAAAATGGGCTGTGGTGTATTTATGTATAATCATTTTTGTTTGAGTACTAATGCCACTGGCTGACCTATCTCTACATTTCTGCTCTATCAGTCAAAAGTCTGGACACATGGAGAAATGTTCATGTTTTTGATAGAAATTGAGTTTTTTTTAATTAAGTGATACCACCTACACTTAAGAACAGGTAATCTACTGTACAGTGACCAGATTTTTTCAGGCGGGGGTCATGGGGGCCTCCGCCCCCTAGAAGCCAGATAGACTTTAATAATGGAAATGCCTATTTTCGTGTTTCCTGCATCTTATTCTGTACGAGTTTCTTCCATTTGAAACAATCATATTATTAAACCTCAAACATATACCCATTTTCAAAGTAGGGTTCTATACCATTGTATGCTATTTTTCGTGAAATTACAGGCTAGATCTTGCCAAAAACAGTTCGTGAAAATTGACTGAAAGACACGCTTTCCTGAAGAGCAAATAACAAACTCATTAGTGTACATTATATAGTATACTGTATGTTATGGACGTACCGAAACCTTACGTTGTTAATCGGGAATCGCAGTGAAAGTAGAGAACTGCCAGAAATGTTTTGTGAATAATTTATTAATACTTTCTGAAATTGAACATGACACTTTTTCAATGTTTATAAAGGAAAAACAGCTTTTCAATGAGTAACTTTCATAATCATGAAACACTAATATTTCTGAAATGAGTGGATAGCTCTCAGGACATCAGGATTTTGTAATAACATGTCATAAAACTTGTCACATGAATCACTGAAATTGCATTTCACAACCAGCATATGTTTCAATGTGTCGACTTTAAGTTGCGATTTTTCTGGTGTCCACATATTGTTGATCAGAGAAAAGACTCTTTCATTGGGAGCATTTGCCCCTGGAAGACATAATACAAATTCTGCCATGAGTTTCACATTATCACATGGAACATAATGGTTGACAAAGTGCTGAAAGATTTCCAACCATCGTTTCTCTATTGGTAATTCTGCTGTACCCCATTCATTAGCTTTTTCTGCAGTGACATATCTTTGAATGTTGGATATCTCATCAAACAATTCATTGTCATTTATCTTGTCAGGAAATATGTCATTCACAAAACCAATGCACTTTTGAACATCTTCCCATGAGAGTTGTGATCTCAAAAGCACCCAATCAAAAATATCTATCCCTTGAAATTGATTGCACCAGCGGTCCAAGTAATTTGCACTGGTTTCATAAAATTCAATCATTTGTGAAGAGAGCTTCTTCGTATCAATCTCATTCTCTAACTCCTTCAACTTCCTTTGAACTATCATGGGAATGAACTTCTTTCTTGCTCTTTCCCGGCATTTTTCATTAAGGTCTTTCAAAGATCTGTACACTTCAACACATGTTGCAGTCTGATTTTCAATTTGCAAAACAGTTGCTTGAAATGATGCTGCCTGATTATGTAAAAAATATAACCACAGTTCTACAGATGGATCTTTAAAAAAACCTTGCAGCAAGACAGGGCATTTGTCTAATGAGAGAAAGTAAGATTTCAGCCCAGGATAATTTTACATTCCTTTCTGTAGCTGGCATCATATTTAGCCATCTCGTTTTGCTGTAGCTTAATAACTTCTGATATTCTACTGAAACAAAATCACAGAATTCTTGTAAGGCAGCAACTCGAACGGTGTACAGTATATGTAAAAGTACATATATATCTTATGAACAACTGTTTCAATATCTACAGGGAGACACTCTGCTGCTGATTGAATAGCATTGTGAACAATATGTGCTGCACATCCAAGGCCAAGGACTTTATGACTGAGTGTTTCATTCAGTTTGCAATATATATTGTTTTTTCCCTTTCTCTCTGCACCACCAAAATTTGTATTGGCATTATCGGCACAGAAAGCGACAAGTTTCTGTGACAGCTGATGTGATTCCAGCGTTTCCATAATATATTGGTGCTGTAGATCAGATGTTTCTCCAGGTAAATCTTTAAATTCAAGCATTTTTACTTGAATTCCTGTTGATGGCAAAAACTAGCGAACAAGTATGGGAAACAATTAAACCTCCATATGATTGGATGCATCAATGAATATGGACACAAAGTTTGCATTTTACAGCTCATCTTTCAAATGCTTCATTACAAGAGGTGAGAAAACTTTCACAAAAATTGCTTCTGTCTTTGTTCTTGCGCAAGTAAACTTTGCTTTGAACATTTTTTGGATCAGCTTAGAGGTACAGTCCATGGAACGGAAGCTGTGGTTGTGACTGACTGTGTGGTATGTTATAGTACCTTCCGCAGCAGCTAACTCCATTTCTTTTGTTCCACAACTTGCATTTCTGAAGAACTCTGTAAGATGTTTTGAACTTGAAGACGCACTTCTTCCTTAAATACAAGCCACATAATAGTGTCATCTGCAACACAGAAAAGACAACTCCAGGATATGACTATGGGTAATTAAGATTTTCCAACACTAATTTCAATAGAAGCGGAAATTTAATGTACAGTGTAACAGTAATAGACATTTCTACCTCCTTCCTTTGCATGTGTTACAGATCCGTTTAAAACAGTATTAAAAATCATTTATAAGTAACTAGCTGAAATACCCGGGATTGCCCGGGAGGAAAATAAAGTTGTTTTTTTTTTAATTGTTTGGGAAAACCATAATTAAAAAAACACAACTTGACAGAATAATTTTTGTTTTGTGGTGTAGTAACAGATTTTCAGCAACTGCAGTCGGCAAGTCTGACATACACAACAACTAGAAGTCATGCATTTTGACATCAGCTTTACTCCAAGAAAAAAATTTTCCATTATTATTTACAAAAAAACATGCAAAATCATCTTGGCTTTGAGAAAAAATATGATATCATTTGAATTTTAAATTCTTACACTATTGGAAATATTCAATAAATAATTGATTCCTACACCAAAAAAACAAAAAGATGTGGAATTGTGCATATAGTTTCTGGTTTATGATGTCAGTGCAAAACTTTACAGCTGGCTAAAACTAACTGACTGTCCTTGGAACATCCCATTTGACATGCTTCCAAAGGCACAGCCAAGTCTAATGTCATTGTTTTTTCAGTCCTAGAACTACATAAAAGATATCGCTCAAGATCTGTTAACAATATTTGAGCTACTAGTTAAGGTGTACTACTTACCTCTAGCACTAATTTATCATTTTATTATTTCATGCAGCTGAAAGGACAGTATGGTGGTACAGCGGTTAGCTTTGTTGCCTCACGGTTCCATAGCTGTTTACCCTTCAGGTATTGCCTGTGTGAAGTTTTCATGTTCCATCCATGTTTTCCTTCACACCTCAGATACATACCTGTCAAGTTATTTGGAGACCCAAAATGATGTGTTTATATGTGCATGAGTGTGCCCCACAGTGGTTAATTCATGACTTGCACCCACTATTGCCAGGATAACACTCTGGCTGTCTGCAACGCTGAGCTGGAGAACCAGTTTAAAAATATGTACAGTAGCTACATCATAATTAAATCATGGAGTATTCAATGTCTTCAGAAAGCATTCACACCCTCCACTTTGTACACATTTTTAATGTTGTAGTGTTATGCTAAAATCATTTAAATTATTTTTTTCCCTAATCTAGCAACACTCAATCCCCCAGAATGACAAAGCGAGCACAAGATTTTAGAAAGTTTTGTAAATTTCTGAAACATTAAGTGAAAACACCATGTTGGCACAAGTGTTCAGACCTTTTACTGAATACTTAGTTGAAGCACCTTTGGCATTGATTACATCTTGGTGTGCTGGGTCTTGAGTGTTACATGAAATCTTCACACACCTGCATTTAAGGAATTTTCTGCCATTCTTCCTAGTAGATCCTCACATACTCTGTCGGGTTGGACAGCCATTTTCAGGTCTCCCAAGAGATATTCGATTGGGTTCAATTCTGGACTCTGGCTGGCCCACTCAAGCCCATTTACAGAACTGTGCCTAAATCACTCCTGTGTTGCCTTTGCTTTGTGCTTAGGGTCATTGTCCTGTGGGAAGGTGAACCTTTGGTCCAGTCTGAGGTACGGAGAACTCTGGAGTAGGTTTTCATTAAGGGTATCCCTGCTTGCTTTATTATATTAGGTCTGCTCCAACATTGTTCATTTTTGTTGTTATTAAATTCCTATCTCTTCTCACTGGCATTTGACCCTGGGGGGCGCGAAGTAACAAAAAAGGAGGCACGAATTTTGTCATTATGTGGTGTAATTTCGCTATTCGTAGGAAAATTTTAAAGTTGTAGTGGTGTATCGGCAGCAAAAAATATAGGAATAAATTTTATTAGGGTTTCAAGAAAACGTTAGGGGGGGCGTGATTAAAACTGTTATGAAAACTCGGATCGCAAATACTTAAAAGGTTGAGAAACGCTGCTGCAAGAGGTTAACATTATGTTTGTATATTTTGGTTTATGTATGTTCATGACTATAAATATGTATGCATGGGTGTGGGTATTTTGTGTTTATTGTTTATGTAATGGTTGGTTATGTTTGCAGTTCTGTGATGTGTATATTTTAACTGCCTCTTTTTCAGCACTTTGATTCAGTTTAAATGTGCTTTATAAATAAAGTTTGACTTGACTTAACAGTCTAATCTCCTAGTTCCTGCTGCTGAAAAACAACCCCATGGTATGATGCTGTCACCATCATGCTTCACCCTTGGAATGGTATTGTACAAGTGATGAGCAGTGCCCAGTTACCTCCAGATATGATGCTTAGAATTGAGGCCAAATTATTAAGTCTTGGTTTCATCAGATCAGACAATCTTGTTTCTCATAGTCCGAGAGATCTAAGCCAACTTTCATGTGTTATCTGGCCAATCTGCCATAAAGAACAGGTTATTGGAGTGCTGTCCTTCTGGAAGTTTCTCCCATCTCCACACAAGTGCTCTGGAACACAGCCAGAGTGACCACCCAGTTCTTGGTTCTCTATGTTACTTTGACCCTGTCCCACGCTCAGTTTGCGGGCATTCTAGAAAGAGTCGTAGTTGTTTCAAAATTCTTCCATTTAAGAATTATGGAAGCCACTGTACTATTGGGAACCTTCAATACTACAAACATTTTTTGTAACCTTCCCCAGATTTGTGCCATTATACAATTCTCTCTCTAAGCTCTGCAAGCAATTCCTTTCCACTCACAGCTTGGTGTTTGCTCTGATACACATTGTCAGCTGTGAGACCTTCTATAGACGGGTGTGTGCCTTTCCTAGTCATGTGCAATCAATTGATTTGACCGTATGTGGACCTCAAACAAGGTGTAGAAACATCTCAGTGAGGATCAATAAAATGGGATGCACCTGAACCAGATTTCAAGTACCATAGCAAAGGGTCCAAATGCTTGTCAATGTGATACTTCAGTTTTTTATTATTAAAAACAATTGCAAAAGCCCCTAAAATTCTGCTTGCACTTTGTCATTCTTGGCAATTGAGTGTTTCTTGACATGGGGAAAAATTAATTTAAATGATTTAAGCAAAATGCTGCAACGTAACAAAATGTGAAAAAAGTGAAGGGATCTAAATTCTTTCTGAAAGCAATGTGTGTAGTGGCTCAAGCGATGGATGTTGCCACAGCATTTCCTAGTAAAGTATATTTTTAGTCACAACATGTTTGGGACACAGATGATGAGTTGCCTGCTTTTGTTCACCCTCAAGCTAACTATGTGGAGCTGGTTGTGGGAGAAGCAACATAAGCACAAGTTAACACCTTCTGTTCCCAGAGTTAGGATCTGTACCCTATTAACAGTCGTGGTAAAGCAGACACTAACCAGGAACTGGCGGTGTTTGAAGTGGAATACGTAATTAGATAGTATTAAGGGAATCTGAGAGATGAGTACCTTTTTACTTTTACCACATTCTGTTAAAATGGTTATCTAAATCACATTTTAGTGTAAGATTTTAACTTGAAGTCATGTCTCATTACACAGTTTTGAACAGCTTTAATTGCTCAACGGGTGTATTTTTTAATACTAAAACCTGATACTTAACTCCCCTCCAATTAATTGTTTTACATTGTGAATCACTGTGAAATTTTATAAGGTTTTATTTTCATAAGATGATGGACTGAAAAATATAATAGCCTTTGTTTTAAGTTGGGCAACCTTATAAAGGTCCCATAGGTTTTATAAAAAAATAATCTATTTAGCTGTTTTTGCATGATGTTGTAACAAATAAACAGTAAAGCTGACAAACACAATTTTATTTATATAAATAATTACTAAGATTTTGGAGCTTTTAAATATAACATAACTTCCCAAAGACACTTAATCTACTGAGGCAGCCAGAGCCCAGACCAGCAGCACAGGTTACATGGCAAGAAACAACCCTGGATAAGGCGCTGATTTATCACAGAGCACACATGGGACAATTTAGAGTTGCTAGTTAACCTAACTTGCTTGTTTTTGGAAGTGGGGTAGAAACATGTAAACTCTATACAGACCACCGCCTCACATGGAATTCCAACCTAGTATGGTAGTTTAAAGAGGCTCGTACTACTCAGTTTCTAGGGATACCTGATGAAAATGATTTGTTCATCATTATTCAATAATTCTTAATTCTTGTTTGCTGCCAAACTGTGTATAGAACTGATTCAAAAAGCTAACAGTCTTCTTGGATCTACAGTATACTGCACCGTGAAGAATTCAAATGAAGAAAGGCTCTACTTAAGCTCTATAATGCGTTCATGAAGCTACGTGTAAAGAGTTGAGATCATTCAGAAAAGAGCTGCTAGATGTATTCTAGGACTGAAATAGTTGTTTTTTATTAAACTAGAGCCAAAAGAGGTAGAGAGAAAATGTGATTTACTGTATGTCCTGGAGGTCTTTAAAATTAGAGAGTAAGTAAGGTTCATTACACATTTTACTTTAAAATCAGTTCTTTACTGAGGTGAAGACATTGAGGCAGAAATGAAAACCTGTTTAAGCCAATTTCTTTAAATGTTAGAAATGTTTTTTCACAGCTACAGAATAACTGCTGATTTTTAAAATGTTTCTTTGAGTTGCATTTAAAACAGAACCTTGGGTACAGGGCCGGATTTTCCTATAGGCTAACTAGGCTTCAGCCTAGGGCCTCAAGATCAAGAGGGGCCTACATTCAAATTGTTAGCAAAATTTTATTATCTCTCATGTAATTTACAAACTTAAAAATGGAAGGTGAAAGGGCCTCATAAGTGGAATAGCCTAGGGCCTCTTTTCATATAAATCCGGCCCTGCTTGGGTATGATGGATTATTTCAGAAGAAATTATATACAGTATATATATATATAATATATACTGTGTATATATATATATATATATATATATATATATATATATATATATATATACATATTGTATACTGGCAAAGATGCAAAGAAGAGCATAAGAATAGTTGGGGGCGCCAACTGGGCCACTACGTTTAATGACAGAGCCCAAAAAAACAGAAGTAAAACAAGCACTTGTGGGCAGAACAACTGAAATAAGGCATAAGATTTGCCTGTTAAGCCAAAAGGGCTTCTAAAATGAAAAGGTTCTATCGACAAGTCAAGGTAATGTACGCCCAAAATACAGAGTGTCCAGGTCTCAAATGATACAGTTCCTTCCAGGGGACGTCTGTAGTTAAAGGCCTCACTGGGAAGTTTTCCTCTTCTTTGTATTTCTGGTGTGTATTTGAATTGGGTTGTCGTTGGCTTATTATAATATTTCTATACTGTATTTCTTAAGCGTCTATAAAACTTACATTTTCCTAAACTACTGTCTATCTAAGTTTGCATTTTTTTGCGTACCTAGTTTGTTCCCACATCTATAGGAGATTTGCGCTAGGTTATTGAGTGACTCCAAATTGGCCCACTGAAGGTGTACTCATGAAGTTGAACTGTCTTTCCATCCATATCTGGATATCGTGTCAGGATGAGTCTCTATGACCTTGTACTGCACTGTGCAAGTTTTGAACATGGATAGAAGCTCCTAGAAACATGACGCAATGAAATAACAAGGGACTTTATCAGACTTTCTGTGCCTGACCATGGAACAAGTGGTCATTAAGCATACAGAATGACATGTACAGCAGCCAAATATCATAGTATACTACTGTAAGGTGTCATATGATTTAGTAGGATAGTTAGCAAGTGATGGTGGGTGGGTTGGCCTAGAACATAGGTGTCGAACTCCGGTCGTGGAGGGCCACAGTGGCTGCTTCTTCTTCATTAGTGACCAGTTTTTGCCGCTAATTAACTTCTTTTGCTTTAGTTTTAATTAACTTGACTCAGACTCCTTAGTTGTCTCTTTTTCCTTAATTAGCAGCCAAACAATAATGAGACACAAAACAAGCCGCCATATGACCAGCTCACCTGTGCCCATCTCACAATATCGGTGTTCTTAGAAAAAACAGAACATCAACAGTTTTGGAAATGTCTGCTGTGGCAGAATGAGAGCAGCAACAAGCCACGGAATTAAATAACGGGTTTAATTAACAGCAAGAATCAGGTTTCCATTAAGAGATTGGTTGGAGTGAAATTGGTTGGAGTTTAAAATCCCAGTTTAGTTGGTCATCTGTCGGCTTGTTTCACGTCTCATTTCTGTTTGGTTGCCATTTAATGAAGAAAGGAATCAATTCAGAGGGCTGAATCCTTAAAAACAGGACTGTTAAAATGAAGGGAAAGGAGTTATTAGCAGTGAAAACTTTTTAACTGTTTAGGAAAAGGGTTAGAATGAAAACCTGCAGCCACTGCAGCCCAACAGGACTGGCGTTGGACACCCCTGGCCTAGAATATTGGTTATTCTATAGGACCTGTGAATCTGTGAATGCTATTAACAATATTTTTTATTTTTCTCTCTTCCATTACCCACTAAACTAAACTTTCATAAGCTCAGTATCTCTTACATTTTAGCCTTCACTTCTGGAGCTTTGCGACTATTGATTTAAATAAATTTGTACTTTTATACGTGACTGTTGAGAGATTAGACACATTGTTGTGGAATGTTTTGGAACTGCTCAAAAAGAATGGTATGTAAGAAGAAATTAATTGAAGTCCCTTATTGGCTGGGAAGTCAGCATTTTCAGCTGCTTCCCAAACTTTCTTTAGAATCAAATATGTTGTATTAAAACAAGAGGGGATTCACCCATAAAGACAGGAGGTGCAAATCGCTGCTCAGTCCCTAACTGTCTGCAGGAGTGGGCGAGCTGTAAAATCTTCTGAAGGAAGGTATAAACAAGATGTTTTTCAAAGCATTCGGCAATCACTCTACAATGTGCAGGTCACACCCTTGTCTGAGACAGGCGGTGCGGTGGTAAAAGGTGCTCTGTGTTTATGACAGAAGTAGAAGCTATGTTTTTCAAACGCCCACACAGAGCTCATCAAGCCTCACCAAAAGATGCTTAAAAAGAATGCAGTACTAAAATAGATGCAGAGACTATATGAACTGGCTTAATTTTCATTCATTTTCTTTTTATAAATACTGTACTTAACACCTTCAATTCATTTACTGTGTATGATTTTGGCAAACATGAGCAAAGTTAACTTTTTATGTCCTTTTGTCTCTTTGTGCATATCTCACCCCTTAAACTAGGATGAGGATGGACATGTGGGAGAAAGCATTTTACAAATACAGTGCCCCCCCATAATGTTTGGGCCAAAGACACCATTTTTCTTGATTTCTACTCCACAGTTTAAAATTACAAGGAATCCAATCAGATTGGAGACATTTATTGGAACTCAAGTGGATAAGATGTCTCTATCCACCTCAGAATTCATTGTGTGACTGCTGTCAGCTGTTCCAACATCGATAATGATGTGTGCCAGCCATACATGCCCAAGCCATAACACTCCCAACACCATGTTTAACAGATGAGGTGGTCTGCTTTGGCTCTTGGGCAATCCCTTCTGGTCTCCGCACTTTGCTCTTGCCATCACTCTAATACAGGTTCATATTTGTCTCCTCTGTCCATAAGACCTTTTCCCAAAACTCTGCAGGCTCTTTTAATACTTTTTTACAAACTTTAATCTGGCATCTTGTTTTTGTGGCAAACTATTGACAAATATGACTAATGACAACTAATGACAAACATCTTGCAGTGTGGGCTCTGCATTTCGGTTCTGTGGATAGTCGTTTCTGACGTATCCACATCTGCAGTCTGAAGACTGTTTCTGATCAGTCAGACAGGTGTTTGGGCTTTTTCCTTCCCATAGTGACAATTATTCTGTCATCAGCAGTGGAGGTCTTCCTTGGCCTACCAGTCCCTTTGTGATTACTGAGCTCACCGGTGTGTTCTTTCTTCTTAATGATATTCCAGACAGTTGATTTAGGTCATCCTAAGGTTTTACCAAGGTCTCGAATAGTTATATTCTTGTTTTTCAACCTCATAATGGCTTTTTTGACTCTCATTGGCACAGCTCTTGTTCTCATGTTAATCAATGGCAAACACAGACTCCACAAACTCTTACAAAGCAATGAAACACACCTGAGGAATCACAAACACATGTGACAACAATTGTCCCAAACATTAATGTGGGGACCGTGTAGAAAAGTGTTGCCACTCTTACAAGATGTGACTGAAATGTATGCAAATCCCTTAAAATGAAAGTCTGCACTGTGCACTTTAATCATGTCTGAATTGTTTGATTTATACTTTTAAACTGTGGAACAGAAGGCTAAATCAAAGATGAAATGTACCTTTGTGGATGGCACTGTATAAGAAATTTTAACTATCACTCTTGTGTTCTAACTCAGTCCAATGCCAACATGGGAAAGAAGGAATCCACCCTGAACAGGATGGCACATATCACAGAATGCATAAAACCTGAGCAGTATACACACACCAGTCACCATAAAAGTTGAGTTATAAATGGTAAATGAAGGCCATGAAGGAAACATGCAGAACCTGCAAACATTGACCACTGTGTTTGACCCAAAACTCAATTAATTATTTTCTAGGTAGTTTAAAAAAACGAGCACTATCAACTTCCTTTGTAATTCTGATTTGTCAAGTACAAGGGCAGTGGCCAGCAGTGAACTGTTTCCAAGGGCAAAAAGTAATCACAGTTACTGTGCCTATAAGAAGTATTCACCCCCCTTGAAAGTCTTCACATATTGTTGTTATACAACATGGAATCACAGTGGCTTTTTTGACACTGGTCAACAGAAAAAAGACTTTAATGTCAAAGTGAAAACAGTTCACTGCAATGTGGTCAAAATGAACTACAAACATAAAACACAAAATCACCAATTGCAGATGTATTCACCTCATTAATATGACATACCTAAATCCTCACCTGGTGTAGCCAGTTAGCTTTAGAAGTCACAGAATTAGTTTAATGGAGATCATCTGTCTGGGGCTTCAGTTGATTGTGGTATAAATACACTTTTATGTGGAAGGTCACTATTTAGCAGGTGCACATTTGGTACCCATGACATCTCTGAGTCTGTGTGGAAAGGTTTATCAGCTCTGCACATCTGGACACTGCCATTTATCCCTGTTCTTCTTTACAAACTGTGTGTTGATTGTGAGTCAACAGCCTTTTTTAAGTCTAGCCACAAATTCTAAATTGGATTGAGATCTGGACTCTGACTTGACCACTCCAGGGCATTCAAATTGTTGTTTGTAAGCCACTCCTGTGTAGTTTTGGCTTTATACTCGGGATTGTTGACTTGCTGCAAAACAAAATCTGTCTTATTAGTTTGCAGCAGCACATAAATGACAAAAAGGTGAGGCCTTCAAAAAAAAAAACACTTGCAAAATACAGGCCAGAATCCTACCTGACCCACCCTAGGAAAATGGGAAGCTTTAGGCCTGACTAGGCCTAAAAAAATTAGACAAGGCTTAAAAAAAAGGAACAATAAAGTGTCTCGAAAAAGAAAAACAAAATATGTTCCTCCAGGCAGAGAAACTATAAAAAGTTCATAAGAGTCTTTTTAAAACTGAAGATTTATTAACAAAAAAGTTAAAGACCAAAAGCTCAATCCCCAGAATGGCAATCCTCGGAAAACAAAGTCCCAAAAACACAGTCCAATAATCAGAATCCTTAAACAGAGCAAAAAATAATAAAAAAAGGAAACTACAATAAGCATTAACATTGGACAAGTGTAAGACAGGTAAAGAACTATACTGTGCTTGAATAGATAAATAAATAATTCAAACTAAATAATAGATAAGTGATATACTGTAGTAAGACAGCAATTATTTGAAATAGATAATAAAAAATAAATATCTAAAAATTAATAACAGTAAAACTAGCAATAAAAAAACAACAGTAGTAAAAAGTGTAGCAAATGTATTTCTTATAAATCAGCCTCTAGGAGCAGATCTGAGGGCGTGGGGGCAGTACAAAAATCAGAGTCCGAACTGCCAAGGGACAGAAGCTGCTGTGGTATCTGGCAGAACTCGCTTGGATGCTACAGAACCTCCTGACAGAGGGAAGTGGGACAAAGAGACCGGGGGATGAATGGGAGCGGTCCATCATAATGCGGATACAGCACTTTACAAAGATTTCTTCAATCGAGGGCAAAGAGGACCCAACAATCTTTTCTGTAGTGTGCACTATTCATTGTAGGAATTTAAGACACTGCAGTTCCCAAAGCAGATGGTGATGGAGCTGGTCAGAACGCTCTCGATGGTGACCCTACACACAGAGAGAACTTTATAGATAGACTTTTTATAGATAGATAGATAGATAGATAGATAGATAGATAGATAGATAGATAGATAGATAGATAGATAGATAGATAGATAGATAGATAGATAGATAGATAGATAGATAGATAGATAGATAGAAAAGAAGAAAATTTAAAAAGGAGCAAAACGTCTGACTTGCCAGTCCCAGTCCTAGTGAGTTATTTAGTATTGCACACTATAATAAAATGCTTTTTTTCACTTCCATCTCCATATTAGTGTATCACAACTTCTTTACTAAACCAGTGTTGGCTCTCTGATAATTGTTTCTTCATCTTGCCATTTGTAATTAATTTGCCTATCACACATGTTAGCTAACTCGCCTAACAGTTACCACAATTGGCCAGATCACCTTATTTACAAAAAGAAGTAATGTTTTTGAGCTATGAGGTTTTAAGATTTTCATAAATCACTAATCACTGCAGGTAAGCTGCTCAGGGAGCAAGCATGGAAATTGCAATTCGTGAGTGAGAGCTTGAAGATCCATATTTTTTTACTTATAAACTAAATATGCAGCAATAAATCAGTAAAATAAAATGACACAGTTTTCTCTGGGAATCAATGCCAGATGCAGTGACTCACTAAATGACATTAACCTTTTTGAATCATATGGGCAGCACTTAGAAGTGCCTTTTAAGCAATAAAAAGTGCAATTACGTGATGCCCAGCATGGCTTTTCTTTTTTATTAATCTTCCATCACTTCACTGTCTTTACTCACTTGTTATTTTAGCAGAAAGTTGGGCGTGGTTTTCAAATGGGACCCACTTTCCAGTGCCCATGTGGGACTTCCCCTCTTAATCTTTTACCCACAAAAATGCGTTTTTGAGCGCCTGTCATTCTTTCTATGATTGTTTCAATGGCATAAAAAGCTTATGTAGCATAATGTTTACTATGCAGTAAAGGCAAGTGTGATTTCATAAACACCAATTCATATAATCACTGAAAAGGCACCACTTAAAAGAAACCACTCAGTCTCTGCTTGTGTGATAATGTATTTGAAATTTTCACCATTGGCCCACTTGCCTCCAGATTCGTCTCCACAGTCATAGAGCTTTGATGTTAGACTACTGAACCTTAGTGCACATGTTTTGTAGCTTATCCTCATCAGATAATAAAAACAAAGACAGCTTAACTTCTTGTTTAATTGGAAAACATGTCTAAAATGGTGTATGTGCAATGATCTGTACAACAGGACTGTGACTGAAGCACATAATCCTGGATCATGATGTTCATGCATTAGTTCATGGTACAACACGTTACAAGCGAGCAGCTCAAACTCAATTGCAAAATGTGCCGGGTATTAGCAAGCCATTTCATCATAAACTATTTCATGAGAAGTACTGTACAAGACACCGAGGCTGGAGTGCAATGCGCTCATTAAACCTGACAATACAATAGGAGGCCCAGTAAGGCCTGGCAAAACAAGGCCCTGATAATACATTCAATGGCAGTGGCAACACAGGGTGCCATTCCAACACAATAACTGATGTACCACCAGGTGGTGTTAGACTACATTTTGTGAACGGGGGGCTGAACGCACCCCTAGAAGACACGGACGCTCCTCCAAAACCCCCTATTAATGCTGATACAGTGGGAATAAATACAGTTTACCTCGTCTTTGCTCCCTTACTTTCTGGACTGGTGCTGCTACTCTGTCGCGTGATATGCTTCTCGCGCGGCACTTCGCATACTTAAAAGACTGAACAGTAGCTGTCCTTTTTGGCTCTTTGCTTTGCCTCTCTCTCCTCCTCCAGACATCCTCTGATCCTGTTGGGGTTCCTGCTCCTGACACGCACCCCTATGATGAGGAAGATATTTTTGCATTCTTTTAAGAGACGGAAATTTAATTGAGAGACGGAGCTGTCACCTCTGTCTTGACATGGAGTTCATTTTACTTTTGAAAGAGACATATGTTCGTTTGAAGTATTTGAATAAAGTTCCTGTCTCTACAATCTCCTGTGTTTCTGTGCAAATCTGTGACCCAAGCGTGACAATTTTGATAGGCATTTATCTTTTTTTTTGTAACAAGAGCAGGCCATTCAGCCCAAAAAGCTCATCCATCTTGTTCACCAAGATTGTCCAAAATAACATCAAGTCACAATCTGAAGGTTTGGTATTATCTGCAAATTTACGGAGCTTATTGATTATACTCTTCTCCAGATCATGTATGTAGCCCCAGCACTGGCTCCTGAGGGACACCACTTTTAACATTACCTAATTATGATAAAGCTCCTCTCACATTAACCCTTTGCTTTCTGTGTTTGAGCCAATTTTGTACCCAGCTGCACACCGTGCCTGAACTCTTTCTTTCAGTTTGATCAATAACCATCCATATGGTACCTGGTCAAAAGCCTTCTGAAAATCAAGATAAATAAAATCATATGTTTTTGTTGCTTTCTCAAAGTAGTATTTTACTGAAATGCAACCCTTCTTGTCTTTGCCCATGTTAAGGACTTGCTAGTACTCCTGTGTTAGGCATGTGATACTCGATCTTTTCCTTAATAATTCCTTCCCTTATTTTATTTGTGATAAATTACTGGCCTACAGTTACTTGGGTCAGGCCAATCACTCTCTTTATACAATGGAATAATATACTGTATGTTAGCCTCCAGTCTTCACGAATTTCTCCATTGTGCAGAGATTTTCTAAATAGTTTTGCCAAGGGTTTATATATGTACTCACTAACATCCTTAAACAAGTGAGGATAAATGTTTTCTGGTCCGACATCTCCAGCATGTTCTTATCGTATAAATCAACATACTTGGGCAACTTACTGTAAGTCATCAAACTTGGTATCCCCTATAACTAGAAGTTCAGTAATGTGATATTGGCTTAAGATCCAGAGATGATGCCAAACTAGGAGGAATAGCAAATAATATAAAATCAGCTGAATCATTATAGAAGAACCTGGACAGAATACATGCTTTGGCAGATTTGTGTCTGATGAAAGTGAATGTATATAAATGTAAGGTATTAAACACACAGGAAGTAAATATGTTAGATTTGAATACACAATGGTACTGTAGGTCTGAAATTTATGAGATGGACCTTTGGAATCATAGTGGAAAAGTCACTATCTATATCTAGGATGTTAGGTTGTTAGGCACATTGTTTTTGGTAAAAGTCAAGGGAGGTTATACTCAAGCTTCATAACACACTAGTGAGGTCTTATCTGGAGTATGCTGTTACCTTTTGGTCTCCATATTGCAAAAAAAGACATAGCAGTGCTAGAGAAAATGTGGAGAAGAGCGACTGGGCTGATGTCAGGACTGCATAGTATGGGCCATAAGACTGAATGACTGAAGTTTTTAAAATTACAAAGTGAATAAGTCCAGTAGTTCCCATATGTTACTTTAAAATAAATTCTTCAGCAAGAAAATGGAGCTCAAATGAAAACTTGTTGAGAGTACATTTCACACAAGCATAACAAGTTTATAGCCATAGACAAATGCAAAAAAATACCAAGTAGTGTGATAGACAATAGGACATTAGAGACCTTTCAAAACTCTAGTGAATGTCATTTTGGAGAAATCAGGTGAATCTGATTGATCCACTTTGTTGGGCTGAATGGTCTGTTCTGATATTCTAATCTGCAAAGTGTGGGAACCAGGGACGTGTAGAGCTGCCTGACACAGACAGGCAGAGACACAAGTGCAGCACACAACAGGCTTTTTATTCAAGACTGGGTAAAGCGCTTCGTCTCACTCCCCAGAGCACAGCACAGTACAGCGTTGAAATACACAAACACGGTCCCGTCTTCCGTTCCTTTTCCCAGTTCTTCCACCTCCTCTTCTTCTCTTCTGGCAAGCTTCATCCTTTTATAGGAAGCCCGGAAGCACTCCTTCTTCCAGTAGCATTTCTGGTTGTGGCGGAAGTGCTGCCAAACAGGGCTCAGCAAACATCCAGGTGGTCCCTGACAGTGACCATGGGCCCCAGCAGGGCTAAGCTTCCATGCTCCAAACCTGTGGCCCTGCTGCAAGCCATGAGGCTGCCCTCTAGTGTTCCGGAAGGAGATAATATCCCGGACAAGCTCTCTCTCCTGGTTCTTCCATTGCTACAA
This sequence comes from Erpetoichthys calabaricus, assembly GCF_900747795.2. Classification (NCBI taxonomy): domain Eukaryota; kingdom Metazoa; phylum Chordata; class Cladistia; order Polypteriformes; family Polypteridae; genus Erpetoichthys; species Erpetoichthys calabaricus. The sequence goes on along the minus strand of NC_041398.2, from coordinate 227,259,648 downwards.
AGTTATCTGACATGGAAGTTCACTCAGAAATCTGCTAGCCTATAGGAAGTACATTTCACTGGAGAGATAACTCGTACGCTGGACAATGTTGTGTACTTTGGTAAAGGGAGTCACACAGCAGTTGGTACGGAGAGGAAACAGCTACTTTGGATTCATTAGGTAATTCATGATTTCCTGGTTTGGACTCAAAATGTCAAAGAAGCAGAAGCACAAGAGACAACTTATGAATGAGCATAAGCTTTTGGTCACTTCTCTGTAGCCCTCTTTATGCATTTCTGTACCTCATGCTTAAATAGTAAATTTTTATAAGGGATTTGTTATATTGCAATTTATAATTTATAGCAGTTATACACTAATTTTCTATTTATTTATCCATCCATTATCCAACATGCTATATCCTAACACAGGGTCATGGGGGTCTGCTGGAGCCAATCCCAGCCAACACAGGGTGCAAGGCCGGAGCAAACCCCAGGCAGGGTGGCAGCCCATCACAGGGCACACACACACCCACTAGGGACAATTTAGTATCACCAATGCACCTAACCTGCATGTCTTTGGACTGTGGGAGGAAACCCAAGCAGACACGGGGAGAACATGCAAACTCCACGCAGGGAGGACCCGGGAAACGAACCCACGTCTCCTTACTGCGAGGCAGCAGCACTACCACTGCCCCACCGTGCTGCCCTTCTATTTATTTATTTTACGGAAAATACAGTTCTAAAGTATTTACTGCATACAACAAACAAAATAATGCTGAAGCATGCATATGACACAACTAGTACGGACTGTACACTCGGATAAGCATGTAAAATGTAGGACTTTGAAGTATATGATGCAAAAATGGTTCTCATACATATACATATACATTAATAAGGGTTGTGTCTATCAGTCACAAGCAAATCACTGAGACGAGATCCTTGATCTTGGTTTTTATTGAAAGCTTGTGGAATGATATGTACTGGTGAAGCAAAAAATTTGGGTAGTGCCAAGCCAACCTCTGCAAATTATTTGGGTTCATGTCTTTCTTATGGTAAACATAGCAGAAAAGAAAAGAATAGCTGCAACATCAGCTGAGCATAAAGTGCATTGCTTAAGCCAGTCATAGGAAAAAGAAGAACAGCAATGCCATCTGCTGAGTGTCAAGTATGTGATGCAGAGTTTAAATGTGACAAAGTCTGACAAATGCCTGCACAAAGTGACCTGTGCTTACACCAAAGTGATCGTTATGATCACAAAAATAACCATGACTGCACTAAAAAGAACTTCAGTGGCATCTTCTGAGCATTAGGCCAAACACAGAAGGTGATTCAGTGATGAAGGACGAGAAAAAAATAAGAGGAAAAAGACACTGAAGCACATGACAAAGTGAGAGGTAAACCTGAATATACAGCCATTGGGCATACTGCTAATACAGTACTATGAAACAATACAATGAGTTGCCAAAGATGGAAATGTTCAGCTTGCTTTATATGAACCACAAGAACTAATTAATGCCAATGTAACTTTCATAGGAACTGAAAGAAGAAACTATTTAGAACACATAGGAGGAATCAACAACTCCTTATCTTTTGCATTGATGGGAGCTTATGTTTTCACTTCCCTTTTATTTTAGGAGCAGAGGTCCATGTGTTCCCCTAGTATTTGTTATTATTAGCAAAAGTTATTAAATTTTAGCCTGAAAGCTTTTCCAAGTCATCTTGCAAAATTAGAAAAGAAGACACTCAGACATATTGAAAACTTGCAACCTCCACAGAGACAATGACTAGGCCTGAAACGTCAAGCCAGTATCATAGTTTTGTGAGGAGGCAGGTATAACTGTTGTCCTTTTGCAAACAGAAACAAACTTACGTGCTTCCAGTACTGAGTTCTTTGTTGTCTCTGATATACTGTATTATAATCCTCATTTTCTTTCCATTTCTACTATGACCTTCACAGTAGCAACATGCTGAACTTGGCTGACCATGTGTTCCAATTCCTAGCAACTGTCACTAGTCCTTCAAGGGGAATACCATGGCTGATTCCATACCAGCCGAGAGATATAATCTCCCAATGTGTATTGGCTCTTCTTCCAGAGGGCCATGTCTTGTAAAACTTTAATGGAAGGTGCCAAGGAGCATCTTATCTGCATGCCCAAACCACCTCAACTGGCTCTTCTGTATCCAACATCTGCTCCAAACTGAGATCCTCCAGTAATCTCATGTTCAGGTGCATGTGCACACACCACTCTTTTCCAGTAAAGGATCAGGACCTCAGATTTGGAGAAGCGACTTCTCATACTAACCACATCTCACCCAGCTAAGAACCATTTTAGTCTTTCAGCCTTGCATCGGTAAAGGATATCAAGCTTGAAGGGGATGACCAGTAAAGGAAACTTTAAACGAGCCAAGTCTAAACTAGAGTGTTTTGTCTATGCACAAATCTAAACCAAAAAATCGTAGTGAGGAAACTGAAAGGAAAAGTCCTAGTGAATCTAATGCTGCATTCCATTTGAAGTGGGAAGTCAGAATTTTCACCCCCACAATTCGATTTTCCAACTCAGAAACTCTGGGACAATCTGTCAAGTCAGAGTTTGTATGACTTCAGATCATTATATCAATCCAAAATGGCGATGCACAGCACAAACTTCAATGAAGGCTGTGGTATTATACTGTTTATTAGCCCTTCTGTCTATTGGTGTCTCATTAAATCAGTCACACACACAGGATTGTCCAACCGCTATCTGTGGATGTGTTGCTGCGGTGTTTGGATGTGCAAAATGCAGCGAAATGTGTTGTTTGGTATTTGTTTGTATTTTACAAGAGAAAGCACGACAAAGGTTTTCCTGGAGGCATCCCTATTGCTTTTCCAAATGTTTTACTGAAACGTAATTATCTTGGATGTGACGTCATTCCCAGCTCCAACATCCAGCTTCAGAGGTTAATGGAACGCAGCATTAATAGCAACAATGCAAGAGTGAATATCTGCAAACTTGGATAATGATTCATACATCTGACATTCTGATTATTATAGCGGTGCACTGATGATGTCAATCATACAAATTCTGGGTCTCTGTTCCATAGTGAACATTATCATAGCACAAAATAATTTCTAATAAGCGATAACAAACTGGACCAGACCAAGTGGTCGCCCACGTAACACCTGGCTGCAGCAGATAGAGGGTCATTTCCGGAGGGTGGGACTGGACCGCGTGTCTGCCTGGGGGGTTGCAAACCGGGATCCCAAGTTGTTTCGTTGTGTAGTGGGTGCGGCAACGCACTGTACCAGTGCATGCTCCCCAAGTTGACTTGATAACAAATTCCATTATGAAAGCAAATCCATCCATTTTCCAACCCGCTCAATCCGAACACAGGGTCACGGGGGTCTGCTGGAGCCAATCCCAGCCAATACAGAGCACAAGGCAGGAACCAATCCCAGGCAGGGTGCCAACACACTGCAGATGAAAGCAAATTCAACATTTAAATTCAAAACCGGGCGGCACGGTGGCGCAGTGGGTAGCGCTGCTGCCTCGCAGTTGGGAGACCTGGGGACTCGGGTTCGCTTCCCGGGTCCTCCCTGCATGGAGTTTGCATGTTCTCCCCGTGTCAGCGTGGGTTTCCTCCGGGCGCTCCGGTTTCCTCCCACAGTCCAAAGACATGCAGGTTAGGTGGATTGGCGATCCTAAATTGGCCCTAGTGTGTGCTTGGTGTGTGGGTGTGTTTGTGTGTGTCCTGCAGTGGGTTGGCACCCTGCCCAGGATTGGTTCCTGCCTTGTGCCCTGTGTTGGCTGGGATTGGCTCCAGCAGACCCCCGTGACTCTGTGTTCGGATTCAGCGGGTTGGACAATGGATGGATGAAATTCAAAACCTCAGAAAACTCTTAACGGGAATTAACCAGTAAGGAAAAAATTATAATAATTCATTACATTTATATAGCACTTTTCAACGTACTTAAAGTGCTTACACAGTGAGTAGGGAACCACTTCAACCATCACTAATACAGCATATACAGCATCCATCTGGATGATGCAATGGCAGCCATTTTGCGCCTGTACACTCACCACACATTAGCTGTTTGGTGGTGAAAGGATGAGAGATATTTAGCTAATCAGAAACAGGGGTATGATTAGGGGGCCAGAACGACCAGGCTGTGGTGGGCAATTTAGCCAGATTACACTCTACTCTTTACAAAGGATGCTCAGGGATCTTTAATGACCACAGAGAGTCAGGACCTCAGTTTTACAACTCATCGGAAGGACGGCGCCATTTTTACAGCACAGTGTCCCTGTCGCTGCACTGGGGCATTGGGATCCACATTCAGACCACAGGGTAAGTGCCTAATGCTAGCCTCGCCAACACATCTTCAGTGCAGCAACCCAAGATTTTTCCTGGTTGGTCTCCCATCCAAGCACTGGATGGACCCAAACCCAAACAAGTTTAGCTTCAGGGGGATGACTTGATCTGAAATGCATGTGGTATGGCTGGCGGGAGGCTTAAAGAATGACTTAAACAAGTGAAAATCGCCAACATACAAAATCATAACACAGAGAGTGCCAAGGATTACAGTCTGATGAAGTCAAGAACACAACATCTTCCATAAACAGCTGAGATGCAATCCTTAGAATCCCAAACTGGATACCATCCCAACCAGCTCAGTGCCTTGATGTCTTTTTCATTAAAATCGTGAACAGAAGAGGAGACAAGACATACCCAACTCCCCCATTGAATGGTCTTGACTTAATACTGAGTATGGAAACACAATTACCACAGCAAAGATACAAGGACTGAAGGGCATGTACCAGCAGCCTTGGATCTTCATAGTCTTGTAGTACCTTTCACAAGATATTATAGGGTACAGAGTCTTAAGCATTTTCCAAGACCACAATGTACATGCAGCTAGAAATGAAAACTTGGCCCATGATTCCTTAGCCAGCATGGAATCCACATTTATCCTCCTAAATCTGAGGTTCAGCTATCGGATCGAGTCCCATTTCCCCACATTTACTGAGAACAGCCCACTTGATGGTCTGCCTACCCATCCTAAGTCATCAGATGGTTCTCTAAATCCTCCACAAGGCCATCTGAAAGTCAGTTTTCATAGCCTCACCAAAATACTCACACATGAGCCATCATTTCTGTCACTGCTGCAGCTGACACCTGTCTGGCCTGGAGCTACATCTAAGTCAAATCTAGAGACTCTCCTGCACACCGTCTTCCAAGTGAGGTGTTCTTCAGTTTAATCAGAACATTCATGGAGTTCTCTTATGGATTGTTCTTTGGCTGATCCCTCCATTCAGACAGATTTGCCATCAGTAACTCTAAGAGGAGCACATATCTCCAAAAATCATGGTTCTAAGGATCACTGAGCTTCACTGCCACAGCAAGATTACAATCCTAGGTGGACTTTCCTGATACACCACAGCAAAGGGCTTCCCTGATGATGGAGATGACCATAGAAGGAATAAACAAAGAAGGAGTGTAGAGTAAGCAAGCAGCAGTGCTTATGTATCAGAAAGAATGGAGTGGTGGGACTGGAGATGAAAGCCTGACAGACAACATTGCATGTGTGTTAGATGTTGCTTGTCTGCAATTAATATTGTTTATTAACATATTTTTGCAGCACATCAAACCTACAAGTTGTGTAGAGTATTTCCGTTCTGAGATGCCCTGTCTGTCTTGTGACCCTGACTTATGCAGAGTCAGCAGCGTAAGAGTAACTGACATTATCTTCCTGTTTTTTATTAGTTTTAGGATTAGTCTGTGGGTCATCAACCTCAGAATGTTTCATTTGCTTCCTTAAAATTCAGTCATGTCATTATTAAAGAATGAATTAAGCATGGCTACCGGGAGGACAGTCGGGCGACTCCAGGAAATGAGACAAAGGTCCTGTTTGAGGTCTTGGTAAAATAACACAGTATGAACTTCACGAACTTCATGCCTTTGGGAGGCTCACATTGAATTAACTCGAAGATGCTGTCATCTGTACTAAAAAAAATGAAATATTAGCAAGCAGCTTTGATGAGGGGATATGCAGCTTGGGAAAACAAATTAAATTTCTAAAAGAAGAATAATTCTTAAGAAAACAGATTTTCCTTCTTCATTCCAAAATGTGCAGCTTAGTTCTTTGGCAAGTCTAATCTGGCCTGCAGTGAGTGAGTTCTATGATGGACTGGTACACCATCCTGGTACCATACACCCACCACTGCTGGGATAGGCATTGGCCTCCTGCAATCATGAAGTAGGCAATCACAAAAAATAACTGATGGATGTATCAGTGTTTGATTGATTTTGTCATCCTTTTACAGGTGCCCTTCATAACGTTTGGGACACAGACACATTTGTCTGCTCCACAGTTTAAAATTACAAATCACACAATTCAGACATCGTGATTAAAGTGCACATTGCAGACTTTCATTTAAGGGGATTTGCATACGTTTTGGTGACACCATGTAGAAATGACAACACTTTTGCTTCATGGTCCACCATTGCAGGGCACCATAATGTTCAAGACACAGCAATGGCAGGTCTATTAAAGCAGTCCTATTTAGTTCTTTGTCACATATCCCCTTTCATGCAATGACTGCTCGAAGTCTGCAATTCACAGACATTACCAGGGGCTGAGGATGTTCTCTGGTGATGCTCTGCTAAGCCTCTAATGCAGCCTCCTGGTGTCCCCTTTAGTTTTCTTAAGTTTTTGTGCTCAATTGGATTTAAATTGGGTGACTGGCTTGGTCATTTGGGAATTTCCCATTTTTTAGGTTTGACAAACTGTCTTAACAGTATGTTTGGATCATTATCTTGTTGTAGGAAGAAGCGCCATCCAATGAGTTTGGAGGCATTTAGTAGAACTTGACCAGATCAGACATTTCTACACACCTCAGAATTCATTGTGCCACTGCCATCAGCAGTTCCATCATAAATGAAGAGTTTATCAGTACCTGTGGCAGCTATTCATCTCCAAGCTTTAACACCCCCACCCAGAGGTGGGTAGAGTGGCCAAAAATTGTACTCAAGTAAGAGTAGCGTTATTTCAAAATAATATTACACAAGTAGAAGTAAAAAGTAGTCATCCAAAAAATTACTCAGGTAAGAGTAAAAAAGTATTTGGTGAAAAGACTGCTCAAGTACTGAGTAACTGTTTGATCATAATAAATTATTTATTTTTTAGAAATGTTGTAATAAGACAGACAAAAATATAAAATAATGTGCAAATTCTGCTATTTCCAAATAATAAAATAAAAAATGAGTAAAAATAAATAACATCTTTACAAAATAAAGATGCACAAATAACACAAAGTTCCAAATCTCAGTTTTTCACAACAAAGCTTTTGAAGCCAATGCCTACAGTAGGTAACATGTATGTTTGAACAGTGCAAACTACTTACAGTGACAACATATCCTGTGCACTGACAGTATCATACTGCATATTCACTTGCCCTCCAAATAGCACAGCTGATAGAAAATAACATTAGAACAAGGCAGCTTGTGCACGTACAAGAAGTCTCACTTTACCTTGACTGTCTGTGCCTGTGAGCGTTTGGTTAAAACCTGCTTGTTCTTCACTCAATGAAGTGATGGTTAAGCTTCAGCAGGAGTTGGCCCTCATTTTTCATGTACTCTTTCTTTCCATGTCCGCTGTCTGTGAGGAGTTTGTGTCACTATGCCACCACAGTTTGTGTGTGGTCATGTGACTGCATGGCTACTTGTGATTTGTGAAATGGAGCCATATGATTATTGTTGCTAGGTCTGATTGGTGAAATGGAGTCTTGTGATTATTGTTGCTACGTCTGATTGGTGAAACGGTCATGCAGTAGGTCCACTGGCGGCTTCTCTCTGGCAAAAATATAGCTTATATAATGGAAAAAAGGTAACGATTCCAGTGTTGCCCAATGTAGCGGAGTAAGAGTAGCGTTTCTACTTCACAAATGTACTCAAGCAAAAGTAAAAAGTAGGGTGCAGTAAAACTACTCTTAGAAGTATATTTTTTTTAAAAAGTTACATGCTGTAACAGTAAATGTAACTCGTTACTACTCAACTCTGCCCCCACCACCATATTTAATAGATGAGGTGGTCTGCTTTGGATCTCAGGCAGTTCCTTGTCATCTCCACACTTTGCTCTTGCCATCACACTGATGCAGGTTCATTTTTGTCTCCTCTGTCCACAAGACCTTTTTCCAAAATTCTGCAGGCACTTTTAAGTACTGTGCGGTGCCCAGGATTTGTTCCTGCCTTGTGCCATGTGCTGTCTGGAATTGGCTCCAGCAGACCCCCGTGACCCTGTGTTAGGATATAGCGGGTTCAAAAATGTCTGACTGACTAACTTTTAAGTACCTTTTTGCAAACTGTAATCTGGCCATCCTGTTTTTGTAGCTAACTAATGGTTTGCATCTTGCAGTGTGGCCTCTGTATTTTTGTTCATGAAGTCTGTTGCGGGTAGTTGTCTCTGACACATCCACATCTGTATCCTGAAGACTGTTTCTGATCTGTCGGATAAGCGCTTGGGGCTTTTTCTTTACAGAGTTGACGATTCTTCTGTCATCAGCAGTGGAGGTTTTCCTTGGCTTTCCAGTCCCTTTACGGTTACTGAGCTCTCCACTGCGTTCTTTCTTCTTAATGATGCTCCAAGCAAGTTAAATTAGGTAATCCTAAGGTTTTACTGATGTCTCCAATGATTTTATTTTCTCCTTTCAGTCTCATAATAGCTTCTTTGACTATCATTAGCACAGCTCTTGTCTTCATGTTGAACAATAGCAACTATAGACTCCAAAGGGTAGAAGCAAGCTGAGGTATCTTCTCAAGCAAAGAAACACACCTGACCATCACAACCACCCGTGACGCCAATCGTCCCAAACATTATGGTGCCCTGAAATTGGGGGGACCATGTATAAAAAGTGCTGTCATTTGTACATTGTGTGACCAAAATGTACGCAAATCCCCTGAAATGAAAACCTGCAATGAGCACTTTAATCACAATGTCTGAATTGTTTGATTTGTAATTTTAAACTGTGGAGCAGAGGCATAAATGAAGGACAATTGTGTTTTTGTCTGAAACATTATGGAGGGCACTATACAGAAAGACACTCTGTTACATTTTAACTAACCATTAGTCTTACTGAATCAGCACACAACTTTGGCACCAGTATGTGCAAGGAAACTCAAAGGCTATGCAGAGCTCCATGCAGAACCACAGATGCACGATCAAATATGTTAGTAGATGTGAGCCATTGGTTATCTGTCTAAGCTGGCAGACTGGGCAGTCAGGGTTATGGATGGAACAGAAGATGAAATATAAACCTTAAGCTAAGCATAGGTGAAAAGTAGTCAGTCAAGATAGCTTTTGCCTGAGCCAAAACACTAAACATAATTTGAATTCAAAGAAGGACTGCTAGAATTCAATAACCAGTAAGCACACCTTTGTTAGTTAACATCCGCAATCTTGGATGCCATCAGGTAGACATTGCTACCTATACAAAGTGTTGTGTCAGAGACTTCTGGTATAAGACCACTAGCAACCAAAAAACATTGTAGTAATGAGTCCAAAATTTAGCAATATTCACGGAATAAACAAAATAGTGCAGCAGTAAAATGAAAGAAAAAAACAACATTATAATAATATTTACATAATTTCAAGAGCCTAGTAGGACAGAAATAATTATCCTGATACTCCATGGCATGTTTCGTCCAGAGTTTATTCCCTAATTTAAGTGAATTTTCTGTTTTTTTGTTGTTTTGGTTAATTGGTATCATTATATTTCATGTTTTGTGTAAATTAATTTATGTTAGTTTCTTATTCAGTATTTACAACCATCAGCTACAACATTAAATCCACTGACAGGTGAAGTGAATCACATTGCTTATCTCATTACAATGGAACCTGTCAAAGGGTGGGATATATTAGGCAACATGTGAACAGTCAGTTTTTGAAGGTGATGTCTTGAAAGAAGGAAAAATGGGCAAGCGTAATGGTCTGAGTGACTTTGACAAGGGCCACATTGTGATGGCTAGATGACTGGGTCAGAGCATCTGCAAAGCGGCAGGTCTAGTGGGATGTCCCTGGGATGCAGTGATTAGTACCTACCAAAAGTGGTTCAAGGAAGGACAACAGGGTCATGGGTACACAAGAAACATTTGTGCACATAGGAAGTGAATGCTAGCCCATCTGGTCCAATCCTACTGCTAGTATAGCACAGATTGTTGAAAAACGTAATGCTGGCCATGAGAGAAAGGTGTCACGTCACACAGTGCATCACAGCTGGCTGTGTAAGCACAGACCAGTCACAGTGCCTGTGCTGACCCCTGTCTACCACCGAAAACACCTACAATAAGCACAGGAGCATCAGAATTAGACAATGGAACAATTGAGGAAGGTGGCCTGGTCAGATGAATCGCATTTTCTGTTAGATCATGGTGATGGCCAATTGTTTGTGCATTGTTCATCTGAGGAAGAAATACCATCAGGCTGTACTAAAGCTAAGGTTCCCAACAGGGGCGGTACCGCCCACCGGTGGGCGCTGAAGAAATCTAAGGGGTATTTGTGGTCCAAGACATATTAAGGGGGCGTTGAGGACCAGCCGCCACCTCCTAGGGCAATATTTGCAAGAGCCTGTTGAAAAGTTTGATTAATACTAAAAATCATCGAACACATGTTTCAACCAACTATTCTAAATGTCCATTAAGAAAGACCTGTCCATATTAAATAGTAGGTATTGGTACATTATACAGTATTTACAAGTTTGCACAAGTCATGCATTCTCAGATCATGTAAGTCCTTACAATATTAACGCACCTGCAGAGGACCAAATCTATGCATGTTTTGACAGGTTCATTGTACATTACTATAAATATGTGAGAAGTTTTTTTATCAATGCCAGATTGTTTCAGAATTACTTAAGAGCAAGTGTAAACCTAAAATTTCAGTGCGGTACCTATAGATCACATTCAAAGGAAAACTTGCATGGACTTAGTTATTAAAAACTAGGGGTCTTTGCACCCTGCTTGCTTCGCTCCCCAACCCCCCGGCCTGTGCTACATGCCAGCCACTTCACGTCTGTGCCACTCGCGTATGTGGATTTCACATTCACCAAACAACAAATCTTTTAATTCTCGCGGATAGGCCTCTTCATTGTCAAGAAACACTACTTTTCCCCGATGGCAACACGAATTAGACGATCTACAAGTCTCCCATCATCATATTTAGCCGAAGGAGGATTTAGCATGGTCAACAATCTATTAACAAAGAAAAGAAACAGATTGTCAATAGTGGAACGCAGTGATTTAAGATTGCTGATGACAAAAATGACATCAAACATCGAAAAATTAGTGTCATCACACCAAGCTCAGCCCTCTCGCTAATAATATTATATTCATTTATTTAATAATATATATTTTTTTAATCACACTTTGAGCAATACATCAATATTGTTAATATCTTCTAATAAAATAATTTTTAAAATCTGTCCTTGTTTTTCAATATATAGTATAGTATAGTATAGTTCACCTAAGGGGGGTGCTATCAAATCACTCTTTGAAAAAGTGGCCTCTGACCCAAAAAAGGTTGGGAACCTAAAGGAAGAAAGCAAGCCGGTGGAGGCCGTGTGATGCTCAGGGCAATTTTCTGCTGGGAATCCTTGGGTCCTGGCATTCATGTGGATATTACTTTGACACATACCACCAACATAAAGATTGCTACAGATAGCTTACACTCCTTTTTGGCAACAGTATTCCCTGATGGCAGTGGCCTACTTGAGCAGGATAACGTGCGCTGTCACACTGCAAAAATTGTTCAGGAATGGTTTGAAGAACATGACAAAGTGTTCAAGGTGTAAACTTGGCCTCAAAATTCCCCAGGTCTCAATCCGATCGAGCATCTGTGCAATGTGCTGGAAAAACAAATCTGATCCACGGAGGACCAACCTCATAACTTGCAGAACTTAAGGGATCTGCAGCTAATGTCTAGGTGCCAGATACCACAGGACACCTTCAGAGGTCTTGTGGAGTTCATGCCTCGACAAGTTGGTGCTGTCTTGGTGGCATGAGGGGGCACTACACAATATTAAGCAGGTGCTTTTGATGTTGTGGCTGATCTGAGTATGTACTTTGTTGTTAAGTTTATATATGTTCCTTATATTCTGTGGGTGGAACTCCTTGAGGCAGGGCCACCATGGTGTCACACATGAGGGACTGTCCTCCATCTTTATATTCTGGTACATGAGGTGGCTTTCTTCAGGTTGATATTGAGCATTGTCTGGAGATCTTTTTTGATATTTTTGGTTCTGATTGGGGATGCAGTTTCTGGATTGGGACTTGGATTGCTTCATTAATTAAATCCTATTTGCTCTCATTTTATCTTGTTTACTTTTTATGCATTTTCTCTTTTACTTAAAAAAGTTTTTAATTTATAAATATTCTCTGTAGGACTTATTTCATTGAGCCAGTGGTTTAATGGCTCCTCTCTGTTATGTCAGCAAACTGACAAGTAAGCACAAGAAGATAGATGTGAGACAGGAAAAGGTCACGCCAAGATGAGAAACATAACTTGTAGTGAAAAGGTCAGCACCACAAAAAATCCAATGAAAAGGTTAAAGCAAAGAATGTAGACAAGGGTTTTGGATCTGCCATTCACATAAGGAAGGGACTATCAGATGATTTTTTTAACCCACTGCATCGATTACTCGTTGGTCACAACTTCTGAGGACATTAGAACAATCTAGATGAGAACAGGCCATTCAGCCCAGCAAAGCTTGTCAGTCCTATCCACTTAATTCTTCTAAAATGACATCAAGTCCTACTTTCTACCACACTACTTGGTAGCTTATTCCAAGTGTCTATGGTTGTCTGTGTAAAGAAAAACCTCCTAATGTTTGTGCAAAATTTACCATTAACGAGTTTCCAACTATGTCCCTGTGTTCTCGATGAACTCATTTTAAAGTCACGGTCTCGATCCACTGGACTAATTTCCTTCATAATTTTAAACACTTCAGTCATGTCACCTCTTAATCTTCTTTTGCTTACACTGTAAAGGCTCAGCTCTTTTAATATTTCCTCATAATTCATCCCCTGTAGCCCTGGAATCAGCCTAGTCACTCTTATCAGGACATGTTCTAGTGCTGCTATGTCCTTTACGTAGCTTGGAGACCAAAACTGCACCCAGTTCTCCTCACCAGTGTGTTATAAAGCTTGGAGAACCTCCTGGGACTTGTACTCCACACACCGCGCTATATAACCTGACACTCTGTTAGCCTTCTTAATGGCTTCTGAATACTGTCTGGAAGTCGATAGCCTAGAGTCCACTACAACTCCTAAATTCTTCTCATAAGGTGTACTCTCGATTTTTGGACTTCCCATTGTGTTTTCATGCTGCTGAATCTGAGTGAAGCTGTCTTAATGATGGCTGTCCAAAGTGGTGACAGTCATTAAAATGCAAGAGGACAGTCAAAACACACCAAAATATTAAACAACTCACAAAGGGAATAACACAATGAAAAGTGATATCAGAAATGAAATCTACAGCTTTAAAGACTCCCAAAACAAGAGTGACATTATACAAATTGGTTGAAATAAACACATAAAGATAGAAACAGCAATCCAATCATAACACTTTCTCTTGTAGGTCATTTTTGTACATTATGAACCTTTACAGCCACCTCCTTATTTTTGGCCTGTGTAGGCCACAGTCTGCCCAGCTAAGTTACGGGCTGGCTGCCCAGGGTAAGACCACTTCTAGATAGGACAGAGAAGGGCCTGGCCTGCTTTGTGGACCTATAAGGAGATGTACACCCGTTTCACCTTGTTTTTGTCAAGAACATACAAAACTGTAAACCTCCAAAATTAATAAAGAACATCTCAGAAAAACAATTACCCAAAGCAGGAGAATGTTTTGTAACATGGTACAGATTCGGTAAGCTTATCCGACTGCACTAGATGTCCCTTAACGTTTCTTGATGTATTCACTAGAGTCTGCCACCCAACTGCAGCTTTTGCTTACTCCTTTCAAGTCCTGAGCTGATATCCTGACCTTTTCAGACTGATGCTGTCTACTCCAAAGGCTGCTTTCCTCTTCTGCATTGTATTAATTATTGTGATGTTTAGTGTGCATGAGAAATATGAGCATATTTATCATACTAATCAGAAACAGCAACTAGGATTAGAACTGCATCCTGAATTGTGAGATTTTCATATTGCATCCAATCCCTTATGTGAGAAAGAAAAGAAATAAAGTTTAATTTTGAGGTTACACAGTGCTCATACTGACAGCTCCTAGATCACATCAATGGATGATACCAACAACCTGGCCTTACACATCACTTGTGAGCACCGTCATAGGTGAGTAGCTTACAGGAGGATGCTATTTCCTGACTTTAGCTTTGCCATTAATGTTGGTGTGATTGGTTTATTTACATCATTTCTTTAGTCCCTTCTTGAAATGTTTTAGCCAATTTAGACATTCTTTATGAAGTATTTATACCCAAGGAATTCATTTTCGATTTTTATTTTGTGATCTAAGTCTCCCTGAGAAAGTTATTTTTATCTTTTTGCCACAATGCCATTTTGTTTTTCTTTTCTTGGTGGATGTCACCGTATTCTGACAATGGTAAGTGGACAATGATGAGTCCTACGATTGCACTCTATGTGTGACACAATCATATAAATATTGGTGTGTCTTTTACATTGTATTCTAGATTGTATAAACCTTATTATTATGGGCACAGCCCGAAGAGGCAACGTGGGTCCCCCTTCCCATGGGCTCACCACCTATGGGAGGGGCCAAGGAGGTCGGGTGCAGTGTGAGTTGGGTGGTGGCCGAAGGCGGGGACCTTGGCGGTCCGATCCTCGGCTACAGAAGCTGGCTCTTGGGACGTGGAATGTCACCTCTCTGAAGGGGAAGGAGCCTGAGCTAGTGCGCGAAGTTGAGAGGTTCCGGCTAGATATAGTCGGACTCACCTCGACGCACAGCTTGGACTCTGGAACCAATCTCCTTGAGAGGGGCTGGACTCTGTACCACTCTGGAGTTGCCCCCGGTGAGAGGCGCCGAGCGGGTGTGGGTATACTTATTGCCCCCCGACTTGGAGCCTGTACATTGGGGTTTACCCCGGTGGACGAGAGGGTAGCCTCCCTTCGCCTTCGAGTGGGGGGACGGGTCCTAACTGTTGTTTGTGCGTATGCACCGAACAGCAGTTCGGAGTACCCACCCTTTTTGGAGTCCCTGGAGGGGGTGCTAGAGGGCATACCTTCTGGGGACTCCCTCGTTCTGCTGGGAGACTTCAATGCTCACGTGGGCAATGACAGTGAGACCTGGAAGGGCGTGATTGGGAGGAATGGCCCCCCCAATCTGAACCCGAGCGGTGTTTTGTTATTGGACTTCTGTGCTCGTCACGGATTGTCCATAACGAACACCATGTTCAAGCATAGGGGTGTTCATATGTGCACTTGGCACCAGGACACCCTAGGCCTCAGTTCGATGATCGACTTTGTGGTCGTGTCGTCGGACTTGCGGCCACATGTCTTGGACACTCGGGTGAAGAGAGGGGCGGAGCTGTCAACTGATCACCACCTGGTGGTGAGTTGGCTTCGATGGTGGGGGAGGATGCCGGTCAGGCGTGGTAGGCCCAAACGTGTTGTGAGGGTCTGCTGGGAACGTCTGGCAGAGCCCCCTGTCAGAAGTAGCTTCAACTCCCACCTCCAGCAGAACTTCGACCATGTCCCGAGGGAGGTGGGGGACATTGAGTCCGAATGGGCCATGTTCCGTGCCTCTATTGTTGAGGCGGCTGACCGGAGCTGTGGCCGTAAGGTGGTCGGTGCCTGTCGTGGCGGCAATCCCCGAACCCGTTGGTGGACACCGGTGGTGAAGGATGCCGTCAAGCTGAAGAAGGAGTCCTACAGGACCCTTTTGTCCTGTGGGACCCTGGAGGCAGCTGATAGGTAACGGCAGGCCAAGCGGAATGCGGCTTTGGTGGTTGCTGAGGCAAAAACTCGGGCGTGGGAGGAGTTTGGGGAGGCCATGGAGAACGACTTTCGGACGGCTTCGAGGAGATTCTGGTCCACCATCCGACGTCTCAGGAAGGGGAAGCAGTGCAGTGTCAACACTGTATATGGTGGGGATGGTGCGCTGCTGACCTCGACTCGGGACGTTGTGGGTCGGTGGGGGGAGTACTTCGAAGACCTCCTCAATCCCATTAACATGCCTTCCAATGAGGAAGCAGAGCCTGGGGACTCAGAGGTGGGCTCCCCCATCTCTGGGACTGAGGTCACCGAGGTGGTCAAAAAACTCCTTGGTGGCAGGGCCCCGGGGGTGGATGAGATACGCCCGGAGTTCCTCAAGGCTCTGGATGTTGTAGGACTGTCTTGGTTGACACGCCTCTGCAACATCGCATGGACATCAGGGACAGTGCCTCTGGATTGGCAGACCGGGGTGGTGATCCCCCTCTTTAAGAAGGGGGATCGGAGGGTGTGTTCCAACTACAGAGGGATCACACTCCTCAGCCTCCCTGGAAAAGTCTATTCAGGGGTCCTGGAGAGGAGGGTCCGTCGGATAGTCGAGCCTCGGATTCAGGAGGAACAGTGTGGTTTTCGTCCTGGTCGCGGAACAGTGGACCAGCTCTATACCCTTAGCAGGGTCCTGGAGGGTGCATGGGAGTTTGCCCAACCAGTCTACATGTGTTTTGTGGACTTGGAAAAGGCATTCGACCGTGTCCCTCGGGGAATCCTGTGGGGGGTACTCCGAGAGTATGGGGTACCGGCCCCCCTGATAAGGGCTGTTTGGTCCCTGTACGATCAGTGCCAGAGCTTGGTCCGCATTGCCGGCAGTAAGTCGAACCCGTTTCCAGTGAGAGTTGGACTCCGCCAGGGCTGCCCTTTGTCACCGATTCTGTTCATAACTTTTATGGACAGAATTTCTAGGCGCAGCCAGGGCGTTGAGGGGGTCCGGTTTGGTGGGCTCAGGATTGGGTCACTGCTTTTTGCAGATGATGTTGTCCTGTTTGCTTCATCAGGCCGTGATCTTCAGCTCTCTCTGGATCGGTTCGCAGCTGAGTGTGAAGCGGCTGGGATGAGAATCAGCACCTCCAAATCCGAGACCATGGTCCTCAGCCGGAAAAGGGTGGAGTGCCCTCTCAGGGTTGGTAGCGAGATCCTGCCTCAAGTGGAGGAGTTCAAGTATCTCGGGATCTTGTTCACGAGTGAGGGAAGAATGGAGCGTGAGATCGACAGGCGGATCGGTGCGGCATCCGCAGTAATGCGGGCGCTGCATCGGTCTGTCGTGGTGAAAAAGGAGCTGAGCCGCAAGGCGAAGCTCTCAATTTACCAGTCAATCTATGTTCCTACCCTCACCTATGGTCATGAACTATGGGTAGTGACCGAAAGAACGAGATCACGAATACAAGCAGCTGAAATGAGTTTCCTCCGCAGGGTGTCTGGGCTTTCCCTTAAAGATAGGGTGAGAAGCTCAGTCATCCGGGAGGGGTTCAGAGTAGAGCCGCTGCTCCTCCGCATCGAGAGGAGTCAGATAAGGTGGCTTGGGCATCTGATCAGGATGCCTCCTGGACGTCTCCCTGGTGAGGTGTTCCGGGCACGTCCAACCGGGAGGAGGCCCCAGGGAAGACCCAGGACACGTTGGAGGGACTATGTCTCTCGACTGTCCTGGGAACGCCTTGGGATTCTCCAGGAAGAGCTAGAAGAAGTGGCCGGGGAGAGGGAAGTCTGGGCATCTCTGCTCAAGCTGCTGCCCCCGCGACCCGACCTCGGATAAGCGGGAGACAATGGATGGATGGATGGATAAACCTTATTATAATAACTGTGATTGTTTCGTTAGTGTTTTTATGATTTTAGACTTATTTTTCTGAACTCTCAAATACAATTCTTGTTTTGCACTCATTCTGACGAATGCTCGGATTGTTTCCTGATTTTCGATCCTTGCAGATCTCTGGTTTACGGCTTTCTCCTAGTTCTGTCTTGTAGACAGAGCAAATACAGTCCGTGCTTCTAAACTAATTCTGAAACTTAATCATTTAGACCTGTGAAAGCTCACCTGCAACTGGATTATATCATAGGCAGATCAGGGTGAAAAACAAGTAAGGAAATATCTTCATTCATAGAAATTATGAGTCTGTGAAGGCTGCTGCCCTGCCCCAGACCAAGACTGTACTGACACCACAGCCACGACCTCAATACAGTAGTAACAGTCACATTGTGATGATTACCAATGACGCCACTTGACTGGCCTACATAGCAACTGCTATGGGAATGCAAGCAATAGTAAAGGAGACCTGACATTCTCAGATCTGCCAAGACCGTGCCTAGTGCTAAATGCCATTGCAAATATTAGGGCTGCTGTGAACATTTGGAGAAACAGCAAGTTAGAAAGTACGCTTTTGGTTACAGCAAATAAGGATCACTTACTGGCAAAGGGTGCTCCAAGAAATCAGAAGAACTACAAAGCAAACCAAAACGCTAAACGAAACTCAGAGTGTCATAAAGGAAGCTAAAGCGTGGGTTTAATGGTGATTGATTTTACGGGTAGATCAGGAGTTGCACATCCATTCACATCTCCTCTCTTCCCCAAAGACTCAGAAGACAAATCTTTTTGTTTATTATTTGCATCCTGCCCTGCAATGTTCACATCAATTACATCACTGAAAGGGGCAATATAAACATGGCAATGCCTCTGTGGAACTTTATCCCTCAATTTGATAAAAGAATCTTTGCAATTTGTTTAGCAATAGTTTCACATCAAGTAAGTCCACATGTCAAGTTTTGTTTTTGATTTCCTGAACTCTTTTCTGCCTCTGACCATTGATTTCTGTCTTGCCCTTGTGTTTTGGTTGTTTGAAGGCTATATGTCTATTTTGGTGTTAACTTCGTCTCTCTCACACACTGTCTTTCTCATCTCCAAGTCATTATTTTCTTTCTCACCATAACAACATCTGTTGCTTCTGAAGTTAACATTTGGTTCACTGGGACATTTCTTTTCAGAGCATTAGAACATTAGAAACATTGTGAGGAGAACAGGCTATTCAGCCCAACAAGCGTGTTCATCCCATTCACCTAGATTGTCCAAAATAAAACAAATCCAGAGCTGAGCATCCCTAAAGTCCTGCTCTCCACCACACTACTTACTAATTTATTCTATGTGGCTAAGGTTCTTTGCATGAAGAAAAAGTTTCTAACATTTGTGGAAAATCTGCTCTTAACAGGTTGCCAGCCATGCCCCCAGTTCTTATCTTGTTTTAATGTAACACCTAGGATTTACTGTACTCATTTCTTTCATAATTCTAAACACTTTAATCTTACATTTTCTTAAACCGAAGAGGTTCAACTTCAGACTGTCCTCATAGTTCATACCTCTTAGTCCCAGAATCAGCCTAATTGCTCTTCTCTGGACATGCTCTAGAATTGCTATGTGTTTTTAGTAATATGAAGACACAGTTCTGCAGGTGATGCCTCATTAGTGTGTTATATAACTTAGGAATACCCTCCACTGACTTGTACTCCACACATTGTGCAATATAACCTAACATCCTCTTAGCCTTTGTGGCCTGCAGGGAGCACACCAGCTCCCCAAACCCTACACAAACACATGCAGACACAAGTCCAGCAACACAGAGGCTTTTATTTAGCTGTGGGAAACTCTTCCCAAATGTTTCCCATCAAAACAGCACAGTGCACAGCACAAAGCACAATTAAAGGTCTTATTCTCTCTCTTTCTCTATTCTTCCACCTCCACTCCTCCTCCAGCAAAGTCAATCCCTCTTTCTCCCAACTCTGGCTCTCTCAGCTGTTGCAGTGGGCTTCTTTTATCCTGCACCTGGGAGTACTTCCAGTGACTCATTAGTGGTGGTCCGGAAGCAGTTCAGGGTGAGGCATAAGCCTGACAAAGTAGGGCTCCACAGTCCATGCAGCACCTCCTGGCGGCAACCACGGAAACCAACAGGGCTTTTCCAAACTCTAACTCCCATAACGCCCTGTGGGAATCCAAGGTAACGCTGCAACCCAGGGGGCTGCCATCGAACGCTCAGGGAGACATAATGCCCTGTGCATATTTTCCCCCCCAATCCTTTCAATATAGAGATGTCCAGGCCAGGCATGGGCCCCGGCCATTCACTACACCTACGTGATGACTTCTGTCAACTGTCTAGATGTACATAGTGATGTGTCCACTATGACTACGAGGTCCTTCTCATAAGGACTTGTACTTTCAAGTTTCATATCTTCATCTATGTATTCAAATCTAACATTTTTACTTCCTAAATGTAATACTTTTACTATTATTTTACATTAAATTTCACATGACACAAATGTACCCAAGTATGTTGTGATAAAGGCGCTATATATATGCACCCAACCCAACACAGACCGACAACGTTAAAATAAACCAAAAAGAATTTTATTTTCTTCTTCAGCTGGGGGCCACGTCTTCCCCGTGTCCCTCCGCCACAACACAGTCCCGCAAAAGCACACCCAAAAACGCAAACACCAAATAAACTCTTTAGTCCTCCGCTCCTCGTAGGCAGCTTTGTCTCCTTCCTCCCGACTCTGGCTCCTCGAGTAGTGGCTGCTGGCTCCTTTTTATAAGGCACCCAGAAGTGCTCCAGGTGCTTGATTGCCGAGTTTCGGCTGTGGCAAAAACACTGCCCATAAGGGCTCAGGTGCTCCAGTTGCAGCACCCCCTGGCGGCACCTGCGGGACCCAACAGGGCTGTGCCAAACTACAACTCCCATGAAGGCCTGCGGGAGTCCGAGGCACTGCTGCAACCCAGGGGGGTTGCTATGTAGCGTCCAGGGGGAGGTATTGAATACCCCATGGTTTCTCACCTGGAACATATACTGAAGGGGCGTCCTGGCTGGGCATGGGCACCGGCTATCCGCCACAATGTATTTTGTCTGAGTTCCTATGTAATGATTCTGCTTTTTGTATCTTATTTGTGTTTTGTCCTAGTTTGCTATCATCTGAGACTTAAGCAGATATCTGTAACAATTTAGCTGATTCTCCATTATCTGCCCTGCCACCTAGGTTGGTATCATCTCAAACTTAACCAATGAATTGATTATATTCCTGTGCAGATCGTTGTTGTCCCCAACACAGACCCTGGTGTGACACCACTTTTGTCATAACCTAACTCTGAAAAAGTTCCCCACACTGTAACCCTTTGCTTCTTGTGTTTGAGACAATTTTGCACCCATGTACAGACCCACTTGCATCCTGAATTCCCACTTCTTTTAGTTGGATCACTAACCTTTCATGTGGTATTTTATCAAAAGCCTTCTGAAAATCAAAATAAAGACCTTGATCCTCTCCAGGTCAGACATTACACTCTGCAACAGCAGCACAACGCAGGGACTGGCTGACTGAAATATAGCATCTCATTTGCAAATGTGCCATGTCTAATGCATGCTTAGCCTTAGTAGATCATCTGTACCTTCCTAACATATCCTTATAGCTCTGAAGGCTACATCTTTGGTAGAGCAGTAATTCAGCCAAGTGCTGGTTGATAGCGGGACGACTATCATCATCTTTCTACCTCACCCAGACCAACAGAGAATTTCACATTTCAGGTTTCTTTCAACAGTATTTTTGTAAAACATGTGGCAGAACATAATTGCCTAATTTGAATGGCATAACTTGGCAGTTATTACCCAAGATGTGAAGAGATATAAAAAAACCTGTACTGTGACTGCAAACCCCCTTATAATATTTGCAATTGAATTCTTAGTAGGCTTCTGCACATTCGGGGTGGTAATGGTTTCATTTAACATGCATTCTGTAACATGATCCTTTGGAAGAAATAATGAAATGCCTTGTTTACAGGAAGTCTGCTATCAATATCTGCTCTGTATGGGGGTTAAGAGAAATTTCTGGGCATCCGAACAGTTGGACGACCATCTGCCCTCTTCTAATCAGGGCACAGCTGGTGTTGGATTACCCAGCAGCTACATGCAGTAACTCAGTTTTACTACGTGGCCTCCTTCTTCTCTCAGCCCTTAAGTCCCACTCCCCTCATCAGATTGTTGCCAAATTATTTATAGATTTGCCATAAATGAATTCCAGCCCTCTTAACAAGAAATACAACACATTGTGAAAATGTACGCACCTATTTACAGAGGACCACACACCACATCTGTTTGAACATCAGTTGTTACTTTTCAAAATTCTCAGAAATAAAGAGGCAGCTGAGGACCACGAAAGCACCTTATATCCCTCAGGATGCTCTCTAATCCACCATGAAGGAGCTCTACCTCGCCCACATAGGTGAAGCCTTTTTAGAAAGTCTCATATCTATTGATTAAGACTGCATCTGCTTCATCTGTAGTCAAATTGTTCTTTCCTTCACTTCATCTTTTGTCCCCTGCAATGGACTGGTGCCCTGTGCTACCTGGGATAGGCTGCAGCAAACCCCTGCCCACCTGTTCAGGACTAGGTGGGTTGGAAAATAACTGACATTATTATTACCACGCTTATTATAACTTCACCTGTTTGTTGTCTGGTACAAATCTTGTAATCAATATTTATCGCACTTTCTATTGTCCAAATGACTTTTGGAATGAATTTTGCACACTTACTCACTTCCGAGACAATACATGAATCAATAATCAGTTTAATTGATCAATTAATCCATGTTAATTAAGAAAGGAAATTTTCATATGAAGAATAGTTAAAGATTTCACCAATAGATGGTGCTAGTAACGGATAGAAATATTAAAGAAAGTGTTAAAACATTGATTACAAAATTATACTAAAACAAACCCAAGACTAAAAAGTTGAAAATAATACATATACTGTATAAAAAAATACTTTTTAAAAACCACGCTTATTTTAAGTTAAAAGTGTACTAAAAAGTAAAAAATAAGTCTCTCATACAGCTTTTATTTTACGAGTGATGTATGAGACTTATTTTTTTACTTTTTAGAACACTTTTAACTTAATATAAGCGTGTTTTTTAAAAAGTATTTTTTTATATATATATTATTTTTGTCACTCTGATCAGTGAGCGGTAGGGAGGGTACATTTTTATTAGATTTCCTCCATATAAATCAAAGTTCAGTAGATGGGAGCCAACTCCCAAAACCTCAGGGGCTCAAATGAAAGATCTAACAAGTATGTGACAATGGTGGACAAATAATTTAGGCATCTACAGTCCATGCTTACCTTCTTAAGAATGTTGAAAAGTTTAAACACTTCAGTTACACAGTAAAGTGGAAGTAGGTTGAAGAATAAAGACAGCGTGGGAGAAATGGCGGCTGGTTTCTGGGTGCTATATTATAAGAGGATGTCCAGCACAGTAAAGGTCTGTTTAATAGTAATAAGTTGTTTTGCTTGGAGTAAACTAGCACAAGACAAAAAGGGATCAGGAGAAAAGACACTGTCAAGAGGAAGACAAAGATCATAACTGAGGAGTTCAAGTGAGAAAGAATGTCGGAACACACTTCCAATGAGCGTCACAAATTCAAATCAAAAGAATGGGAGACATTTCTTAAACAGGAGGTGTATTTCAAAAAGCATTTTGCAAAAGCAAAAGATTTTTGTTATAATATATAAGGAAATGTCATCAGGAGCAACCTTATATCCTTTCAACCCAATGATGTCACGGACCACAGAATAGTGAGTTGATAGTGAGGCAACAAATGGTGAGGGCCAAACAATGAAATGATACAAATAAATTATGATAATAATTGCTTCGCACACCTCTGTATTCCACACCTGCAATTCCCCTTGGGATTAATAAAGTATCTACTATCTATCTATCTATCTATCTATCTATCTATCTATCTATCTATCTATCAGACCTCACTCTTTGTGATTTTGTTCTAAAAACAAGACTGAAAGAAATAAGAGTTGCTAACATTTTAGAAATCCCTTGAAAAACGCAGGAGGCTACAGGCACGATAACAAAAGATGAGTACAGAAAACGTTTCCACGAATGAGAGAAGCCCTGGGACAAGGGAATTGCTGTATACTTCATAATGAAGGGTTTTTTGACAATTCAGGAAATCGTTGGGTCCCCCTTGCATAAACGTCTTCAATAAAAGTTAAAATGAACAATTAATACAGAAAAGGCTTGAAAGGGGTGATGGACAGTCAAGAAATATCCATTCCAGGGGTTAGAAAAAACTTAAATAGGAAATTGTGTCATAACAGAACTCTGCAATTGCTCTCACCTTGACTTAAATTTGATTTTAGGTGCCTTTTGGAAGCTTAGGAACTCCAAGCTTTGCCTGAGCCCCATTATGACACATTCTATTCATATCTGATGTAAAACTGAAAGAAAGTTACACATCTTACCCAGATAGCATATATACTATCCTATCTCTTGTTTTCTTTTTCAAAGTCTTTTGTTTGAACTAAATGGAGTCCCAACCACCTTATTCTATCTGTCTTGTTCCTTCTCATTACATTATATATTTATATAAATATAAATCATATGTTGTGTTCCTGCACAAAATAAAACTCCCAAAATGGGGGTGGAGGCCAGATCTGCTCTTATTTCAGATCTGGGCTCACTGGATTCGAAGGGGCTTTTTTTTAACTCCACCTCTAGTTTGAAGGACAATTAAAAGAAGGTTTCTTTAACATTCAAAGTGTTGCAATTTTTACTTGTGTACTTTGTGTGTAGCATTGTTTTTTTTTTACACAAGGATTATATTTTAGTGGTTTATTTTTCATTTTGACTTCTTCTGATGAAATTTACTTTGATTACTGTCTTTGTCGGGATGCTTCACATGACCCAGATCATCATTCAGTGATTTACGGTGCATTATCTGTTGGTGGATATTCTACATCTCAGTTCTGTTTAGTGCTAGTTAGTTTAGTACCCAAAAAGGCCCAAGCATGAGGTTTGGTTTTGGGTTTCTAAATTTATTTTACCTTTGACTCCCGAGTGACGTTTTGCCCTCTGATCCTTGGTTGCCTGTTTGTTTTGATCTCTCAGTTTTGATCCTTTGTTATTCATGACTACAGTCTTATTTAAACACTATCACCTGGGGCCTCATGCGTAATGCCGTGCGTAGAATTCACACTAAAACATGGCGTACAGACAAAAGCAGATATGTTCGTATGCACAAAAAAAATCCAGATGCATAAATCTGTGCATTCGCCAACTTCCACGTTCATCCGCTCCATAAATCCTGGTCAGAGTGAAAAGTAATGCATTTGCATGTGCCTGCTGACACTCCCAAACTCCTCCCAGAATTATGCCTCTTTGAATATGCAACTCAATATAAATAGCCCTTAAGCTCAGCGTTCTGTGAAAAGACAATGGCAAAAGCACTGGGGAAGATAGAAAAATTTCAGCAAATACCAAATGGAGGCAAGAAAAAACATACTATTTTTTGATTTTAAACATAGAGTGTCAGAGAAGCTCGATTGTTCAAGTTCACAAAGTCGCACAGTGCCGAAATAAAAAAGAAGTTGTCAGATATCAAAGTCAAAGTCGCCGTGAAAATTTAATCACGAAATTTCCACTTTAATCACGTAGTTTACTTTGTCATTAAAGAAGAACATCATAAACTTCATCTTAAAATCATTTCATTTACTAGTTTCTCAAATCCCATCGTAACTAAAGTAGCAAGTTAAATGCTTTGTTTTGTATGTGTTCTTCTATGTGCTCTATGTGTGTGAATCACTACGTGCTTCTTAAACGGGCTTTCTCTTCCTCCAACAGGACACAGAATCCATTACATTCATGATATTACAGCTCTCTGAATAATTAAAATACTGAAATGTATACTTGATATCATTTTCATGAGGAAAGGAGTTAAAGCATGTTATTAAACATAGGAACATGTTGGCACAGTGATTGTTCCTGCCTCACGCAAGATGCTTGCTGCGCTGTGCGCGACCTTCAATGAAATAATTTATTGCAGCAGTACTGTCTCTTTCAAACGTACTAACTCCCAATTCCTATCCTTACTTTTCTTTCTACAAATACCCTATCGCCACACAATCAGCTCTGTAATAGACGTTAAGCCATCTGTAAGCTGAGAACGCTGATTCTTCAAAACTTCTAAGGAACATTGAAATATCTTCGTAGTATTTGTTTAATTATTCTATCCATCTATCCTTCCAGTGTCGCACCAGTACCAGCAATAATACAGCGCAAGGCAGGAACAATCTGTGAACGGAGCACCAGCTCCTTGCTGGCGCTGCAACACCAAGTCCTCACATATTAAATTATTAACAATATAGATTTATTTAAATGAAGTTAAAGTTTTATCTGTATAATATAATAAACATTTTGCTGCATTTCATCTTAAAAATGGTATTGTCATCATATGTAAATACGCGCTTTATAAAGTGGCTCAGGTTGTGCAAGTTTACAGGGAGGTAATTGTACTTATAAGTACAAACAGTTCTACAAGGAGCACTTGATGGACTGATTGAGTGCATTTACATTTCTTGGGATGAAACTGTTTCTGAACCGCAAGGTCCCTACAGGAAAGGCTCTGAAGCGTTTGCCATATGAGAGCAATTAAAATAGACAGCATGGCTGAGGCAGTGTGTGCTTGATGCTGTATACTGATAATTCTCTTTCTGATCAGCTGCTGTAGAGCTGTGATTCCACACTCAGGTACAGTGATATAAATACTCCGAGTGGTGCAGTGAGAGTAATATGGAAAAAGATGATCCACTGTGACAACCCCTAACGGGAGCAGCTGAAAGAAGAAGAAGAAGAAGGTGTGCAGGGAGAGTAACAACACTAAAGCAGCTATGGTATTTGGAATAGTTTGGCCATTCCATGGACCATTATATTGTTACAGGTTAATTACAATCAGATGCCTTAAACTAATAAACAAAATGCGGTTAATTTCAGTGTATATGATAAAGCCGCGTCAGGGATATGGATCTAAAAAAGAAAGGTAACCACACTGGAACAATAGCGCTGCTTTGACGGTGGGTGCCGCCAGTTTACAAAACCGAGCAGAGAACTTACGCCAGGGTTTGAGCTAGCGTGAAAATGTGCGTGGCTTTATGCCAAGTTTAGGTTTTATACATCGCGATTTGAGCACGGAAACAGGAGTACGCAACATTTTTGTGTGTACACACCGTTTATACATGAGGCCCCTGGTCTTTTTATACTTCCTCAGTGTAATCTTTTGACATATTATATGTCATGTAACATAAAGAATCTATTGAAGGAAAAAGGATAACAAAAGGAAAAGGCAGAAAAGAGGCAAAAAATAGCAAACACATCCAAATATTACAAAAATTTATAACTGAAATGCTCAGGTCAAAAAACTTGGAAATCCAAAAAAATCAAAAATATAAACCAAAACACAGGAATCCAACCAGATCAATGCAGCGGCTTTACCATAAATACTTGCTGGGGCTAGAACTCTAGCTAAAAGATTAGGTGGCCGTGCCTCCCTAGGATCCACATGAAGGAGAAAGGGCAGATACCTAAATAAATGACATATTGTGATGTTCCAGGTAAATAAGAACAGGAGCACTCACAGCTGTCAGGGCCTCTTTGATTTTATTTTATTTACTCTGTCTTATACAAAAATGGAGCACTCTTCGTTGACTCCGCAATTCCAGGGATCCTTCACCCCTAGCCCACCTCCAAGGTGTGTCTGCTCCTTACAATTAAAAACCTTCCCTTACAGGCCTCCCATTACTTCAGACAAAGCTAGAAAGTACTGCCTGCACATTACAATATATTAAAAATATATTACAAAATTACAAAAAAAAAAATCAATAAACACTACAAAATCAAAGAAATGTAATACCACACAAAGACAAAACAAAACCACAATCAAAATACTTAAAACATTATTCAAACTTATATTTAAACAACACCACAAAAGTTAAACAAACAAAAAATAAAACTGAGCCAGGGATGTAACCCTGTCCAAAACAAACCAAAATTACACTCCAAATACCTTGCAGTATACAGGACTTTCAGTGAGTATTCACTTTTTCACATTTTGTCGTATTGCAGTCTTACGCTGAATCATTTAAATTAATGTTTTTCCCTCATCAAGCAATACTCAATACCCCAGAATGACACAGCGAAAACAGTTTTTTTTTTTGCAAATGTATTGAAATATCACACTGACACAAATATTCACACACAATCTGGCTCAGGTTCATCCCATTCTATTAATCATCCTTGAGATGTTTCTACACCTTGTTTGGATGTCAACCAGTTGTCGATTCAACTGACTGGACAGAAAGGCGTCTATAGAAGGTATCACAGCTGTCAATGTGTATCAGAGTCAAAGCTATGCCCTGAGGTCGAGGGAATTGTCTGCAGAGCTTAGAGACAGGATTGTGTCAAGGCACAGAACTGGAGAAGGATACAAAAATTCCTGCAGCATTGAAGGTTCCCAACTACACAGTGGCCTTATCCTAATTCTTAAATGAAAGACATCTGCAAAAACCACAGCTCTTCCTAGAGCTGGCTGTCAAGCAAAACTGAGCAATTGTGGGAGAAGGGCCATGATAAGAGAGGTGACCAAGAACCCGATGGTCACTGTGGCCGAGCTCCAGAGAACATTGTGTGAAGATGGGAGAAACTTCCAGAAGGACAACTATCACTGCAACACTCCTTCTACTTTGGCTCTGTGAGGAGTGGCTAGATAGAAGCCTCCTCTTGATACAAGACACATGGGAACCCACTTGGAGTTTTCAAAGAGGCACATTAAGGATTCTCAGACTGTGAGAAGCAAGGTACTCTGGTCTGATGAAACTGTAATCAGTGTCATGTCTGGAGGAAACCAGGCACCACTCATTACCCATGCTATACCATTCCAACAGTGAAGCATGGCAGTGGCAGCATCATGCTGTGGGGTTGTATTTTAACAGCAGGGACTGGGACTGTGAAACTACAAAGTGTTGAGGGAAAGCTGAAAGGAGCAAAGTACAGAGATGTCCTTGAGGAAAATCTACTCCAGAGTTCTCTGGATCTCAGACTGGGCTAAAGATAGATAGATAGATAGATAGATAGATAGATAGATAGATAGATAGATAGATAGATAGATAGATAGATAGATAGATAGATAGATAGATAGATAGATAGATAGATAGATAGATAGATAGATAGATAGATAGATAGATATGAAAGGCACAACATGATAGATAGAACGAATGAACTTTATTTGACAAGGGGAAATCTGGCTTTTTATATAAGCTGTTAAAATAAAGGTACACATAACTAGACTGGCAAATACATTTAAATACACACACATGCACACTATGGTCTGAGCACACACCAGAATGACTAAAAATAACAAAAACACATGACTTGACAGACACAGTTCCAGTGAACCATTATGAAAGCATATTGCTGTTGGTATAAAGGAGCCCCCCAATCATGTGTCTTGGCACACTACTGCTGAATGATTCATTGGCTGAAAGTCCTCAGTGTTGGTGTGTTACGGAGAGGATGCGCAACATTGCTCATAATGGCACTCAGTTTTGTTTTACTTCTCTCCTTCACTACAACCTACAGGGGGGTCCAGAGTGTGTCCCATAACTGAGCCTGCCCTTTAAATTGGCTTGTTGATTCGGTGGGCCTCTCCTGAAAAGATGTTACTATCTACCACACCACAGTGTAGAGAATTGCACTGACCGTCACAGAGTTGTAGAAGGTGTGAAGGATGTCACTTACCACATTAAAGGAGCACAGTCTCTTAAGGAAGAAGGTTCTGCTCTGCCCTGTCTTCAACAGTTTCTCTGTGCTGACCAGTACAACCTGTCATTGACACGCACACCCAAGTACTTGTAGGAGTGCACCACCTCGACATCCATTCCCTGAATAGCGACCCTATATGGAGGCACTTTGGTACGGCAAAAATCAATAAGCAGTTCTTTGGTTTTGATGATGTTAAGCTGCAGACAATTCTCTTTGCACCAAGAAACGAAGTCCTCCGCCTGACTCCTCTTCTCTGTGTCATTCCCTTTATCAATACAACCCCTAAGTGGAGCATCTTCTGAGAATTTCTGCAAGTGACAGGACCTGACATTATGTTTATAGTCTGAGGTGTGCAGAGTGAACAGAAAAAGAGACAGGAGTGCTCCTTTTGGTGCTCCAGTGTTGCTCACATAGCAGAAACACAGTCCTTAGTCTCACAAACTGTGGTCTGCCTGACAGACAGTCCACTATCCAGGACACCACAGGCTCTTCCACCTGCATATCTCTGAGTGTACCCCTTAACAGTGATGGCTAGATGGTACCGAAAGCACTGGAGAAATCGAAAAATATAACCCTCACAGTGCTGCCTTTCAACAATGACCCTAAACACAAAGCAAAGACAACACAGGAGTGGCTTAGGAACAACTCTGAGAATGTTCTCAGACCTGAACCCAATCAAACATCTCTGGAGAGACCTTATAAATAGTCGTCCACTGTCTCCAATTAAACTGACATAATGTGAGAGGATCTGCAGGAAAAAAAAGACAGAAAATCCCAGGACCAGATGTGCGATGCTTGTCACGTCAAACCCAAGAAGACTCTAGTCTGCAGTCACTGCCAAAGGGGCTTCAATGAAGTGGTGAGTAAAGGGTCTAAATTCTTGTGTCAATGGGATATTTCAGTTTGTTGTATTTTTTTAATATATTTGAAAATGTTCTAAAGTGCTGTTTTTGCTTTATTATTCTGGGGTATTCAAGTCAAGTCGGGGAGCATGCACTGGTACAGAGTGTTGCCGCACCCACTACACAATGAAACAAATCGGGATCCTGGTTGGCAACCCCCCCAGGCAGACACGCGGTCCAGTCCCAACCTCCGGAAATGACCCTCTATCTGCCGCAGCCAGGTGTTACGTGGGCGACCCCTTGGCCTGGTCCAGCCACTCGGGTCTTCAACAATGACGATCCTGTGAGCCATATCACCATCGGGGAAGCGCGCCACAAGGCTGTAGTGCCGTAACTGACGCTCCCTCACAATGCTGGTAGTGTGCTTCATTTGGGACTCCATCAGCAACTGCTCATTCGACACAAAGTTGAATTGTTTTGTGTTTAATGAGGGAAATTTTTTTTAATGATTTTAGCACAAAGCTGAAACATAACCAAATGTAAAAAAGTGAAGGGGTCCGTATACTTTCTCATGGCACTGTATGTACACTCTGTGTATTACATATATATATATATATATATAATTTATGTGTGTGTGTGTGCACATGTGTGTTTGGCCTTAACTGGAGTCCTGCACCAGTCTAGGAACCACCCTGCTTTCAGTCCTCACCAACATAATTTGGATTAGACGAGTGTGACCATCTATTGATGGATCGATTCTATTGTCCATTTACTCAATTTATATGACAATAAAAAGGCAGAGTGACTGCAAGTGAATGGTGAAAGCCAAACCTCTCCTCATCATACAGATAGGAGTGCAGCGTGCAGCCGGAACAAACTGTGACTCTTCAAAGTCCTTTCCTATCGGTCTCTTCATCCTTTATTTGAGGCTGTGCTTAAAACAGATTTCCAACAATGCGGAAAAGTCTTTAATGGAACGGATCAAAAGCTGCATTAAGGAAGCAAACAGGAAATGATCCAATCTCCATGCATTGCTCATTTCCGTCACTCTGCTGTGAAAATGAAGACAGGTTGTGATGTCTACGTGCAGGGTGAGAGCCCTAGAGGGGTAACCTGCTGTGAGGGGAGCAGCCAAAAATGAAATAGTATCTTCAAAGTCATTTTAGCTGTTTTGTATTCAATGACAAATATATTTTCTTGTCAGCGTTATGGAGCAAGCAAACTTATTTATGAAGGACAGGAGTACAAGAATTGTATCCTTGGTAATGCCTCATAGAAGGTATGGGGTGGGTATTGGGACCAGGGCAGCCTTAACGTCGCCAGGGCACTTCAGTCAACAATGCTAATAATTCAGAGTCTGCATATCCTCTTTGTGTGTATGTGCATTGTCCTCCGTGTGCTTTGTTTTAACTTTCACATCCCAAAATTAAGCTAGGCTAACTGAAAACTCAGCCTGACTTAAATGAGTATTGGGAGTGTGCATTAGCGTGCCCTGAGGTGAACTGGCACCTCAGTCAGCCCTGTGCCCAGTACTTGGAGTGTTTAGGAATAGGCTCTGGTCTAAAATGGAGGAATGTGTAATGAATGTATTACAATAAGGACACACACACACCAGGGACAATTTAGAATCGCCAGTCCACCTAACCTGCATGTCTTTGGACTGTGGGAAGAAACCGGAGCACCCAGAGGAAACCCACGCAGACACGGGGAGAACATGCAAACTCCACGCAGTGAGGACCTGGGAAGCAAACCCAGGTCTCCTTACTGTGAGGCTACAACGCTACCACTGCGCCACTGTGCCGCTCTAAATGTTAAAGTTGACACTTAAAAAAGATGAAGTGATAAGCTCTGTTTATTGACAAGAGGATCGAGCAATCGGAGCGCATCTTGTACCAAATAAAATTTGTAAAACTAACTCAATAGAGAAAATAAATTAATTAAGGTGCCTGCATGTGTCTCAATCTTCACCTTACTGCATTGTGCCTTCTTATCTTGGACTTGTATTCTTGTGAGCTCAACTCCATAGGACACCCATCCACTTCATTAAGTGCCTTGTTTTTAATTTCGCTGTGGAAAGTGTACATTCATATTGAATGCGTCGAGTTTAAGTAATAAATATTGATAATGGAGTTATTTACAATCTGATTTTCAAAGAGCTCTGAATTTTTTCTACAATGGTAACGTCACTGGGAATAGGATTTATCACCAAACTGTAGTGACCAGTAAGTTATTTTCCTTTTGTCAAGTATACAGCATTCAAACTCTACACAACGCATTCTAGATGCATACAGACAAAATACCACAACAAGCGCCATGGAAAAAAACTCCTTCATGCCTGCTATGTTGGAATACGGTTTTCTTAAA
This sequence comes from Erpetoichthys calabaricus, assembly GCF_900747795.2. Taxonomy (NCBI): domain Eukaryota; kingdom Metazoa; phylum Chordata; class Cladistia; order Polypteriformes; family Polypteridae; genus Erpetoichthys; species Erpetoichthys calabaricus. The sequence continues at coordinate 227,226,847 of NC_041398.2, read as the reverse complement.
TGAATGAGATGTTGTAATAGATAGATAGATAGATAGATAGATAGATAGATAGATAGATAGATAGATAGATAGATAGATAGATAGATAGATAGATAGATAGATACTCCCCAAGGGGAAATTCACATAGTAAAAAGTGTCCAGGGAACGAGCAGCGCCCGAGTTCATGAGCATGATCCAATCAAAGAAGAGCCATGTAATAAGAACAAACAAACCAGAGTGCGATTTCAGATATCTTAATTATCATCCATCCTCATTGAAATGCTGCACCAATATTTTCACAAATCTCAGGCTCTGGAGAATGTTTTCAGAAGTATTTATTTATCATTGGTTTAAAATGTTGGCACAATATGGACAAGTGCAAAAACAGACCAATGTCTGGATTTTTAAGTGGAAGCATAGTAGTGAGGATGTGTCTTAAGAAATAATGGTTTGTGATTTTATGAAATACCTGTTGTGACCAGTAGGGGGTATTGCAGCACCCCAAACACAACCACAATGACACAAATCCCAGTATAAAAAAATGATTTATTAACAACAACGCTCCTCAAAATGGTTTCTTGTATGTGGCGCAGCCACCAATGTCCTGTCATGACTCCAACTCACCCGAACAAGGCAGTGTGCTTCTTATTATTGAAGATCAGGGTGCCTTTCCTGTGCTGGGGCATCGTCTGTTGGAAGCGTTTCCGGGTCATATGGAAGTCGCATAAAATAGGAAGTGTAAGTGCCTGCAGCACCCCAAGGTATCACCCATGGATCTCAGCAGGGTTACCCCACTGGACTAAAGTTCCTTGCATTTTATTACGGGTGTCTGAATGGGTATCAAAGCCCAGGGATGCTGCCATCTAGCAGGTTGAGGGAGCATACAACCTTAATACAGAGCCTCCCCCGCTCTCACCAGTGTATTGGCTTCTTGGATGGTTAAGGAAATGGGGCCAGTTTTGGAAGGGATGTCAGCCCATGTGTGCCATCCTTTACACTTTATATTTATAACATAACTCCACTGAATAATAGGTGTGATTGGAATGGGACCGGAAATGAAGTCTGCTGGAGAAGGAACTGGAAGTGGAGTCATCACAGGGAAGCCAGAAGTGATTTAGTGTCGCGAAATTGCGGTGAGTAAGATTTTTATTCTTCTTTTGGTCTGTCAAAAAAAGAGACCAGGTGTTAGTATTCCATTCTAACCCCCTATCTGTTGTTCTGCCGCGCTTTTTTTGTGCCCTTCGGATGCCCCCTAATTGCGCATGTTTGACACAATCCCCACCTCAACCCAGACCCATAGGGTTGGGCGGTCTGAACCAAGAGGTCGAAAACATGAGAAAGGGCATTGCCGTTGGCTTGGAAAGTACCTTGGTGATAAAGGACCTTGAACCTATACAGCTGAAAGTCTAAGAACAACCTGGTGACCCGTGGATTGAACTCCCTATGCACGGCCATCCTCTGAAGAGCAGGATGATCTGTAACCAGGATGAATTTACGACCCAAGAGGTAGTACTGCAAGTGGGTCACAGCCCATTTAATTGCCAACGCCTCCCATTCCACCACTGCATACCTGGTGTCCCAGTCAAGCAGTTTCCAGCTCAAGTACATCATGGGGTGTTCAGCACCATTGATAATTTGACTCAACACGGTACCAAGACATGTGTCACAAGCATCGGTCTGGAGAAGAAAGGGAAAAGAGGAATCAGGAGTTTTTAATACAGGTGCTGAAGTAAGGGCCTGTTTCAAGTCACAAAATGCTAGTTCAGTTTTTTCATCCCATACCACATTGAATGAGGCTCTCTTCTTTGTGAGATTAGTCATGGGCATAGCTCTTTCTGAAAAATGAGGTACAAACTGGTGGTAGTAACTCACTAGTACAAGAAACGCTTGTACTTGTTGCTTGGTAATTGGACAGGGCCATTTCAGAATAGCATCAACTTTTGCACACTGGGATCTAACCGTTCCACTGCTAACCAGATAACCCACGTATTTGGCTTCGTTCATCCCAAAAAAAGAACTTTTTTGGGTTGATACCAAGGTTATTATAGTTTTGCCTTTTTATATTAGTTTTTATTTATATTTTTTCTGACCTTACTTGGAAATTCAGTTTAGTTTTAGTTTTCCTTCATCGTGTATTTTTAGTTTTAGTTTAGTTTTTACTTCACAAAAACATTTCTATTTTATTTTTATATATATTAGTTTCAGTTTTCGTTTTAGTAATTATGGCATAGAGTGCCTACGGAGTTAGTTTTGTGTCACAATCAGACAGAACTGTACACTTAACAGATTTGGATATGAGTTTAATGTTAGTGAAAGCTTACTACACTGCCTGGTTTACTATCTGGTTTTGTTTTTGTCTGATAAAAACAAGCATAATCAAAACTAGACACTGAATATGAACAATTTTACACAATTTTAGAATTTTTAAAATATTTTCTCATGAAAATCAGAGGGACTTGGGAAGAACAGGGCTGTTTGACTTGAATGAGTGTGCAGACCCCACCTAGCTGTATTGAGGGAAACAAAAGAACAACAAGCATGTAGTGTCAAGGTTAGGGGCAGTGAGACTTGAATAGACCACCATAAAGGACAGTAAACCCATAATGAGCAGAGCAAGAGCAGGTAATAGGAGTACGGACAGGCATAAAACAACAGAGACAGCGTCTGAGATTAAGAACAACATATACATTACCTAAACCTATTTATCCAGAGTAGGACTGCTCTGTCGCAAATGCTGTGTGAACGGCCGCCCTCCGTCACCAGCCGCCGTTCACTACATGAATATATGCGGGTGGCTCGTGGTGGATGACTTTCTGTTTTAGAGAAAACTTACCAGGGTTAAAGACTAACGACAAGAATATTCATTCAAAAATGAAAACTAAAAATATTTTAGTAAATTATTATTTTATTTCAGTTAGTCTTTCCAGCTACTTTAATTTCAGTTTTGTTAATTATTTTATTTCAGCTGCGGTGGGTTGGCACCCTGCCCGGGATTGGTTCCTGCCTTGTGCCCTGTGTTGGCTGGGATTGGCTCCAGCAGACCCCCGTGACCCTGTGTTCGGATTCAGCGGGTTGGAAAATGGATGGATGGATTTTATTTCAGTTTACGAAAATGTTTTTTTAATAATAGTTTCAGTTTTGATTTTAGTTTTCGTTAACTATAATAACCTTGGTTGATACGCAGTCTAGCTTTACCTAATGTCAACAGAACAGTATAGACCTGCAGTAAAATGTTCCTCCCAGGTGCCGGAATAAATGACCACGTCATCTAAGTAGGTGGCACTGTATGAACTGTGGGGTTTTAGGACTCTGCTAGACATTGGAAGATCGCTGGAGCTTCGTGCACCCAAAACGGGATTACTTTATACTGCCAATGTCCACTAAGGGTACTAAATGCTGTTTTTTCTTTTGTGGACTCCATTAAGGGAATTTGCCAGTATCCCTTTTTTTTCCTTAAGAGGCATTAGCTCTCTGTAAATGTGTTCTTTTCAATTGTGGCATTTTAATTAACCTGAATTTAAATACAAAGGTATTATCCCTCCCCAGCATGCAATATGACGGTTAAAAGATTATACGAGAACAAAAGGATAATCTAGCTCTTTACTGATGGGTTCACGTGGTATTACAAACGGGAAGCTTATGACAGACATATCAAGCATGTGGGAGACTTGACCTACGCGGTCTTGCCATCTTTCGTCGCCACGCTGAAAGGATTTTAAAAGTGTTTACCATAGGTCCATCCTTATATTCTGGTCGCTCCATGTGCAGGCTCTTGGCTCCGGATCCAAATAAGGACAGGACAGGACTCAAACCCCACCATCAAACATACAGGAATAGCACAATGCCTATATACAGTTCTCATTCTCCCAACAAGGAAAGAGGTTTTTATGCTGAAAGAAGACAGAAATATACTAGTCTGTCTTTAGGCTGACTATTCAATTGTCCAGTTGTCTTTGGCTCTCTAGTCCTGTGCTTGGCTCGGCAATTCTAAATGCCGCTGCTGTGCTCCTGTGTACCATATTTGGTCTGCCTGTATGAATGAGTCTATAACAGTGGGCACAGAGAACAGTGACATTAAACTTAATAAAAACACACAGTATAACACCTTTGTCATATCCAGAGTAGTTAAATATTGTGCATTTCCTAACCTCTCAAGGAGTGATCGGGGCATCGGATATGCATCAAAATTGGAGACCTGATTGAGACTTCGGAGGTCGTTACAAAACCTTCAACTCCCATCAGGTTTAGGGACCAAGACGATTGGGCTGAACCAAGGGCTGTGGCTATCCTCAATCACATCCAGATCCAACATCCGTATGATCTCTAATTCCACTTTGGTCCGTTTGGCCTCGGGGAGGCAATAGGGATGTTCTGTGACGATTACCCCAGATTCCATAATAATATGCTGAAGCAGAGAAGTTTGCCCAGGTTGCTCACTGACCACTTCTGGGACAGACAGGATAGTTGATTCTAGCTCCCGTCGTTGTTGTTGTTTTGTCAAATTGGGTCAGAGATTAAGAATTTTGAGAGAAAATGGAGATGCTGACCGGAGGAGGGATTTGCCTCCCTGTCCTTCCATGGTTTCAACAGATTAATGTGATAGACACACTCACGCAGTGAATGATTAGGTTGTTTAACCAAATAACCAATGAGACCTTTTCTTTCCTTAATCTCGACAGGACCCTGCCAATGAGCCAGCAATTTTGAATGGGAAGTGGCACAAGCACCATAACACAATCCCCCGGGAGGATCTGTTCATTATGGTATTCAATTTTGCCACTACCTCATTTTTTACCACAACCTCCAGAGCCAGCCCTGTGTTGCAGCATGCTTTACTGAGAGGTTTCTTCATATATTTTGCTTTACTTAAACTCAAGTTCTTTCCCCAGGAGGCCACCATGTAGAAGAACACACTGGCTACAATGGACTGGTTGAACATTTATTTCCAGCAGCTTCCTGCACACCTCAATAGACTGGAGTTCTCCTCCAGAAGTACAGTCTGCTCTGGCCCTTCTTGCACAACACTGCAGCATGGTCAGGACAGTCCAGTCCAGTTTGCTTCTTATATGGACCCCCAGGTAACTGTAGCTCTACACCACCTCCACTTCCTCCCCCTGTACAGTGACTGGTTTTAGGGGCTCCATAACACAATGGATGCCCACCAACAACTTTTTTGTCCTTTTGATTTTGAGCTGAAGGTTGTTCTCCCTGTACCACTGCCTATGTTTTGAGTTCAATGCAAAATTTTCAAAACTAAATTGGGTAAGATTTTGGGCTGTTTTAAAAAACAGCTAAAGACATTTCTATTTAGGAAAGCTAATTAACAATAATGCTATAATTATTGTTGTTTTATCTCTGTTTTTATCTTGCTTTGCCTTTGTTTAAACTTTTCATGTTGCACTTTGAGATTTACTGCTAATGTAAAGTGCCCCTATAAATAAAATGCATTATTATTATTATTATTATTAAATTGTTACTAGAACATACAAAGCAATTATTTATGTTACATGGGAGTAATTTGGTGTTCTTTTACTTTGGTTTGGGAGATTTTTATCATAACCATGATTTTCATTCCAGGCATTCTGTTTATTTAACTGATTATTTACTAATGAGCACTTTGGTGGGTTTGATGCTAAAGTATTGGCAGCCTCTACATATTCTGGGCTATTGGCCAGCATGTCTACTCTGCTTGTCATTATCATTATTAGAATAAAAATGAGGGTGGTAATGACTGAAAAAAGGCAAATTAATAGGAAAACAACAAAAGTGATTTAAGCATTTAAAGCTATAGCAAAACCCAATATTTAACATGTCTTATAAATGCAAAATGTATCACACTGCTTCTGCTGTGCTTTTCTGAATTCAGAATAAGAGAAGAGAAAAAGACCAGATAATTAAATGGGATCAATTAGAGTTAAAATGACTTACTGACTGTAGCAAAAATCTGCAGATCTCTGTGGTCTTCTGGGAAGGAGTATGGGAACCACTGATGTATGTATAAGTGAGAGCAAGTGGTCTCAAGTCTTAGGGGGCGCTGGAGTGCCCCTTCTTTGGCACTGGGACCACACAAGATGTTTTCCATGGCAGGGGAACCTTCTGTTTTCAGCACCTTGATGCTGGTTCCATCAGGCCCCTCAGCCTTATTCACATAACATTTGTCCAGGTCTCTCCTCACCTGGTTAGCAGAGACAGATAGTCAGGGATGTGGAAGGAGGGGGTGAAGACCAAAGGTGTGGATGGGAGATCTCAAGGCGGTGCAAAGGGAGAAGGTGGTGGTAGGATCATGATTCATCAATACAGGATCTGCTTATTTAGGTGAGGAGTCATTTTCACAGGGGTTATGTGAGCTGTTCAGAAATTGGCATCATAAACTCACAAGCAAGAGCTGGAGATGTCAGGCATGTTGCTCTGCTCCAGCAAACCTGAGAGGCTGATGGTAGGTGACCACAGGCAAGGCAGAGGTCCTCTAGGGTGTGGGAATATTCTCGTACTGTAGATTTAGGGTGTCAGATGGCTGGGCAGGCCTTCAAAGGGCCCTCACGTGCAGTGAAAATGGGGTCATCTTTGTAAGAAGTTAGTTTTTATAAATAACATGAATGTGTCTTTAACACTTTTTCAAACTTACACGTGTACTGTAGGTGCCTCACAACTGCAGAGGTTTGGCTCAAATCCCAGTACAGACATGCTAGAGTTTATATATTTTCCCTACATATGCACAGATTTTTCATCAGGTGCTCTGGGTTTCCTTCCCATATCCTAAATATGAGCTGGTTAGGAGAACTGGAAGCTTTAAATTGTCTTGCTCAATGGGTGTCATGAGTGTACCCCATGGTAGACTGGTGCTCCATTCAGGACTGGCTCCAGGTTTATGTCGGATACTGCTGTGATACAGGGCCTATAAAAAAACATTCAACCCATGGAGGTTTTCACACTTTATTGTTGTACAACACTGAATCAGAGTGGAATACACTTTTGGATGTTTTAACACAGAATAAAACTATTTAATACCAAACTGAAAACAGATCTCTCAAAGTGGTCTAAATTAATTCATCTTTATAAAAGGAATAAGTGTCTGTGTTTCTGTGTGCTGTTGGTTCGGTTGCTACGTCTCTGCCATTCGAAATAAGGGGGCATCAAAAACATTTTTAGTAATAGAATTAACCAAGAGATAGCACATCACAAACATTAACACTGCTTTTAAGAATCCCATACCAAATGGTATATATCAGAGATATACGCATTGCATGATGAACTGCAAACGAGAACACTGTGGTCTGTGTTGATTACTTAAATTTCAACCTGTTTAAAACACATAGCACAGCTAGTTATAAATATAAAACACAAAATAATTGATCACATAAGTATTCACCCGCATTAGTATGACACACCTAACTCATCACTGGTGCAGCTCATTGGTTTTAGATATCACATGTAAATGCCAGGGGTCGCCGTTGTCTCTTAAACCCAACAGATAGACGCACCGGACGCAGGGTAAAACCACTAAGAAGTACTTTAATGTTTCTTCTTCTTAAATAGTGCTTACAAAGCACCCCCGCCACAATAAACAGGCAAGTGAATATACTATAGGGTGGTCCAGATATAACTATGCAATTATTGCATTGCATTAAAAGTTGCATAGTTAGTGGACCACCCTGTATAATACTATCAAATAATAAGAATTCTCTCTTCCAGTCCTCCCAACTCTGGCTCGCTTGCAGGGTCTCCAGTAGTCCTTTTTATAGTGCCCGACCCGGAAGTGCTTCTGTCCTTCCGCCCACAAGACCTGCTAGCACTTCTGGGTCAGATGGAGAACTGGTCTTTTCTTCAGCCCGGAAGTACTTTGGAGCTTCCGTCCTCATAACTTGGGAGTACTTCTGGGCTATAGATGAGGCACGACTCCTCCTGTCCCTTTACAGCTCCCCCTGGTGGCACCACTACATTCCAGGGAAGCTGCCATCTAGCGTTCTGGGGGAGGCAGTGTCCAAAAATATCTGCCTTCCCCCATCCTTCCAGCCTTTGGGCGTCCCGGCCGGGTTGAGCTGCCCTCCCTTGCACACATAATTAGTAAAAATGGAGGTCACCTGTCAGGGGTTTCAAGTTGGCTGTAGTATAAATGCCTTTCTGTATGTGGTTGGTCCAACTTGTGGTGAGTCAGTATGGTGGCCTAAACTACAAAATGAAAATAAAAGAACAAAATCAAAGTACCTCCATGGAAAGAGGAAAGAAAAGCACAAGTAATGGGGGGTAGGGATGAGAAAATATCCAAGTAACTGAATATTCCTTGGAGTCAAATTAAAACAGTCACTAAGATGTGGCACAGCTGGAAACATGCCTAGAGCTGGCTGTCTGCAAAAACTGCGTGATCAGGCAAAAAGAAGAATGAAAGAGGCCACCAAGAGAGCATGGAGAAGTCTGAAGGAGTTACAAGTTACAGTGCTTGAGACTGGAGGGACTGTGCAGACCATCTGCTGCCTGGCTGCTTCACCAGTCTCAGTCTTACAGGAGAGTGGCAAAGACAAAGCCATTCTTATAAAAAAAAGACACATGACATCTCAGCTAGAGACTGCCAGAAGGCCCAAGGGAGACTATGAAGTCAGCTGGAGGAAGGTTCCATGGTATGATGAGAGCAAATTGTATTTATTTTTTTGACATCAGACAAAACACCATGTTTGTACACACCATTCCTCACTGTGAAGCATGGTGATGGCAGCATCACAGTGTGGAGATGATTTTCTGCAGTAGGCCCTGGATGGCTTGTGAGGGTAAAATGAATGCACTGAAATACAGGAAAACCAGTCAGTAAGAAACCTGGAGCCTTAGGAGAAGATTTGTTTTCCAGCAAGGCAACGACACCATAGATAAAGTCAAAGCTACCCAGGAATGACTTAACTCTTTGAGAGCTGAATATTTTTCCAAAAAACAGAGTTTTCTGAAAAACACACAAAGCAATGGTTTCACTCAGGAGTCAGCCTAAAATGGCTGCTGTTGCGTGCTGTGGCTGCCAGTTCATCAGCATACTGGTTGGGTTCCAGGCTGTCTTTGCATGGCGGTCACAGTGCATCACAATGTACCTACTGTCATGGCACGTCAGCTACATGAACCTGTTCAGCACCACGATCAGCTGGGGACCGATAAGCTGATGCTGGTACCTCATGTTCATTTTCGATTACTTGTATCAAAATCTGAGTCTGACATGTCAGTAGTCCAATTCAGCAATGATATGTAAAATGTTGTCTACTGAGTATTTTGCGTTATGCATTCGCCTCGATCTCTCGCCTGATGTCGATGCCATTCTTGCTGTTGTTTGCTCCTCGCTACTCACACGAGCGCAGGGAATGTCCATCAAACCAATGAAGCTAACTTTCCTTTTAGCAAAGAGAGTCCAACTAAAACACAATGGCGGGTTTTTTCATCGTTTACAGTTGATTATCACCGTCAACCTGTCCTTTTGACAAAAGTTAAAAACGATAATGTTAAAATATCCTGGAGTGGGTGAGTCTGGAACTCAATCTAGTTTAGAATTGGTGGCTGGACTTGACAAAGGCTGTCCGCTGACAATCTCCATACAACCTGGCAGAGTTTGAGCAGTTTTGCAAAGAATAGAAGAAAAATGGCAGTGTCCAGATGTGCTAAGCTGACAGAGATTTGTGTAGACAGATTCGAGACTACCATGGCTGCCAAGAGGCAGTCAGTCATCGTCCAACCCGCTAGGTCTGCTGCCCCGTGACCTTGTGTTACGATATAGCAGGTTGGATAATGGATGGATGTTTTTAATTCATTGACACCACTTTGCACAGATATGTATTCCCTTTGATATTTACAAGTCGTTTTTCTGTCAATCAATATCAAAAACTCAAATTAAATGTAATGCGTTTTAAAAGTTGTATAACAATAAAACGAAAACTTTCAAGGGGGTGAATACTTTTTTACAGGCACTGTAACTGCTGGCTTCACTTACCTTGAATTTTATTTCTGCTAATAAGTGGTGGTGCATTTATTTGAAAGTGAAATTAAATTCATAGATATTTGCTGCGTTCATCCAGTTTCAGTCTCATCTCACACAAGTTGGCTGACCAATCCAAGCCAGAGGGAAGACAGCCCCTTATTTCATTTTTCTTATCTCCTATCACTAGCATAAAAAAACACACACAATTTCTGTAACTAAATTATTACTGAAGGCTGGTTTCCTGTCCCATTCCACTTCTTCGCGTTCTTCCCTTGCTGGTACAGTTTCCACCCTTAATTACGGGTTTCTCGAATTACGAGTCTCCGTCGTGCTGTGTAATCCACTGACGACAGCTACTCCAGGCCTTTTCTCTCATCATCCCTTGCTGATTCCTGGTGGCTACAGAAATCTAAATGCAAAAAGACAATGAACATTTTTGGAAATGACAGTAAAAACGAATGCAATCAGGGCAGCAGGAGAGTTCTGCACTCCCACCGTGGGAAGAAAGGCCTCATGCATGTTGGCAGCATTCGCATTCAATAAAAAGACAATCCTTCCACTGAGAAAGTAATTGTATAGGACGCCTTCCAGTGCGTAACCAACAATATGCGCCATTTATTTGGCGCCGCAGCATTTCAAGTACACTGGAAAAAGCCTGAAGTGTGTGTGTGGTGTGAAGATCCTTCTATTTTCTGAACACCAGTTAATCTAATGCTGCATTCTGGTGCCTGTGTAACCAGCCTGGGACACAAATCAGGAACCACCAATGCATAGTTCAACCACACACCTTGTGACACACTCGACATGAATAACCACTGGTACACATTCAAATGATAGAAAAGTCCATTAATAAACGAGTTGCTGTACTCGGATCCCAATCCTGGTGAATCGTTGTGTGGTGGGTGGTAGGTAGGTAACCAGCACATGCTCCCACCCTTTCTCTGTCTCTCTCTATGTATGTCTGAAATAGCCTGATGACTATGAGGTTAATTACAGGGGGATTTGACCATTGTGAATGTTAATGGAGACACTTTCTCTAAAGCAGGAGTGGCACCAAGTAGAGTGGAATCCTACAAAAAGAGTGTCTCTGTATTAATTGCCGTGTATTGGCACACCATAGATGCCACATGCCTTGCCCCTGATGCAGCCACTGTAGGCTCCAGCCCTCCATAGTCCTGGATTAAGATTTATAAAAAGATTGAAATGTGTGTATACAACTTTGCAAGCAAAATTCAGAATATTTAAAAGACTTGTGGATATATATGGCAACCCTGACCCATCTGTATGCAGCATTTCAGAAAAAGTACGAAATGACAACCCCCTTTGATCAAGGAAGAAATTACAGCTAAATAATGTGTCATGCACATAGAATTATTAGAATGTGTGTTGACGTGACAAACATATTAAACCTTGTGGGGACGCCCGTAAGGGCCAGGAAAGGGACTATACCTCCCCTGGGCCACGAGAGGGCAGCCACCCTGGTCTGTATGGGGGCCAGAGGAACATAGCATGGGAGCTCAGCCCTGTTGGACCCGTGGCCACCACAGGGGGGCACCCGGAGGATTGTGGAGTCCTGGATGTCAGCACTTCCGCCACACCCGAAAGTGCTGCTGGCAGAAATTCCAGGGACACCCGGAGTGCTTCCGAGTGCTCATGCGGCACTTCCACCACACCAGGAAGTGCCGCTGGAAGATTGTCAGAGAACACCTGGAGCACATCCAGGTGATTATGAAAGAGGCCACCTTCCTCCAGGAGAGGAGGAGAGGAGAGGTGGAAAGGAGGCAGGAGAAGTCCGGAAGGGAGAGAAAAGGACGAAAGAAAGGTGTTTGGTGCATGAGCACTGTGTTGTGTGCCGGACTTTCATAATTAAACGTGTGTGTTTGGAACATTCTGTGTCTGCCTCTTTGTGTCCGGGATAAACCTACCACAACCTCAAACGTGATACACATGATGTGCAGAGTGTATTTTATTACCCTTGAAGGGGGCCAATGCTGCGTATTTGTACTGAAGAGTTTTTTTCAGCTGTTTATATTGGCCACTTTTTGTCGCTACTCAGGATTACAAACCAAAGCACAGTAAAGACACAGGCGTGATCCACTGCCTGGGTACAGAATGCTATGCTGTAAATCTCATGCACTACAGCCTACTGATCACCTAACGGTTTGACACAAAGTCTTGTCTGGCACTGCTTGAAGACTATGCAATGGCCACATATGAAGGTAACAAGGTTTTAGGGACCTGCCAGAATTTTTTTACGACTGGCTTATGAGCGGATTTAGATTTTCAAGAGCCTTTGGCTTGTAACTATGTGTAGAGTTGGGCCTGGTATTAGAACGACAGAATACCTGCTCACATGGTGGTTTCTAGCAACAGGCATCTACCAGAGGAAACTGGCCGAAAGGTTAGGGATATCTCAGCCAAGCTCCAGCCCCATCATGACTGCTGTGCTTGAAGCCATAAACCGACTGACAAGGCACTACATTCAGTTTTCGTATGGTGTGAGTGTACAAGCCGATATGAAAAGAGCAATTTGCAGCAGTGTGCAGTAATTGTGGTGCTGCTTAATACCAACAGCAATGCGTCTGCATAATGCCTCACGGTAATTGTGACAGCCAAGTCAGAACTTTTAGTTCTTCCAGTGTGTATTGAGATCAGTCAGTCAGTCATTGTCCAACCCACTATATCCTAACACAGGGTCACGGGGGTCTGCTGGAGCCAATCCCAGGCAGTAGAGGGCATACACTAGGGACAATTTAGGATCGCCAATGTACCTAACCTGCAGGTCTTTGGACTGTGGGAGGAAACCCACACAGACACGGATAGAACATGCAAACTCCACGCAGGGAGGACCCAGGAAGCAAACCCAGGTCTCCTAACTGAGAGGCAGCAGCGCTACCACTGCGCCACCCTCAAAGTATATGTATATTCATTAATTTATTTACTTACTTACCTATTTATTTAAATAGCTTCTATAAAAAGCTAAATTTTCCCCTGAAGACAAATAAAATTTCTTATCTATCACTTACATTGCCATAAGGGCACCTAGTGAGATTGATGCTGCTTTAGTTAACCATAAGCAGTGACACAAGTCATTTGTGATGCCAAAATGAGATGACAAATTATATTTGGGTTAACCGGTGATTAATTCATTTTGAGGGAAAGTAATGTTGACAGATGACTTGCTGAAGGTGCTGTATGTGATGACTGGCTTGTTGGTATGAGAACTGGTGGAACTTTCAGTGTTTATTATGACCCATCAGATTCATTGTAACAGTAACCATGTCATTACATGTGGCAGGTGACAGTTGCCACCCACTCACATGCTGGAAACTTGTGGCTTTACCTGACCCCCAGAGTGCCAAGGAGAGGTGCACCAATGCATTGTGGAACTGCTCAAATGCAGGTGGGCATGTCGTGATGCACCAGGAGGGAGGCCACTCTACCAGCCAATGAAGATCTGCAGCATCCTGAATACATATGCATATGTATGAGATTCATTAGCATAGTCCATATATGACTAATTAAGGATGGCAACTGGGCAGGGACTGAGGTGCGTTCACGAACGCACATTTACAAGATATTTGTGATTTATAAGGGAAAATTGTGTAGAAATGAGTGTATGCCAGGTTTTATAAATCAGGTTTTTTTTTGTCATACGCATTTGCCCGTTCTTTGGTATATCCATATTTTCACTCTGAAATCCAATTTTTTTTTCTAAATGAGACCCATGAACTGAATTAAGCAGGTTTAGAAATATGGTGTTAGGCAGGAGTTTGCACAGGGTGCAAATAAAAAAAAAGAAAAGAATCCTGCTGCCTCTCCCTCATCCAGGTATTCCCCTGGGTACTTCAGTTTATTTTCATTGCCCCCAAGAGCCTTGTGTTAGGTTGATGGGTCTCTTGTAGGTTTGTCTGGGTGGTCTTGCAATCAACTGGCACCCTAACTAGGACCGGTCCTGGTCACCTGAATTGAATAATCATGTCTGATAATGTTATGCTGTATAATGTATACATCCATCCATTTTCCAACCCGCTGAATCCGAACACAGGGTCACGGGGATCTGCTGGAGCCAATCCCAGCCAACACAGGGCACAAGGCAGGAAACAATCCTGGGCAGGGTGCCAACCCACCGCAGATAATGTATACACCATTTTATTATTTACGTACTCACTCTAAGTTTCCAGTGACTGCATAAGTGCCATTTACCCAGAAGCCTCTGGTTCTTTTTAAATTCAGAGCTAGTAGGTATTTTTTGTACACAGAAGCCCTTTTTCTATGTTGGACAACATCAGGCAGCACTGAATAGCCTGATTTGAATCTAACTCGTCAACAAGAATGTTAATTAGAATAAATCATCTGCCCTAAAAACTCTGCCTCCGACCAAAATGGCACCCTGCAGTTGTATCCCATCCCACATGCCTCACCACTGCGGATGGCAGGAGACGGGCTGGCTCACCAAAGTCATAATCTCGGCGTGTTTCTCTAAACAGGCTGTACCCATTTCTGTACGGACTTCTTTCACAGTGGAGGAGGCAGAGCCATCAATTTGCAAAGGGAAGCCTTAAATTGCTGTTTTCTGATAGGACTCCTTAATTCGAGCCCACAGAAAGTGTTTATGTGAACCCAAGGCTTTGAATTGAAGTGTAAACACTGGCGATAGCCCAAACGGTAAAAGAAGCTACCAGTACTCAGAGGGCATAAACACTAACAAAAGCTACATTACAGAGTGACTTTTTATTTCGGACAAAATCTCAAGACACTTCATATTACATTAGAAGTGCTTCCATATAATCATCATCATCATAATAATAATATTTTATTTTTTTTGTAGGCGCCTTTCTAAACACTCAAGGACACCGAACAATAGATAAAACACACATTATAAACAAAACTAAAATACAAAAAATTTAAATCAGACAGAGCAATAAACAATCTTAAACAAATGAGTTTAGATTTGAAAGTGAAAATGATTCAATATTTCTAGGCTCAGATAGATGGTAGTGAGTTCCAGAGCTGGGGAGCAGAGTAACTGAATGCTCTGCTCCCCATAGTGGTAAGATGGATGAAGGGGACAGTCAAGTGGATGGAGGAAGAGGATCCAAGGGTGCAGGAGGGAGTGGCAACATGGAGGAGGTCAGACAGATATGGAGGGGCTTTAATTTAAATTATTTTCAGGGGTCAAAATGTGGGAAAAGGCACTGTCCTTAAAACTCACCATAGTAAAAAGGATCCACCGCCAATGCTACCCCTAATGTCTAAAATATTTTCCAATGTAGTCTGCTGTCTCTTCCTGTTCAAGTGGGATATGAGTGCACAATTTTCTTGAGATGGCACCAAGGGTGTAGAATTGTATAAAGAACAAACAAACACACACACACACACACTGAGCTTCACATACTGTATTATACTACAAGTGCTTCATATGTGTACAGCACCAGCAGCACAGAAAAGTGAAATGACTCCATCTAAGGTCCCTTCAAGCTTTCTGGTTTGTAGCACAGTTTGCTGACCATTGTGAATTTCCCATTGGGATTAATAAAGTATCTATCTATCTATCTATCTATCTGAAAACCACCAAAGGTGCTTGATGATTTTCACCGGAATTCTACAACATGGTCACAGGAAGGTCTGGTTAGTGGTGGAGACCTCATGGCTTACAGTTCACAGTTTTAGCCACTAGAAGGCCATGCAGACCACTCAGTACATTGAATAAATTAAATTCAGTGACCCTACCCTGCATAACTGGGTTAAGAAAATGGGTGTATAGATTTAAAATAACATCTTTCATGGCAAACGTCAGGGTTCTCCAACTCAGTTCTTGCAGTGCTAGTACTGTGCCTCCAGGTTTTTAAATCTAACCCTTTTGTTGCTAATTAACTTCCTTGCTTTAATTTTAATTGACTTGCTATTTCAGATTCAAACACCTTAGTTGTTTCTTTTTTTCTTAATTAGGAGCCAAACAATAATGAGACACAAAATGAGCCAACACATGGCCAGGTAACCCGTGCCCATCATACAATATCTTATATATAATTTTGCCAGTCTCCTCACTCACTCACATCCGTCCGTCCGAAGTCGAATGCGCAATCGCCTTCTGGGCAGCTGCCCGAAAAACCTTACAAGACCGACATTGCGGCAGGCGGCGGATTTATGGCTGCGAAAATTCAAAGAGAAAGGCGACTTTGACCAACATCGTGGCAGGGTCTGTCTGAAGCCGAATGCGCAGTTGCCTTTTGCGCATGTCCGAAGCCGAATGCGCAGTCGCCTTCTGCGCAGCTGCCCGAAAAACCTTACGAGACCGACATCGCGGCAGGCGGCGGATTTACGGCCGCAAAAATTCAAAGATAAAGGCGGCTTCAATTAAAGCTCTAGAGGCCTGAAAGGCGATTTCGACTACAGCTCCAGGCCTAATTACGCATTCATTCAATACACCTATATCAGGTTTGTGGTGCTAATACTTATTACTTACTATTCCACTCGTGCCCGTTTCATCTTACGTTGTCGAAACGGGCTCTTTGTCTAGTCTGAAAATAAAGATCAGTAATGTTGATCTTCTCAGGTCCACAAAACACGCTGATGGTGTTCTTAGAAAAAAAGAAAATCAACACTTATGGAAACGAATGTTGTGGCAAAATGAGAGCACCAACAAGCCATGGAATTAAATAACGTGTTGAATTGACAACAAGAATCTGCTTCTAATTAAGAAACCGGTTTGAATTAAATTAGCTGGAGTTTGAAGAAAGTTTAAGGAAAAAATAAGTAATTCAGAGGACTGCATTTTAAAAAATAAGTCAATTAAAATGAATGAAAAAAACAATGAGAAGCATAAACTGGTCACTCTTTAAGAAAACAGTTAGAATGAAAACCTGCAGCCACAGTAGCATTCCAGGACCGAAGATGGAGACCCCTGCTGTATATAATGCTAGAAGTGATTACGTATTTGTACAGCTGCAGCACACAAAAGTTGAATGACTGTGTCAGAGTCTGGTCGAGCTTTCTGCTTTGCAGAGCCCTGGCACACTACTGTTAGCCCATAGTGCACACCACCAGTTTTAAGCAGATTTCTACAAAATAACCGCAGGCAGGTCAGGCTAGTGGTGGATATCGAGCAGGCCTTTCCTGTGTATTCACACTTGTCTCAACCTCTCTTTATTGATGCACACGGTGTCCAGGCCATTCCCATTTATCAATGCCCCCTCTGTCCACCATATTCCCATAAAAGCCTGCTCCTCAGACTCCATTATTATTTTCAACATGTCTTTTTGGCCTATGGTCAGGATTTATACTTTTTATCTTTGTAGATAACTCTTTCAACGTGGACCTTTTCTCTTCTTCATCCACTGACATTTCCTCTTTTGTCCCATCACGAAAGCCAGAGCCAAAAACTGACCAATCGGTTTGCTTGGAGAGACTGGACACACAGGCCTTAGTGTTTTATTATATAGTAGACTAGAGGGCTCCGCCCCCCTGCTCACTTCACTTGCCCACCCCCGGGTTTGGTTTACCGGACATACAATTTAAAGAGATTGTTATTTTCATGGGAATTGTTACATATGCATTATTTTCACTTTTACTTTAAAAATTTTGTGAAAACAATATTTGTCCTTTATTTCCTGCTGCTGCTGGTGAGCTGCGTGTTCTGCTTGTCGCGCTTTGCGTCAATCATTTAAAAGCCTGTACATCAGCTGTCCTTCTGTCTCACTGCCTTGTCTCGTCAAATTGTCTTCCGAGAAGATCACGTCTCGTCTCCTTCCCAAGATCTTTTTTTACAATAGAGAGATTTATAATACTATATAGTTCTTTCCCTGTCTTTCACTTGTCCGGCGTTTATGTATGTGTTGCACTGGGGTCCCAGGGAGCATTAGTTTGTGCCACTGTGTGCTGTGCTGCAATGCAGTGCATGGATGCTGTGACAATAAAGCCACTTGTCTGCACTTAACTTTAGATTGAGAAGGCAACCTCATGGCTTACAGTTCACCATTTCAGCCACCTGGGGGCCACACAGACCACTCAGTACATTCAATTAATTAAAGTTAGGCAGGCCTGCACGGGATAATTGGGTTAAAAGATGGATGGATGGATGGCTAGATTTAATATAGCTTCTTTTGAGGCAAAGTCGTCTAAAGTCCCTTTCTATTATACTAAAAATGCTTCCATATGTGTACAGCTGCAGCACCAAAAAGATAAGTGTACTTTAAGGCTTAATGCTTTCTCATTACAGCTGCAAATCTTTTTTCTTCTCATGTGAATGAATGCTTAGCATTATTGTAATGTCGTAACAATATGATTTGTGTGGGATTTGATTTGATAAAGCGCATATAACAATAGTGTAAGTATTTGATTTGATAAAGCTCATATATCAACAGTGCAAGTATATAACATAAGGACTCCAGTAAACAGCCTTCAAGTAACTAACATAACAACAAAACTCAAACAGACATATTAGTAAATGAAGCCCTTTGGACAGAGACAAGCCCCAAGGTAAAAGACGGGTTGGGCACCACGGGCTGCCCTGTTTAATGAGGTCGTAAATGAGATGGGATTTGTGTCTTAGACGGCCTACAAATGACATGCTCTTCCTGCTGTGGCACTCAATTTCAAATACCGTGGAAGAGGCTGGCATAAAGAAGGCAGGCTCAGTTGTTAGATACACTTTCGACTCTCTGTGGAAGTAGTATCGGAGAAGTACTTGAAAACAAATGTGAGTGCCATTATGAACAATGTCGCATTTCCAGTCTCTGACAAACTAACATAGAAGTCTTTAAGCCAAAAGAAATATTTTAAGGGGTGGAAATCAAGGAACACACTGGCTGCAACAGATCTGCTTCTGGGCTGCGTGTGCCACAAAGTAGGACCATGTAGCCACCAAGCACTCTGGTAAAATGAATTTGATTTATGCCTCTTGCTCACATTACAGCAAAGGAGAGCAGTAGTTGTTTTAAAAACATGATATCCTGCCTACTTGTGACATGGGGACACACTAAAATGCACTATCATGAACAATACCATATTTTACCCTTTAGAAAATTTCACTACACCTGAAGCCGTCCGCATTACACAGCAACTGCCTTATCCTAGTTAAGGATATGCACACTTCTGGTGATTTCTTTCATACACTTGAGATTTTTATTCCAACACAAAATACATGCAGAATTAATACGTGAAAATGCTTCCAGACAGAAAATAAATGACTTTCTTCTTATGCGAAAGCCACAAATTTTTCTGGGTGCAGAATGTACAAAAATTCATTTAATACATTTTTTTTTTTGCCCAACAAAACACAGAGATTTGCTGCATTTTCAGTTTTGCCCAAACATGTGACCTCTTACTTTTAAACTATGTAACGTCTAACATTGAGTCACCATTTGGTATTAAGGAATTTGTGCGACGTTGGTCATATTGTGTTGTTCCTGCAGTAGATGCAACTTTAAAAAACTAAATATGTATATTATGGAAACCCAGGGGCGCTCCAGCGGCCTCAACCCCGACACAGATGAGTTCAGCACAGCACGTGTTTATTTACGAAGGGGAAGCATGTCTCCCTCGCACCCCACAACAGCACAGTACATAAAGCACCCAATATACAGTCCCTTCTTCATTTCTTCTTCTCTCTGTCTCTCCTTTCCACCTGCACTCCTCCTGGCAAGCTTCATCCCTCTTCCTCCCGACTTGAGGCGGCTCCTTTTATGCTGGCCCTGGGAATGTTCCAGATGGCTCGTTAATCAGACCCAGAATCACCCCCAGGTGTGGCGAAAGCCCTATGTACGGCTCTGCAGCTCCCCCTGGCTGCCCCCTGGTGCTATGCAGGAATCCACGGTGCCACAGCTGCCCAGGAGGACTGCCCTCTTGCATCCTGGGGTTTGGAGGGGGTAGTGGCTTGCACCCCCCGTCCTTCCATCCAGCTGTTGTCCCGGTGAGGTAATGGCTGTGGCCACCCGTCACAATATTTATTAAATGCTTTACCTTGACTGGATTAATACAATGGGAGTTTTGCTTGATAAATCACTGTAAAACGAAAACAGCAATATCTGAAGAGTAATCCAACTTGTTCTGGTGCTACTGGTGTCCTCTGCAGGACAGCTGGCCATTACAATATTCATTTTTCATTTGAACGAGTCAGACATCAGAATCAGTTGGCTCCATAGTCTCAAAAGCCCTAGTCATGGTAACATTAATCCGTTATTGCAGTCCTCCAGGTAAGAGACCCATGTCAACGTAATACAGTCTATCCATGTTAACTTACATGAGCAGGCAGTTTTCATGCTAATAACCAATCCAGGCTGTAACTATACAAACTATAAACACTACAAATATGGCCGTGTCTTATGTATTTTGTTTCTCCTGACAGTTGTAATATACTGCTACAAGAATACATACAAAGAAAGGACTGTCCTGCCATCCTTTTTGCGTTCCCATGAACACGTTATGTGTGTCTTATGCAATTTATATTTTTCAGATACCCATGTAGTACAAGCAAGTTTGAAATGAGCATTCGCTTTATGTTTGTGGGGCACCGCTGAATCATACTGCTCCTCATTCACAACACAATGTTGTCCTCCATGTCTTCTTGAGCTCCAGTGTCCTCTAATTGCATAGCATGAATTCTGCACACATATTTTACACAATAAAAAATAAACTAACATAATGCAATACTAGAGCTTTGATTTTTGGACAGGAATTTGCAGTTACTTTAGGAGTTAATTTTGGGTCAGAGTCTCGTCTGAAAAAGGGCAAGGGATTGTGTTTGTGTTCAGTTCAATAGGGTAGTAGGTACAATATGGTGAAGAGTTTTTGAACGATAGTAGGTGCAGTCCCTGAACTTAGAATAAGCAGCAAAAAACTCACAAAAATGAAACACACTAGCCTCAGGGAAATTAAAAAGCACATAATAGTAAGAATAAAACAATATCCCATTAGGCATGATTCCCTGTTTTATGAGAGGGGTGCTGAAAGCAGTTATAACAACAACAACATTTATTTCTATAGCACATTTTCATACAAAAAGTAGCTCAAAGTGCTTTACATAATGAAGAGAAGAAAAATAAAAGACAAAATAAGAAATTAAAATAAGACATTATTTAACATACTCGCCTTAGTATCACCAAAAAAAGACTTACTTCTTCAACTCCACTACCATCTTCTCCACAATCTGTGCCCTTAATATGCCCTCCATAATCATCAGCCTTGCACACTACTCCTGATTCCAGGTTTAAGTGACCTGCGACATAGAGGTAGCGTACTGAGAGAACTTCTGGCTATACCTTAAAGGGATTTTTGGGGTCTAGCACTCGCTCAGTTGCTACTGTTGTGCCTGTAGCCCTTAAAGCACCAGGCCCCCCACAGCAGCTCTGTGGCAGCCTGAACTGTAGGACAAGCAGCACAGTCCCACACACTGTGTGCACTCATGTGGCCTACACACACACACATTATATACATACTGTGAAAGAATGAGTTTCAACACACTGGAAAGGTTTGGGGCAGCAACCCGTATATTGTCCATTGCTGCAAAAGGGTTAAAGAAAACAAAAGGATGTTCTTTGGTTGAGTTCCCAGATTGAACTGAACTGGTTTTATATGCCGTGAACCGGAAGTAATATCATTTGGCCGGAACAGGAAGTGATGTCAGTCTGGGCGCTGGAACAGGAAATGATGTGAAATCAGGCAGGTTTTCCAGTATTTGGTCTGCAGAGATAACAGAAATTGGCTTAGAGCACCCCGCCACCCCATGGCCTGGTGGGTAATTACCTCCACTTGGTCCACTCGGCTCGCTCCTAGTCGCACTTGTGTGACAATACATACATACACACACTTATATATTTATTTATTTAGAACAGCAGCACTACCAATAACGATCCTTAACATTACCAAACTGAAAAAGCACCTTGTACCCTAACATTTGATATTTAAGCACTTTGACAAACATCTAGAAACAGTTCTTTGAACTCCCGGTTGTTCTACTTTGAGTCTTGTATGGTACCTTTTCAAAAGCATTTTGAAAATTAAGATAAATAATAATGTATACACCTCTCTGACCAAATACTTAAATTTATTCTAGCATATTAGCAGAGGTGGAAAGAGTGTGAAAAAAATTCTGTTCAAATAGAAGTGTTGTTACTTTGATAATAATTTACTTCAGTAACTGCCAAAGTATCCAACATTAAAACTACTTATGTCAAAGTAAAAAAGTATGATCAGAAAAAAATGACTCAAGTAAAAATACAATTTAGTTACCGTATATACTTGCGGAGAAGTTCTCCTGCGGATAAGTCGGGGCTTGATTTGACCATATAATTTCTGGTATTTTATAATGTCGGTCGTATAAGTCGAATGTGGAAAACTCTCCAAGAGATTATGATATGCTAACGCCCATCTGAGAGAGTAACCACGGAGCACACTGCCTTTTGTTTCTATGTATTGTGCCTACGTGACCACACGGTAATACCCAAACTATTCCAAAGCAATGTTTGCACTGATTTGTGTTTTCTCTATCTCATACCCTCATACACCTTTATCATAAGAGCATCCCTTATCTACGATGGAGCGTTCGATCAGAAGGAAATATGAAGCTGATTTTAAATTAAAAGTCACTGAAGTGAGGAAAGAAATTGGTAACTGCGCTGCTGCAACAAAATTCAATGTGTCTGAAAAACTGATGTGAGATTGGAGAAGGCAAGAAGATGAAAAAAAAAAAACTGGTATATTTTTGAACAGGCGTATAAGTTGAGGTCTGATTTTATGATCGATTTTTCGGGTTTCAAGACCCGACTTATACATGAGTATATACGGTACTTCAGGGAGAAAGACAAATAACCTAAAACAGTAAATACAGTCATATGAAAAAGTTTGGGAACCCCTCTTAATTCTTTGGATTTTTGTTTGTCATTGGCTGAGTTTTCAAAGTAGCAACTTCCTTTTAATATATGACATGCCTTATGGAAACAGTAGTATTTCAGCAGTGACATTAAGTTTATTGGATTAACAGAAAATATGCAATATGCAGCATAAGAAAATTAAAGACGTGCATAAATTTGGGCACCCCAACAGAGATATTCCATCAATACTTAGTTGAGCCTCCTTTTGCAAATATAACAGCCTCTAGACACCTCCTATAACCTTTGATGAGTGTCTGGATTCTGGATGGAGGTATTTTTGACCATTCTTTTTTCGAAGATATTCAAGTCAGGGGACTGTGACGGCCATTCCAGAACATTGTACTTCTCCCTCTGCATGAATGCCTTTGTAGATATCGAACTGTGTTTTGGGTCATTGTCTTGTTGGAATATCCAACCCCTGCGTAACTTCAACTTTGTGACTGATGCTTGAACATTATCCTGAAGAATTTGTTGATATTGGGTTGAATTCATCCGACCATCGAATTTAACAAGGACCCCAGTCCTTGAACTAACCACACAGCCCCACAGCATGATGGAACCTCCACCAAAATTGACAGTAGGTAGCAGGTGTTTTTCTAGGAATGCTGTGTTCTTCTTCCACCATGCAAAGCGCTTTTTGTTATGACCAAATAACTCTATTTTTGTGTCATCAGTCCAAAGCACTTTGTTCCAAAATGAATCTGGCTTGAGTAAATGAGCATTTGCATACAACAAGCGACTCTGTTTGCGGCGTGAGTGCAGAAAGGGCTTCTTTCTCATCACCCTGCCATACAGATGTTCTTTGTGCAAATTACGCTGAATTGTAGAACGATGTACAGATACACCATCTGCAGCAAGATGTTCTTGCAGGTCTTTGAAGGTGATCTGTGGATTGTCGGTAACCATTCTCACAATCCTGCGCATATGACACTCCTGTATTTTTCTTGGCCTGTCAGACCTGCTGGGTTTAACAGCAACTGTGCCTGTGGCCTTCCATTTCCTGATTCCATTCCTTACAGTTGAAACTGACAGTTAAACCTCTGAGATAGCTTTTTGTAGCCTTCCCCTAAACCATGAGACTGAACAATCTTTGTTTTCAGATCTTTTGAGAGTTGTTTTGAGGATCCCATGCTGTCACTCCTCAGAGGAGAGTCAAAGGGAAGCACAACTTGTAATTGACCACCTTAAATACCTCTATATCTCATGATTGGACACACCGGTCTATGAAGTTCAAGAGTTAACGAGCTAATCCAACCAATTTGGTGTTGCAAGTAATCAGCATTGAGCAGTTACAGGCATTCAAATCTGCAAAATGACAAGGGTACCCAAATTTTTGCACAGCCAGTTTTTCACATTTGATTTAATTTCATACAACTAAATACTGCTTCACTAAAAATCTTTGTTCGGAAAACACCGCAGTAGTCAGATGTTCCTAGGAGATGAAAGACATATCACTGTTATCTTTTTTGTTGAAAGTAGACTAAATTATTATGCAGGCTGAGAGGGGTTCCCAAACTTTTTCATATGACTGTATCCAAAACTATACATGCTATGCTTTGAAAAGCACAAGCAGAATATACTGTACATAGTAATACAATAGAATTTATTTATCAAAAGGCAACTTAATGACATATACTGTATGCACATTCACAGAAAACTAGAAATAGTGTACTTTATGCGGCACTTCAATTTTCAAACTGTAACCATCCTGTGTACTCCTACAACTGCATGGTAAGCAGGTAAACAAACCATCCTTAAATATCAGTTAATAATGTAGTCTGTAGTCATCAATTATAAACCTCGTTTGAGGCAGCAAAGACTTCAGTGGACACAAGAAAATCTTAGTTTTGTAAATGAAATTTTGCAGTAGGAGACATGTGAAATGAAAGCCAAACTTCCATCCAAACAGCAAAAGGCCTTTTAATCGTGTTCATATTTGGTAACTAGAATTGGCACAGCACCAGTAAGGAGAAGCAAATTTTATAAACTCAGACTCGTGTGGTTGTGCTGCACCTTCTCAAATACAAGAAAGTACTAAGTAAACAAAAAATAAAATGTGTAGCAATATGAAGCAGAACATTTGTAAAACAGAAAGGGTCACGGATTATGTTGTTCTCAAGTACAGAACTAAATGTGTACAGGTCCTGTATATTTTGACCAAATTTGTTACTCGAAATACACGTTTGGACAAATCCAGTGCTGCGTCGGCTGCTTGTTATTTGTTGCAGCAAAATCAAGTCATTTGTAAAAGGAGGCAGCTGCTCTAAGTGCACCAACGAGAGTGTTATTTGATTCGATTGATTCTCATCCTTTAAGATGACTGAGCACTAATTTGATCACAACAACACTTAGCTACAGCGGCAGATTCACAGGTCATGGGGAGCCAACATGCATGTCTTGCTGGGGCCTTTTTTGTTTTCTCAAAATATGAAAGCTGATTTTAACAGACTTGAGAAGGGCACTCTAACCTAAAAATGTTATGATACACTCGGAATGAAATGTGCAGTTCACATTATTACAGGATAAAAACAACAACGTCATTTAACAATAAAATTACTGACTGCTGTGCTGCCATTCAACCTTAAAAAAAAATAAAAGTCAGAAACACATACACCTGTTGGTTTAATGTCTGTAAAGTTAATGCAGTAAACATTCAAAATTCTATCACACCAGATAAACCGATTTCAGCAAGCAGCCAGTAGATTGGCTTAGCAGCGATTAAATGTAAAATATTAAAAGACATTTTATAACATTTCTGTTTTACATTCGAGGGTCTCTGCCCCCTGCTCGCTTCACTCGCCAAACCCCATGTGATCCCTACTCGCTAGTCATTTCCCAGATCTGCTGCTTGTGACGAATCGTGCTGTGTTTTTGGATAACCAAGAATATCACCTCTGTCTTTCGAAACTATTATCGCGGACAATTCGTCACATGTTGGTTTATTATATATGCAAGCGTGATCTTTGGGATTCATATAGAAATCCAAGAAAACTTCTTTGTCCATGTTTTTCAGATACATTTTATGTAAAGTGTGATACTTTTGGACATATGGATTTGTATCCATTATTGGCTGTAGAATTTCTAATACATCTGATCATTTAACTCTTTCGATTCTATGTTGCAGAGAGTGTCCGTACTCATAAATATGAGACAATGTGGTGTTTTTGAAATTAAACTTGTAGTAGCTTTAATTATTGTGGATCACAGATTCTCATAGTGTATGGTCTTGAATTGTGTAAATCTAGGTTTTGAGCATTGAATGAGCTCAGTTTTTTGAGACTTTTGAATTTTAGTACTTTCATTATCTGTAACCTGCTCTCGTTTTTGAACCTCTTTATGATGTTCTACTTTGTCTTCTACTCTTTGTCTTTTATTTCCATCCCCCCTTCCACTTGGTCCAGGCTGATTATAACTTTCCTTGTTTCCCGAATTTGCACTTAGATTATTATTGTTCTTTTTTGAATTCTTTTCTCTCCAATACTTTTGGGCCTCTTTTTGACGTGCTGCCCTTTCTTCTTCGCTTAGTTGTTGACATTTCATCTAAAACGTATAAAATTATTGTCAAGAAAAGGACTACATCGAAGGAAACAAATAGATTAAAAATGTATAACAGCTAAGAGCACAGGAACAGTCTGACAATAGCATTCACACGAATGAGAGGCGAGTCCATGGTGTGGTTAAGTCTCTTAGCACAAAGTCTCGTCTCGCGGGACTTGAAATTATCTCTCTGAAAAAGTCTTGTCTCGTCCCAGGATTTTATTATATAATAGAGAGATATACCCATTTAAAAACTGTTTAATAATAGAATGTTACATTTTTTATATAATATGACAAAAGACAAATGAGGTAGATCAGAATTTTTACAGAAAAACAGGCACCACGACATCTGCATAGTTAATACAATATTTTACAGATATACAGTGTTTTAGTACAGAATCGTTCCAAGTCTATGGCAATACATAAATTATCCATAAAATATTTTTGCACTTTGAAACATTTATTTATACTGGCTGGTAAAACATAACTTAAAATGTAAAAACGTCTGCATGCATTTTTTAAACAATCTTTAAGCTTAATTGTGCAACAGTTTTGGTGTTGAAATGTGTAAACAATTTGATGTATTTTTATGGGAGTTTTTTTTTGCTAGTCATTTCGAATAACTGAACTGTAATTATAAAAATGAATTCATCGTACCTGGACGTGGCGCTTTTTTCTGTCTTCTCTTCAGCTCCACCACACACACACACACACACACACATACATACAGCTCAAACCCTTTGTATTTAAACTGGCGACTACTTTGTCAAACGTCCTGTTTAGCAGTACGGAGCACTCGATAACTGTCTCGAATCGCTAAACGTTTGATACATTTTGGTGACCTGCAGAAGAACGCAAGTCGTGTTCAGCTCGTTTTATTGCGAGTGCCCTGAACGGCCTTATTTTTAAAAAGGTGACGGGCTTTCTCGTCTTTTCTGTCACTACTACAATTAAAGGAGGTGCCTTTTGTTTTATGAATTAATAAATCCGCCTCTGCTTGGCTGTCAGGATTTTCCTGCAGTAGCTTTCAAACACCAACAAGTTTGAATTTGATCCTTTATGCTGCATAATTACAAATGCGCCACTAGGTCAGGGGTCGGCAACCTGCGGCTCGCGAGCCACATGCGGCTCTTTGGATGTGAAGCTGCGGCTCTTTAGTTCCATACGCAAATATTATTTATTTTATCAAAAAAAAAAACATTTCAAAATCGTTCTGAATCGATTAACGAGGATTAGGCACCGATTCTATCTCTCAGCCACTTGTACTCGCTTTTCACCGCACCCCTCCCCCGTGACACGCGTCGTCACTGTCGTCAGTCCGTCGGAAGCTCTCGAATGACGCCGTCGTCGGATGTTTCTATGTAGGTTTTAATTCGCTTTCGACGCAAGACAATTTGGCGTCTTCACCAGTGCTTTGGCTGTGACGTATAGTTTGTTGTTTCAAGTAAAAGAGTTAGAAGCGAATTATCTTCTCAAAGTTATGTATGTACATATATATATATAATAATAATAAAAAAAACGAAGTAAAGGTAGGTAACATAATAAGTATTATATTTTTAAAATACATATTTTAAAATACATACATCCAAATAAGATACCTAACTACTTTTTTGAAGTCAATAAGAATTGTCAAAAAAGAAACAAAGTACTACTGTTGGATATTACCGCGAAAGTGTTGTTATTAAAATATATATTTAATAAATTACCTATTTTATTATTTATCTATTTTATAGCTTTTATTATTTAAAAATTAGCGTTAAAATAATAATTATAAGTGTAAGTACCTATAAATTGTTATTTAATAAACCTATTTTCGAACTCTGAGGATCAAAGTAGGTAGGTATTTGCAGTTTTAGATTGTTTATATGTTTGGCAATTTTCATTGATTTCGGCATAGCTGGGCATAACACCTTTACTCGTAAACTAAGTATCTAATATTTGCCAAAATTAAAAAAAATTGGGTGGTGTGGTTTTATGAAACCACGATGCAAGTGAAACTTTTGTTCTGATTGTAGGCATTTGACTCACTAGCTGTATCGTTGTCCATCACGATCAAGTGAACAACAACATTTACATCAAAACACTGATGAAAACACACAAATACCGTGGAGCACTTGCACAAATGAGTGAGAATATTAATTCTACACGTTTAGCTGTTGCGAGCCATGTACGCCGCCATATTGGCCTTGGCTGCGTACACTTTACCCCTACTCCGCGGCGCTGATGCGAGCCATTGGCGCCGCCACATTGGCCTTGGCTGCTCGACCGAGCGTCTTTCACTTTACCCCTACTCCGCGGCTGGCTGTAATGCGACATGCGATAGATGGACGGAAAAATTTGAGGCGATGTAAAAAAAGTTTCACTTTAAAAAAAAAAACTAAAATGTGCAGACTGCGCCGTGATAAACACGTTCTGACAAGTCCGTTCGTGCCAGTCGGCAATCACCGCACACGGGAGGCGACCACAGATGCGACGAAACTATGTACTTATAGTCAATCAGTACGTGAGAGAGTGAGACAAACAGTGTTTCGTGTCTAAATTATTTATTTTAATAATTAAATTATTAGAGAATTATTTACTTTATTTAGGTAAGTATTTTTAATTGGGAAATATCGTTGTAAAATGTTTTTTGATAAATTATATTTCATTATGCCCAGCTTCTCGTATGTATTTACTTAGGTATACATTGACATAGTAAATAATTGCAAAACTTGTCATCTGCTTTTTTGGATACCTAAATAATAATTTTAAAAATTCTTTATTACAGCTTCACCGCAAGCATGGCATCTACAAAAAAAAAGAGAAGAACTGAAGAAGAGTATCGAGAATTCAATCGGGATTGGACGGAGTCGTTCGCTTTCATATGCAACTCAGATGGCCTTCCGACTTGTCTCATTTGCCACGAAAAACTCGCACACAATAAGAAATCAAATTTAGAGAGACACTTCACTAAAAAACATACTCAGTTTGCTAGTAAATATTCAGCCGGCGAAGAACGAAAAAAAGCTGTTGACGAGCTCCAAAAACAAAAACAGCAATCAAGTTCCATGTTAAGTAACTGGACGCAATCTACAAGTAATGTTAATCTGGCAAGCTTCGCGGTATCACTAGAAATTGCAAAAAAAGGCAAACCATTCACAGATGGTGAGTATGTCAAAGATTGCTTCATACGTGCATCTGAAGAACTGTTTCGTGATTTCAAAAACAAACCAGAAATCTTGAAAAAAATCAAAGATTTGCCACTATCCGCTAAAACAGTACAAGATAGAATAGCTAAAATGTCTTCAAATGTAACATATTTGCAGGTGGAAGATATTCAACTTTCTTCTGCCTTATCACTTGCTATAGGTGAGTCTTGCGACATAAAAGACACGGCACAAGTTGCCCTTTTTGTTAGGTATATGTCTTCCCAAGGTCCAAAAGAAGAACTTCTAGGATTGCTACCGCTCTCGGGACAAACTAGAGGGGAAGATATAGCGAATGCCGTGCAAAAATGCCTTGAAGACAATAAGATCGATTTAAATAAAATCGTTTCAATAGCAACTGATGGAGCCAGAAGTATGACAGGAAAAAATAAAGGGGCAACAACGATTCTTCAGAGCAAAATAAACCACGAAATTCTTACGTTTCACTGCATAATACACCAAGAAGCACTTAGTGCCCAAACATTTCCGGCCGAAATAGTTGAGGTCATGAATTTGGTAATCAAGATTGTTAACAGCATCTTGTCAAAAGCACTCTACCATCGTCAGTTTAAAGAATTCTTAAACGAAATGGAGACTCAGTATTCCAACCTCCTTCTTCACAATAAAGTGCGATGGCTTTCCAAAGGTAAGGTGTTGAAACGTTTTGCTTTGTGCTTGAATGAAATAAATACATTCCTAAATGAAAAAGGCATTAATCACCCTGAATTAGAGAAAGACAAATGGTTGCAAAAATTTTACTTTATGGTGGATATCACAGCGAAATTAAATGAGCTGAATCTAAAACTGCAAGGAAAGGGAAACCCAGCCTATGTTTTGGTAGAAGAATTGGTTTGTTTTGAAGAAAAATTCATTCTTTTTGCAGAAGATATTCAGAGCGGTAAATTACTTCATTTTCAATTTCTAAAGCAATATCGCGATAAAACCAGTGCAACTGTTGACACGAATTACTTCAGCACAGTTATAAAAAAAATTAAAGATGAATTTGCTGACAGATTTGAGCAATTCAAAACCAACAAAACCACTCTAGCATTCATAGTAAATCCTCTCAACACAAATAGTAACGAAATCCACATTGAGCCATTTGGAATTGATACTGGTTCTCTAGAAATGCAATTGATCGATTTAAAAAGTAAAGCTTTGTGGAGTGGAAAATTTACAGAGTTGAAAAGCAAGTTGGAAGAGTTGGAGGTCCAGAAATGTATGTACGTAACGCAACAAAAGTGGACAGCTTTAAAAGAAATGCCGCGAGTTGAGGCACTTATATTCGACGCATGGAATAGTCTTCCAGATTGCTACAGTGAGGTGAAGAAGTTGGCATTTGGAGTGCTGACTATCTTCGGATCGACATATTCGTGCGAGCAAGCGTTCTCTTGCATGAATATAATTAAAAGTAAAGTAAGAAGCCAACTAACAAATGAAAATTTAGAGTCGTGTTAGAAACTTAAAACAACAAGTTATGAGCCAAATTTATCCAAACTTTCTAAAACCATGCAAAGCCATCGCTCCCATTGAATTTGTTTGCTCAAATGTATGTTATTGTTTTTTTTATTTTAAGTACAAGTTACATTGTTTAGTAAAGTTTAAATTTTCTACTTGAATAACCATGCAAAGCCATCACTCCCATTGAATTTGTTTGCTCAATTGTTTGTTATTGAAGTACAAGTTAGTGTTGTAAGTAAATGTTTAATTGTTTTAATTTTTTACTTAAATAATAAGTAATTATCTAATAATGCCATATATATATTATCTAATTTGTTGTGAAAAACACTACTTATATATGAATAAATAGATATTTTTTCTTATGAATAAATAGATTAGTTTTTTTTATCAAAAAACTTTATTTATGCGAGTACTATTTATTGTTAGCAAGAAAAAATTTTGTGGCTCTTTAAAAACTTTGAAATTTTGTAAATTGTAATTTTTGACTCTTCCGACTCAAAAGGTTGCCGACCCCTGCACTAGGTTAAAGTAATCAACTCACTTCCGGTAAGAATCGCGCGGTCATTACGTCACTTACGTGCACTAAAATCACGATGACCTACGACCTCAAGAGTAGTCGCTGTTTGTTCTTCAGCATCGTTATGGTGGTTGTCGCCATTAAATTTGAATTGTTCGTTAATCGCATTTTGAACATAAGCAGTCAGTTGTACTTAGTAACCACCTGCATTAAAAATTAACAAAGTAGAATCGTTACGAAACTGATATGCTTTGTAAAGTGTAAAAGCATTTACAGAAGTACAGCTCCCTATACAATCTACTCACCTACGGTAAGAAAAATAAATGTAATTTGTAGGATGGATACTTATAGCTGGATCGCCAAACAGCAACAAGTGGTCTGTGAACAAGGCGGGTGCTGTGTCTTTAAGAGATAAATTCACCCACGTGTATAAAATGGCCTAGAAAAGGTCTGGAGCTGAGTGTGTGAAGAGATCAACGGCTCAGCGAGTGTTCGACTGTACAGCAGCAAGTTCTGTAAGTAAAACCTGTACGCCTCAGATTTTCATTTTTAAATGGTAGATTTTAATTATTTAAATAGTTTTATTTTTATGGTAATTTAAAATGTTTTTGTACATATGTGCTATTGAATTCACTTTGGGTGAATTCATTAAAACACACTTTATAACCCCTCCATAGATTTTACAATAATAAACTATAAATTTGACTTATTGTTGAAGACATCTACTTTGTATAAGCCAAAGGTATTTTTTTCCAACAATGAGTATTTCAATTTTTGACTATATCACAATTCCAAGTTTTCATACACTTTGTTAACTGTGCCTTTAAATAGCTTGGAAAATTCCGGAAAATTATGTCAACCCTTTAGGCAATTACACAATTATTTTCTGATAGGCAGTTAGCCTAATTGGAGTCAACATGTGGATGGATGTTAAGGCCTACCATCAAACTCACTGCCTCTTTGCTTGACATAATAGGAAAATCAAAAGAAATTGGCCAAGACCTCAGACAAAAACTGTGGACCTCCACAAATCTGATTCATCCTTGGGAACAATTTCTAAACACCTGAAGGTTCCACGTTCATCTGTACAAACAATAATATGCAAGTATAAACACTATGGGACCAGGTAGCTGCATTCTGTCTCCTAGAGATAATGTACTTTGGCACAAAAGGCGCAAATTAATTCCAAAACAACAGCAAAAGACCTTGTGAAGATGCTGGAGGAAACAAGCAGACAAGTATCGATATCCACAGTAAAACGAGTCCTATAGCGACATAACCTGAAAAGGTGCTTGACAAGGAAGAAGCCACTGCTCCAAAGCTGCCATGAAAAAGTCAGACTGCAGTTTGCAGTGGCACATGGGGACAAAGATTTTACCTTTTGGAGAAATGTCCTCTGGTCTGATTAATCTAAGATCGAACTGTTTGGCCATAATGACCATCGTTCTGTTTGGAGGAAAAGGGGTGAGGCTTACAGGCCAAATAACACCGTCCCAGCCGTCAAGCATGGGGGTGAGAGCATCATGTTGTGGGGGTGCTTTGCTGCAGGGGGGGACTGGTGAACTTCACAAAGTAGATGGCATCAAGATGAAGGACAATTATGTAGATATACTTTACAAACATCTCAAGAGCTCAGCAAGGAAGGTGAAGCTCATTCACAAACAGGTCTTCCAAATGAACGTTGACCCCAGGTATACCTCCATGGATGTGGCAAAATGGCTTAAGGACAACAAGGTCAAGGAATTGGAGTGGACATCACAAACCATCTGATTGAAACTTTGTGAGCAGAACTGATAAAGTGTGTGTGAGTAAGGAGGCCTACAGACCTGTCCCAGTTACACCAGTTCTGTCAGGAGGAATGGGCCAAAATTCCAGCAGCTTATTGTCAAAAGGTTCTGGAAGGTGACGCAAAACATTTGGATCAAGTTAAACAATTTAAAGGCAATGCTAACCAAACATTAACAAAGTCGATGTAAACTCATGACCCACTGGAACTGTGATAAAGTCAATGAAAAGTGAAATAATCTGTGGACATCGTTGGAAAAAAATTACTTTTGTGCTGCTTTAAATGATATGCCAGATTTATAGTTTGTTAGTATAAAATCTGTGGAGCGGCTATAAAGTGACTTTTAAAGAATTCACCCCAAGTGTATGGAAACTTCTGACTTCAACTGTATGTATCCATATTACTAACCGAAGGTTGTAAACCGGATGGGCACAGGGCTTACCGGATGTATGAAATCCCCAAAGGTCCATGCTGTGACAACGAGCGTGCCTACAACGTGCTTGCGAAAGGAGTCACGGCTCAAACCAAAGAAAACACAGAAACGAGACTACAACCTGTGAACTATACCTGAGGTAAAGCGTGCACGCCAGGTTGTACAGCCGCCCGGACACGACTGCCCACACCACCGCATATACCCTCCATGATATGTCTTCACGCAGCGGCTTCCCACCAAGGCGCATATTGCGCTGTGGCGCTCGCCCCACAGTCAGACGCAGCGGCTTCCCAGAGTCAGTAGGTGGCCCCCAAACAACACAACATGTTCAAGCAAGTCACGGCTCAAACCAAAGGTCCATGCTGTGACAACGTGCGCGCCTACAACACGCTTGCGAAAGGAGTTACGGCTCAAACCAACTGTGACAACGCGCACGCCTACAACGCGCTTGCGAAAGGAGTAACGTCTCAGACCAACGGTCCATGCTTTGACAACGCGCTTGCGAAGGGAGTACCGGCTCAAAAACGAAAGGAGTCGCTGCTCAAGTATCAGAGGGAACAGAAAGTGATTGCCAGTCTTGGATGTGCGGTTCTTTCGAGAATCGCGGGCTTGCTAGTTTTTAATGTTCAAGATATTTTGACCAAATTTAGTTACTTGTTTTGTAGAGAAAGTGGGGCTCGTCACATTTTTCTTTACTTTTTTCACTCGGTCATTAGATTGAATTGCTGTGTATTATTTCTGAATAGTTTGTGAATTTTGCCTTAGTTTGGTTTAATATGATTTTACTAGTTCTTGTAAGGTTGGTTGGCTTT
Organism: Erpetoichthys calabaricus; assembly: GCF_900747795.2. NCBI lineage: Eukaryota > Metazoa > Chordata > Cladistia > Polypteriformes > Polypteridae > Erpetoichthys > Erpetoichthys calabaricus. The sequence goes on along the minus strand of NC_041398.2, from coordinate 227,192,319 downwards.
TTATGCACATAGAGAGTTAATTTGTATTCAAATACTAACATATGCCTTAATAAGTCTTATTTTTTCTTTCATATTTGTTTGTTATTTGTAATAAAACTTTTTTGTATGCCTCTATAAAGGCATTAGCATTTACTGTATTTAAATGCCAGACCTGGGTTACAAATTCATTATTTCCCATCACTGATTATTAGTGAAAAATGACCTTCCCTACCAAACCGATTTTTGACTCCTCATTAACACATCCTGTTGATTTGTGTTGCTTGGCCTTTTATTTAATAATCGTTGGATGTTCAGTTTACTGCCCTGTGCTTACTGGGTCTGCTATACCAGCTGTTTCGGCGCGTGAAGCGAGAAGAACTGCAGAGTCGCAGAGAGTACGTCATGGCTATTTGTCCCCGTTACATACTCGAATCAGACTTTGGCGATCCTACAAAATAAGCATTCAAAATAAGATGCAAATTGAACTTAAAGTGAAAAACTGTGGCGATGTATGCTCTTCATTTGAATATTATTAGGTGAAGCACCTTTTATGATAGCCCCTGTCTGTCTGCATGAAACAACTGGATCTGTCGAGATCTGTCCAGCCCAGCACTCCACGGCTTAGACAATCGCTGTGGCCATCACAGAGTTATAGAAGATGTGAAGAGTGTCTCTTCCCACATTAAAGAAATGCAGTCTCCTAAGGAAAAAGTGTCTGCTGTGCCCTTTCATATACAGATCCTCTGTGTTCCAAGACCAGTCCAACCTGTCTTTAATGTGGACCCCCAAGTATTTGTAGGAGTGGACCACCTCTACATCCACTCCTTGAATAGTGACAAGTCATAGAGGCTCTTTGTTGCAGTGAAAGTCAATGAGCAGTTCCTTAAGTTGCAGACAATTCTCTTTGCACCAACAAAGTCCTCCACCTGACTCCCTTCTTCTGTGTCATCCCCCTTATCGATAAACCCCATAAGTGCAGAATCATCTGAGAGTTTCTCCAAGTGACTTGACCTGCTGTTATATTTGTAGTCTGAGGTGTAAAGAGTGAAGAGAAAAGCAGACAGGTCTGTTCCTTGTGGTGCTTCACATCTGTGCCAGAAACACAGTCCTTGACTCTCACTAACTGCGGTCTGCCCATTATCCAGGACACATTAGGCTCATCTGCCAGCATATTTCTGAATTGCCCCTTAACTGGGATGACTGGATGGCACTGAAGGTGCTGGAGAAATCTGACAACATAACCCTTGCAGTGCTGCCAGCTTTGTTCATCCTTGTGCAGCAGAGAGGTAACTACATCCACCACTCCAGTCTTTGTCCAACAGGCAAACTGCAGTGGGTCCAGGTGGTCTACCACAAGAGGACTCTTATGGTCCAGGACCAGATTCTCAAAGGTCTTCATGATGCGAGACTTAAAGGACAGACGGAGGAATCCAAACCCCTGCACAAAGTACATTGTTTTTATGGCTAACTTTTTATTCAATTCTGGTTGGTTAACTGGTGTGATTAAACAAATGGGATATAAATTCTAGAATAATCATATTAAAAATGGATAAACCTTGAGTACATACAGTTGTTTTACTTTTCCTAGAGCAGATCTCACAAGTAATTATTGGTAAAGTCTTTAATTTACTACCGTAAGATATAGCAGTTCCTGACAAATCCAAAAGCTGTACTTCAGCAGATGCGGTCCATCACACCACTTTCAGAGGAATGCGTCTGTCAAAATGTTACCAGGCACCCGCCTTTCTCGTTTCTTTGGTATGCCGCTGGCGCATTCCCTTCACAAAGAGCAGGTCATAATAAACCGATGAGCTTAAGTCAGAAGTATTTTCCTACTCTTGTGGTGCCAAGCTTCAGAGATAAAAGTCAACACCAGAGAGTTCTGCTTTTTTGGTCTAATTTATGGTGATAAGCAGAAAGCTGTCTTTGCAAATTACTACCTAATGGAGGTTGTTAGTTGGGCCATCGCCAATTGCTTTTTTTTTTTTTTTTTTAACAAAATGGCCCTGTTTAAGTCAAGTGTCAGTCCTAGCATGAATGTGCGCAGCTATGAAGTTGTACTCTTGGAGCAACTGTGAGGACACCCCAAACCCAGAGGGATAATTTAGTGGTACAACAGTAAGCATACAGAGTAGATGTAGAACACAAGGAGAGATAAATACAACATTCACGTCTATACCATAAATCAGGAACCACTCAAGATACCCTGTCTTCAGCCAAGCAAACATAGTTCAGAACTTGCAAAAGGTCCCATTACACTGGTCTACAAAAAATATTTTTTTGTTTGCTACTGGGAACTTCAGAGCAGCTCTTTATTAAGTTTGTTACACTGATTTTATATATCAAATCAGAATTAAGCTGGCACATCAGGTTTTTGAAGTACACATCATTGACGTTTTGACACTTTTCAACATCAATATATCAACACGATACAGTGGACCCTTGACTTACGAACTCAATTCGTTCTCGAGGGCTGGTTGTAACTCAAGTTGGTTGTAAGTCAAGACTATTTTTCCCATAAGAAATAATGGAAATACCCATAATGCGTTCCGAACCTCCCACAGCAACACTTACTTAACCTTTTCATAATAAAAAAGGGTCGTATAATGTGCATAATTTACCAAAACACCAATAATTTTTCTAATGCACTAACCAAAAAGTTATAAAAGGTGCCTAGCCTACCAGAAACAACAATCTCATACTGTATTCACCATTTAATTTGACATCTTTGGGCTGCAGGAAGGGAGGAGGAGGAGAATGAAATGGAAGGAGGTTATTGTTCAGAAGGAGCCTCCTTATACAAATCGTTTCTTTGTAAAATTGTCGAGAGGGTGGATTTCGACATGCTGTACATATTAGCAAGATCGGTCACACGAACACCACTCTCATATTTCCGCACAATTTCCTTCTTTGTTTCGATTGTGATCACTTTCTTTACCTTCGTTATCTTCTCTTCCTTCCTTAGCAATTATCGAAAAAAATTATATATATCACTGCACTGACCGAAATTACGTTCACAAACACATGTATCTGGGCTCCGACTGACGCTTACAAACGCTCTCGGCTGTTTGTTTACAATCGCGCAAGCGGATACACGTGACCGCATTCAGATCGTAACGCAAGATGTTGGTCGCAAATCAAAACAAAAATTTTGGTCGTAAATCAAGTTGTTCGCATGTCAGGCCGGTCGTATATCAAGGGTCGACTGTACTTGGAGTTTGAACTGTGTCCCCACCAAATTTGTTTTGATGTGTTTATTCTGAAAACAAACCAGAAGACGATGCCAGAGATACGTTAAAGTATATTTATGTCATTTTACCTCAATATAAAAGTGAGGTCAGTGTGCCCAAAAATGTTGGAGGCACTCGCTTTTGCGCTGGTACTGCACATCCGTCTCTCTTTGCAAGAACCCACAATAGTCAGCCATCATGCCCAGAGTGAATTTTTCCTGATATCAGTTTTCCATCACCTTTATATCTTGATGAAATCTTTCCCCATACTCATCACTGATATCGCCCAGATTTGGTGGAGAAAAGTCGAGATGAGAATGTAAAAAATGTGTCTTTAGTGACATTGGGGCTCCCATAAGTTGATACGCTTTCAGCAGGTTCTCCACAAGCTCAGCGTTATTCTCTGCTCTGCGACTGCCAAGAAAATTCTAGACAACCCGCATGAATGCTTCCCATGCTGCTGATTCAGTTGGCTTCAGTTTCCTTTTGAACTCCTCGTCAAGCATCAGTTCACAGATGTCAGGAACAACAAAAACACTTTCCTTAATTTTGGATTCACTTTTCTCGAGACCAAACTTATTTCTTAAATGCTGAAAAGCATCGCCATTTCCATCCATTTCCTTGACAAAATTTTCAAAGTAATGTGAGTCTAACGAACAAAATGTCTTGAAGTGCAATGTTATGTTTAACAGTAAAGCCTCTACCTACTGCACCGTCATGTCTGAGTTGTGTCATTATGCTTTAGAGTCATATAAGACCTGGTAATCAGTAACATATTTTTTCTGCCAATTAAAAATTAATAATTTTATTTAAAAATTAACAATGACAAGGTAAACAACTCACAGGTGTTAGTAACGTGTGGCAAATTCTTTTGTCTCAATGGCATCCCTACTGGAATTACCCGTACAGTGGAACCTCGGTTCACGACCATAATTCGTTCCAAAACTCTGGTCGTAAACCGAGTTGGTCGTGAACCGAAGCAATTTCTCCCATAAGATTGTATGTAAATACAATTAATCCGTTCCAGACCATACGAACTGTGTATATATACAGTAATCCCTCGCTGTATCGCGCTTCGCCTTTCGCGGCTTCACTCTATTGCGGATTTTATATGTAAGCATATTTAAATATATATCGTGGATTTTTTGCTGGTTCGCGGATTTCTGAGGACAATGGGTCTTTTAATTTCTGGTACATGCTTCCTCAGTTGGTTTGCCCAGTTGATATCATACAAGGGACGCTATTGGCAGATGGCTGAGAAGCTACTCGGCTTACTTTTCTGTCTCTCTCTCTCGCTCTGACATTCTCTGCTCCTGACAGAGGGAGTGTGAGCAGGGGGGCTGTTTGACGATATTCGTCTAAAAATGCTGAAAGATTACCTTCACATTGCTACCTTCTGTGCAGCTGCTTCGTGAAGCGACATGCTGCACGGTGCTTTGCATACTTAAAAGCTCGAAGGGCACGTATTGATTTTTGATTGTTTGTTTTTTTCTCTCTCTCTCTCTCTGACATTCTCTGCTCCTGACGCGCACTCCTTTGAAGAGGAAGATATGTTTGCATTCTTTTAATTGTGAGACGGAACTGTCATCTCTGTCTTGTCATGGAGCACAGTTTAAACTTTTGAAAAAGAGACAAATGTTTGTTTGCAGTGTTTGAATAACGTTCCTGTCTCTCTACAACCTCCTGTGTTTCTGCGCAAATCTGTGACCCAAGCATGGCAATATAAAAATAACCATATAAACATATGGTTTCTACTTCGCGGATTTTCTTATTTCGCGGGTGGCTCTGGAACGCAACCCCCGCGATGGAGGAGGGATTACTGTATATATATATATATATATATATTAGTTTTTAAGCACAAATATAGTTAATTAAACCATAGAATGCACAGCGTAATAGTAAACTAAATGTAAAAACATTGAATAACACTGAGAAAACCTTGAACAACAGAGAAAACTAACACTGCAATAGTTCGCACTATAGTGCTACCAACCGCTCGCTAAAAACACTTTTTTTAATGAGTTTTAAGCACAGGGGAAAAAATGAACATTTGAAAAATCCGTAATTTAATAAACCACCAAGAAAAGTAACATTGCAACAATGCAGGCTACGAACCGATCGCTGTAAACTGAAGTGAAAACAAAAACAAGCCTTCTCTACCTTATGTGTCCCTCGCTCGCTCGCTCTCGCGCCTGTGTGTGTGTGCGTGCATCTCTCTTTTGCGAGCCTGGAGCGCCTGTGTGTGTGCGTCTCTCTCTGTCTCTCGCGCTGCCTCTGTGTGTGTGTGCGTGTGTGTGTGTCGCGCTCTCTCGCTCTCTTGCTCGCTGCACAGGGAGAGACTGAACATGTACAAACCGAAAGGGAACCTGGCTTGTTCGTATACCGAGTGTGTGGTCGTGAACTGAGGCAAAAGTTTGGCGAACTTTTTGGTCGTAAACCGAGTTGTACATGTACCGAGATGATCGTGAACCGAGGTTCCACTGTATTTATTAAAATGGTTATCCGCCTTTACTGTCCAGTCACCCTAGTTGTCCAAGACCTGGAACATCATAACTAAAAAATGAGACGTACTGGACAAAAACAGTTTTCAGATTTGGAGTCAGCAATTGAAACCTGTTAAAGTAAAGGTGAAAGATTCCCAGTAGCAAAATGCTTGTTGACCAGTGTTATAGAAAGGTACAGAGCAGATTAGGAACACCTGTCCACCTTCTTATCCATGCAATTCCCTAATCCACCAATCATGTGACACCAGCGGAATGCATAAAATCACACAGATGCAGGTCAGGAACTGCAGTTTATGTTGACATCACACACCAGAGTTGGGGAGAAACAATAGGATCTCCGTGATTTGCACTGTTGGTGCCAGATGGGCTGGTTTGAGTATTTCTCTAACTTCTGATCTGGGATTTTCACACACAACAGTCTGTAGAGCTTACTGAGAATGGCGTCAAAAAACAAAAAAACGGCAGCAGTTCTGTGGATGGAAACGCCCTGATGGTGAGCGGTCAGAAGAAAATGGTTCAAGCTAAAAGAAAGTCCATGGTAACTCAGATGATTAGTCTGTACAACTGTAGTCAGCAGAAAAATGTACAGCAGGTTGAACCTTGAGGCTGATGGGCTACAACAGCATAAGGCAACGTCGGGTTCCACTCCTGTCATCCAGGAACAGAAATCTGAAACTGCAGTGGGCACAAGCTCACCGAAACTGGACATTTTGAATATGGGAGAAACACAGCCCGGTCTGATGAATCTCAGTTTCTGCTGAGGCACAGAGATGGTAGAAATTGGTGCCAACAGCATGAATCCTTGCACCCCACCTCCATTGTGTCCACAGTCCAGCACTGTAATGCACCATGTCACAAAGTAAAAGTCATGACGATGAGTTCAGTGTTCTTCAGTGGTCCTGTGAGTAACCAGATCTGAATCTGGTAGAACACCTTTGGGATGTGGTAGAACAGGTGATGGTGCAGCTGGCAAATCTGCAGAAATTGTGTGATGCCATCTTGACGACATGGACCGGAATCTCACAGGAATGTTTGCAACATCTTGTGGAGTCCATGCTATGAAAAACTGAGGCTGCTTTAAGAGCAAAAGGAGACCCTACTTTATATCAGTAGAGTATTTAGAAAAATGTGTTCAGTGTGTGTATAAAATTGCATTCTTCTAAGCTGTAAGCCCTGTCACACACGTGTGCATGGGAGGCGGTTTATGGGCTCAAATGGTGGCATTTCTCAGTCAGACCAGGGAGTGGTGCTGCTATCTGATCTTCTCTTCTTTTGTCCCTCTGCAGACCGAACAAAGACTGTGCCTCCCAATGACGTCACCTCCAGCCCACCTACTGACATTGTCACTTCTGGTATCCTGAGCCCACCTGCTGAAGACATCTCTTCCTATTCCGTTTCATCCAAGATACAGACCAGACGCGCCCTATTAGTTTTTAGTTCTGTTTTGAACTCCGTTCTGTAAAGACGCGTTTCTTTTGCTCAGCAGTTTATATGGGGTGGCCGTCCCCAAACTTTTTTATTTTTTACATTTGCTGCCTCTTCCCTTTTACAGCCGTTTATTATGAAGCATTCCAAGAAACTGAAATGAAGAACTCGCCAGTCTTGCAAGGTGATCAAGAATGAGTTGCACCCACACATCTTTACTTTATCAGGCGAGCCACGCTCAGGCTGGACCACTGTAATTCAACTCCCTCCCACTGAACGCTGACCTGAGAGTGCCTTGCAGTATCAAGCGTGCCTATTAAACAATGACTTCACCCCTTGTGCGTTTCAGCGCCTCGGTGCAGGACCAGAAGATGAAGTGTGTGCCTGGCATCGGCTCTTCAAAGGCCCGCCCGCACTCCTGGCTTGGCTGTGCTGAGCACAGAGGCTGAGTCAGACTGTCACGGGGGACAGCAGAGGGAAAGAGATCATAAAAAAATGGCACTTAGGTAAATTGGCTTTATTCTCCCTTGAACATCTGTGAGGCTAATTTGTAATGCTGAAGTCAAGGGGACAGAAGAGGTCAAGCGTGTAACGTGAGAGGAGAGGAAGCAGGAGAGCGACTGGACCGAGTGAGAGCACAAGAATGCTGGTCCAGAGAGGCCAGTTAAGTGCTTGACGGCGTCTCATCTTGGTTAGTGTCTTTATGGGCTTGGCATGTTCTCCTTTGCCACGTATCAAAGCCATTTAGTATCTTAGTAAGGTGACACTAATGTGGCCTCATTCAAGTGTACTGTGAACCCCACCCATACCTCGAGGTGGTTAACTACGGCATTACATTTGAAATTTGAAGTCTCCTGCCTTTTCTTTCTCCTGGCCTCCCAGTCAGCAATGGATCAGGACCCATTCTGGCAGGGATGTCAGCTCAAGTGTGTCATCCATGATATCCATATATATATCCATATATACTCAATTATATCCATCTTCAGTTAGTCTCCTTCTCATCTCGCCTCCTCACATCTTCTCATTCACTTTTCCTGGTGAGTGTCACAGTGTATTATCCTTATTTTATAAATAAATTGTATTATTTGGTTTATTGTGGGCGGCACGGTGGCGCAGTGGGTAGCGCTGCTGCCTCGCAGTTGGGAGATCTGGGGACCTGGGTTCACTTCCTGGGTCCTCCCTGCGTGGAGTTTGCATGTTCTCCCCATGTCTGTGTGGGTTTCCTCCGGGCGCTCCGGTTTCTTCCCACAGTCCAAAGACATGCAGGTTAGGTGGATTGGCGATTCTGAATTGGCCCTAGTGTGTGCTTGGTGTGTGGGTGTGGGTGTGTTTGTGTGTGTCCTGCGGTGGGTTGGCACCCTGCCCAGGATTGGTTCCCTGCCTTGTGCCCTGTGTTGGCTGGGATTGGCTCCAGCAGACCCCCGTGACCCTGTGTTTGGATTCAGCGGGTTGGAAAATGGATGGATGGATGGTTTATTGTACCAAGCATGTTTGTGTAATTTGTTGAAAAATAGTCTATCACCACGTCCAAACCCCAAACCGAGAAGGTGAAAGTTATTTAATATGGGCTTTTGTCCATAAATCGTAACAATCTCTTCACAGTTCTGGAGCCTCGGCTGGAAGTTGAAACAGAAACGACCCAAAATAGAAAGAAAGGCGGCAAATGCAACCGATGAACAAGCAGTATTCATTTTGACAATACATTTTAATTTAGTCTCGTTATTTTCTGAAGACTTGCTTAGAGGATGCGTCAAATGAATGCTGGGAACGCGTGGCAGCCATGATGACGCACGTGCGTACGAGTTCTGAGTGTGAAGTATAAACCGGACGCGTGCTCGAGTTGCAGTCCCAGCAAAAAAGTCGGGGACGCAGTGTGATGAAGTTGGAACGTGACTCACGTCAGAGTCTCTGGTTACTATCTACATGTGACAGAAAGCCGCTATGCCGATCCTACGAGATCGATGTGTGCGCTTCGATGTTTGATGAATGGTTCGATGTGGTGAAGCAAAATGCAGACATACTAATACATTTGTGGTGCTTTTATATTCAAGCGTCGCATATTCCCCATCGTAATGACACGATACGTTTTAAAGCTCTCACATACCTTTTTTTTTTTTGACACCTTCACAACAGTATCAGAATGTACGGCAGCGTAATTGGGCCACAGACACAGTGAAAGGGTCTATTTTGTGATTAAAGTGGAAATTTCGGCATTAATCTTGAAATGTACATTTTAATATCATATATTGTATCGTTAAAGTAGACCGTCATAAACGTCACTGCCACTGTGCCCGTAGGTGTACCTGGATGATGCTTGTGGGGCGGCTTCACCTGCAACCCTGAACTGTACCCACCAGTTACAAAATGGACGGATGTGCACACAAACTTGTAGATGTACAATCGAGGAATGAATGTGAAGCACCGTGTCGGACACTGTACTCAAAGCGATGAATCCCCTGTCATAAATGCATGACACTGCAAGCTAAAGAGTTACAACTCACATCTGAGGCTGAGTGGATCTGATTGCGTTCTCAAAGCTGCACAGTTCAGTTTCGTAAGTAACTTATAATGGGATAAAGCTGGCAATAACGACAGCCTGTGTGCCCCAATCGCACACTGAAATTCTCAAACACACAGCATTGCCAGACATGACTTGTGCTGTTTTGCTTTTGTTGATGCGGTGCTGTATCATCACCACTCTTCAGCCTTCTTCATATGTAGTTTTTACTTACATATTATTGTGCCATCCGCAGTTATTTGTATATTTGTAGTCGCGCAAGAGTGCATTACCGGCCTTACTATCGACGTGACTACCGAACTAGCAGCACACCTAAAATAAACCGACACACTCGATGCATTAGCAGGGTGAACGAGAGCCAGAGGTAACGGTACTGGCATCAGACAAGTCGCCACCTGGATAACGTTACGTACCTGGGCAGGAATCTCAGGATGGTGTGCCTTCTCCTCATGTTTGTGGTGTTCTTTCCTGCGAGCTTCATTCTACAAACTAGTGTTATTCTATTACAAGTTTGTAAAATTACAACACTGCATTCACGCTTGTTACTTGTTGGCGGATCACGTCATGTGTAATAGAGCTGCACGTCACTCTTTGTCCAGTTGTCTGTTTGTAATATTTTCGTTTTGTTTAGTTTTTGTCAACACTGATTTTAAAATCTTACTTTTTATCATTATTGATGCATTTTTATTTAGGTTTTGTTCCATTTTCGTCACAGAAAAAATGTCGTTGATGAGAATTTTCTGTCCTAGTTTTTATCAACAAAATGAACACTTGAATACAATGGCGATTCTAAATAGCCAGAACAACACCTCTTGCTGTATTTGATATGGTGATTACGCCTCCTTGTGTGTATTGTGAAGTAAACAATCGTCCTCTGTGTTTCGTCCTGTAGTGCCACAATGTGCAAGTTTACATCCTGTGAATAAAACACAAATATGTAGGCAAAGGGTAAAGGAAACCCCCATTTAGGGTCTAGATGTTATGCTAAAATGGGATAATATACCAGGAGAGGAGACGTAGTCAGGAGTCAAGCAAAGATCATAATCGATACACGAGCACCAAAACTGTTATCGAGTATCAAAAATCAAAGTCAAAAGGAAAGACAAAAATTTGAAAAATAAAGCACGAGAGTCAATGGTGTTATCCACAATCTCATGTAGAAGTGTGACCTTAATGATAACCTTTTATCCTGTTGTCCCAGTGAAGTCGCAGGCCTCGCACATCCGGGTCATAAACATAAATGGCAGCATACATCAGAAAACAAAATGGTGACAAAAATCTTACAGAATAAAGATCGAAAAATCTTTATTCTGGAGTTGAGCTGCCACCATGATGATCAATGAGTGTAGAGGCCCATCAGTGCTGCGTGCGGGGTTTATCAAAGTGATAAAAGAGGCAGCACAAAGGAACTAAGAACAGGCCTAAAGCTCATACCACATGCACTCAGGAGAAACGTTTCTACAAATAAAACCTAAAATTGCCCCTCACTTATCTCTTATAAATGATTTGGTGCTTTGAGCACTTGCCGGCTGGACAGGCTGACCACTCAGTGGATTTTAGCAGGAATCTCACATTTGGTGGTTTGAATATGTTGCTGCATTTTGCTAAATTGGAGAGGAAAGCAGGAAACATCTTGTGAGAATCCCTCGAGCAGTCTGCTTAATGCATTAGCAGCTAAGTAAACACAAAGGCCACCCGAGCAGAGGGACAGCCATGGCAGGGACGCTCCACAACGGCCAACACTGTGGCACTTCACAATGCAGAGAGTCGTTTTTAGCTAATGATAGCGGCCCTCATGGACTCCATTCATCTCCTCCATCCAACCATCCCAACTATTTTCTGAACCGTCATGAACTAACTTAAGTTCTATCCATCCTTTTCATTTTTGCTCACGTATTTAATACATAACTAACAGTGGCACAGTGGATATTTCTGGTGTTTCATTAATCCAGCATCATGGAACCAGTGCTTAAACTGTGCCAGAGTTCTTGATCTTTTTTTTTCCCTCTGTTACTCGTTCATACATGCATTTATATTTACAGTCACACAACAAATTAAGGAAAATAACAGGGTAAAATTGTTTAAGAACTTGCCAAAACCAATTGTAATAAATCTTTTGTTGTTATTATTATTTCATTAGGGTCTCATTATGTTTTCAGACTCAAAGAGGACCCGTTAAATTGTAACTGCACCACGTGGCTAATTCTTATGGATCCGACCCGCACTGCCTTCCTTACACTATTGCTGTGGGAAAATGAATGTGATTGGGGGTCATCCTTGGTAAAAACAAGATCAGTTAGAAGTGGTGGGAAACATATCACACAGTACTGCTGATCACTTAGGCGACCCACTCGAGGACCAACAACGGCAACCCACGACCCACCGGCAGCACAGCCCAGTGGTTGTGAAACACTGCCTTACACAGACCCCGTGTGCAGTCACCGAGACAAGAAGATCGGTTTGTATTGCTCTGTTAAAAGTACGTGTACCAGTGACCCACACCAGACCCAAAGAGCATCAATTTCAATTACCTGTACACTGAAATACGGCCAATTTTGATAATCTGAGGCCAAATGGCCAGTCCAAAATGTAGTCGTAAGTTGTTGCTTGACTATATTGCTCTTTTGTATCTATTTTAGTTAATTGTTAAGTGTTGGGAGTGACAGATGCATTCAACGTGGAGGTGGGATTACATCAGGGATCGACTCTGAGCCCTTTCTTATTTGCAGTGGTGATGGACGGGTTGACAGACGAGATTAGACAGGAGTCCCCGTGGACTATGATGTTTGCTGATGACATTGTGATCTGTAGCGATAGTAGGGAGCAGGTTGAGGAGGCCCTGGAGAGGTGGAGATATGCTCTACAGAGGAAAGGAATGTCAGTAGGAACAAGACAGAATACTTGTGTGTAAATGAGAGGGAGGTCAGTGAAATGGTGAAGATGCAAGGAGTAGAGTTGGTGAAGGTGAGTGAGTTTAAATACTTGGGATCAACAGTACAGAGAAATGGGGATTGTGGAAGAGACATGAAAAAGAGAGTGCAGGCAAGGTGGAATGGGTGGAGAAGAGTGTCAGGAGTGATTTGTGACAGACAGGTATCAGCAAGAAAGGTCTACAGGACGGTAGTGAGACCAGCTTTGTTATATGGGTTGGAGACGGTGGCACTGACCAGAAAGCAGGAGACAGAGCTGGAGGTAGCAGAGCTAAAGATGCTAAGATTTGCACTGGTATGTGACGAGGATGGACAGGATTAGAAATGAGGACATCAGAGGGTCAGCTCAGGTTGGACAGTTGGGAGACAAAGTCAGAGAGGCGAGATTGCGCTGGTTTAGACATGTGCAGAGGAGAGATGCTGGGTATATTGGGAGAAGGATGCTAAGGATAGAGCTGCCTGGCAAGAGGAAAAGAGGAAGACCTAAGAGAAGGTTTATGGTGTGGTGAGAGAGGACATGCAGGTGATGGGTGTAATAGAACAAGATGCAGAGGACAGAAAGATATGGAAGATGATCCGCTGTGGCAACCCCTAACGGGAGCAGCCAAAAGAAGAAGAAGAAGTTAAAAGTGTTGGTTTCTCCTGTTCTTTCTAATTCTACCTTTGGATGAGGAACCCAGGAAGAAAGAGTTCCCTAAATCTGAGGCCACAATAGTTTAGGTATCCACAATCTCCTCTTTGCCTTGGTAACAGTAAACATGTCCACTCCAAAGAACCAAAGAAGAGCAGCGAGCAGTGATCCACTTTTTAAGGGATGAAGATGTACCAGGGCCTAAAATCCTCGTAGGTTTGTGAGAATGATGGTACGGACTTGCTCAATGTTGTCGTCACTAGTGACTGTGGACAGGCATTCCGCTCCTTCTTCATACCTAACACTTGTCCGGCGATTTTCAACTTCTCGATTCATTCTTAAACAGTCCGACTTGGTAAAAAACACGGTCTTCCATAATGTGCATAAAACTTTCTATGGTACGCCATCAGCCCATAAACAGCAGGCCACTGCTTGCTCCTCTTCCTTATTGCAAACGGCCAGCGGAGCAGTCATGTTTACTCCTATAAAACAACAAGAAAAAAATTGACTGATGAAGATTCAAACTTTACCAGTGTGACCACAGGCGCACCGTGTTTCTACAGGCCAACCCTCTCAAAAAAAAAAAATAAGGATCACAAAAGTGTGGATAATAACGTATTGATTACCCTCGTACAATACTGCATTTACAAGGAATAAAGGTAGTGAAATTGCAAACAGAAGGGGGGCTCGTCTGTCTGATGTCTCGCGTTTTATGTACCACAACAGAAAAGGGAAGAAAAGGGAAAAGACGGCAGCACAACTCACCACATCTGGAAAGCATTCATTAATCACCAGCTTGGTCAGGCAGCATGTTATCGGCGGTCAGAAAAAGGGATAAGCAGGCAATACTGTGGAAATATAAAAACTGTGCTAGAATGTCACTCTTTCCTCAGAATTCTACACACAACACCCCATAATGACAATGTGAAAAACGTTTACTTGAGGTTTTTGCAAATTTATTAAAAATAAAAAAATTGAGAAAGCACATGTACATAAGTATTCACAGCCTTTGCCATGAAGCTCAAAATTTAGCTCAGGTGCATCCTGTTTCCCCTGATCATCCTTGAGATGTTTCTGCAGCTTAATTGGAGTCCGCCTGTGGTAAATTCAGTTGACTGGACATGATTTGGAAAGGCACACACCTGTCTATATAAGGTCCCACAGTTGACAGTTCATGTCAGAGCACAAACCAAGCATGAAGTCAAAGGAATTGTCTGTAGACCTCCAAGACAGGATTGTCTCGAGGCACACTTCTGGGGAAGGTTACAGAAAAATTTCTGCTGCTTTGAAGGTCCCAATGAGCACAGTGGCCTCCATGATCCATAAGTGGAAGAAGTTCAAAACCACCAGGACTCTTCCTAGAGCTAGCCGGCCATCTAAACTGAGTGATCGGGGGAGAAGGGCCTTAGTCAGGGAGGTGACCAAGAACCCGATGGTCACTGTGTCAGAGCTCCAGAGGTCCTCTGTGGAGAGAGGAGAACCTTCCAGAAGGAAAACCAACTCTGCAGCAATCCACCAATCAGGCCTGTATGGTAGAGTGGCCAGACAGAAGCCACTCCTTAGTAAAAGGCACATGGCAGCCCGCCTGGAGTTTGCCAAAAGGCACCTGAAGGACTCTCAGACCATGAGAAAGAACATTCTCTGGTCTGATGAGATAAAGATTGAACTCTTTAGTGTGAATGCCAGGTGTCATGTTTGGAGGAAACCAGGCACTGCTCATCACCAGGCCAATACCATCCCTACAGTGAAGCATGGTGGTGGCAGCATCATGCTGTGGGGATGTTTTTCAGCGGCAGAGACTGGGAGACTAGTCAGGATAAAGGGAAAGATGACTGCAGCAATGTACAGAGATATCCTGGATGAAAACCTGCTCCAGAGCGCTCTTGACCTCAGACTGGGGCGACGGTTCATCTTTCAGTAGGACAACGACCCTAAGCACACAGCCAAGATATCAAAGGAGTGGCTTCAGGACAACTCTGTGAATGTCCTTGAGTGGCCCAGCCAGAGCCCAGACTTGAATCCGATTGAACATCTCTGGAGAGATCTTAAAATGGCTGTGCACCGACACTTCCCATCCAACCTGATGGAGCTTGAGAGGTGCTGCAAAGAGGAATGGGCGAAACTGGCCAAGGATAGGTGTGCCAAGCTTGTGGCATCATATTCAAAAGGACTTGAGGCTGTAATTGCTGCCAAAGGTGCATCAACAAAGTATTGAGCAAAGGCTGTGAATACTTATGTACATGGGATTTCTCCGTTTTTTTATTTTTAATAAATTTGCAAAAACCTCAGGTAAGCTTTTTTCACATTGTCATTATGGGGTGTTGTGTGTAGAATTCTGAGGAAAAAATGAATTTAATCCATTTTGGAATAAGGCTGTAACATAACAAAATGTGGAAAAAGTGATGCGCTGTGAATACTTTCTGGATGCACTGTAAATCATCATTGAGCGAGTGTGGAGTTCTGTCCAGGAATCGCTCCTGCCTTGCACCCTTTGTTTGCCAAGTTGGGCTCCAGCTTCTCTGCACCCCTGCTTGGATAATTTGGAAAATGGATGAATGGATTATGGCTTCTTCTTTCGGCCTCCGACTCACTAAGATTATCTAAATGAATGAAAATCACTGCAAAAGTCAGGTGGTGTGACATGGGTCTTTAAATCCCTTCTGGGGAATAGCATCAATTGTTCACATGTCATGTGGAAGCAACAGGCTACACTACTAGCAACAACATGGCTACTGACCCAAAAAATGAACCAAAATGACTAGATATGAAATGGTGGTGCGAAATATAAATAGATAAAAATGATGAAATGTGGTCATGCCTTAATAAAATAACACAAAAACAAGTACCCAAATGAAATCTAAAACAAGAATCAAGACAACCTGAGGAGGACTGGCTCAGGATTTGAACCCAGGCTCTAGGATATGTGAAGCAACAGTGCTAACCTCTGAGACGTTCCACGTCCTTGCGTTATGTAAGCTTGTAGTTGATAAATAATGAAACCCTCTAAGATGTGACAGGCTCAGCCCAGAGTACCTGGAGAAAGGCAGCACAATACGCACACAGACTGGGCAGGAGGTTGAACCCGAATCCCCAGAGCTATCAGGGAAACTGTGCTATACCTTGCCCTTTACTTCTGCTGCACCTTCCCTCTTGTTGTTGTGCCAACTAAAAATCAGGATGCTGCCATATAATGGTGCTCTTGTGTCACCATGCCATTCTTCTGTGCATGTCTCAAGCTGGAATATCAAATCTGCTTCCCAAGAAGGTAGGATGAGACTTAAAGAAAAGAGAGTGTAGCTAGATCGCCGAGGATGTGACCCATGATCTCTTCTACATGACCTCACACTTACAAAAAGACAATCAAGAGACATCAGCGTTCTTCAGGTAGCCAAAAAAAATAAATAAAATAAGATCCTCCGGCCACCTGGAATTCTGTTAACTAGGAAACCTCTTAGTGCTTTACAGTTTCAGCGCTGGAGTGGCCTTCCTCTTTGGTGGTGTTAGAAGATGAGACGTTTTCTTTACAGTAAGCAGTTTCGTTCATTGGTGCCAAGAGAGCTGGTGAGGTGACAGTATGTGACTGCCATCTAGTGGCAGTTCTAAGCTAATGCACACATTTCATACCATACTTCTTTATGGGAGAACACAAAGACTAAAAACAGAAAAGATGTGATTTGAAATACTTTCTTGATCCCTAAGGAGAAATTGTCTTTTCGCATGACCGTGTAGTTACAAATAGCAGCTTTAAGAATGAACAACACCTAAATACATTTAGGCTAACAGAGTAAAGAGTTCTGTCACGTCTGGATTACTGCAACTTCTTACTGCCAGGGGCACCTGCATGTGGTGCCAAGTAACTGTGGATGATTAGGAACGCAGCAGCACATCTGGGGTTCAACCAGCAGGTCACTACACTGACTCCCTGTAGCAGCAGGCATGAAGTTCAAATTCTCTGTGCTTGCTTACAGAGCTGTCAATCAGTCAGCACGGTGGGTTTAATTTGGTCCTTTTGACTCTTTAATGTTAAGATGATCAAAGTTAATTTCAACAATAAAATAATCGGTCTGCGGTGGGTTGGCACCCTGCCCAGGATTGGTTCCTGCCTTGTGCCCTGTGTTGGCTGGGATTGGCTCCAGCAGACCCCTGTGACCCTGTGTTCGGATTCAGCGGGTTGGAAAATGGATGGAAATAATCGGTCACATGACTATTCGCCCAGTCAAGTCAGTACAACAACAATTTGATTTTGATTTGATAGACTTTGTTAATCCTCGAGAGGAAATTTGCATGACCTTTCGGGGTCAGAGCAAAGGGTCATTCGTGGTCCAGCACCTCTGGAGCAGTTTTCTGGTTTTCAGGAGTAGGATCCTTTCTGGCAGTAAGAGGATTTGAATCTGCAAGTTCCACGTGGAGAACCTTAGCCACAGAGCCACCACTCCGCCCAAGAAGGATCCACCGAGCTTTGAAGTTGGATCACTTGGAGTACAGAGAGCTAACCACTGCACCATGGGACCAGGACATGTAGTTCTTGTGTAGCCCATCTATCTTGTATAGAATTGTTGAATTCTGTTATTTATTTGTAAGCTGGCAGACGACCGAGGAGGGCGCAGAGTAGTAGATCACGACAGTACCTGCTCTTGATCGCACAGCCTCTAGCCATTGAACTTGTTAAAAGATAAGGTTGTTATTTTTCAAATTGAAGTTATTTCTTCATAATCATGGTATAAATTAATTAGCCACATGAAACTGTGTTCTAAAGTGAAGCAAATTTATAAATTGTAAAGAATAACTAGCCTGTTCTTGCATTTTATAATGGAGCCAAAGGGTACCGGTGTCCCAATACGGAATAAAAAGCCTTTCAACTTACTGAAGTAGCAAAGGTTTTGATTTAAGAAAATATGCCTTCCGCGTTTGTGACAATAAAATTAAACTGGAAGTAAGCCATTGTGTCAGAGATTCTAGGTGCTGTTTTCTTGAGGTGAGGACACGTTTCCTGCTCGCTTGTCTGCTTACAGCTTACGACGACCCCAACAAGCACCCTAAGCTCTAGTCTGCTTATTATCCTACATTTGCTGTTTCTTCAGCAATTACGTTGTGTTATGGCTCATAATAGCAGATATATGCATGCTCAAATCATGTGACACCTTTCACTGGCTAACTAAAAAGACTGCAATATGCATGCTTTTGAGGCAATTCAGGCCCCTTCTTGAGGAAAGTTGCATTTTGTAATCGGTTCAATTAGCCAATAAACTTCTCAATTTGTAACTATATAAAATAAAACCTCTGTTTGTTCTCTAAACAATCCTATGCTCTTTGACCGATCTGGAGCCTGTTCTGTATAGTTGCTCTCAAGGACCTACGGACAAGATGCACTACTTTGGAGCAAAAAATTTTGACCCTGGGGGTCCCAGTGTTTTTGCACATTAGTGCCCCCTGCTGGCTCAGGGCAAGTCAAACAAAATGACCAGAGCTTACTGAACATTACTTAACCCAACAACGCTGTGCGCTGCTGTAATATACAGAGGAGCGTCGTGTGCTTCTGAAGCACAGAGTTGGGTGATGCCCGATTGAGTGTGGAAGTTCAGCACAACACAAAGGTTGTTGTTTCACTCCTGCTTTGTCGGCTTTTCTTCATATTTTAAGCTCTATAAACTGTCCACCTTGAACTAAGAGGACGTGTCAGACATGACAACCTTTTTGGTTGCAACCCAGCAAGGAGTTACCGCAAATCTGCAATCCAATCACAGACCCAAAAAGAAGAAATTCTCAACGCACATTGATCGAGAGGTGGTGTGGATGACGGATGGGACAGCTAGCAATAACAACAAGGGTAACCATTTAAAAAACTTGAACCCCTTTGCTTTCTTTCCTAAACCCGGGCAATGCTGGGTACTTCAACTAGTATACCGTAACTGTGAAAAAACAACTTCAGCTTGAAAAATAGCAAACTGCTGTTTTAAATGAGCTTGACCTGCTGTACATGAACAGACAGGCGGACATTTGTCAAGTAGGTGCACAACGTTGCCGGCTCAGAGCTCCAGGGTCCCAGCCAGCACTTGTGTGGACCTGGCCCCCCCTCCCCACAGTATTTCCACATCCCAAAGACGTCGGTGTGAGTGAGCGTGCACCCCCATGTTTGATGCCTACCTTGCTCCTGACAGTGACGAGACAGGCTTCGGCTTCTTGTGAAGAGAACACATGAACGTTTGTTTAGCCACTACATCACGCCGCCTCCACGTTCATGGACGGGACGGGATTTTTAATGGCTAGAAAGAAATCTGAAGCATTCACACAACTGAGACGCATCCTTGCGAAAAATCTGAAACAAATCTGACGAGAAGAAGGCCGGCACACAAAGACATGAAAAACTGTTGACCACCATTCGGATTTCCAAACTCTCAAAGTTGTTTAATAATTGCTTTCACTAGTTAGCCTGATTTTTGCAATTGCAGACAAGCAAACCGGAAAGGGGCACTTATTTATACTGTAGAGGCCCGATCCTGCATCCTGTCAAATAAGGAACTAACGATTTCATGTGCAAACTGCCAAGAAAAACTTTCATCCATAAAATATGGCTTTTTTTAACACAGTGAAAAATTATATAAAATCACTGAAAAAAATTTTTGTTTTGCTTTAGTGAATCCACAGAAAGCTTTGAAATTAAAAGAAAATAATGATCACTCACAAGGCAACCCGCTGTAGTCATGTCAAAACCTCAGGCATTATAAATAAGCTTCACTGTCTATTTTAAATAATAAAATATATTAAAGAAAATTTCAAGTTCAACTCTGCGTCTTCACATAAATAGCCACAAAGCAACAAACCTCCCATGACTTGTTTTAGTTGTAGGATAACGACGTGTCGCACGGGTACCCCACACAGCACTCTCTCACAAATCCTAAAGAATGTAACCGCATACCCGCAGCGTCTTCATTTTTTTTCCCCCAGGCATCAATTTTTATGGCTGCCGCAGCTGCGAATGTCCAAGTTTAACTCGACCCCCTGATTATTTTTGCCACTTTCCTCCAATGTGGAACTTCTTTTTAAAACACTGAGCCCTCCCGTATCACAGACACATCTCGATATCGGCCATGCTGCTCAACTCTGCATGGCTGAAAGGCACCAAGGATGCTAACTAAGTTCTTCTGTGATGAAGGTTGAAATCCTTGTCCACACGTTCACCTTGAATCTCAGGGCTTCTTGATGCTGGGTTTTAGCTTCTGTTTCCGTAGATGGGCCTCGATTTCATGACGGAAGACAAGCATGCCCAGTTGACCATGCGAGGCCTCATTCATGGCCTTGGACTGCATGCACATTTTGTACTGTTCGGGTGTCAACTCATCCACACATCGTTTTTCGTGCCACAGGTGGAAGAGTCCACGGACGGGCGTCCGCACCACGATTAAGTTGCTGTGCAGGTACTTCCTATACAGGTGGACATCCTCTCCACCCCAGCCCTTAATGTCGATGTCAAAGCCACCTGTTGAAAAAAGCAAAGAGGGATTGAAACTGGGAAACATGGAGTGGAACTGAACTGAAGCTCAACGGATGATAAAAACAACGACAGAGAGGTGACACAAGTCTGACCATAGGTGCAGAGAGCCAGACGTCAGGCCTATTGAGACTCAGGATTTCTGTCCATGACTAATTAGGGACCTTCTGATGGAGAAATTGACTGTTCAGGTGAACGTTGCTGGAGTTCATATTATTGATTTTTCATTTCAGTCAAAACACCTTTCTCGGAATAAAAGAGAACATTAAAGACGGTGCAGCCTGGAAGCAAAATCCGAAGAACACCAAACAAGAGTCGTCCAGTCAGAGGGTGAGTAATTTAAATTAGCAGGACTCTCCTTAAAAGTGGAAACACTCGAAAGAGGCCCCAAATATTCTGTAATAACTCTCACTAGGACGAAGCAATCTGAACGAAACAAAGTGCAATGTGCTCCTCAGTATATGGAGCTTCGAACAAGCTGGGACGCCCCTGCGTCAGAGCGATGAGGTAGGCGCTGGGCAGTCGTTGTGACGTTTAACCTCCGTTTGCAACTTCTGGGTGCATACCGCCCGTACCCCTTCACTCAGTCACTCGACTTCTCAGCAGGATGGTGGTGTACAGTATTAAACAACGCGTCTTCATGAACGAACCTATTGGGTCACCAATTCGCACCAAGTTTAAGCGATGTCAGAATCAACTGGATGACCGTGAGTTAACAGAAGGTTACTTCCAGCAAGATGGAGCAACGTGTCACACATCGGTAAGGAGCATGGCAGTAATTGAGTCCTTCTTCAGCAACAGGGTCATTTCAAAGGGGCTTTGGCTGCCACGGTCGCTGGATCTGACGCCACCAGACTTCTTCCTTTGGGGTCTGGTCAAAGTCAAAGTCTATCAGAACCATCCTCTCACTGTGGAAGATTTAAAGGTAAATATCCAACGTGAAATTGCTGCTATTCCATTACCCCCCCGTCAATCCTACCCCACCACCGATGGTTCAGATTGCTTTATCCGAACAGGAATTACAGCAGAATATTCAGGGCCTCTTTCGAGTGAATCTCCCTGTACGTATAATACATACTACAGAGTATAATAACTTAGAAACATACATACACAGTCATGCTTTTACATTTTTAATGTATGTGGACATATTAAGATGTGATCTTCATTTAAACAGCATCTATAGATATAAGTGATATAACAAAAAAAATGAACTTAGCAATAATACACTCAACAAAAAATGAACAAATATTCCACTTCTGTCTGTGGCTGTGGAAGGTGTCTCCAGCAGGGGGCGCTTGCTCCCTGGGATTGTGTTCTTTATTGAAATGCAGGACATACTTGAACCATATACCTCTTCAGTAACCATGGTGGAAATAATCAGACGAGAGAAATATGGTACAAAAAGACCGGATAGTTAACTTGCTTTAACCTCCTTAGCGTTACGTATTTCTCAAAAAAAAGGTGGCTTGCACTTATAAATTCACAAAACACATTCCTGTTAACAAATTACATGATGACATTGTATTGATTATATTATACAAGAAGGGCCAGAGCAGACTGGACTTGCTAAGGAGACTCAGGACTTTTTGATGTGTACAGCAAGCTGCTGGGAATGTTCTACCAGTCCATAGTGGCCAGTGTGGAGTTCTGTACTGCAGTGTCCTGGGGCAGCAACCTGAGCTCAAAAGAAGCACAAAGCCTGAACAAACATCTTAGGAAAGCCCGCACCTTCACAGGGTGAACCCTGGGCACAGCTGTTGTGGAAAAGAGGATGGTGGCAAAACTGGATGCCATCATGAAAAACCTCCTCCAGGATGCGCTCTCTTGGAGCAGTTGTAGCCGGAGGCTCATTCCACCATAGTGTGCTAAAAGGTGCCTCTGGGGGTCTCTTCTGCCCACTGCCCACTGCTATCAGGCAATTCAGTGCTTCTTCCCAACATACCTGTTAAGTTCATTTTGAAATTTCTGCACAAAATACATTTCTTTATTTAATTACTGATTGATTGAATGGCTGCATTATTTGTCCTGTGAGTCTGTATTCTTGTTTTTTATGTTTCTACTGTTGTATGCATGTCAGTTTCCCCTTGGGATTAATAAAGTTAATCTAATCTAATCTAATCTTACTAACTTTTATTTAATTTATAAACCTGATTTCCCTCTAGGAATTGCACAGACAGTGCATCTCTGTACACAGAATATATAAGGAATGCCACTAGGGGGCGAGCTCATCCTATACCAACACTTAACTATCTGCAAATGGACCCTGCAGTGCACTTAAACACAATCAAGACTTCCAAACTTTTAACCTACCAGCACATTTAAAATCTTAATGATGAATGCTTAGCTGTTAATTCGATTTTCAGATTACCTTTAAAATTTTAATCAATAGCAAAATCGGAGGTCAAACTCACTGGGAAGATGGCTCTAAACACTGAGATCAAACACAGGTGTGCTGCTAACACCATACTGTGGCTTACAGAGCCCGAGTTTGCTAATTTTTGACAATTTAATAATATTAAGAAGTGTTGACGTTTTACTCCTCACTATTTGTATCAGTTTCTGTAAATGCGGTCTCGTCTGAAATTAAGGAATTCTGAAAGGATCATCGGTCTATCAAAAAGCAGAGAGAAAACTGCTGAACATGTCACTGATATGTATTACACATGGCGGTAGGCTGTCAAAAACGGCATGTGTGCTTATATGAAACTGCCAATGCTGGTGCCGTCCAACAGAGGAACACAAGTGTCAATAATGGATATGTTGTAAGGGAAAGGGCCGTGCAACTCTCATAGACACAAGGAAGCACATCTGCCCCCTTTAGGTGAAGTGCAGGATACCACTGTTATTCTAATTAAATAAGCACACATACAATGGACACATAGAAATGGGGCATTTGGGGTCAGCTCTACTACTAGGCTCCCATCGCTGACATGTGCAAAAATTCGTATGTTCTTTTATTAGACCATTGTCCTTTATATATATATATATATATATATATATATATATGTAATAGGGGGCTTTACCCCCTGCTCGCTTTGCTCGCCAACCCCCCAACCTGCACTATGCACCAGCCACTTCATGTCTTTGCCGCTCGCGTATGTGGATTTCACTTTCACCAAACAACAAATCTTTTCCAGTTAGGTCCATAAATATTTGGACAGAGACAACGTTTTTCTAATTTTGGTTCTGTCCATTACCACAATGAATTTTAAATGAAACAACTCGGATGCAGTTGAAGTGCAGACTTTCAGCTTTAATTCAGTGCGGTGAACAAAACGATTGCATAAAAATGTGAGGCAACTAAAGCATTTTTTAACACAATCCCTTCATTTCAGGGGCTCAAAAGTAACTCCCTTCTCCATCTCTTATTTATATAGATATTTACTTCTCCCTTTCTTTTGTTTAATGTTGCCTTATTAAAAAGCCCTAAGCAATTTTCCTTTAGCTAAGCTCTCCTTCTCAGGGGTGGGGTTTGATTTGTCTTCAATTTTGTTGGGTTATAAATTGATCTATTTGTATGGAATGATTACAATGAAAATTAATAAAATAAAAATATTAGTAAAATGCAAAAAAAAAAAAAAAAGTAATTGGACAATTGACTCAAAGGTTATTTCATGGGCAGGTGTGGGCAAGTCCGTCGTTATGTCATTATCAATTAAGCAGATAAAAGGCCTGGAGTTGATTTGAGGTGTGGTGCTTGCATGTGGAAGATTTTGCTGTGAACAGACAACATGCGGTCAAAGGAGCTCTCCATGCAGGTGAAAGAAGCCATCCTTAAGTTGCGAAAACAGAAAAAACCCATCAGAGAAATTGCTACAATATTACGAGTGGCAAAATCTACAGTTTGGTACATCCTGAGAAAGAAAGCAAGCACTGGTGAACTCAGCAACGCAAAAAGACCTGGACATCCACGGAAGACAACAGTGGTGGATGATCGCAGAATCATTTCCATGGTGAAGAGAAACCCCTTCACAACAGCCAACCAAGTGAACAACACTCTCCAGGGGGTAGGCGTATCGATATCCAAGTCTACCATAAAGAGAAGACTGCATGAAAG
Organism: Erpetoichthys calabaricus; assembly: GCF_900747795.2. Lineage (NCBI taxonomy): Eukaryota > Metazoa > Chordata > Cladistia > Polypteriformes > Polypteridae > Erpetoichthys > Erpetoichthys calabaricus. The sequence goes on along the minus strand of NC_041398.2, from coordinate 227,167,556 downwards.
TAAATACAGAGGGTGCACTGCAAGGTGCAAGCCACTCATAAGCCTCAAGAATAGAAAGGCTAGATTGGACTTTGCTAAAGAACATCTAAAAAAGCCAGCACAGTTCTGGAAAAACATTCTTTGGACAGATGAAACCAAGATCAACCTCTACCAGAATGATGGCAAGAAAAAAGTATGGAGAAGGCGTGGAACAGCTCATTATCCAAAGCATACCACATCATCTGTAAAACACGGTGGAGGCAGTGTGATGGCTTGGGCGTGCATGGCTGCCAGTGGCACTGGGACACTAGACTTTATTGATGATGTGACACAGGACAGAAGCAGCCGAATGAATTCTGAGGTGTTCAGAGACATACTGTCTGCTCAAATCCAGCTAAATGCAGTCAAATTGATTCACGATACAGATGGACAATGACTCAAAACATACAGCCAAAGCAACCCAGGAGTTTATTAAAGCAAAGAAGTGGAAAATTCTTGAATGGCCAAGTCAGTCACCTGATCTTAACCCAACTGAGCATGCATTTCACTTGTTGAAGACTAAACTTCAGACAGAAAGGCCCACAAACACACAGCAACTGAAAGCCGCTGTAGTAAAGGCCTGGCAGAGCATTAAAAAGGAGGAAACCAGCATCTGGTGATGTCCATGAGTTCAAGACTCCAGGCTGTCATTGCCAGCTAAGGGTTTTCAACCAAGTATTAGAAATGAATGATGTGCATCCACGTCTTGTGCCGTGTAGGTGCTACCCCAAGACATAGGACCACCCTCAGGAAAAAGACAAGAGGAACTCCGGCAGCTGTGAACGAACGCTGTTATATTTGGTAAGTACAGGTTGAGTATTGTTTCCTCCGGGCGCTCCAGTTTCCTCCCACATTCCAAAGACATGCAGGTTAGGTGCATTGGTGATCCTAAATTGTCCCTAGTGCCTGCCCACCGCAGGGCACACACTGTGTGCTTGGTGTGTGTGTGCCCTGCGGTGGGCAGGCACCCTGCCTGGGGTTTGTTTTCCGCCTTGTGCCCTGTGTTGGCTGGGATTGGCTCCAGCAGACCCCCATGACCCTGTAGTTAAGATATAGCGGGTTGGATAATGGATGGATGGAGGTTGAGTATCCCTAATGTGAAATTCCAAAATCCCAAAATATCCAAATTATTTTTGGCCCCAGGCATTTTGGATTAGGGATACTCAACCTGTCTTGTTTTTGGTTTGGAGTTCCTGATTTTTTTTTTTAAGATTATTGTTCAGGATTACATTTTGGCACTTTGTTACCTAGGAATGCCTTTTAGGCAACTGTTTTTTGCTCTTTTTGAATCTTTCCCATTTACTCTTGATTTTTTGATTAATACATACTGTAAAGTATATTCACCCATAAAGAATACTCATTTCCTTCTGGTTACATTTTTTATTTCTCTTGTAAGGCATTTCTATATTTTGAGACTGTTCAAAAAACTGGTCTCCCATTTTGGGCCTGATCAGGCTGAAGCCTGCAGGTCGTAGTTGGGGGATAAGCACGTCAAGAGTGAGTCTCTTCTGGTTTGGCTGTTGAAGATTCTTGTGGCACTTTTTGGAGGTCCCAACTCCTTTTTGCCAAGCGTGAGACTTCATCACTCAACATCTTCACTGAATTTGTACAAATTGGTGCAAACATCTGGGGGGCCTCATGAGAGATGCAGCCCCCCAATGGTCAGCTCCCTGAGAACGGCTATAGGAGTCACTGAGGCCACTGAGACTCACCACACTTTGAGAGCATCGACTCAGTTTTACAAAAGCTTCTGTTTATTTGAGATGTCATTTTAATAATTTATGAGCAGCCCAGGCACAACAGAGGAAGGCTTGATACTCTGTTACCTTTCCCAAAGTCACGTAGATGTGCCAAGCATCACATTTCAGCGCGCTCACCCCTACTGTCATTTGACAGCAATCGTGTTTTGACACTAAAGGAACCTGGGGATTCTATTATAGACCAGCAAAGAATAATGTGATGAAATGCACTTGTCAAAATGTCCATCTTCAGATTGAGCTAAAAGAAGCAAAAGATGAGCCATGCACCGCTTTGGCAGGTAAATGCTAAGGTTGTATATGTGAATTTCCCCTTGGGATTAATAAAGAAAGTACGTACGTACGTACGTACCTACCTACCTACCTACCTACCTACCTACCTACCTATCTTGTATATCCTCCAAAGTCTATTATAACATTAAAAAATGACTGCAAATTTGATTTTCTAAGGTCCTTTCAAAAGCAATTAGCAAAAGCAGCTTTTTGGACCCTTCTACTAATGGACTACGTGAATAGTTCTGTCTTGTTCATTTCAGCTGAAGTCTCACATTTGAAAACAGCTGAACAAAGCAGCTGTGGCAGATTGGAGTCCCACCTCGGAGTGTTTCCTGTGCTGCAGTCGGGTTCAGAAAATGGGTGAATTTAAAGAAGAAAGACAATCTTTTGCTTTTCCTCGAGGAAAAATAATTACGCTTTCTGATAATATATCAGTTTTCACCTAATTTACTAAAAATGAAATTCTATTAAATTCATTCCTTCATTTTCTGGAGCCACTTACTCCATGTTACGGGGAGGTAGACACTACCTCAGGTGCAAGGTGTCAGTCTACCACAAGGCACACTAATATCAGGCCAGTTCAACCATTAACCTAACAAGTTCACAAACTAGCCCAGACGTGATGCCAGACCATTACAGTCGTCTGCAAGGAGGGAGAATTGTGGAATAAATTATCAAGTGGTGTGTTGGAGATCAGGGCTTTATGGAGTCTGAAAGACAGGGGTCAAAAACGGAGCACAAAATGTCAAAAATCCTTAGAAATCCATAGAAGAACAAAGCACAGAAATAACTACTACACTCGCTAACTCCCAAATGCATTCAAATGAACCACAAGACACTCTGGACTGGCCCACCTTTATAGGGCTGAAGGCAGCTCCCTTTGGTGGCTCCCAAGAAACCCAGCAGGGATGCCCATTCGACTACAACTCCCATGCAGCCCTGTGGGTGTGCACATGGGAGATCCAGCAGACGGATGTTGGTACCTAACACAATGGGGGAGCTCATGGCCCTGGGGGGCTTCCTTCTATGCATCCGTTATAAAGGCATCTCAGCTGGGTGTGAAACCATCCATCCCAGCAGGAGTGCCGGCCAATCCGTATCCTCTGTGACAGCACCTGAAAGGCTCTCAGCCTGTGAGGAACGAGATGCTCTGGTCTGATGAAACCAAGAGCCACGTCAATAGGAAACCAGGCACCAGTCACCACCTGTACAATACCATTCCAATGGTGTAGTGTGACGGTGGATCCATCATACTGTAGGGCTGTTTTTTTTTTATCAGCAGGGCCTCGAAGACTAATAATTGGCCTGTAAGAAAGCTGAATGAAACAAAGTACGGAGATGTTCTTAATGAAAGCCTGTTCTGGACTCCTCAGGACCTCAGACTGGGCTGAAGGATGATAACCCTCAGTACAAAGCAATGACAACACAGGAATGACTTAGCGTCTACTATGTGAATGTTCTTGAGTTGCCCCGCCAGAGCGCGGACTTGAAATCAATCAAACATCTCCAGAGATCCTGAGAATAGCTGTTCACCGATGGTCTCCATCCAACCTGACAGAACCTGGGAGAATCTGCAGAGAACGATGGAGGAAAATCTCCAAATCCAGGTGTGTTAAGGTTGTTGTGTCTCCAGGCTGGAAATGCTAACAAGGGGGCTTCAACTAAAGACTCTGAAAATCTGTGTCAATGTGGCATTTTCGGTTTTTGTAATGGTGAAAATCAGAATTCTAAAGTCTTGCTTTTGCTTTGTCATTCTCGGGCACTGAGTGTTGTTTGGTGAGGGAAAAAATACATTTAAAAGATTTTAATATAAGGCTGCAACATAACAAAATGTGTAGAAATGTGAAGGCGTCTGAATACTTTGTGAAGGCCCTGTACCTGACCTTCTCAGTACATATAACACCCAAGTGTGCATTCAAATCTTAGGATTCCGCCTACTAAAGATTCCAAGGATTGATAGGACAACAATGGGAGGTCAGGTTTTTAGCTACAGGGTCCAAAGCTGTGGAACGATCTGCCTGCTTGTATGAGATGCCCCATTTTATCTCAGCCTTTAAATCCAATCCAAAGACTCACAACTTTAGTCAAGCATATCTGATTACAGTCGCTGATTAGCTGGGCTTATCAGCGACCCTTCTGTTTGTTAGTCATGTGTACAAAAATGGAAGAAAAACATTAACTGTAAACTGTTACTGGCCCTCCACCATTCTGCTTCTCTTCCGAGTGTCTGCTTGTGCCACTGCTCTACTGCCATGCTGTTCCCTACCCATGGGAAAGATCTGAGATACTGGGAGCATCGGAACCAAAAGATTTTGTTGTCTGATTACACTGCCCAGCACAAAGCTACACTTCCGAATGCATAGGATGGTCGGGTGGTGGTCTTCAGAACTGTGTTTGTGTCCGACTTTACGTTACAACCAACCATGGGCTCCCAAGGGTGTATTTTCTGCAGGGATGCTGTTGACTGGGCTTTTTGTTAGTACTAATACTAATGGACAGACATTTTTAAGATCCTGTCACATCAATCAGACTGACATTGCTTTGTTTTACTATATGAATATTCATAATTGTATATATGTGTGCTACATGAAATGTTGTACTTTACCCACAAACTGAATTGAAAATTGAATTGAATCTTTGAGATATGTGTAGAAAAGATACCATCCTTGTATGATGTTATTTATGAATTGCTTTGTCTTTACATTGCCAATGTTACACACTTCAGCATTGGAGTTCAAGCTTAGATGTTCTTCTATCCGTCAAAGTGTCCCTGATCACCTTGCAACATGTCACGGGAAGCACCGCTATGGAACAAAAGATGGCACAAATTCAAAGTGACTCACCAAGTTGGCTCAGACACAGGAAGCAGAGTGTTACGGTGTGAGGAACCTCCGCAGAACTGGCTGAGGGTAAGAGTGGTGCCCCACAGGGGTCTGTGCTGGGGCCACTTCTTTAATTTATATCAATGATTTAGATAAGAATATAAGTAACAAGCTGGTTAAGTCTGCAGATGATACCAAGATAGGTGGACTGGCAGATAATCGAGACTTGGACAGCATACAGGCTTGGGCAGATGAAATTTAATGTTAGTAAATATAAGGTATTATACACAGGAAGTAAAAATGTTAGGTATGAATACACAACAGGAGGTCTGAAAATTGAAAGCACACCTTATGAGAAAGATTCAGAAGTTGTAGTGAACTCTACGCTATCAACAGCCAGACAGTGTTCAGAAGCCATTAAGAAGGCTAATAGAATGTCAGGTTATATAGCGCCCTGATGTGTGGAGTACAAGTCACTGGAGGTTCTGCTCAACCTTTATAACACACTGGTGAGGCCTCATCTGGAGTCCTGTGTGCAGTTTGGGTCTCCAGGTCACAAAAAGGACAAAGCAGCACTAGAAAAGGTCCAGAGAAGAGCAACTGGGCTGATTCAGGGGCTACAGGGGATGAATTATGGAGAAAGATTAAAAGAACCGAGCCTTTAACAGTTTAAGCAAAAGAAGATTAAGAGGAGACCTGACTGAAGTGTTAAAAATTATGAAGGGAATTAGTCCAGTGGATCGAGACGGTGACTTTAAAATGAGTTCATCAAGAACATGGGGCACAGTTGGAAAAATGGAAATGATAAATTACTCACAAACATTAGGAAGTTTTTCTTTACACAGAGAACCACAGACACTTGGAATAAGAGACCAAGAAGTGTGGTAGACAGTAAGACTTTAGAGACTTTCAAAACTAGACCTGATATAATTTTGGAAGCATTATGTGGATAGGATGGCATGTTATGTTGGGCTGAATGGCCTGTTCTTGTCTAGATTATCTAATGTTCTAATTTCTTCTTCACTAAGGTAACAGACCTCACTTCAGAGACCATAGACGGCATCTTCATTACTCATATGTGTCTTTGAACCCAAGCATGCAATGCAACATATCTTTGCTCCTTTTCCTGATGCTTACCTATGTTAATAAAGTCCGACCGGTACTGACAAGTCATTCCAAAGCCGAAATCCCTCCAGAATCCTGTGTCCTTCTTGATGGCCTATAAAAGCAGCAATAAAATTAAAAAAGAATAGAAAGATAAACCTTTGAGTCTGTTGCCTTTGGCAGCTTCCTATTAGCTGGGCACTCCCTCATGCCATCCATGCAGAGTCTAAGATCTAAACCGACATCCTTGTTCATTTCTGGTATAATCCATTCATTACAGTGTTGATCGTTGACATGAGCAGCATGTCATCTTTGCACAACAGTGTCAACCACTAAGCCACCCTGAGTTAGACAGACAGACAGATACAATATTATTTTGCCAGATATGTGAAACGAACTATATTAGTTAGACAGACTGATAGAAATAAAAGGCACTATATGATAGATAGATAGATAGATAGATAGATAGATAGATAGATAGATAGATAGATAGATAGATAGATAGATAGATAAAGCACTATAGATAGATAGATAGACAGACAGACAGTGTAAGTGCAATGGAAGAAGGACAGGCGTCCTGCCTGGCATGGGGAATGTTTTTTTTGTCCAGCCAGGAGGACATAATGGAAGGATGGTGGGAGTGCAGACAGAACCTGGCCAGAACGCCCCACTTGGGAGAGAAGAGTAATAGATGGACTGGGCAAACATGGATGCCAACAGCAGATCATTCCCCCATACTGCAAGTGGCAGTGTTTTTGTTTGGGCTGAACCAAGTTAGGAGTTCCATAGAGTGACATGGGAATTAAAGTCTGGAAGAGCAGCACTGTCGGGGTTCTTGGGTACCACCAGAGGACACTGCCAGGGTAGGACTGCCCTGGTTTCCACACAACCCAGAAGTGCTTCAGATGGCCAGTGTTGTGATACCGGACGCAGTCCAGTGTCCAGTTTAAATGAAGCTCACAGCTTCTCCTCGAGGAGTGAGAGTCGGGAGGCAGCGGGCAACACTCACCAGGATGGCGAAAGGAGAGACCAGAGTCTTATGATTGTGTGTTTATTGGCTGTGTTCATTGTTAGAAGTGGTTGGGAGACCTTGTGTGTGTGGTTTTGGGACTCAGTGATTATAATACACACATACTGTAGACAGATACATGATTATGTAATAAATCTTTAAGAACATATTTGCCAAATAGGAACTAAACCTTCAGTGTGCTGATATAAAACATTTGACCAAACAGCCCAGGTGCAGAGATCCACATTATTAAATTAGGTCAAGAAATGGGGGCTTTGTGTTTTAAACTGTCTTCTCTTTGCAGAGATAATTACAGGCTGCCATTATATTTCTGGAGTCTGCACTGGGAGGAACTCTGCTTTGCTCTTCTGCATGCCTGGATTAAGACAGACTGTGGGATTTGACACTTTGCTGGAGTGGAACACTTTTGTAAGTAAAGCACCAGTCTAAAGGCCTTCTTCCTATAAGGAGTGGCGAGAAAAAATATGTGGACCCTTTGTAGTGAGCTGCTTTTCTGCGTTAATTGACCATACAATGTGATTTGATCTTCATTTAAAGCACAATAATAACACAAAATGATCACCTTTCATGTCTTTATTGAATGCACCCTTCAAAAATTCACAGTGTGCTGTGGAAAAAGTCAGTGAAGCCTTGGATTTCATAACTGGTCAAACCACCTTTGGAAGTGATAACCTCGAACGAGAGCTTCTGGTAGCTGGGGATCAGACCTGCACAACGTTCAAGAGGAATGCTGGGCCGTTCTTCCTTACAGAACTGTTTCAGCTCAGCCATGTTCTTAGGATGTCTGTTGTGAACAGCTCTATCGAGGTCATTCCACAGCCTCTCTATTCGGTTAAGGTTTGGGCTCTGACTGGGCCACCCCAAAAAGTGGATTTTCTATTTTTGAAGCCATTCTGTAGTAGATTTACTTCAACGTTTAGGTCATTGATGCATCACCCAGCTCCTACTGATTTTCACTCAGCCACCCTGACATTATCCTGTAGGACACCATGATAACACTGGGAATTCATTTTCCTCTTGATGGTGGCAAACCGTCCAGGCTCCGAGTAAGCAAAGCAGCCAGGAATTACGATGCCATGTCTACTGTAGTTAACTGGTGGGATGATGTTTTATGTTGGTATGCTGTGCCCTTTTTACACCATATATACTGTAATTCTGTATATTTTTTCTGAACAATTCAACCTTAATTTAATTAATCCACAAAACATTTTCCCAATAGAGTTGTGGAGTGTCAAGGTGTTTTTCAGGAGAGCAATGGCTTCCTCCTCCATGGAATACCATGCGTGTCCAATATTTTAGTGTGGCAGGCTCAAGATGAGATATCAACCTGTTCCCATGATTCCTTCAAGCCTTTAGCTGTTACTCTGAGGTTCTTTTTTAGCTCATTGAGCATTCTGCATTGTGTCTTTCAAGTCATCTTGGTTGGCTCACACTTCTATGGAGAGCTGCTGCCGTACTAAATCATCTCCATTTATATCGTTTGTCTAGCTGTGGAGTGACGAGTATCCAAACTCTCCTGAAAGTACTTGGTCATGCTTTCCAACTTTATGCAAATCCACAAATCTTGATCTTCTGAGATCTCCTTTTTTGAGAGGCCCTCTTCACTTTGGCAGATGCTTCTTGTGAACTGCAAACTCAAAATGGTTGTGGCTTTTTTATTGGTCAAAGTATCCCTAAACCACTCCTCGAATCTCGTTTCATTGGCTGGACTCCAGGTTTGCTAACTTCTTATTCTCATAAGTTATGTTGAAGTCATCAGCCTTAGGGGGTTCACGTATTTTTTTTCAACCTACACCTGTGAATGGTTGAATGATGTGATCAATTAGTATAAGAAAAATACAATAATCTGTGCATTATTGTAAATTCGATTAAGATCAGACTGCATTTAAAGACAAATGTAGTGATTTCCAAAGGGTTCACATACTTGCCACTGGAGGGCCTCATCCAAGGCATTGAGATCCTTGAGGGGTTGAGATGCTGAGGGGCAGATTTGCTTTCATGTGTCTGTCATGTTTCTCAGTCCCTCACTTATCTAGCGAGATAAAAATCAGTGAAAGAAAAATGTGCCGAACTTTCTTGCATGCGTATGTCTGCGTACTCCACCTCACACTTCATGGCTCTGTCTGATCTGCTTTAATTATGCGTGAATAATTTACAGAGTATACACTCATGCGTGATATCACTAACCGACCAGATCTGCACTGTATTGTTATTTGAGGGGTACATTAGCTGACCATAATGAGAATATTACTAAAACAATTTGTTATTCTGTATAGATTCACTGCACATTGTGTCTTCACTGCTGGATTAAGCATGCTATGCTCCTTGCTATGTAGCGCAGATCGGGTAGTGATGGGGGAGCAGCCCCCCCCCCAATATATAAATCTTGTATTACAGGCTTTGTGGTTGTCAGTTAGTCAGAATGATAGGAGCTCAGAGATAAAGGACTCTGAGTGTTGTTGTCCCTGAGTATAATTTTATCTCAGGGATGCATGGTGGCATAGCAGTTGGCACTGGCATATTGTTGGTCACGATTTTCAGTCTAACATAGTTGGCAGATGATTCCCTAACCCTCGCACACACTTTAAAGACAATTGCGCCATTATAATCAACTCATAACTAGTTCAGTTTCTTCTTCTCTTTTGACTTCAATGCATTTTGCCAAGTTTGCCAAAGTTCTCAAACATTCAACAAACCTGGGGAGAATTGATTCAGCGGGGTTTGCTCATAACTAGTCATGTCATGACATATGTGGTGGATGGCTGGGGGGCCATGCCGGGAGAGGGACTATACCTCCCTCTGGGCCACGAGAGGGCAGCCGTCCTAGTTTGTATGGGGGCCACGGGAACAGAGCATGGAAACTCAGCCCTGTTGGGGCACGTGGCCACCACAAGGGGGCTCCCGGAGGATTGAGGAGCCCTGGATGTCAGCACTTCCGCCACACCCTCAAGTGCTGATGGAAGGAATTCCAGGGACACCTGGAGTGCTTCCGGGTGCTCATGCAGCACTTCCGACCACACCAGGAAGTACTGTCAGAAGATTGTCAAGGAGCACCTGGAACACATCCGGGTGATTATAAAAGAGGCCGCCTTTCTCCAGTCAGAGGCCGGAGTCGGGAGGAGGAAGATGAAGCTAGGGAGGAGAGGAGTAAAGGCGGCAGGAATACGAAGAGTGAAGGAAAGAAGGGACTGAGTTTGGGTCGAGTAAAGCATTGTGTCGGGTGGTGTTAAAGGACTTATCGCAAATAAACGTGTCTGTTTTGGACATTCAGTGTCTGTCTGTCTGTGTCCGGGGGCTGACTTACCACACATACAAAGAAGCCATAATTCAATTCCAATAAAAAATAAAGACATACCAGTTGCTGTTCTATAGACGGTGCTGGATCATGATGGCCGTAGATTAAAGCTGGATTATACAGGCTGAAAAGGACTGGGTAGAAAACCTTTTTCCCTAAAAGAAATAAAGAAAGATTAATTATATCACTGTCAAAAAATCAAATAAATACACTTTTGGGAAACATAATGCATTTAATTATAATGGTATGCTTGTCAGATCAAGATATTAACACCTTAATAAAGCCAACGGCGTGATAATCCCACCACCCAATGCGTCTCCAGAGAAATGACTTGACGGTAGTCACGTGGGCTTTTAAAAAACAGCGGGCTGCCAGCAAACAATAGAAGGCGCACACCTACAGCTTCAAGAATATGAATATGTGCCAAGTATAGTCCTCGCCACGGGGATACCACTGTAAAGGGACCATCTGCAGTGCGGATTAGCTGTCGCTGTGGGCATTCTGTGAGAGACTTCGACCATAAATAAATGTCAAGGGGCAATTTAAGACTGCAGCTGAGTGCCGGACGACCACCGATTCATTAAAATGGATCACAGGTGCTTAAAGAAAGAAGCGCACTTCGATTGTCATTTAGAGAAATTAGCCTTTGACAGGGAATGTTCCAACACTAAGGACTTATTGACAAATTCATCAGTGACAGTGGTATGCTGTTTGTTATTTTTACATTTGCTATGTACGGTTATCTGCTAGATATTACAGTAGGATATTCACTATATACACCGATCAGCCACAACATTAAAACCGCCTAGGCTGGATATTTTTCATTCCCAGGAATGAAACGGCTGTAATTCCCGGGAAACGGGAACAGCCAAGTTCGCATATATAGCGTGTAAAAGTGTAAAAATCGTTCAAGAAATAACAGACTTATAGTTGAAAATAATTAAGTGGCACGGTATTTTGCCCCACGGTGTAGTGTGTTGCCGATTAATTCAGTCAACAACTGACCAGCAGCAGTCCGTCTCCCGGCCCCCACTAAGACTGAGCACAGTGGACTGGGAGGTGTTTGCACTCTGCAGCTCACGAATGCCGGGACGGGGCAGAGTTCATTGACGTCTGTGCTGTTGACAGCTTTGAACAGCAACTTGAAATTGCAATGCGTCAGTCTGCTGCATCCGCATTATCTGTGCTAAGAAACTTGTCATCAGGATGCATCAGTAAAAGCTGAAATGGCAGTGTTTCAGAGCAACGGCAAGCGCGGCCGCTGTTTAGAACACATGTATCAGTATCCGATGACTGTGCCGCCTACTTCAGTAGAGGCACAGCGTGCTTTCTCAGCGGCTGGCGTATTCTGCACGAAGGTGCGCTCTCGCCTGAACGACCGCACGCTGGACACGTTGTGCTTTCTACGCTCTTATTACCGCAACTAACTAGATACATGTACTTATATGACAGCATGAGCTGCTTGTAAGGTTCGTCTTTTATTGATGTCAACATATTGCAGTAGTTTTATTAAAAATAAGTGTCGCTCGCTCTAAAACCGTTCACATGTGAGATGCCCGTGCACTGTGTCATTCCCGGGACCCCGGGATTCCCGGGAAGGACATGCAAGATTCCCAAATTCCCGGGAATGGATACACCCGTCCGGGAATGGATTCCCTAAAACCACCTGCCTAATACTGTGTAGGACCCCCTTGTGCCGCCAAAACACCTCTGACCCATTGAGGTATGGACTCCACAAGACCTCTGAAGGAGTCCTGTGCTATCTGGTGCCAAGACGTTGGCAGCACATTCCTTTAAGTCCTGTAAGTTATGAGGGTTTGGACTTGTTTTTCCAGCACATCCCACAGATGCTTTATCAGATTGAGATCTGGAGAATTTGGTGGTCAAGTCAACATCTTGAACTCTTTGTCATGTTCCTCAGACCATTCCTGAATAATTTTTGCAGGGTGGCAGGGCACATTATCATCCTGAAAGAGGTCCCAAGGGAAACAGAATGCCAAGACCCAAGGTCTCCCAGCAGAACATTGCCTAGAGCATCACATTGCCTCCGCTGGCTTGCCTTCTTCCCATAGTGCGTCCTGCTGCCATCTCTTCCCCAGATAAATGACACACACCCACCCAGCCATCCACATCATCTAAAAGAAAACGTGATTCATCAGACCAGGCCACCTTCTTCCATTACTACATGGTGCAGTTCTGATGCTCACATGCCCAATGTAGGCACGTTCGGTGGTAGACAGGGGTCAGCATGGGCACTCTGACCAGTCTGCAGCTATGCAGCTCCATATTCAGCAAGCTGCAATGCACTGTGTGTTCTGACACCTTTCTGCCATGGCCAGCATCAGACCAGACGGGCTAGTCTTCGCTCCCTACATGCATCAATGAGAATTGGGAACCCAGTGGTTTATTGGTTGTCCCTCCTTGAACCACTTTAGTAGGTATTAACCAATGCATACCAAGAACACCCCAAAGATCTATTGTTTTGGAGATGTTTTGGAGACCCAGTCATCTAACCATCACAATCTGGCCCTTGTCAAAGTCGCTCAAATCCTTACGCTTGCCCATTTTACTTCTTTTGACAATCACCCTCAAAAACTGACATGCTGCCTAAAATATGCCATCCCTTGACAGATGTCATTGGAATAAGATAATCAGTGTGATTCACTTCACCTGTCAGAGGTTTTAATGTTGTAGCTGATTGGTGTGCATTATTATTATTACTAGCCAACCCGCGACATAGCATACGCCGCATAATTATTTATTGATGGGTGAACACTCCCTGAACGACACAGTTGTCCAAATGGGGTTGGTTTGAGGATACGACTGTGAGTGAATGAAAAGATGGAACTCTGGAGAGAGCAACATACAATTGTCTGTGACTGAAAACTGGTTATGACAGATACAGGCATATCGTTGTAAAAGTTTGTCCCTGTGCCTTATTCATTGTCATTGCAAAGGCCAATCTAACAGGAAATTGTCTGCGTGTAAAAGTAAAAGGCAAATTTGAACCTGATGGGGTCAAGGATACCTGGGGAATAAGGACAGTTTGTGAGGTAGCAGCTGCGATAGTTTTACACTCCAGAACATTGCGGCGAATGCTGGTAACAGTCAGTCTAGTGCCATCACAGAGACTTCTTGCTGGCATGAGGTTTCTGAAACATGATGACTAAACCAATTTTAAGTCTGAGTTTATGCGGAGGCATGCCAGTGGGAGTAAGACTGCTAAGAAATGCTTCGGGGAATGAAAGTTGATGTACGAGATCATCTGTGACAATCGAGTCAAGGCTGGTGAAAGTTACTTCGTCGGTAGGGATAAGTTTCAGTACCTGTTCATTAAGGTGTAGCGAGTCTTCATTGGTGACGCTTAATATAGCTCGCATACTGAGTTGTTCCGGAGTCACAGTTGAGAAGTCGATGTCGCCACACAGTTGTTGAACGGGATCAGAAATAAAAGGAAAACAATGTGAAGGTAATGTTGCAGGTGTTCCGTTTTTCCCGTCTTGCGAAATCTTGTTTGTGAGGAAGAGCTGTCATATTTGTCGTCAGTGTAAGTACATGCATGTGACGCCACAAAGGTTGCTTGTTAATGCAACCGGCGACAGTAAGTGCTGGAGTTGGTGGGCGGGGCTCTGTCGTGTGTACCCCATGATGCGGGAGGAGGGTTAGAGTTGGTGGGCGGGGCTCTGTCTTGCATGCGTACGTATCCCGTGGTCGGGTGATTTGGTGGATTAAATATAGAAAAGCAGCCGGAACCGAAAAGAACAATGAAAAGTCAACGTGGCTCAGAGGTGCATGTGGACTGTAGCAGAGACGAAAGCGACCGAGGCGGTGTTTGGTGAGGTGCTGCGTGCCTCGAGAGCGAGGGTGGACTCGGGAGGAGGGTTAGAGTTGGTGGGCGGGGCTCTGTCGTGCATATCCCATGGTCTTAGAGTTGGTGGGCGGGGCTCTGTCTTGCGTGCGTCTTTCTTGCCATGGACTTAGTGAATTATATATATAGATTATTATTATTAGTAGTATTACTCGCTCTGAAAAGAGAATGCAGAGATATTCTTGTAGAGATTCCTAAAATAGAACTTCACTTGTTCTCAGGTGGAAACTTGCCTTTTTTCAATAGCTGAAAAAATAAATAAATAAATAAATATATCACAAACACTACAGAGTCTGAACACTTACCATAATTACTAAAAGGTTAGGTTGGGGGCATGCACTGGTACGGGGTGTTGCTGAACTCACTACATGTCAAAACAGCTTGGGATGTGGCTTGGCACCCCTACAGACAGACATGTGGTCCAGTCTGCCACAGCCAGGTGTAATGTGGGCATCTCCTTGACCTGGTCCAGCTGTTTGGGTCCTCAGCAATGATGATCCTATGAGCTGCATCACCCTCAGGAAATCACGCCACATGGCCGTAGTGCCATAACTGACGCTCCCTCACAATGCAGGTAATGTGCCTCATTCGGGACTCCATGAGCAACTGCTTATTCAGCACAAAGTTAAACCAACGGTACCCAAGGATTCTCCGAAGAGACACAGTACCAAAGGAGTCCAGTCTTCATCTCAGGTCACTGGATAGCATCCATGACTTGCAACCATATAGCAAAAGAGGAAGCACCAGGACTCTAAAGACTTGGATCTTTGTCCTTTTGCATAGATATCAGGAGTGTCACACACTGCTTTCCAGCGACCTCATGACCCCCCATGCTCTCCCAATTCTAATGTCTGATCCAATGCTGAGGTAAGTAAACCTCTCGACGAGGTCGACACTCTCTCCGCAGACAGACAAGACTGCTGATGGCTGTGCTCAAGAGGTCATTACAGGCCAGACACTCAGACTCCTCATTCAGTCTCTTGACATCCCCAATCAGGGCATCCACTGACTCTGTGATGATCACAGCATCGTCTGCAAAATCAAGATCAGTGAATCTTTCTTCACCAACAGATGTCCCACAGCCACTGGACCCCACAACCCTGCCCAACTAAAAGAAGGAAAACTAAAAAGAAAGAAAACTTCTGACTTTGCAGTCCCAGTCCCAGTGAGGCTTATGCAGGCATATTGCTGTTGGTATAAAGGACCCCCATAGCGTTTCTTGACACACTTGTGCTGAATAACTCATTGGCTGCAAGTCCCCAGTGTTTATGTGTCATAGCGAGGATGTACAGCATTGTTCACAATGGCCATCAAGGTTGTTTTCATTCTCTCTCCCATGACTACCTCCAAGAGGTCAAGCTTGTTGATGTGGTGGGCCTCTCCTGAAAGTGATGTTACCAGCCCTGCACGCCACACCACACCACAGTGTAGAAATGGCATTGGCTGAAAGTCCTCCGTGTTGGTGTGTCAGAGAAAGGATGTGTAGCATTGTTCATAATGGCACTCACTTTTGATTTAATTCTTTCCTCCTTTACTATCTCTAGGGGTGCATCCTGTAACTGAGCCTGCCCTTTTAATTAGCTTGTTGATTTGGTGGGCCTCTCTTGACGTGATGTTACCAGCCCAACACACCACAGTGTAGACAATCTCACAGGCCATCACAGAGTTGTAGAAGGTGTGAAGGATGTCACTACACACATTAAAGGAGCACAGTCTCCCAAATAAAAGAAGTCTCTCTGCTCTTTCTTGTATAGTTCCTCTGTGTTATGAGAGCAGACAGTCCAACCTGTCATTGATATGGACCCCCAGGTACTTGTAGGAGTGCACCACCTCTACATTGACTACATGAGTAGTGACTGGACACAGAGGCTGTTTGGTGTGGTCAATAACTAGCTCCTTAGTTCCTTAGGACAATTGTTTCTCCACCCGACTCCTCTCCTCTGCATCATTCGGTCAATTCAGTTTGCCACAGGAGGACGCCAAACAAGTTCTCAAGACATCTCAAGGAGAAATAAAGCAAACAGGAGGCACCTGACCACAATTTGGACTACCACAACAAAGGGTCTGCATACTTTTATGAATGTGAGATTTCAGTTTTTCATTTTTTAACTTTGGAAGACATGTTTTCATGTTTGTCATTATGGGTTACTGAGTGTAGACGGATGGGCAAAGTTGGCAAATGTATCCAATTAAAATTAAATCTACAACACAATAAAGTGTGCAGAAATTCAAGGATGCCGAATATTTTCTGAATCCACGGTGGCCTTTCCAAGAATGAGTACCAACAGGCAGCAGTTACAATGGCTTCCTTGGGCATCAGCGCTGTGGTGGATTTCTTAAAGCACACAGGCACACTGGACGAATAAAAATATCTGTGACTCCGGCAGTAATCCGATCTGTCAAAGTCTGGAGAGCGTGGGGTGAAACTCCATCCGGAGCAGCTGCTTTGCAGGATTCCATTGTCCTAAGGGTCCTGTGCACATCAGGCTTACCGAGTAACACAAAGCCCTGTGCTTAGGTGGCGGTCATTAATGAGGGGATCGGGGATTTCAGGTTTAAGGGGGTACAAAGAAAATTTTAATTCATCTGAAAGGGACAGCGGAAGTTAAATTACTGGCATTCCATTGATAGCTTGAGATGAGTGCGCAGACCGGGCCAGACGGAGCTGTAAATCAATCCTTCAGTTGGTTTCCAGTCTCTCTTTGTATTTGGATTCCACCCCATTGGGCCCTTGAGCAAGGATCTTAATTGCTCCGTCCCGAGTATGACGTTAAACTGCAAGCAGGTCCTCCAACTTGCAAGGGAAATTTGGGGGTTGGTGACATGATTGGCACTCCAGCCACCGTAAAAAAACTCACACTGTTCAATCCCATTTGATCAGGTGTGGTGCTGAGGTGTCACCCATCGCACGACTGCACTCGGTCCTAATTTGGGATCCTGTGGTGGGTGTGACAACACGCTGTGTATGAGTGCAGGCTCCCAATCTCACTCTCATGCTGTGACAACATACAGTGCATCCGGAAAGTATTCACAGCGCATCACTTTTTCCACCTTTTGTTATGTTACAGCCTTATTCCAAAATGGATTCAATTCATTTTTTTCTTCAGAATTCTACACACAACACACCCATAATGACAACGTGAAAAAAGTTTACTTGAGGTTTTTGCAAATTTATTAAAAATAAAAAAACTGAGAAATCCCGTGTACATAAGTATTCACAGCCTTTGCTCAATACTTTGTCGATGCACCTTTGGCAGCAATTACAGCCTCAAGTCCTTTTGAATATGATGCCACAAGCTTGGCACACCTATCCTTGGCCAGTTTTGGCCCATTCCTCTTTGCAGCACCTCTCAAGCTCCATCAGGTTGGATGGAAAGCGTTGATGCACAGCCATTTTAGATCTCTCCAGAGATGTTTCAATCGGATTCAAGTCTGGGCTCTGGCTGGGGCCACTCAAGGACATTCACAGAGTTGTCCTGAAGCCACTCTTTTGATA
The DNA here is from genome assembly GCF_900747795.2 of Erpetoichthys calabaricus. Lineage (NCBI taxonomy): Eukaryota > Metazoa > Chordata > Cladistia > Polypteriformes > Polypteridae > Erpetoichthys > Erpetoichthys calabaricus. The sequence goes on along the minus strand of NC_041398.2, from coordinate 227,149,890 downwards.
TCTTGGCTGTGTGCTTAGGGTCGTTGTCCTGCTGAAAGATGAACCCGTCGCCCCAGTCTGAGGTCAAGAGCGCTCTGGAACAGGTTTTCATCCAGGATGTCTCTGTACATTGCTGCCGTCATCTTTCCCTTTATCCTGACTAGTCTCCCAGTCCCTGCCACTGAAAAACATCCCCACAGCATGATGGAGCCACCACCATGCTTCACTGTAGGGATGGTATTGGCCAGGTGATGAGCGGTGCCTGGTTTCCCTCCAAACGTGACGCCTGGCATTCACACCAAAGAGTTCAATCTTTGTCTCATCAGACCAGCAGAATTTTCTTTCTCATGGTCTGAGAGTCCTTCAGGTGCCTTTTGGCAAACTCCAGGCGGGCTTGCCATGTGCCTTTTACTAAGGAGTGGCTTCCGTCTAGCCACTCAACCATACAGGCCTGATTGGTGGATTGCTGCAGAGATGATTGTCCTTCTGGAAGGTTCTCCTTTCTCCACAGAGGACCTCTGGAGCTCTGACAGAGTGATCATCGGATTCTTGGTCACCTCCCCGACTAAGGCCCTTCTCCCCCGATTGCTCAGTTTAGATGGCCGGCCAGCTCTAGGAAGAGTCCTGGTGGTTTTGAACTTCTTCCACTTACGAATGCTGGAGGCCACTGTGCTCATTGGGACCTTCAAAGCAGCAGAAATTTTTCTGTAACCTTCCCCAGATTTGTGCCTCAAGACAATCCCGTCTCGGAGGTCTACAGACAATTCCTTTGACTTCATGCTTGGTTTGTGCTCTGACATGAACTGTCAACTGTGGGACCTTATATAGACAGGTGTGTGCCTTTCCAAATCATGTCCAGTCAACTGAATTTACCACAGGTGGACTCCAATTAAGCTGCAGAAACATCTCAAGGATGATCAGGGGAAACAGGATGCACCTGAGCTCAATTTTGAGCTTCATAGCAAAGGCTGTGAATACTTATGTACATGTGCTTTCTCAATTTTTTTATTTTTAATAAATTTGCAAAAATCTCAAGTAAACTTTTTTCACGTTGTCATTATGGGGTGTTGTGTGTAGAATTCTGAGGAAAAAAATGAATTGAATCCATTTTGGAATAAGGCTGTAACATAACAAAATGTGGAAAAAGTGATGCGCTGTGAATACTTTCCGGATGCACTGTATTTCCAAAGTCAATCTAAACTCTCTATAGATATTTAACTGAAGAAGAAAATCTCCAAAGTTCTTGTCTGCCCAAGTATCCAAGCCCTACACATTCATACTTTGTCAAGAACATCCTTCATTCTGTTGGGTGTGTAAGTTTGTTCAGGAGCGACTCTTTCTCATTCTTCTTGGCAGAATTTATAGGGTTCCTCATCTAGGTTGGTGCCACAGATTCTCAGTTGAGTTAAGATCAGGGCTTTGACTTGGCCATTCCAAAACATTCACCTTCCTGTTTATCAGACATTCCAGTGTCGCTTTGCCTTTCTGTTTAGGGCCATTATCATGCTGAATACCATGAGGACTGATTGAGGTCATTGATGTTAGGTAGAATGCCCAGTGTGGGCTGGGTGGTCTCGTGGTATCAGAACCCCTGCAGATTTTATTTTTTTTCCACCAGCCGTCTGGAGTTTTTTTTTGTTTTTTCTGTCCTTCGGACCTTAATTTTATTCTATGTTAATTAGTGCTTCCCTAATTTTAATTATTTATTTTGTCTTTTTTCTCTTTGTTCGTCACGTAAAGCACTTTGAGCTACATTGTTTGTATGAAAATGTGCTATAGAAATAAATGTTGTTGTTGTTGAAAGATGAATCATCTCCTGAGCCGTAGGTTCACAGCAGACTGGAGTAAGTTCTCCTGCAATATTGTGCAGTATTTGTGTCCATCCATCATTCCTTCAGCTCAGTGTTCCCAGTCCCAGCACATGAAAAGCATCCCCACAGCAAGATGCTACCACCACCATATTTCACTGGTGTTTCTTGAGGCATGGGCAGTGTTAGTTTTATGCCATATATACCTATTGGAAGTCTGGCCAAAAACTTCTATTTTGATCTTATCTGACCATTAAACCTTCTCCCACATCTTAACTGGGTCTTTCTCGTGCTTTATCCCATAGCTGAGCCTGCCCTTTTAATTCATTTGGTGGGCCACCCTTGTAGTGACGTTGCCAGCCCACCACAGTGTAGAAAATTGCCCAAGCCATCACAGAGTTGACAGCGAGCTACCTAAAGAGCCATGTAAAGAGTGACAGTCCATGGGCATTCGGCACAGGTGAGCACTGGCGCGATGCTACAATATGCATAATGACTGCTGTAATGGCAACAAATTACATCTTCAGGAGAACACATTTAAACAATATTTCACAATAAAAAACTGCCACCAATACTAACATGCAGAGTCATTTAAACGACAGCATGACTATCCTAAGATGAAAATGAACGCCCATTAATAGTGTTCTTAGGCTTTTAAAGCTCAGGTTTCTATGAGTACATCCTTGGCCAGCCCTGTTGAGCTCGTGGCTTCTGTGACTCCTCTGGTCCACCAGACGTCACTAATTTCAAAGCTTTCGGATCTTTTACTGGCACAATCAGGAAAAAGCCTCAAAGGCCTCACAGGCTTTGTCTGCCCATCACTACATTTTCTGATTTGCTTGTTTATTTGCACCCATTCACTGTAAACTCTAGAGACTTCAGTGCGACAAACTCACAGGAGACCAGCTGTCTCCGAGACAGCAGGACTACCACAATGTCTAAATCACACCGCAGTCGCTCACTGCCCATTCTTAGGTCTGATCCAATGCTAACTAAACCCCCCCTGGATTCTGCTGGCGTGCTTTTATATGCTGAATGGCAGCCTTGTGATTGGCTGTTTGGGGCTCCTGGTTATTTACGTTAGTTAATGAGCTGGTGGACCGAAGAAAGTAGCCTCTGAGTGTTTATTGATGTTTAAGTGAGAATCGCCTGTTGCATCCATAATCATTTTCCATATTCTATGCATTTTAACATACTGGTGACTGTCAAATTAAGAGAAGTGAAACAGCAGAGCTAAGAAATTGAGCAATATAATTACAAAATAAGGCCATTCACAGAAGATCACTGTGAGGTGCCATTTATTCTTGTAGTACGTGCTTCGTAATGTCAGGTTTACCTGATTTAAGAAAAACGTGTGCTGGAGATGCCAGTCCACATGATTGCCAGGGGCACTGAACACGTTTTATTCTTTGTTTAAAGTCTTGCAAGTGACCGACTTTACTGTCCACCAACGCTTTTCATGAATTACCAGTTTTATATTAGTTGATAAATGTTCTGTATGTCTTTATTTGTAATCTAGAGATCCTGATTGTAATATTATGGTGTCATTAGGCTTGTTCTACTTTCATGTCTAACTTTCCAACCCCCCGACCCGAGTCAACTCAGGATGTGAACCTTATTGCAAGGTTGGGGGTGGAGGGGGTGCCTTGGACTGGTTTGGTAAGGGGGGATTCAGTGCAGGTCATTCTATAAACCAACCCCTCAAGGAAGGCCATAAAACTGCCTCCAGTAGCTGGCAAGCTTCAGCTAAACAAATGGTATCCATTACTTGAGGGCGGGTGTGAAAAGGCAGTGTGAGCGGCCATTGGTCTGAAGTGTGGCTGTTTGGGATTGGTTTAGCCATTCTGTACCAAGATGCCCGATTGGCCTAAGGATTTGGAGAGAAATGTATAAAGCTGGTCGCTATGCCCCTCCCTCTCTCTCTCTCTCACACCATAGCCATGAAGAGAACACAATCAGGAGCGCAACTCGGGCCATATTGAGATAAGCACGTGGCCAGTCCTGAAGAAAGCTGACTAGAAATGACTTGCAGAGACATTTGAGTAACTACAAGTTTGTGTGCTGCCTAAAACTACACATCTAGCATTTATCAGGGTATATAGTTGCCAATATTTACATTATTATTATGTTATGACGATTATCAATAATACATTATTTAAAGTCATAACTTAACTCCTGCTTGTCCTTTAACTCTATCTGATTGCCTGAGTTTATACATGTAGAAGGAATGGTGGGGAGAAGTGCTAAACTACAATACCTTATAAACAGTAAGTCTACGGAATTTGATAAAGTCTGCCTAATAAAGAATACAAAAGGTGAAAGTAGAGTCACACAGGACTCCATCAAGACGAAACAAGCAGAAATTACCAGGAACTGAGAAAGAAAACACAGCATGTCATCATCAGCGCCTCCTGAGCGCCCTCACCTGGCTGAGTGTTCAGTCTACAAGTGTTGAGGAACTCTGCGGTGAAGTAAATGTCCACATCACAGAAAAACAGAAGAACGTTGTTTCCTTTCCAAGACTTTGCTCCCACATCCAGTCCTTTTCCCCGAGAGAATTCTTCATTCAGTTGGATGAAAGTGTAGTTTTTAAAGCTGACTTCCCTGAACAGAAAAAAAAAAAAGCAATAAGGTATAATTTCTCTCTGAATTTATTACACATTTTGTTTAATGCATATTTGTAAAGTGCCCATGTTATTTAGGTCCATAAAAGTGGCACAGTGACGCAGCATTTAGCCCTGCTTCCTCACAGTCACAGTGATCAGGCCTTCATGGAGTTAACTCATTCTCTTCATCTCTGTGTGGGCTTTTCTCGGAGTTCTCAAGTTCCTCCTCCCAACATCCTAAACTTGTGTGGGTTAGTGTGACCTGTGATGGACCCAATCTATTGAGACGGGCTCTGGCTCCCCAAAGCCCATACTGGAATTTGTACAGTGGATTCAGAAAGTTTTCTGACCCCCTCACTTTCTGCACTTTCTTGTGTTGTAGATATCATTTTGAATGAGTACGTTTCCCATTTTTGCCCATCAATCTATACTCAGTAAGACATTATGACAAAGTGAAAGCACGTTTTAAGAAAGGTTTGCAAATTAAATAAAATCAAAAATTGAAATCTCTCATTCACAGAAGTATTCAGACCCTTTGCCGTGGCTCTCCAAATGGTTCTCCTCCTGTTTGTTTCAGTTCTCCTTGGGCTATGTCTAGAACTTTATTTAGAAAGGCACATACCAATTCAGGACCAAAACCAAGCCATTAAGTTCAAGGATCTCCCTGTAGACCTCCATGAGCAAAGTGTGTCGAGGCACAGATCAGGTCAAGGGGATGACTCCATTTCTAGAGTTTTGAGTGTTCCCAGGAGCACAGTGGATTCAATAATTCTGATATGTAAGAAGTTTGGAATCTCCTGGACTCTTTCTAGAGTCGACCGGACAAACTGAACAAATGTCCAAGAAGGGCCTTGGTCAAGGAGGTGAACAAGAACTCAATCATCACTACAAAAGGGCTTCAGAAGTCCTCTACTCAGTTTGGAAAACCTGTTGGAAAAATGAGCATCTCAGCAGCACTCCATCAATCAGGCATGTATGGTAATGTCAGACTTGAGTAAAAAGGCATAAGATGGGCGACTTGGCCTCTGAGAGCATGAAGGAAAAGACTCTCTAGTCTGACAAATAAAAATTGAACTCTTTGGGCTGAACTCCAAGCACCATGTCTGGCAAAGACCAGGCAATGCTCATCACCTGCCTAATACCAACCTCAGGGTGGCAGCATCATGTTATGGGAAGGGATAGGAAGACTGGTCAGAATGAGTGCTGCCAAATACAGAGAGACCCTTGGAGAAAACCTACACCAGAGTGCTTGTGACCTCAGACTGGGGTGACAGTCTGTTACTTCCAGGAAAACGCTGGGGTGGCTCCAGGACAAGTCTCTGACCGTCCTTGAGGGTCTCAAACCCTATAAAACATCTGTGGAAAGATCTGAAGATGGCAGTTCCCATCCAATCTAATGGGACTTGAGAGGATCTGCCAGGGAGAATGAGATCAGCTACCCACATCTGGGGGTGCGAAGTGTCTATAGGGAAGACTCAAATCTGTGATTTCTACCAAAGGGGTTTCAACAAAGGATTGAATGAAGGGTCTGAATATTTTGATGAATGAGAGATTTTAGCTTTTGATTTATAATAATTTGTCATTATGGGTTTTTGGGAGTAGATTCAGGCCCGTCTTGACGTATGGGCACTGGCTGGGGGGCCCAGGAGCATAAGGCCCCATGATGTTTCTGTTTTGCTATCAAAGCAGGGGCCCCAACGCACTACTTTGCCAGGGGGCCTATGATGCTGCTAAGTTGGCCCTGAGTAGTTTGATGGGCAAAACGACAGATTTATCCATTTCAAATTGAACCTACAACACAAAAAAAGTGTACCAAACGTGGAAGGGCCTGAATACACTCTGGATCCACTGTAGGCGGATTACACCACACTGTCTTATTATGGAAAGACCCCTAAGGGGACAAGTGCAGAGATTAGCGAAGCACGGTAACAAAGTTCTGTGTCAGAGGTGGGCCGTGCAGCTGTCGAGTCGATGACACAATGAACTTGTAAATACAGCTGACATGTCAGGAGTCTCAGCACAGGCTGTTGACATCTTAGAATGTTGGGCCAGAGGGCCACAAATAGTTACAAAGGCAGGTCTAAAAATGATTTTAGCTACGGCAGCTGTGTAAATAATTAGTATATCTGGCTTACTGTAGTCACATATTGACGAGTCGTTTAACATCAATTTAGACATTTGATCTGGTTGGGGGTGTCAGAGTGTGTCTGAACGTGCCTTATGGTGGTCTACCATTCTGCTAGCTCCTTGTGAATATGCGATTGAGATAATAGGATGAACGCCTGGAAGGATTCAAAATGAGGCCTAACTTACTGAGGCTGCTCCTGAATTATATCAATCTATAAATAAGCTTAAATAATAACTGCTGCCCTCATACCATTTTTTTGTTATTTTTTAATTGTACAAGTATAACACTTCACGCTGCAGGACTTGACATGGCTTTCCTTTTTTATATTCAACTCACTGCTCTCGTGTTGGCTTCATAAATCCTCCAAGGCCTCAGCAGCTATAACCTTGTTGAGGTTTGCTACCACGAGCACTCAATCGATTCGAGGTTTGATGTTTTAGTATTGATTTTGGAATGGGCATCTTAATTATCTCTGTTTTCTGCCTCATCCCCATCTCTCTTGGATGCTGGGGTTCACATGGTAACAATTTAACTTTTAGCAATGGGCCATAAAGAACTGCTGCCCAGATCTGGAAGCAAAAGTAAAACCAGGAAAAGACGTACTACGCTGGACTGTTGATTTATATGAACTACTTATGCTTTTATTCAAAAAGAGACTTGTACACCCAATTTGTAGTTGGAAGGCCTTATCGCAGGTTTGACATACAGTGATTTATCTTCCTTGTGCTCCTCAACCCTCCATTTAGGCATAAAATACTTTTAGGTTTGTAGGTGGATTGGACAGGGAAATCAAAATGAAACCCAGCCACCCATCCATTTTCAATCCTGCTTTTCCATTTCATAGTCACCGGCAGGTAAGTCTTATCTTATTCCAGGAGACAATGCTGCAGGAGAAAGGTATGAACAGACCTGGACAGGGAGGCCACTTCAATCCAGTGACACATGACGTGACTTCTAGTCATTGGGTATGTCAGACCACAACATCGCTGAATC